>NW_028227259.1:45210216-46410216 GCF_978045245.1 Mus caroli | reverse complement strand
GATGTGGCATTTCACTTTATGATAACTTGTCGTTGCTCCTTTCCGCCAGTTCTGCCGCCCACCTTTGTTCTGTCTGGTGAACATGCATGCTTCCTTTTGACTGCTCTCTTCTCATCATCTCTGCTGTTTGAATTGTCAGCACTCACTGCAGTGAAAACACTGGGGGTGGGGGGGAATCATGAACCTTAATAGTGACGCAACAAGTAAATAACCCTGTCTCCCCCTTTTGTATTTTATAGTGTTGAGACTGTGCCCATGAAAAAGTAAGCCTGTTTTTTTTTAAAAAAAAAAATTATCTTCACAGGTGGGGTGGGAGAGGTTTCAATTCCATGGCAGACCTTTAGTTAAATTGATGATTTGAGAAAAGAACAATAGATAAAGCTGGGTCAAGATGAATCATGACACCTCTTAGAAAGAGGGTTGGCACATAAATGGTGCTTACAAACCGCTCATTGAGTGAATGAATGCTTTTAATATTAAATGTATTGATCCATGAAGCCACTGTTTCCCTCTGTGGTTTTGAAAGAGGGAAGATGTAAACACACTACACCCTCAAACCTTCTTTGCAGACTTAGCAATTCGTGATGCATGTTTTATAACCCTTGCATTGTCTTTGTGATCCGTAATGCAAATATTTCACCCTAGGGGTAACTTGGTGTTTTTTGGTGTATTTATTTTTGTTGCAGTTTGGAAATCGGTAGTAATGGTTATCATAAAGATCATTTATATGGTGTTCACAATCCTGTTATGACAAGGTAAAGCAAAGCCTGAAGTGCATGCCTAGCCTGTGGTGAGCCTTTTGTCTCTGCTAGACCTGACACTGAGTCCTCTGCATGCTCTTGGTTCCCTTCACGTCTCTCTGCATGACCCTGCACTATGACCCTGCACTGTCACTGGCTAGCCCTAGCCACGCTCTGCATAGCCTTCCACAATGCCAAGTGGAGAAATTTTCAGAGGATTTCTCAGCAATGGAGCTGAGTAGCATCTAGACTGAAAGTCATCTCTAAATGCTGTGAGCGACTCTAGATCCTAATGGGATCCATGCACGTGCACCCTGAGCCTTCCTTGGCCCCAAATCACAAAGCAGTGATTTGAAGACCTTCTCTGCCTCCCTCCTTTCCTCCCTATCTCCCGCCCTCCCTCCCTCCCTCTTCCCCTTCCTTTTTGCCTTCTCTACAGCAAATTAACTGTAATCAACCTGAAAAAAGAACTCAAACTCTTCCTTTAAAATCCTTGTGTTTTTATGGTCTGTGGAGTTAAGGGACTTCCTGTGGGTCTGGATTTGCCAGATAACTTTGAGTATTACCTGCCCAGTGAATTCTCTTGTACTCCACTAAAATTTTTGACAGACATGTCCACTGGGAGCTACCTCTCTGTTGAGACGTGTGTCCTCCCCATGTTTACAGAGTTACGTTGCGAAGCAGTGAATCGAACATCGGTGCCAGGGAAATCACTCTTGTCATAGAAGCCCTATGCTCCACATTGGGCATATAACTTTAAAAGAATAGACACCGCTTTCATGGAGGTCCCCAGTGTGGGCTCCTTACCTGATACTTCCCCATAAGAGTTCCCCTTCTACTCAGGGATAGCCTTATCTTACATAGTGTTACCTAGAAGCACCGGGGCCAGGTTTCAAGAGGAAGAGAACAAGAACGTTAATAAAATTTCTCTTTTCAAAAAGATAAAGGTTTCTCACCCACCGCCCCCAACTAACAACTTGGTACATTCTAAAAGTTTACAATCGCCTTGTTTCAATTGTCATATACAGGGAGAGGTAATTGTTTTAATGTCTGAGCTGCTCTAACAAAACACTATAAGCAGTGTAGCTTATAAAGAACAGAAATTCCTTCCTTATGGTTCTATAGGCTGGGGAATAGGAGATCAAGGTGCCCGCAGATACAGTGACTGATAAGGGAAGATTTGTCATACAGACTATCTCCTTTTTCACTGTGTCTTCACATTGTGGTGGTCTGTGAGTTCTTTAGAGTTTCACACCCTAATCACTTCCCCAAAGCATGTACCACCACCCCATCCCCCGCCCCCATCCAGAATCTTTTTTGATGAATTTGGAGTTGTGTAGATGCACAGGTCAGAGCATCTGATGATGCCGGGGAGGGTCGGTAAGGTTCTGAAGTGGGGGATAAAGACCTTTTTTTTCTGGTAATTTGCTGAACTTGGGTACCAGAGTACTGTGTTGTGAGGTCACTTCAAGGCAAGTATCAGTTTACAAGGTTTTGTCCAGAGCAAGTACACAGTGCTATGGCCTGCACTTTATGCTGCCCTCCCTCTTCCTGGCATGGCGAACCTGGAGAGTGTCTCCATTTCTCAACTGAGATTTTCCAGGTCAAAGATGAGCTCTGAGGACTTGCTGAGTGTGTAGAGTTGACTTCTGGCCCTGGCCTCCTGAGTGGGACGTCTCCAAATGCCCACTTTCAAGCTGGACATTTCATTTGAGGGTGTGGCCGGTTGGGTCTCTGGCAGAGTGCTGAGATGGAAATTGGGGTGCAAGACATTTATGAGGATCCAGAGTTGTGAAAGGAAGGAGGAGACATTCAGGAGGACCTGTCATTGGCCTCATCTCAGCAGGGGGAGCTCCAGGGCAAATGTGGCCTGTGAGAAGTCATGGACCAGTTGCAGCCTTGGTCCCTCACCTCCCTCAGGTGCGGGATCTGCCCGAGCCCTCAGGTGGAGTAGTTTAGCTCTAGTGGAAGAACTACCTGCCGACTGCCCCGCAGCTGGCGACAAGCCCATGTTAAAAGAGGGTATGGTGGTGTAGTGCAAGAAGCAATGAGTGGGAGCAAAAGCTCTGTTAGGCCTGGCAGAGGATGCCACAGTCCCATACTGTTTCCATTAAGAAGAGAGGGCTTAGCTTGCCAGTGGTAGGATTGTCTTTGAGAACCGGGAACCCTTTAGTAAATCTAGACAGCTATGGACAATTTGCCACTTAGAAATGATGTCAAAGTCCGCAGGTGTGCTTGACTTTGGATACCAACACAATCCTTATCTACAAAGTTCACACCCAGCAATCAGGCACTCAAGTTACAAACAAAAGCTATAAAACAAAATAAAACAGTAAGTCTCGTCATGCTTCCAGGAACTTCACAATTTTTGTGTTGGGCTACATTCTTAGCTCACCTGGGACCCTGAGGGATGGAAGTTTGGACACATCTGCTAGGAAGTCACCAGTTCTCTTCCTTGGAGTCATCCTGCCATGCCCTGGCCTGAGCTCTTGGGTGCAAAGGAGAGGCAGATGTTCTCTTTAAACATCAAAGATGAAATAACTGAGACTCCACTCAGTCCCACAGGCACCCTGACTCTTGGATGAAACCCTTGGTTCTCTGGGCTACTGGCTCTCCTGAATAACGGTTCGTGTCTGTGTAAATGGATTGCAGGAAGCCTTGCTAAGGCTTCCGTCTGATTTACTGCAGAGAAGAAGGAGGTGATTGTGATAGAGGACAGGAAAAACAGGAGCCTTCCTGTGAACGGTTCATCTAGGGTTGTGGTCCACATCGCGTGAGAGGTGAAGCCAGGGCTGTGTTAGTGCCTAAAGTCATTCCTCAGGGCTCCACAGGACGTCTGGATGCCTTTGAGCTTTCTGCACTCCGGAAGCGGGATGGCTCCAAAGACAGGTTGAAGGTTTTGTTCGCTTTGTTTCGATTTTGCAATATCGTAAGTCCCAAAGATGGCAGGGGCCCATCCTGTGTCACAGAAGCCACTTTCTCAGTGACACTTACACCAAGATCGATCATCTTTCTTTCCTGAGTGTTTGCTGTCCTATGGGGACCTGGTGGGTCACCTGAGGAGCCTCCTTCTCCCGGGCAGGAAAAAGAACTCAAAGTCAATTGGTGATTAGAAGGCTTGCTTATGTTTTGAAGATGAGAGAGTGACATCTCAGAAGCCCTAGGGACAGAGTTACTTCAGCTTCAACAAGACGCCCAACTCCTGTCAGAAGACTCTAGGGTCTAAGATTGGAGTAAATCTTCACTCTGTTTTACTTGCTTCATTGTGGAAAGCTAACACTGTCCTTAAGCTCCAGTTCCTACATCTGTAGAGGGTGTCTATAAGAGCTGTACTTGCCTAGATGTTGTGAGGGTCAAATGAGCTCCTGAGGGTCAAATGTTCAATCACAGTTCAGTGTAGTCCCCTCTCTGAGGGTTTGCAGTTTATGATAATGGGAGTGTTCTTCTCTGGATGATTCTGACAGAATCTAAAAATAAGCCAACCATTCAGTAAATAAGTAAACGTGCATCCCTAGCTTGTCAGCCAAGCCAGTTCCACTCAGCCTCCCTTTATTACCCACAGAGCCATGGATAACAGGGAAAGACCCCCTAGAGAGACCTTCTGTACATGTAAGCCTGGATACCCGCTCCCTTCACATGGACCTGGTAATGTGATTCCACTTGAGCACCGACACACTGGCTGTAGCCAGGACAAAGCTAGGTGTGAGTGCTTCATGACGGTGCTTGGCCCTTTAGGAAAAGCTTTGTGACAATCAAAGCACTCACTGACACTTAGCCAAGGTAGGGCCAGTTTGGCCAAGCTACTACCTCCTGGGGAATTGGACGGGGCAAAGTGTTAATAAGCAAGAAGCATCTTGCTAGTAGTAAATTCAGCTTCACAAATTTAATAGAGCCCCCTTTTATATTTGCTGTGCAATGCATGTATTCATACAGCCCCAGCCTCTAGTCAGTTCGTCGCAGGACCTGTCATTTGCTTTTGCCTTGAAAAAGAAAAGCAATGGGCTTCCTGCTAAGCCACGAAGCCTGGGATGTTCTTCATAGTGTTAATTCTGCCTCCCATACAGTCTGCACTAAGGAGAGGTAGTTTCCTCTGAGGAAGCATATCTGCTGTAACAAAATATCTGGCCGAAGTAACTTAGAGAAGGAAAGATTTCTTCTGTCTCACGTTTCCACGGTATGGCCAGTCAGTCATGGCAGGAAGTCATGATGACAAGCATGAGGCTTCTGGTCACAGTGTACCCACAGCTAGGAAGCAGAGAGCATGAATATTAGTGTCTGGCTTGTGTTCTCCTTTTTATTTCGTTTGGGACATCTACACTGTAGGAAGGAACCACTCACATTTGAGGTGGGTCTTCCATCTCATTTAACCTAACCTCCAAAATCCAGCGCAGACATGTCCAGAGGTGTGTTTTCATGGTGATGTTAAATCCCATCAAGTTGCCATCATAGAAAGGATTGGGCCCACTCAACTGGAGACTACATGATCTGTATCCTTTCTGTGCCGGTTCATTTCTGTACCCCATTCTGGCCTGACACTCATGGCAATCCTCCTGTGTCAGTGTCCCAAGTACTGGATTATGGGCCTTAGCCACTATACCCTGCTTGATGTTTTCCCATCTAATGTTAACAAACCACATTGGGGAAGATATACTGTACTGTTTCTGTGAAGTATATCTTCAAACTTATGCCTTGCTGTTGAGCTGTGGAAGGTACATTTTGTGTAATCTGCTTATGGATGCTTTGGGAGACGTGCAAAGGGCCCACCTTCCCCATATTTCTCCTACCTAAAGGAAAAAAGAAATTTGATTCTAGGGAAGTGCTCTGTGGCCATGGTATCCCTTCCTGCACTGCTCCATGTGTGCCTGTCTTGTGGAAGGTGCCTGGAGGCCCTTCTCTTGTACAATGATCTGGGTGTGGGCCCTCCAGATGGAATCCTCCCACCTCTTTCTGCACAGATTCTTCATGCTGGTCAAGGTGGTAGTCTTAGTGAAGTGTGAAAGGATGGTGGACTAGCATTGGTTGTTAATCAGAAACCTACTGACAGGATATGTACACATCTGGTCTCACACACATGGAATCCAGCAAGATTCCTGCAGAATTTCCATTGGTTTCTACCTCCCAATCCTACAGTCAAGTTTCAGGGAGCCATTCGTGGCCAGTCACCTGCCCACCATCTGGTCTCTGCTCCTCTGATATACTGCACACATGTTCCTAGTGACCTTCAGCACACACATTCTTTAACCTCAGCTTGCCTCATGCTATCTTCCACATCATTCTTTCAAATACAGTACGAATAGATAGAAGAGCCTGCTTGTTCTGCCATTCTCTTTCCTTGGTAAACTCTCTGGGGATTGGTCTGTATTCAGCTGTGACTGTAGTCACATCCTGGTTCCCAGCAGAGATGGTGAAAGCACCTGCAGCCTAGCCCACAGTGCTACAGTTCTCTGTTTTGTTTCTGTTTCTAGCCCGTCTCGATACTGACAACTGGAGTTGAAGCTGCTTGAAGTAAGTCCGATGCTTTCATATAAGTAAATTTGTAGGACTATTGCTTTTAGTTTTTACAACACAAGTAATTCTAACATATTAAGTGGAAAATCTAAATAAGTATATAGATTATATAACATGATTTTAATTACATGGAATCCAACTACATATGTGATTAGATAATGTGTATATGTACATATGTGTTGATACACACACATGGACCATGATTACATCTAGATGTGCAGGGTATATAATTAGATGTTGTTAAATGTAGTAAATATAATCAGCTCCAAATATTCCCATGTACATTGAGGGTTATGGAATTGAGAGGTTTGTTTGTTTTTAATCTGTGCGAACACTGTAAAACATTCCTTTACAATAAACTCCTATAAACATATTTTTTAAAGTCTATGTCAGAAATTAAACTGGAACACAATGATGAGATGATGCACTCAAGTCCCACCCACCTGCCTCTTGAATAAATTTGTGTTTTCTATAGTTCTTTGGGCTCCTGACACAAGCATTTTAGGAGTCTGCATTCTTGCTTTTCTTTGTAACTCAAAGCTAGTTTCTAACATTATGTTTGATTTCCATTTCAGCATCAAGATAGTCAACATGGAAAGCATCACAGATTTTGGATAGTTTCTGAGTCTTCTAGAACGTTCCAAGTACAGAAGAAACCTGGTGGAGACTCAGGCGGGCACTAGGAACATGGCATCAGTGGTCTTAGGGTAGCACTTTGTCAGGAATGAACAGTCATCATGGTTATAATCCACATATCCATTGCAACTCATGAATGATTCTCTCCTGTTTTGTTTTCAACTTTTCTTTTTACACTGAATTTCTATTTAGACACTAAAACATATAGGGGTCCTTGTTCCCCCTGGATACATTTACCTGTGAACCAGCTATTCCAGTGTCATAGCTGGGTACCTAACTTACTTCCATACGTGAAGTGTGCTAAACACAAACCAGTTTACAGAAGAGATGTATTTTGTGTATAGTAAATTGTATATATACCCTTTTACCACAGTCAGTTTTTTAAACAAATGAATACTCTAGATTTTTCTTCTAAATGAGGTTACTGTTGGGGTGGTTGTGACCTAGTGATGCTGTAGAAAGGAGTCTGCATTCACTAAAAGTGTGTCAACCTAGAGCAGGCAGTGCCCTTCCTTGTGGATTTCCGTCTGCTTATTGTGGAGCTGCCTGTGGTTTAGAAATAGAATTCAAGTACAATCACGGAGTGTCCCACTTGATGCCACTGCCAAATTCAGAACAAGGGACCTTGAGAGAAGGAACTGTCGCTCAGCTGGGAGCAGAATCATTATCGCAATCACAGGTCCTGGTTCACAGTTTAGTGGCCCTCTCTGGTTTGTAAGGATGGCCATTACGTTCAGTGTCATCTGGTCATCTGTGATGTGTGTCATCAGCCTGTCCTGATGCTGAGATTTAAAATAAAGCATGAATGAACAGAGCCTTTGGTGTTTGGTCCTTAAAACACACAGAAGTGTAAAGTGAATTTGCGTTTGCTGTGGTTATCCTTGTTGGCCTTCACCTTTCCAAAAGTGAACAGTGGGGGAAAGCTGGTCAAGTCAAAGAGACTGTGTCCTGCAGGTAAAGGGTTTGTTTTACACCAGCCTTTCCATATACGACCCCAGCCCTGATTCATTTCAATTTAAAGGAGCGTGGTAAGTGTGGCTTCCTTGAGTGGCCAGAGCGTGCAGTACCTGTGATGAAGCCCATGCTCTGATTAGTCCCCTGCTCTCCAGGATTGCAGCACTCCCATGCAGAGCCGCTGGTATCCTGCCTCCTCACTCAGTTGTCTTTTGGGCTAACAGATTTTTGGACCTAACTGTTTTAGTGAGCATGGTGATACATGCCTGTAATCCCAGCTCACAGAAAAAAAGCAGACACAACAGGGTGGCAAGTTCAAGACCAGTCTGGGCTACCTAATCTAGCACCGTTGTAGTTTTTTAAGAGAACATTTCTTAGCAAACGGTCCAGATCTCTATACATACCCAACTATCCCCTTACAAAAATATCATCTGAGGGGCTCATAAGGCTGTTAATCGTGTCGGGCACTATTCAACCCAGCACAGTTACCTTACCAAAGTAGCACATGGTCAAAACAGTGAAGGTGTGAATTTAGAAGGAACAGATCTCTACACTCAAAATAAAATTAACAAAGTTAGAAAGGACAAAATTAAATGTTACCCAGGATAAACAAAAAAATTGAGTCATTCTCCCACATTTGTTTTTTGTCTTGGTTTAAGAACATACAGAATTTTGTTACTTGTAGACTTTTGTCAACCTCAGCAGGAGCTGTGATGTGGACCCCTGTCATGACTTTGACCGGTTCTTCCCCGATTGCTGGCGTGCTTGAGCAATTGCTTATTTCCCATTTGTAGATCTTTGGAGAAACAGATTTTCAAGAGCTTGCTGAATTTTTAATCAGTAGATTTCTCGCCAAGTCTTAGAAACTGAAGAGATTGTTCCGTTATCAGATACACAGCTCAGGAGTAGTTGTCAGCAGAGCTATACGATATATACAGCTTTAAAATCTCGGGCAATTTCCCAACATCTACTGCATATTAAAATCACTAGTGGGGATTTAAATTCTACCTGTGTAGGGCCCACTCCTGACCAATTACATTCTAATCTTCGGGGTAGTGCCCAAGCTGCAGTGCGGGGCTTTAGGGAATTCTCCGAGATGATGTGTTTAGTAAAGGTTGTGCTAGGCTTTCTGGGTTAACCACAGAGTTCAAGTTTACACGTAACAAAATTCTGTACATTCTTAAACCAAGAAGATATCATCCTGAGGTATACAAGAGGATCAGGTGGCTTCTCTTAGAATTAGTTTGTAGGTGTCTCTGAAGTGATTGTGTGTCTATTGACACCTTAGTAACTAGAATTTGAGAAGATTAAGAACTAGTGAGTGACAGTGTCCAGTTAATGCAGAAGTATACTTGTCATCACCACTACCCTCAGCCTTTGATCCTCTTCCTCACAGGTCCAGAGAACTGTCTCTTCTTCCTTCTCTCTCCTCTGTCCTCTCTGCTTCCAGAGGCCAGGCTGGATGCTCTAAGCTGTATCTTTGCTGTTTTTATTTTTTTTTTTTTCCTTTAGGGCAGCTTTCAGGCACTATTAATCTTAGCTGAGCATTGCCATTATCACTTTTAATCTTTTGCCACAGAGCAAGAACTAATATTGTGTCTGGAGTGGGAGGAGTTATGAGCAGATTTGACGTCTGCAGCAAATGAGTTCTGTGTTTCGGGGATATCACTAGAATCATGGGTTTATTTATTTATTTAGTTAGTTAGTTAGTTTTTGTTTGTTTGTTTGTTTTTTCACTTTCAATGTAGGTAGAACTAATGGCCACTCTCTGAGGAGTGTTATGAGAGTTGAGTCTGGAGAGATGGTTCAGCAGTTAAGAGCACTTGTTGCTCTTGCAGAGGGCCTGGGTTTAGTTCTCAGCACCCACATGCTATCTTACAATCATCTGTAAGCCCAGTTCCATAACACTCACTTCTGACCTCAAGGGACATCAGGCCTGCACATGGTATACAGACATACATGCAGGGAAGATGCTTATACACACAAAACAAAGCACACCTTTTTTTTTTTTTTTAATTGAAGATATGTAATAACACACAATGAGGGGCTTTGACTATGGCACTGTGCTATGCTGTACAGGACAACAACCAGACAAAGGCTAACAGCACTGGCAAAGTTATGGGAACCCACAACTTTGGTTTATGAAGAACCCATGAATGCAATTACAAGCACAGAAGTCAGAGAGAGAGGATTCTGTGTAGATGAGCAGAGAAGGGGATTTCAGGGACAAAAATTTGGCAAAGACAAAATTCCCTGAGAACTTTAAGCAGTGGACAGCTTTGCCTACGAGCTTGAGGCTCAGAGCCTGTACAGAAGATATAGGGAATGAGCTGAGAAGCAACGGGGATTAGGGGAAGTGCCTGGACCTTCCTGTGAGTACAAGTTCAGAGAGCCAGCACAGGCTTGGAGCTTGGGAGGGATGAGCGGTCACTGGTGTATCAAGATCAGAGAGTGAGCCTGGAACTCTCATGGCAAGACTGACACCGAGTCGTGTTGGCCTTTGAGTTCCTTTAAGTGTCCACTTCTGTACTTCTCATTGGCTGCTGAGCAATGGCAAGCCAATGAGCCTTGCCTTTCTCTGAGTGTTGAGTCTTCTCTACACAGCTGCAGCCTGCTAACACTGAAACTGGGCATGCTCTCATCATAGTGTATAATCTGTCTGGCATCTTCTTCAGTCAAATCACAAAGCTCATTCCAATGCTTGCCAACACCACTAGCTGAGAATGCTAAGGGTATGAGCCACTGGTCTTATACATCAATCGCGTTGCTGTTAGTAATTCTGTGTCCCGGACAGCACAGCATCAACTAAAAGGTAAGTGAAACGCACAGTTGGTTCTTGGAGCTACCATGACTGAGGCCATCATCTTCCCCTCAACTCTGTAACCCTGTTCCACATTATTTTACATTCCAGTGGCAGCCACCAGAGGGCAGCAGAGCACCAACTGGCCTATTTGCCAGGTATACAGAGCAAGTACCAGAGTTCAGGGGTCCTTGGTTACCCTTAGACAGACACAACTACTGACAGAAACCACAAGTCCTACAAGGGTATTTCTATTTCCAGAGAAAGTACTAGAAGCCCCGCTGGTGCTCTCTGACATTGCCCTCAAAGAGCACCCAAAAGAACCACTCCCTGTCTCCCCTTCTCTAGAAAGATTTGCTAGCCAGTTAGCTCTGGAAGCCTCCTTCCATCATTCCTAACAGGATGCCTTCTCAACCATACAGTGTTTGTAGGACGTTGCAAAGTATTAACTATGTGAGACAAGACTCTACAGTCCTCTTCTGATCCATCAAGGAGGGGAAAAGCAGTTATTGTCCATGTTCCAGATACACTTTCCAGGGAGAGAATGCTGATGGGTAGAGCCAGTGATAAAGCAAGAGCAGAAAGAAGCTGGCCTTCCATGGAGCACTGAGCCACCCTAGTTGCTGACAGCTGTCTCCATGTGCCTGCAGTACTTCATGAGGCCAACTGAGTGGTCCTACGGAGTACCACAGATGGCTCTGTAGCTAGGTATCCAGCTTCAAGCAGAATTCTGTATTTGGACAAATTTCCCCTTACTCTGGGTAGCAAATAGTCCTTGGTAAATGAAGGTTTCCCTTTTGCAGACTTCTATTTTGGTCTGGGGATGACTTAGTTGGGCCTCTGACACTGCTACCCTCTACAGACATTCCATTTAATTCCTGGTGGTTGGGAGTCTGCCTTAGGACCTCCTCATAAATAACCATGACCCCTAATCTTATAGATAGGACAAGGCTACCTCTCTTTGTGATTGTCTGCCTTACTGCTGCCATTAGTCCCCAGTCCAAGAGGCTCACATCCTTGTGTAAATGGCCCAGAGCCTCACAACAAAAGCAAAGGGAGAAAGCAAGCCTTTGATTCCTTTCCTCTCTGATGCACCCAGAGAACATTTCCACTTTGAACTAGGCTGTCAATCTCCTGGCTAATGTTCCAGGGCCTCAAGAACCCACAGTTTATCAGCATGTTAAAATACTCATCTTACAACTTCATTGTTTATAAATCAGAACACTGAAAACTTTACCCTCTTGGGGCAGACCCTGGCCACGGGGGCAATCAGGAGCTTAGCAGATAAATGCCCAAAAGGAAAAGTGGAACAGAAAGGAGACAAAAGGAGGACAAGGGAAGGGAAGAAAAGGAAATAATAGTATGGAAGGAAGAAAGGGAGGGAGGAAAGGTTGGTAGAAAGAAGGGAGAGGGGGAGGAAAGGGGAAAAGAGAAGGAAGGGAAAGAGGGAAAGGAAAAGAAAGACAAAATAAAGAAAAGAAGGAACAGAGAGGAGAGAGAGGGGAGAAGGAAGAAGGGGAAAGAGGAAGGAAGGAAGGAAGGAAGGAAGGAAGGAAGGAAGGAAGGAAGGAAGGAAGGAAGGAAATACATCTAAAATATGTTTAAACTAAAAAAAAAAAAATGACAGAGACAAGACTGAAGATGTTCTGAGAGTGGTGCCCCTGGAAGGCTGCAGTGTGTAGGTACTGCCCCTTCCCCTCAGCCTATCCTGGATTTCTCTAGCCATTGACCTTTGCCTCCAAAGGGATGCAGTAGAACCATCCAGGTCAGCACAGGGTCCTCAGCAGCTTGGACATTGTATCATACCTTAAACCATCTTAGCAGGTCCCACCTTTCTCTAGGCATCCTGATGCCATCCTCCCCGATGGAAATGTTCAGACATGATCATTATGGAAATACAAATCAAACATTCATTGAGATTTCTGGGGGTTCTTATGGCAATATATATCTTAGTTAAAATTTTCATTGCTAAGTCAGGAGCACCTTATGAGCCCTTCACTGTAAATGTGCATGCCTTATCAACTGCTCATGCCTCCTAATGGCTACAAAGAGGCCAATGGTTCTGACATAGAACCTGCCCCGTGACGATAGAAACACTTCAAGGTGTGATAATGACAAAGGGTTTCTGAACACATTCCATACACACCCAAGAAAGAAGTGATTCTCAGAGTTAGAAGATGACCGAAAGAATGGGGAGGGGGGGATCTTTCCCATTGTCTATATGACAGGAATTCATTGTCAGAATATATTAAGTATTATCAAAATTAAACATCAGAAACCATGTAATCAAATAAATAAAAGGGTAAATTACCTGAATAGACTCCTTTAAAGACAGTACATGGAATGTTTAGCCATCAGGTAAACGTAACTTAGAGTTCCTCAGAACTCTGCTGGGATTCCCATCATCCCATTGGTTTTCTGTTAGCATTCTGTCTAAGCTCCTCCTGACAGTTACCTGGCAACAGCCTGGTATGCCTGACTCTCTATAAAAGGGGCTGCTTGCCCCTCCTCTCTCTCTTGCTCTTGCCCGTCCTGCTCTCCCTCTGTCCTCTTGCCCCTTCCTCCCCTCTCTCCCTATGCCTATTCCCCCTCTCTCCACATACTCATAGCCGACCTCTACTCCTCTATGTCTTCTCTCTCTCTCCCTCTCCCTCTCCCTTTCCCTCTCTCTCTCTCCCTCCCTCTCTCTCTCCTTTCTCTGTCTCTACTACCCTCTTAAATCCCCTCCCCATGCCCTGAATAAACTCTATTCTATACTATACTGGTCCCTCAGAGGGAATGGATGGCTCAGCATGGGACTGCCAAGGCAGCCCCTCCTCCCCATACCTTACTGCACCTACACAAAACACATCCCTCCTCTCTTTATCTCTTTATAAACACATCATTGTCCAATCCAGAAAGCAAACACCATGCTGGTAAGATGGGGAAGGAAAAGGAACCCTGATACACTGTTATGAGAGAGTTGATTGGTGCATCCATTATGGAAATTACTTTGAAGGTTCCTCTCAAACCTAACATTAGACCTACTATATGATCCAGCAGCCACTGTGGGTATACAGGCAATGAAAGCAGTCAGCATATGATAGAGCCCCATTCACCCATGTGTCATGTGAGGCCATCCATAGCAGACAAGTTTTGGAATCAGCCTAGATACCCAGCAATGGGTGAATCATCATAGAATCTTACTCAGCTATAAAGAAATGGAACCATGCCATTTGCAGGCAAGTAAGTATATCTGGAAATCATCCTGTTTAAAGGAGAGAAGCCAGACTCAGAAAGAAAGAATTACATGCTTCCTTCCATGAGTGGAAGCTGCTCAAGGAAAAAGTCACAAAAACAGAAAAGGGATTAGTAAGGTAGAGAAGGGAAACCAGCAGGTGTGGAGACATAAGAGGACAGTAAGGGTGAATATTATTAAAGATCTTTATATGGATGCATGAAAATATTACAGTAAAGTACATTATTTTGTGTCATTATATATACTAATAAAAATTTACAAATTTGGCCAATAAAAAAATGTCTGATGCTGATACTGTTAAGACAGCAATACCTGGCTACCAACAGACCACCCTGATGGTTTCAGACCTGAGCCCATGACTCTTCCCATCCAGTTGCCATGCTCAGCATAGCTGCTGGGAGGGATGGAGTAGAAACTGAGTGTTCTAGCACATTCCTCCTGCAGGAGAACATGACTTCTTGCCAGGTGACATGGCGTTGGAGGAGGTTAACTTCCACTCAGACCCCTCAGTTACCCGAGGAGCCTTTTAGAATTGGTTAGCTACAACCTGATGGGATGCCCCAGACTATGCAAATGACTCTTCTTGTCAGCCTCTGTCTTGGAGCTCTGCAGAATGTGTGTGCAGCTGCTTTGAGTCCTTAGTAAGACTGTCTCTGATGAAGGGTGGAACCCAGGAAACAATTCACTGTCTAAATTTTAAAAAACTCATCTTCATATGGGTTACCAGCCTAGCACGTGTCTCTGTCTTGACATTTATTATAAACCATTGGACATTTGCCTAACATTTGTTCTCTTCATGTTGAAAAAGACTTGGAGAATGTCCCATCTCCTAGCTATTCATCATGTAAATCAAACTCACACATGTCTCTACACATATCAAGCCCATAATACAAGGCCATCCTATCTCCTAATTCCTTTGGGAGATAGGTATTACTGAGAATTGCTAAGGTACACATGTCATTCTCAGAACCCGAAGGCATAGCTGGTAGAAGAAACGTCATTCAATAAGACGCTCATGTCCCAGAAAACTAGGTTAATTGGAGGATGTAATAGTTTCCTCAGACAACTCCTTTTAAAACCTCTAACTTTTCAAATAACCCACTACAGAGTGTCTGGTTTTCACTAGGTCTTAGCCTTTCTTTATGAGTTTTCCATGTTGCCATCACTCCACAACAACAGAAGGAACAGTGGTGAGTCCAAACTCTCAAGGCCTGATGAACTATAAATGCTCATCAGCCAAGGACCTGCTCATGGGATACAGGACCCATTTGAACCTCAACTTGCACTAAAACAACAGCAAAAACACTTAGTGCACCTACAGACTGTTCTGTCTGACTATTGATCTGATTATTTCTCGGATTTGGGTGCTTTCGTTGATACAGAAGCCCAGATCCTCCAGAGACTTCATAGCTTTGCCAAAGCATTTAACAGAGGAGCCATTAAGACAGTGAAGAGTTGACCTCCAGAATAGGAGAAAAACTTTGCCAGCTATTCATCTCACAAGGGATTAAATTCCAGAATATGTAAATCTAAAGAACTCTAAAATTTAAACACCAAAAACCAAACTAACTAACTAATCAATAGGTATACAAATGAACTGAATAGACCCTTTACAAATGCTGTAATAAACATCAATTCCGTAGGGTTTCTCTTGGATGGAAAAGGCATCTCAGAGGACATTGTGCTGTCTCAGAAGCTCACCACTGGATATGACATAGTCTCAGCTCATATGACCCCACAGCTTTCCAGTGTGATATGAAAACTATCAGTATCGAAGAGCCAGGCAAACCTGCCAGGTCTTGAGAACAGGAGTCAAATCAACCTAGTGTTGGCATTCCCTTGAGTACCTAATAGTGCAACTTGCCTAGAATAGGCACTGCAGAAATATGGAATCACTAGCTCCCACTCCCAGTTCCCAGTTACTGCTGTCTCTGCAGGCTCCTGAGCAATTCCTTTCTACTTTGGATAGGAAAGATGTCCCCATGGGTAGAACCCTAGGCTTCCCTCCAACCTGGCAATTAACTTCTGCACTGTCATCTGAGATAAGCCCCCCCTTATTGTCCACCACTTCCTTGGGGCAAACACTATAGCAGCCTTGATTACATTCCTGTTAGCCAATAGCCTGTAGTTTTTAGTTGGTTTTTAGACAAATAAAGGAATTAGCAATGATTCAGTGGAATAGGGGAGATCTCACAAGCTATTCTTATTCCCCTGTCCTCTCTGAAGCAGCCCCCTACATGGAAGTGTCTTGGCTCTGTGCCCCTACTGGCCTCTCCAGAGTTGTTTCTAGGCTTCTCACCCAAACATCTTCAGAGTATATGTGAAGGAGCATGGTCACATGCCAAGCCACACAGTGACAGTGTGTGTGTGTGTGTGTGTGTGTATGCACGTGCACATAGAAGTAGATGCAGAGAGAAGCTATGAAAAAGTATTAAATCAGGTGGACTCCTTTAAGGAATCTTTGCTGCTAAAAATAATGTACTTTTAAAAAGTTCTAAGATAGTCAAAAAGCTTGATTTGAGGGAACATTGATCATAAAAGAATAAAACTACTATCACCTACTGCCCTACTAACTTACTACCTCCATCACCACCACCACCACCACCACACGACCTCCACGTCACTACCCTCTAGCATCACCATCTCTAGCACCTCCTCCCCTACCACCACCTTTACCACCACAGAAAGCTTTTTCAGAAGGAAGATTAGTGTTTGCAAAAACTGTTAAACAAGAACAAGCTAAATTGTCTTAGTGTCAATTATTGGCATTCTAGTATTACAACCTACCCCCCCCACCAAAAAAAAAAAAAATCCCTAATAATCTCTTCTTGACTAGTCTAAACTAACACTAAGAGTTATTTCTTAGATTGATTCAGAATCTGAAACCATTGAACACACCTAACAAAAGGAGTTGATGACACTAAATGGTCTGAAAAGCTCTTTCTCTTGCAAGTCAAGGAATTTTGAAGAGCTCTTCAGTCTGCCTCCTTCCACAGCACAGCTGTAGTGTCAACACTGCCTCTGGATGCTCTACAAAAGAGAGACTTTAGCAGCAGGTATCTTTTGATTTGCTACACAGGGAGTCAGAAACCTCCGAACTGAAAACTTGGAATGCACATTCTTTTCATAGTTCCAGCATGAGTACTTGTTTACCACACACACTGGATTTGTTTAGCCTGACCACCCCCCCATACTCCCACCCCTGTTTCCTCTGTCACTTGGAAAGGCTTCCATGTACTTGTCTGACCAATAGGTTGATACTGCTGTAATGAGGTGACTCAGCATTTTCTTCTGTTCATGAGGTCACTTCCAAAGAGGTGGGTGGGTTGATGGCTAGGATGGCTTAATAGTATTGCTCTTAGCTAAAACTAACCTTGGAGCTCAAACACACCCACTCAAACACTTGCTGGTGGCCCCAGGACAAGCAGTTATGTATAAAAAGCATGTGACTAAAACCAGCTTAGAACACGATATTCTTTCCCACTGACCAACCAGCCTGAATGAGAAAGGTATTCAGTCACCAGCCTTCACTGGTGGTGCAACTACCAATTCATTACTAATATTCATTGTGCTCTTCACTCCACGTCACCAAAAGCCAGGCTGCATTTGTTATTTCAACTCTTATGAAGAATTTAAGCAATGACAAATTACCAATCTAATGAGAAACACCGAATTCAAAAAGGACACTCACACAAAGGACACACTCTCATACAAATGCCTGTTTTCCAAGAAAACAACTTAAGATCTCAGTAGGAAATCTAAACAGCTCAGCACCAGGAAAGACTTCAGTGGGCTTCGTGCAGGGAGATGCTGTTGTTAAGTGCTGTACTGTGCACAAAGTAGCCACAGTAGGGGTTGGAGACGGAGATTTGAGAGTGTGGACTGTCACTAAGTTTGATGCTTGCTGTGGCCAGGATCCCCTACCTAGATGTATCCAGAGTGAGACTCTACCTGCAACACCATAACCTGTGAACGCTCTCTCTGATGACCTGGAAGCAAATATTTTCAAATGAAATTCCATAGTGGAGAGTTATCTCTCCACCATCCCTGGGGCCCACAGATTCACCTGCCTACACAGTAGATCCAGCTGGCTCTCAGCAACCAGGAACTCAGAGTCAGATTTCAGCAACTTCAGTCACTCACTTTCCAGATATTGCCTGAAGCCAGCCAGGTGGGAAGAGATCAGACCACGGACATTGGGAGTACTGGGTGAAAATCACCAGCTCTGTGAATCCTGACCCCTTTACTATTAAGTGCAAATCTCTCTGTCTATGAAATGGGAAGAGTCACTGGAGAGACTATGGAAAGGCACTAGAGGAAATGAGCCCTTTCCTCTGTTCTTACATAAAGATCGCTGCTGGATGGGAAAGGAAGGGCTTCCAAGGAGGAGGGCTCACAGCAAATGCAACCTCCCCCCCCCCCCCCCCAGCCTTTGGATTCCACCTAGTACCTTCCCTCCCGGACTGGCTCTCCCTGAGGGGTGTGGCTGGGAGGAGCGTGAATAAGGTATGTGAGTTGTAAAAGCCACTTGAGCTCCTGTATAAATAGTGCAACCTGCACCCCAGCGTGAGGACTGGAAGCCTGCATTCCCCAGTACACCTGGATTGGCACACTCACAGAAAGGTAAGCCTGGCTCTTTTAAACATTTCGTGTATGTGTGTGTGTGTGTGTGTGTGTGTGTGTGTGTGTGTGTATGTGTGTGTGTATACATACATAAAATCAGTATTGTTATTATTAATTAGTATGTATGATTTCAGGGATGGGGGGGCTTATATGCTGACAGCAGAGGATAACGTAAAAAGAAGCTGATTCCCACCTTCCACCTTTACACAGGTTCTGGGCATCGAACTCAGGCCATCAGGCCTGCCTGGCAAGTGACTCCATCCTCAGGGCCATCCTGCCAGTCCCCTCTTAAGAGTTATTTTATCTACTTCTTAGCCCCTGGACCTCCTTGGGTCCGGACCACATTATGGGAACATAAAAGCTATGTCACAGTGCCAGGAGAAACAGGTCTGTCCCTGGCTCTTTCAGCCTCCTGTCTCAGCCATGCTTTAGTCTAAACTCTCTTGGGGCCTTTTCCTTTTCTTACCTTCCACATGGGCAGAAATGAAATTGTGGTGATTTCCTGGGCTTTTGCTACCTTTCAGACAAAAAGTTCTCAATTTTTTTTAAAGCATAGATTTAATGTTTTTAAAAGAAGAACTATCTAGTGGTCGTGTTTGATGCCATACCAAACCTTGTACAGCCTGTTGTTTCTTTTTGCTATTTTCTAAAGAGTTAGAATAAAGGCAGAAAGCAAGAAGTGAGCACTAAGGACTGACAGAAAGGGAGACACACTCTGGCTTTCCAGACCACCGTCTTTGCCCATCAAGGGACCCTGATCAACTTGCTTATCTGTCTGAGCCCTAGCTGTCCCAGCCTGAGGGGTGAGAATCAAATGCTAGGGCACTGCTTAACACCTAGGAGTTGGCAAACAATCACGTGCATCTCCTCTGCCTTTATCTGTAGCTTTATACCTCGTAGAAACCATGTCATTTAATACACCGTTGAAAGTCATTTTATTTTTGTTATAGATGTAAAAAAAAAAAAAAAAAGGCATTGAATAAATGCTCCCTGTATGCCTGGCACTGTGCCATTGAACTCAGTCATGATCCTTACCTTCCACCTTGCAGTCTATACGATCTGAAACTCATCCCTCTCCACCCTGTTTCAAGTTGGCCCCATCAAGGTCAGTGGCCTCCCCCACCTCCCTGCCTTCCTGAGACTCTTCCTCATGACTTTCCCCTTTTCTTCACACAGCCACACCCAGCCCAGTATGTCAAACCCTGTGCATGTTCAACCCTGAGTCAACATAGCTTTTTCATGACACTTCTGTGACTCTTACTATATCCTTTCCCAACCGGTGGTCATTGGTACCCACACAGATGATGGGGTAGAAACCCAACTCTCTCTGGAGCTAGCCAAGGGGTCAGTGGCTGTTTTATCCAACAATTTCTAGAAGGGAAGAATAGCTTTTCCAAGATGAAACGAAGGGCTGAGAAGGGAGAGAGTCCCTAGCTGATACTATTTAAATTTCTCCGATTGTATCTTATGAATTCTCTAAGGTCTGGGACTTTCTCACTCCATGGGGCAATAACCTTCAGGATGTTGCTTTGTTGTAGGCACTTGGAGCTTGTTGCAGGAGTAGATCAAGGGCTGAGAAAGTGAGAAGCTGAGTGAATAGGGAAGAGTCATGAGCTCAGGCAGTGGGTAAGAAGAGGAGGTGTAACTTTCTTTAAAGTGGAAATGAGAGTAGGCAGGCCCGCTTGGCAGACCTTAAAGTGGGCCAGGACTGTGGGAGTGGAGGGAGGCAGCCTGCAGTCTCGAGCCATTGGATGCTGCCACTCATTCGCCTGCCTTTGCCAAACAGGTGTCCACCCAGCTGATGCCATGAGACTCCACAGCCTCATCCTGCTCTCCTTCCTTCTCCTGGCCACTCAGGTGTTCTCAGAAAAGGTCAGAAAGAGAGCCAAGAACGCATCACACAGCACAGCGGAGTATGGGGTAGAGGGTTCAGCTCCTTCCTTGGGGAAGGCCCAGAATAAGCAGAGAAGCAGGACATCTAAATCTATGACGCATGGCAAGTTTGTCACCAAAGACCAAGCCACATGCAGATGGGCTGTGACTGAGGAGGAGCAGGGCCTCAGCCTGAAGGTCCAGTGCACACAAGCCGATCAGGAGTTTTCTTGTGTTTTTGCTGGTGACCCAACCAACTGCCTTAAACACGACAAAGACCAGATCTACTGGAAACAGGTTGCCCGCATGCTGCGCAAACAGAAAAATATCTGCAGGAACGCCAAGAGTGTCCTGAAGACCAGAGTGTGCAGAAAGAAATTTCCAGAGTCTAACCTCAAGCTGGTAAACCCCAATGCACGTGGAAACATGAAGCCCAGGAAGGAGAAAGCAGAGGTCTCCGCAAGGGAGCACAACAAGGTCCAAGAAGCTGTCTCCACGGAGCCAAACAAGGTCAAAGAGGATATCACACTCAATCCAGCTGCAACCCAGACCATGGCCGTTAGAGATCCAGAGTGTCTAGAGGATCCAGATGTGCTCAACCAGAGGAAGACTGCCCTGGAGTTCTGTGGGGAATCTTGGAGCTCCATCTGCACGTTCTTCCTCAACATGTTACAGGCTACATCATGCTAATGAAGTCAGAGGGAGCAGCCTGAGACATGTGGTATCAGAGCCCCACTGTCTGCTGGAAACTTCCCGAGTTCCCCACAAGATACATTTCTAATATGGGAACAAAATGAAGTATTTAAACAGATTTTGTAAATTTTGTTTTTGTGTTTTAGAATTTGCTTCATTTTTTTTCCACATCCTTGGATATGCTTTTCAGAGATGCTTTACCTCAGCGTATTCTTCCATGGACCACAAACCTAGGTGCATTTAAGTAGTGGATCAATGCAAGTGATAATATGCAAACAAGGAATTGTTGGCTGTATTTACCAGGATAATAAAATTCTGGGCATTCTCAGAAACACCACTGTTTCTTTCCAATACTTCTCATTCTGGCTCATATTTAACAAGCTTCCAGATCTGAGTAGATGAGACACACATTGTTGACTTCAGGGTTTCCCTATCCAAAATTATCTCCTGAGACTATCCAACCTATATTTTGTTTTCATCCACTGCCCTGTATTGTTTGATGTTTAGTGAAATGTAGCCATCATTATCTCTTTTCAGATGGGATGCCCTGGGCATAGTGACTTCTCATGGTATCACAGGTGATTAGAGAGAAGGCAGTAATTCCTTAGAACCAGGAATATTTTAAATTAATTTTGTTATTGTCATTATTGTTAGTATTGTTGTATGTAATGTGTGAGGGGGCATGTAGGTCATGGTGTGGGTGTGAGCATTAGATGACATCTTGGAGGGTTGCTTTCATTTTTACATCAATCCCAGAGGTAAAAATAATTCTATGTATAGGTGGAACAACATTATGAACTAACCAGTACCCCGGAGCTCTTGACTCTAGCTGCATATGTATCAAAAGATGGTCTAGTCAGCCATCACTGGAAAGAGAGGCCCATTGGACTTGCAAACTTTATATGCCCCAGTACAGGGGAATGCCAGGGCCAAAAAGTGGGAGTGGGTGGGTAGGGGAGTTGGGGGGGAGGGTATGAGGGACTTTGGGATAGCATTGGAAATGTAAATGAGGAAAATACCTAATAAAAGATGTTAAAAAAAAGAAAAAGAAAAGTTAAACTCTAAAATAATAATAATAATAATAATCCTATGAACCAAGGTTTTTATCCACTGAACCATCTCACTAACCCGGAGACTCAGAAGTTACAGCCACTGAGATCACAGGTTTGAGGATACACCTTGATCTCCCCATGGCCATCCAGCATATGTAGAACTGTCCTTACAGAGCCTGTTGGGGACAGAGACCTGGTAAGCATTGTCCTGTGATAACAGCTGTAACAGGAGGTGGGCACTGCAGGGAAAACCAGAGAGATGTGGGCGATGTGGGCTGAGCGTCACAGGGAAGCAGTGGTAGAGCTGGGCTCTGGAGAGAGCATCTTTACTATGAGATGAGGATGCTGGAGTGATGGCTTAGCACTTAAGACCACTGGCAGTTCTTCCAGGGGTCCTGGATTTGATCTCTAGCACTCATATGGCAGCTCATAACCATGTGTAGCTCCAGTCTCAGGGGATCCAACAAACTCTTCTGATATGCAGACATACGTGGAGGTAAAACACCCATGTATACAAAACAATAAAATAATATTAACACATTTTTTAAAAAGAGATGATATGAAGTACAGTAAGACACAGTCAAGTCCCAGAAGCTAAGAGTGGTCAGGTAGCTTATTGAGACACGTAGTTAAGACAACTCCTAGTTGTGTACATGCTAGTAGAAAAGTGGTGAAGCTAGTTTGAGTCCAGAGTTGAGGAGAAAGGATTATTCCAAATGCCTTGTTAGGTTTCATTAATTGGGAAAAGTCATTTAGTGGAAAGCCCACCTTAGCATTTCTGATAGTGTCAGAGAGGAGCCACAGCTATGATACCAACAGAGTCTTTCCGCTGTTTTCATCTTCCCAGGACACATGTTGAGGGATGTAGGAGGCCTCACAGTGACATTAGGAGGATATCTACCTACACCTTTGTAGGGCTATTAAGAGTTATATGAACTCAACAGTGCTTGTGATAACATGCATAGTGCTTGCACAAGCTCACGCCAGACAAAATCCCAGCATAGTGAGGAGAGGTGGTAAGGGAGTCCGAGCCCTAACTAAGGAGCTAGTATCAGTTGATAGGTGCAGGGAGAGGGGGAGTTTTCTCTAAGTGTGTGGCCCTTTGTAGGTCAACCACATTCCAGTGAGAGGCCGTACATGGGTGGATGGGGAAGTGAGGTAGATCTGGGAGTAGTTGGGTATTTAGGTGAGGGGAGTAAATATGATCAAAATAGATTACTAATTATTAAAGAATTAGTAAAAAAAAAAAAAAGACAAAAAACAAAAAAAAATCATCACCAACAAAACAACAACCAAACTAAATCCAAAAACTGAAGCTCCTCACTTGCTGTGGGCCTAGTTCTGTGCCAAGACTCTCCCATAATTATATCCATTCCCTCCCAGTCTCATTCATTCACATGTGGTTTGTGGAGCATGGGCTCCTCCTAGGTGTGTGTGTTCCAGATGTTGGGCACACAGTGAGGTACCACAGACAGCTAGCTGTTCTCTGTGACAGCTCTCACTGGTGGGGGGGGGAGTGTTGATAAATATGATTCTTTGAGAGTTAGAGAAGGAAAGTGGGGCAGGGGTGGCAGAGGGGAACCATAAGAAGGAGTTTTACATGGCCAGCCAGGGACCTTTCTCTAGAGGGAACCTGAACCTAGATCTAAAGAGAGGGAGCCAGCCAGGTGATATTCAGGGTTAAGAATGTTCCAGAAGTTGCTGTCCGCGCAAATGGTCTGACATTGCAGGTAATTTCTTTGTCCTCTGTTAAGTTTCCACTCTTTTCCAGGCCCTCCTCTCAGACTTAAGAAATAACATCAGGGAAAACAGAAAAATGGACCCTCATCCTTAGGATCTATTCCCATGATGGGGACTGTGCTCGACACACAGTGGAATGGCAAAGACTGGACTGTCATCACAAGGGGGTGGGAGGCCTAGACCTGGCTTAAGAATCTAACCATCAGCTTCAGGAATTGAACAAACCTCCCAGCTCTTCCTGCTATAGCTTGGGTCTGGACTCTCCCTCAGACACATGGACCTTAAAAGGTTGACCCTGAGTTTGGGGCCCTGTTGGGTGCTGGTAGAACCCTAAGGAGCTGGGGCTTCATGGGAGTGAGTTGGGTCATCAGGGATGCTGGTAGAACCCTAAGGAGCTGGGGCTTCATGGGAGTGAGTTGGGTTATCAGGGATGCTGGTAGAACCCTAAGGAGCTGGGGCTTCATGGGAGTGAGTTGGGTCATCAGGGATGCTGGTAGAACCCTAAGGAGCTGGGGCTTCATGGGAGTGAGTTGGGTCATCAGGGATGCTGGTAGAACCCTAAGGAGCTGGGGCTTCATGGGAGTGAGTTGGGTCATCAGGGATGTGCCTTTCAAGGCTTTCACTGGAAAGCTAGTCTGTCTCTCTCTCTCTCTCTCTCTCTCTCTCTCTCTCTCTCTCTCTCTCTCTTCCTTTTTCTTTCTGCCTGGCATTTGATCCCATCATGGTGTGCTGTAGCACAGCAGATCCTAAAAGACAGGGCCAAGGGATCAGATAGCAGAACCTATTAACCCAGGAGCCAAAAGTAACCTGTTCTCTTACTGTGTTGTAGAATACTTACTTAGTATACATGTGTCTCTCAGGTCAATCTCCGGCATCAAAGTTTAAAAAAGAAATCAGTTGCCCATTACTCTGTGCCCTTCATAGCGTGGGTGCCCACCCCAAGTGGTTCTTCAGAGTCCATGCTGTGATTCTAGATGATAGAGGGAAGAGATTGTTTTTGGAATGAGATTTCTTTGGTGGTAGGAAGTGATTTTCTTCTCCTTTGCTTTAGTTTGACTTTGGTTTGGTTGTTGTTTGTGTGGTATTAACTGTTGTTTGTGATCGTGGTCTCAGCATGCAACCTAGGCTATCCATAATCTGAGTCTGTAGCTCAGACTGGCTTCAAACTCACAATCCTACTGTCTCAGTCTCTTCAGGATTGGCAATTTAGACATGTCTCAACATGTTTACCTCGGTTTTACATTTTATAGGATAAAAGGTGGCCAAGTGCCACGGTTGATGGTTACCTACAAGGTGACAATGGCATTGTCCTCATTCTCTTATTTAATCTCTCAACAACCATGACAGGACACCACAACATCACATCCTAAATGAAGGGACTGAGGCTCAGAAAAGCTGAACAATTCTGAGAGCCACGGAACAGCAAAAGGAGAGTACTTCCTTTGGGAGCTCATGAGTCATTCTAATGGGGGAGCCTGCGAGTTTTCTTCACTGAGTCAGACTGGCAGTTATGATACTCAGAAATGATGTGCACTTGCATGTGCACAGGGTCATCAGTCCCCTCCCCATGTGAAGCCCCTTCCAACATTTGCAAAGAGAACATTCTAGAAGCTAACACTTGCATCTCTGTTCAACTCCTCATTCTTTCTAATCACAGCCTGAGAGAAGGTGGTAAAGTTTTAAGAAAAAAATAAGCAAAAGATAATCCAGACTTTATGTTGGATTCTACCTAAATGGTCACTGTGTAATTTCCCTGAGATCTCTCTGGAAATAAAATAGAGGGGCTTCTAGCTGGGCAATGGCGGCGTACCCAGCACTTGGGAGACAGAAGCAGTTGATTTCTGAGTTCAAGGCCAGCCTGGTCTAAAGAGCAAGTTCCAGGACATCCCAGACTACACAGAGAAGCCTTGTTTCAAAACAAAACAAAACAAAACAACCCCAAAAGGAGCTTGCTCTCTCTCTCTCTCTCTCTCTCTCTCTGTTTACGTGTGTATGTGTGTGTTGTGTTGTGTGTGTGTGTGTGTGTGTTGTGTATGTGTGTGTGCTGACTGGAGGCATGTGTGCATCCTCTAAAGTCACCAGGAGAAGTAACATCTATCCACCTATAATTCAGCAGGCAGGCCCCTTCCCTCTAGCTTCCTAGCTCTGCCTGGTTACTCACCACAACACTAGTTTAAACTTGAATGCCTGGAATCAGGCACATCTCACCTGGCTTCTTTCCCATCCACCTTCTCTCATTACCTTCCCTCCTAAATTGCTTTCGGCACAATAAGCAAGAGATACAAAATGTCATGGGTTAAAACTCCTACACACATACAAATTTGGCCGCCCGCTGGTGTTTTGGCTTTTCATGTCTCTGTGTACACCTTGAAATATCTTCACTAGCCTTTAAATATCTTCCTCAATAAATATGTCATATACAAGCATATACGAGAACATATTTGTTAGGATCCATTTAAATAGGGACTCAAAGCATGGGAGATTCCCTAAAAAGGCTGATTTGAGACCTGGATTGTTGCATTTGGGCTATCCAGGGCAAGTTTTCTCAAAGGTCTTAGAAATGTGTGTGATAATGCAGCACCCAAGCCTATCTGGCCCACCAGCATAGTGCTAACACTCAGTGCCAGGCTCGCCACAAGGTGTGTCTTCCACAAATATTGCTTTAGGGAATGAGAGAAGAAATCACGGCAAGGACAAAGATAGACTTCCGAGTAAAAGAAACCTGGGTTAGAGTTACTGACTATGCTTGCTGTGGCAAGTTTTTCCATCTCAAGGTCAGCTCACGGTGACATAATCTTCCAATTGCTTCATCAGAATTCTTCTGGATTATATTAGACACTTCTCAAACTTCATATTCAGTTTACCATCAAGTCCTGTCCTCTCTACCTTCAAACCAGGCTTCAAGATCCGAACCATGACCCCTTGCCAGCACAGCCTTGTCGAAGCCCGGACTTTTCACCTAGGTGACAGTAGTAGTGTCCTGATAGGGCCTCTATGTTTCTGGTTTTATTGAATGTAGTTTGTTTTAGCATAGTAACAAAAATAAGATTAAAAATAAAATAAAATCCCTTTTACCTTGTCATATCATTTTTTTTCTTTTGCAAAACTCCCTTTAATGATTCATGTCTCATTCAAAATAAACACTAAAAGGTCTTTTAATGCTTTACAAAGCTCTGTGACCTCCTTCCCTCACTGATTGCCAACACTGCTCCCTGTGTGATAACCCCATGGTTTCATTGCTCTATGCTGCTCGTGAAGCCTGCCCTACACACCCCTTTGTACCTTCTGGGCACTACACCAGGAAAGATCTCTACCTTTTTCAGACCTCTGCTCAGAGAGCCACCTTAGTTCCCAACCTTACTCTGCATTTCTCATCTCAATCACCACTACTTGATTGAATTAAAGTAATGGATTGCCAAGGGGCCAATAGGGGCCCTAACTGGCAGAAGGGTCTGGGGAGAGTAAGAGGCTGTGTGGCACAGAGACAACTGCCTTAAACCAAAGGGATCAGGACTGAGAGGGCTGTTTTCTCAGAAGGTAAGTAGCAGAAGGTTCTGATCCCCATTCAAAGGCTATGCCAGGTCTTCCTAGCAGACTCAGAGCTCCATCAAGTAGTTGGCATTTCTTCCAGGTAGCTCATAAAGGCTGGGCACGGCAGAGTAGCCATGGAGTAGAAGTGGCATGGTGTGTCCTCCAACAACAGAGGTGTGGGTGCAGATGCTGGCTCAGCTACGTTCAAGCCTCATGAGCTCTGGGCACATTCCTTAGCATCTCCAAGACTTGGCTTTATTTCCTAAGCAAGCATGATTGAGTGGGCATATGCAGGTTATTGATGAACATACACAGCAAGAACATTCAGGGTTCGTGGGCCAGGTCACGAGGGGCCAGGCACTTGCTATACAAAGGAATGACCTCCCTGCTTCTCACAGCCTCCCACCCAGAAGGGAGCCTGCAACAGCTACCCTAGATTACATAGAGCAGTAGCTTCTAGCCATGATTCACTCCATAAAGCAATGGTCTTGACACGAGTGGCACCATTTTGAGTGCAAGTCCCAAGAAAGCATGACTGCATATTGTTAACCCAACTAAACAACCGTCACTGGCCAGCACACTAAGAACCACACACTGAGAAATGACTTACTCATGACAGTAAACGTGATGCTTGTGAATAAGCCAATCCCATCAGAGAAGTAGGGGAATTAAAAGAAGAGACTTCTGAATCACATTTGATAGGATTCCCTGGGACGATAAAAGGAAAAGCGCCTGGAGATTGAGATGTGCCAAGTGTACTGACCCATCACCTGGTAACTTGTTATGAGTCTCATCCAGGAAGAAAGCCAGCAAAGGACCTCTGCCTCTGTCCTCAGGGTCCAGCTTGCAGGCAATTTCTCTTGCTTGCTGTGACACTTAACCCCATTTCCAACTGACTATGTTTGTGAAGACTCTTTCCCATCTATACCAGCTCTCTGTAGCTGATTAATCCTTAACCATTTTATAACCTGATATGTATAGGTCCCTATAAAGCACAATGTCTATGAGAGTCAAGATGAGTAACTCAGACTGAAATGAAAGAATCTGCGATTGCCAATGACTCTTGAGCAAAAATCAAAACACTTGACCAAGCAGCAGCCAGCCAAACCTGACCTATACTGTCAACTTACAGTTAATACATTTTGATATCCCAGAAAACACAGGGACAGCCATCTATGTTTCTGACCGAGGGTATTCATGACAGCTACAATTATCCATATAATACAGCTGAAGCCAAGAGAGATAGGGAACTTCACACTGTCATAGTTGTTAAGCACCAGAATGGAAGGGAAATCCAGACACTGCTCTCTTAAGGACCTTGCTCTTGATCACCATGGAGCTGTCAAGAAGCTGAGGGATGGGAGCCTAGCTGATGTGCAAGCATGGATTGTCCCTGATTATGACCTCAAGTACCACTGGAGAAGAAAAGGGAGAAGATGGATATGAAAGAAGGGACAAAAGAGGAGGAAGAAAGGATGGTGAAGGATGACATAGAGGAGGATGAGAAAACCAACAGAACTTTCTTTGTCTCTGGGACGCAAACAAGGTTAAGATTGAGGTAACAGGGGACAATCAGAAAGGAACACTGGGTATCTGAGGATATGTGAGTAGCAATCAAAGCCAGGAAAGGGTTCTCTAAGGGGAAACTGATGAACCAAGACTCTTAGAGTCAGCCTGTTTGGGGAAACCAAGAATCAGGGTGTGGTTCTGACAGGGTTTTAGAGAACATACTTGTGATAAAAAGAGCCAGAGTTTAGGTCTCTAATACTGATATCATGCCCCACCCCCTACAGCCTCATCTATATGAAAAGATGGTACACTGAGGTCTAGCTTATCCTATATGGACTGGGGAGATTTCTATGGTACAGAAGCCCCCATTTGTGCTGCTTTGAGGCTGAGCGTTTGATGGAGTGGCTCAGGAATGAGGATGCCTCTGCTGTGAGCCACAGGTGAGCAGGAAATGAGTGTGTCTAGTTTCCCACTCTCTTCTTGGGACTTAGCACCCACCTGGCTCCCAGCAGATGTTCAATAAATCTCAGAGATAACAGCAGGGTTTCTCAACCTCCGAGCTGTTGACAGTTGGAGCTGATAACACTTTGGGCCGTTTGTGCAGCTGGCAATAACATTCTTAAGCGCTAAACTCCAGGAGCCTAAAGCCACCTTCTCCTCAGTTGGGACAGTCAAAATTAACCCCCAGAAGTTGCTAAACATCCCTAAAGGGAGGTTCATCCCCAGCTGAGAACAATTGGACCATGGGGTAATGATAGCACATCTCAGGTCCCTTAGGCTACTTCTCTGTTCTTCTGGGAGGGAAGAGAGAAGATGGGATTCTGCGAGCAAATGGATTGACAATAGGATGTAATGGAAGTGTGCTAGGGAGAATGAGATGGCAAGTGGGCAGTTGGCCATTTGAAATGACATGTTTCAGTTGTGTTCTGCTTTATTCCATTGTCTGTTGGCCATCACGCTTTTCAAAGCTTTGTGAGTTGAAGCAACAGAGAGCATACTGGCTCATGGGTCTATTCTAAGGTCAAGGGGTCATACAGATTTTTTTTCTTGGCAGAGTCTTCAGGTGATGTAGGATGGTGGGAAACTCAACTAAATGGGCTTTTACAGCAAGCACACTATTAACCTAACCCATGGACGGTTGATAAATCTACCATGTGACATGGGCAACCAAGGTGGAGCTACACTCCAGTGGGCACTGATCCAAGTGTTCCCATAGCGTTATCTCATTTTATCTCCACAAATACCTGTCTGTCAGAACTATCCTAAGATTAAAAAAGTGGGGATACAAGGAGCCCCCATGCTTGCCAGGGACACTGCATTCCTGAGAGGCAGAGACCAGGGTTGTAGTGATATGTCTTGTAAAGTCTTTGTGTCTGGCTTTGAGGGAAAAGTTTCAGCAAAGCCTTTGCTATGTTTGGGTCAATCAGTTGAGTCAGAGAAATTGTTCTGAGAATGTTTTAACCTTGAAGAGGTGTTGTCTCCCTGGAAAGTCTGTACTCAATGCTACATGAAAGCATGTAGCTGCATAAACCTTGGTCCTAAGACACTAACAAACCTGGAGTTCTTACTTTCCATTATGGCTAGCCATGGTTAAAAGGGACTGGGATTTGTGTGGGTGGTCTGCTCTCACAGGCAGCAGAGGCAAGATAAAACTTTGGTAGCTGGAACCTTACCTAGCCCCAATTAGCCTTTTCTAATGTTTGACAAGTGCTAGCTGGGTGTCAGTCTGTCTTCCAAGAAGGCTGAATGAACCCCTCCACTCCTTTGGGAAATGAAGGCTTAACATCTTGGTGAGGGTCTCTTTCTACTGCAGCATCTACGACGGACCGGCATCAATCAATATAGGATCTCCCTGGGCAGCCTGTCCGCAGAGACCTCAGAAATGGGCTGGGCTAGGCTGGACAGCCAGTGATCCCTAGGAGTTTCTGGCTCTGCCTCCTCCGCACTTGGATTGGAAGTGTAAGTACCATGGCCGGTTTGCAAAGCAGGCACTTTACCAACTGAGCTGCTTTCCGGCCCCTTCTAAAAATATTTCTGACACCCACAATGGTGCTTCTTTATGTATCCCTATGAATCCACACGGTCAAAGATGGGTACACAGCTTTGAGGGTGGGTGCGGAGACCGTGTGCCCTTCCAAACTAGAGCCCTTATTATGCCGAAGGCCAAGGATCAAGGATCAAATGTAAAAGCCAAACTTCACAAGGGCAGCTAGGGTTTTGGAGGTTCCCGCCTTGTATCCACTGCACATTCTCACCCCAGAGCGTGCACCCGGCTAATCAGAACTTCAAAACAACAAAGGAAGTGGTGTGGTCACCTGACACCCTCCCTCCCTCTCTCCCTCACCAGCCTGTACACAGTCTCTGAATTCCAGCCTGGAAAAACCCAGCATAAATGACATTTGCTAAAAAGAAGCTGAAGGGAGACTCCCTATCTACTCCAATGCATGCACTGGCTGCCAGGGCAAGAGTGCTTTGAGAAAGATATGGAAAGAAAACAGGAAGAAGAGATGTGCTCACTGTGTTTTAGAATTCAGGAGTCATACATGACATGATGCCAGGAGGAAAATCAGAAGAAAAAATATGAAGCCAAGACAAAAGTTTCAGATCAAGGCTCAAAGTTTAATATTCAGCACTGTATTTATATAGGGAGATATCCCACAAACCTCATCCTTTGTTTCAGCTGGATTGTGTTGCAAAGCAAGCTCAGCTGACAGTCTACTCCTGTAGGAAATTGCAGGAAGACTCCACCTGGATTGTTAAGGTCCAACAGTGGCAAACACTTAAGTTTGATTTAGTCTACTCAAGGCTGTGGGAAGGGCACCACTATTCACTGTTAAACTTGAGTGTGTCCTTCGAGTTCTTCGTTCAGACAAGTATGTAGATTTAACTGGAGCTGGAGACAATCCATAATACCACATAAAACCAGGCATGACAATGCACACCTATTGGTCTCAGCACTGAGGGTGGAGCCTGAAGGATAAGAAATTCAAGCTCACCCTCTGATACCAAGTGATTTCAAAGTGTGACATAGTGGTACACATCTTTAATCCCAGCACTCAGGAGGCAGAGGTGGGTGGATCTGTGATTTTGAGGCCAGCGATGTCTACATAGCCAGTTCCAGGTCAGTCTGGATAGGGAGACCTTGTCTCAAACCAACAAAAACAATGGAAACCAAACAGAAGCAAAGTGTGCTCAAGGCTAACCTGGGATATATGAGACTGTCTCTAAAAAAAATTTAATCGGATTGGATTATCACAAGGTTTGTATAAGTTTTTATTTTAAAATATTATGAACCAATAAAAATATCAGGGCTTAAAAAAAGGAAAGGATGTGGTATAGTTACTACGTTACTTCTCTATGCACCTCCCTCCCTCCCTCCCTCCATCACCAGTCTGTATACACTCTCTGAACCTCTGTGTGGAAAAGCTTGTTTCTCTCATTTCTCTTATCCTACAAGTTCTTTTTAAGCCCGAGTGGTGTTCAGCATGTAGCTATATTGGAAATGCCAATAGGAGTGTCCTACTATGGAAAATTAGATCATTTGCAATCGTTTATTATAAAAAAATGCTGTTAAAAACATTCCTAAAGAGAAACCATTTTTTTTTTTAACAATCAGGAATTTGTTTTCCTTTAGAATAAATATCTATGAGGAAGAACGAAACATCTAATTTTGCTTTTGGAAGACTGCATTTTATGACCAAAAATTCAGACATTCACAAAGAGATGACTGTGATCAGTTTTCAAGCAGGTTACCCCTGCTCAGCTGTCACATCATGGTGGCCTCCCTGCATCTGTATCCCATCTCTCTCACTTTGCTCAGAAGCAAGTCCGAGATCTCAGATTATTTTGTTTATGTTGGGGTCCAGGAATCACTTCAGAAAGTACACACCACCCATCTCAGTCAGACAGGGACAGTTTATTGAGCACATGCCCCAGGACTGGTTGACCAGGGCCATGGTCCAGATTCAGGAGCAGAACCATGACATTGAGTTAAGATTCTACAGGATTTAGGGATGGAGAATTTCCTCAGGAACATGTCTTTGTTGTACACTTATCCTGCTTCCACTGGTTGAGGTATTCAACTATGGCAGGAGACTTGCCTTGTCTAATATTCATGTCCTAACTTGTTTACCAGGATAGGACTTGTGTAACATTCATATCTTAACTTGCTAACCAGGATGTCAGTTACCCATGTACATATATCTTTCTGCCAAGTAGGATATCAGTTCCCAGGGAGGTCTTGGGAACTTAAAACTTTACTAGACCACTACTCAAAATGGAAGTATTACTCCAAATAGTTTCTTATATTGGTGCAGGTGTCTCTTATGGTGGGGTCCATCCTATGGAGCAGTTTCTAAAGGGAAATACCACAAAAGCTTAGAAATAGGTGCAGGAAGTGCTACTGGTGGTTGATTCAGGTCCAAGCTTACTGTAGGTAAATATACAAGACAGTTCTACTGACTTCTATCATGACTGCTCTCCATGGGCACAAAGCATAACAGAATACATAATCAATCTTGGCATTAGAAAGTTTCCTAGTAACAGCAGAAACCTATGAGAACATTTTCTTACAATGGCAGGCTATCCAGGTAGCAGTCACCTAGGCCTTAAGACTTTACCCAGGCCTTAACATCCCATTTAGGCCTGAATATTTTACCTAGGTCCCAACAGTTCACAAATATGACAAAGCTGGTTTTTTTTTTTTTTTTTTTTTTTTGGTTTTTTGAGACAGGGTTTCTCTGTATAGGCCTGGCTGTCCTGGAACTCACTTTGTAGACCAGGCTGGCCTCAAACTCAGAAATCCACCTGCCTCTGCCTCCCGAGTGCTGGGATTAAAGGCATGCGCCACCACGCTCGGCCAAAGCTTGTTTCTTAAGATAAGACTGTGCTCATATTTAAGGTTCTTGCCAAACTGCCTGTCAAAGGATGTTTACAGCAATATCCACTCACACCATCAGCATCAGAATGCATCCTCCTCCACATCACTCTGAGTATAACAAACAGTTCAATGTCCAGTTTGGAGGAGAGTCAGAATGAAACAGTTCACAGCCAATAGACATGAGTGAAAATGGACAGTTATAAAGGTGCTGAAAAAACTTTGAGGGACAACATGATGCAGAGAGGTAATTCAAAGGCCAGAATATCACACCAGCTGCCAACAACTGGCAAGGCAAAGGAAGGCAGAAGAATCATAAAACCAGGGCCCAGGGCACCTGGCTAGAGGTTGTGAGCTCTGGCAAGGTCACTGCTGCCCCTGGGACTCTGAAGAAAGAAATCATTACAGGGAAAGTATGATAATGGTAAAACCGAAAACATCATTCTACTTCCACAGAGATAATATCTTAGATGTTCCTTATAGTAGTACCCACAATGTCAAAAGACCAAGAACAATGGAGAAAGTCTTAGGTAATGATTAACAAACAACAATTAGTCTGTTGGAAGAATTTCTAAAAGATAGGGTAAGTAAAGGTTAGAATAACATACTTACCATGTGTTTATAAGTTACTATGCATGTTCTTACATGATAGCTGTTTCTCAAATCACCAATAGTTATTGTATTAGAGAAGGCAGAAAGCTACAATAGGAGAGAATCTTCTGTCCTCTTTATACTTTTGGAATTGCTCACTATACAAAGGTGTTAGGATAATCATAGGTAATCACAAATATTCTATCATTTTTGACCAAGCAATTTTATGTAGCTCAAGTTAGAATGTCTTTATTGATTAAAATAAAATAGCTCATTTTTTAAAAAAATGTATGGGGAACTGATATCAGCTTCCTAAACTTGGAGTAGATCCATAATGTGGTTTGTGTTGTCCCTGAGCTAAACTAGGTGGAGCCCAGTGGTTTTTTGAAGTACATGGTTCTCTTGCCAGTTTTCAACACAGCTTTGGAGTATCTGCAAGTGAGGGAGTATGCTTTTCTGTCAGCTCTGAATGCTGTCAAAGGCAGAGAACAAAGTAGGAATCAAAAGATCCCCCTGTCTTTCTGTAGGTATACTCTGTACACACATGTTCGTGGAACATAAATATATTTTCCTTCACTCAGAGACCTAAAAAGACACTTGAGCAACCCTGAGAGTACATGATGAAAATCTCTTCAAGGACTTTTAGATACTAGAATGACTTTTGGGGCCAGCCTGCAATGAGTGACTAGACTTTCCAGGTTCAACAGGACCACTCCAGGGTACCCTCAGATGCTTTGGCCAAGACAAAGTTCCAGAGAAGATGGGGGAGATTTGTTCAGGACAGAAACGCTAGGAGAAAGTAGAGAGAATAGTAAATGGAGAGAGTGCAGGTGGGTACCAGCTGTGCCCAGTGATCTCACTGATGCCTGACCTTACAGCAGCTTATCAGGAAGGGGTGGCACTTTGCTCATTTCATAGGAAAATGACCTCAAGAGACCATCTAAGGTAGTGCAGAACCTTGCTCTACCTGCTTTCAAATCTCATTCTGACAATTATACTGGAGGCAGCAAGTGTTGAAGATGCATGGTATCAGCTGGGCAATGCTTTGTTTATGGGGACAGATACTTGAGGATCAGATAGGGCTTCAAGTATTACATCTCACTAGGCCATCCCCTAGTTCTAACATGCTATTAGCGCCCTATTGCCTTCAAATACATCCAAGTGAACACAGATTACAGAAGCCCTGCCTAGCTAGTCTCTCATCAGCTCACTGCTTTAATCCTCTGCTAGCCACTATTGCCCAGAAGAGACCAACTTCCCTCCTTCCCAGAAGCCTGGGGCATGACCTGATTGTCTGCTCATGCCTCTGTTCCTGAGATAATCATTTCTAAAGTGACCCAAACCTCTACATTTAAAACATCCTTTATTCCCTCGTCTCTGTGAAAGCACTGCTTGCACAGTGGTCCCTTGTAAGGCAGCAGCCATAGCCAGACCCTGATTGTATGAGGGTCCAGTTTCTGCACAAAGATGAATGTATCCAGAGAGTCTGTTTTTGTTTTGTATGGCGGGATGGTAGCATGACAGGCTGCATTAGCATTCTCATAAGCCAGTTGTGTAATAAAAAGGAACTTCTGCCTGAGGATCTCCAAAAATTCTTCCAGCTGCTTTTAGCGCTCTATCCACAAATTCCTGAAATGGTTCGTCGGGGCCTTGTTTGATACCAGATAAAGTCCCACTGAGATCCCCTTTATTTGATAATCGATTCCAAGCACAGTGGGCAGCCATTGCAATCTGCGCATACACTCCTGCAGGTAGTCCAATCTGATTAGCATTATGTTCATATTGCCCTTCGTCTAGAAGCATGTTAATATCCCAATTTGTGTTACCTGCCTCAGCATTCATCGTGGCAGCTTTCTTGTTTCACACCACTCAGAACTCCAAAGTAAGTAATCTTCTTCTGACAAAGTAACCTTACATATAGTTTTCCAATCTTGAGGGGTTAAACTTGCTTCCATCCAGTATCCAACAAAGCTTGTGTAAAGGGAGCTGTAGGTCCATATTGTAGCACAGCTGTTTTTAATTCTTTTATCACTTTGAACTCCAACATCTGATGATGTCTGATTTTATTGCCCTTGGTCAATTATCTTAACTACAGGGAAAACTAACCCATCAGATGTATCCTGCCCCTCCCTGGGAGCCTGATTAACAGCTCTTTCTAGCAGCAATTGGCATATCTCAGAATCATTGCTCTTTCTTGCTCTTGATACACTCTTTAACTCTTATAGATCATTAGTCAACTTATGCAGCTTAATTTCCAACTCTAATTTATATGCTTGCATGTCCATCTGGGCAGGAAAGGCCATAGGCAGAACAGAAGGTGCATAAGGAGGTCAGTCCTCATTATAATATTTAAGAGTCTCTTCTTCTAAATCAGCTTCCTCCTCTGCATCTAATTCATCATCAATGTCTTCAATTTCTTTTATCTGAGCATTAAAAGATGTACCAGGACTGTACTTGTCTGATTTAGAGTTGAGTGAGTCTTTTTCTGTGGAAGGCATTCTTTGACAGTCATTCTTCCTGAAGTTCTTCAAGCTGTTCCTGGACAGTAGCTAATGCCTATGAGGTCTCTTTATCTTTTTTATTATCAATAGCATTTGTCTTAGTCAGGGTTTCTATTCCTGGACAAAACATCATGACCAAGAAGCAAGTTTGGGAGGAAAGGGTTTATTCAGCTTACACTTCCATACTGCTGTTCATCACCAAGGAAATCAGGACTGGAACTCAAGCAGGTCAGGAAGTAGGAGCTGATGCAGAGGCCATGGAGGGATGTTCTTTACTGGCTTGCTTCTCTTGGCTGCTCTCTTATAGAACCCAAGACTACCAGCCCAGAGATGGTACCACCCACAAGGAGCCCTCCCCCCTTGATCACTAATTGAGAAAATGCCTTACAGCTGGATCTCATGGAGGCATTTTCTCAACTGAAGCTCCTTTCCCTGTGATAACTCCAGCTTGTGTCAAGTTGACACACAAAACCATCCAGTACAATTGACCCCTTGTCAACTTGACACACAGACACATCACTATTAAGCCTCAACCTGTACATTTCTTATTCATCCCCAAGATTTAAATAACTTTAAAAGTCCAACAGTCTTTACGTATTAAAAGTTGAATCCCTTTAAAATGTCCAATATCTTTTAAAATTCAAAGTCTCTTAACTGTGGGCTCCACTAAAATACTTTCTTCCAGGGAAAAATATCAGGGCACAGTCACAATCAAAAGCAAAAATCAATTTCTAACCATCCAATGTCTGGGATCCAACTCATGATCTTCTGGGCTCCTCCAAGAGCTTGGGTCACTTCTCCAGCCATGCCCTATATAGCACACACGTTGTCTTCTATGGTCCAGCTGCCTGTAGTCCACTGCTGCTGCTGTTCTTGGTGGTCATCTCATGGTACTGGCATCTCCAAAACACTGCGTGACCCCTTCAGTCCTAGGTCATCAATTGCAACTGAGGCTGCACCTTCACCAATGGCCTCTCATAGTGCCAAGTCTCAGTTGCTCTGTGTGACCCCTTCATGCCTTCAAAACCAGTACCAGCTGGATGACTCTTATACATTACCAAGTCCTGCTGCAGGAAGAGGTACAACCTTGGCTATCTCTGGAACACATCCTCTTTGTGCTCTCAGAAAACACTTCCCAGAAGATGTCACCTCAACAATGCTGGTCTCTTCTTAATTGCAGCTAATTTCTTAGCTTCAGCTAACCAGCATCAATAGCCCCAGTAGTGCAAAGCTTTCACTTAAGTAGTTCTGGTATCTTGTTAATCACAGCTGATTTTTCAGCCCCAGCTAACAAGAACGACAGAATCTTCACAATCAAAATAACAATGGCCCTGAAAAGAGTCTTTAATTTTCCCTCTGAAATTTCACAAGCCAGGCCTCCATCTTCTGCACTGTTCTCAACATTATTTTTTAAGCTCCTACAGAACATCCCACAGAGTTCTTAACAACCTATGGCTCTTTTAGCTTAAAGTTCCACGGTTCTCCCCAAAACATGGTCAGGTTGTCACAGGAATACTCCTTTATGCTGGTACCAATTTGTCTTAGGGTTTCTATTCCTGAACAAACATTATGACCAAGAAGCAAAATGGGGAGGAAAGGGTTTATTCAGCTTACATTTCCACAATGATCTTCATCACTAAAGGAAATCAGGACTGGAACTCAAGCAGGTCAGGAAGCAGGAGCTGATGTAGAGGTCATGGAGGGATGTTTCTTACTAGCTTGTGTCCGCTGGCTTGCTCAGCTTGCTTTCTTATAGAACCCAGGACTACCAGCCCAGGGAAGGCACCACCCATAATGGGCCCTCCCACACTTGATAACTAATTGAGAAAATGCCTTACAGCTGGATCTCATGGAGGCATTTCCTCAAGGGAGGCTCCTTTCTCTTTGATAACTCCAGCTTGTGTCAAGTTGACACACAAAACCAGCCGGTTCAGACTGTGGTATAGAAGTATAAGCCAAATAAACCCCTTCCTCCCCAAGTTGCTTTTGGTCATAGGGCTTTATAATAGCAATAGAAACTTTAACTAAAACAGGAATCTTAAAATACAGAACAGTGGGAAGAACCCAATAGGTAGAGAGTTGGCTTGGGTAAAAGCTTGAGTAAGAGCCACAGGGCTCCTACACAGACTCCCTAAACAAGTAGTTCTCAATTCTTCTAATGCCGAGATGCTTTAATGCAGTTACTCACATTGTGGTGACTCCCATACTGCTACTTTATAACTATAATTTTACTATTGTTATGAATCATAATATAAATATCTTTGTTTTCCAATGGCTTAGGGAATTCCTGAGAGAGAGAGAGTCTTTTGACCTCAAAGGTGTTATGACCCTCAGGTTGAAAATGCTTCCCTAAACAGACATAGTGAGATGCTACTGAATACATTGCCTGAAGATTGAATAGGGGCCACAAAGCAGTGGCTGGGCCAAAGAAAACACCATTTGTTAGCAAATGACTGACACCTGCCAGGAAACACATGTGCCACATGGGGGGCAGACGGTGACTAGGGCACAGCGTAGATACCGTTAACAAGGATGTGGGCACATCAAATGAAAAGCAAAGAACAGGTAAAGACACACTTGAACTAACAGTAATTGGCCAAAGAGCCATCAATTCCTCTATGCCAAAAGAGGCAGAACAGAATTTATCAGGGAAGCAGTCATCATACATGGATGATGAGGGATGAACTAGGGGAAGGAAGGGTTCCGGGTAGGGGATGATAAAGAGTGAGGCTGAAAGGAGATAGAGTCTACCCAGGTCAGAGAGGAGCTGATGTGGGACCCAGACCAAAAGAAAAGAAATAAGATTAATTCTTAACTTAAAAGCGAATAGAAATTGCTAGCTCTCAATGAAGAGAAAAGCTAGGGTTTGTATGTAGATGACCAACTGACATTTTGGGGGTCAGGGACAGTGACTAAAATGATAGGAGAAATGAGCAACATGTTTAGAGAAGGTGACTGTTGAGTTTTGTTTGGGACCAGTTGAGTGTAGGCTGTTTACGGGATATCAAACTACAGCTGGTCCAGCAGACATTCAGTCATGCATACAACTAATTGGGTGGTTTCCATCTGGAGACTTATATTGGAAAATCATTAGTGAGAAAACTGTAGTTAAAACTGTAAGAGTGGAGATGTTCCAAGGAGAAGGAGTCCTCAGTGAATTGGACAGAATTGTCTGGGGAACCCTGCTTGGCAGGCAGGCATGTTCAATCGATGCTTGTATAAATGGATGAGCTAGTGATGGATGGGTGCTGTGTACTGAAATCAGACAAAAGAGAAACAGCTTTTTGGCAAAGATTCTGCAACGTTCATGACCCAACCAAGGTTGACAATAGAAGTCCATGCAACAGAGCCACAGATGTTAGTATGATAATAGGTTATAGTGGAGAAAGCAACATGGCCAGCCCCATCAGGCTAGAGGAAGGTCTCTGGGGTTGGATTAGAGTCAGAGAGGCTGGAAACAAGCACCCCTCTTGTATACATTAATGAAGCCAACATTCCTCCAGTTTACATTAATTAGACATCTGAATGGAACCAATATTTATTTTTCATTAGCTTACCTAATTTGGTGTAAGTGGGTGCTGTGGTTATAGTTTATGGCTATTTATCTTGGCAGGGGCACAAGTGACTCTTCCTCAAAGCATTTACTATGTTTTTAGTTGAACTGCTTTCCCAGGGCAATGGAGGGGGTAGCCACTTACAATGTGAGCAGAGGAGGCAGGATTGGGAGGGAGAAGGGGGGATTCTTGTTCTGTTGGATCAAGGGATTGGAAAACCTTGTCTCCAGTACGCAACCCTCTCACCTAAGCAATAGGAATATATTGGAACTGTAGTTGGCTAGTTCAACAAAGAAGTCAATTTGTGGCCGTTAGTAACTGAGCTCCCACTCTGTGTTCAGTACCGTTCTAGGAACTAGATAGTCTGTGATTGACAAGAACATCCTTACTGCTGAGTCACACCAACCATCCTGGTGGCGAGACACATGCAAACCAAGCAGATCTGACCTGCTGACGTCAACCTCTGTCCTTACTGGCTGCCTAACAAACATGACACTCAACCCTCAGTTTCCAGAGCATCTAAGGCAGAAAAGGCTCCTGCTCCACAATGGCCAGAGGCTGCAGCTACCAGGAAGGGGATCTACTTTTTCCTTATCTATTTCTCCCTAAAGGAATACTCCTTTTCCGGGAGCATACTAAAGTGAAACCTCAAGGCTCCTGGACACCTGGAATGGCAGCTGCACTGACCACCCCCCTCCCCCTCCCTTTTCCCCTCCCTCCCTCCAGCATAGGTTTGCTATCTCCAACACAGGGAAACCCAATGGAATCTCACTCTAGGGGAAGCCCTTACTGTACAAGAGGTTGGGATTTTTCTCTCTTAAGCTTTCTATAATAAAACATTTCTAAAGCTCACTTTTTGTGATCTGTGAGTTTTACTTCTTGAATTCACAAAGACAAGAATGGAAAAGCCTCTGGCTTGCAGCAGTGTTGGTATCCATCAAGTTCCCAGCTCCCCAATCCAGGCACAAAAAGATCTGAGAAAGGTCCCATATCTCTCAAGGACACCTCAATTTTCCTATATCACCCCCATTCATTAACCCAGCTGAGAAGATCCCACACAGCCATGCCTATAAGCCAACCAATTCCTCACTGGGACAATCTTCTCAGATAATTCTAGACTGTGGCAAGTTGATAAACAAGATTAAGCATCATAAGCTTGTTCACCAGCCCTCCTCTGTTAACTGGAACCTTTCTACAATGTTGCTAGGGCTCCAAGGGCCCAAGAGCAGAGGGCAGAGGCCACTCCCACAGATACTAAATGAAAAATCAGTTAATTATGCCAATTCTATATAGGAAGAATGGATGCTCAATAAAAAATTAGGATATGAGGAGGCTGGAGAGATGACTCAGGGGTTAAGAGCATTGACTCCTCTTCCAGAGGTCCTGAGTTCAATTCCCAGCAACCACATGGTGGTTCATGACTATCTATAATGTTATCTGATGCCCTCTTCTGGCATGCAGGTATACAAACAGATAGAGCCCTCACATACATAAAATAAATAAATAGATCTAAAAATTAGGCTATGCATAATTTATAAATGCTATTTTTGATCATGGTAAGGTCACAAATATTGTTGGTATCTTAAAATACACAAATAGTGCCAAATGCACAATGATGTGATACACATGTTTTTGAAAGCGGCTAATTGGCCAAATGATGTTCAGGTGCTTTAATGCCACCTGTTCCAGATGGAAACTACTTGTTGGACTCTCACTCATGCCCAGCACCTTCAAGGAAAGAGGCTCACAAGGCCACCTCTTTGAAATAGAGCTGCAACCCTTACATGGGCAGTGTCAGACTTTAGAAAAACACAGATCCTCAGCTGAGATGTAAATGTGAAACAAAATTTAGAACCAGGTTCCAGGCTCTGTGTGGTCTTTTCCTAGGAACAAAAAGATTATAGGCCAAAGCAGCTAGAAGGAAGGAAAAAACAGTCTGCAGAAGTTCCACACACAGCCCTCTGATTCTGCACAGCCCCCTGTATTTACACAGGGCCTGATGCATATACATAGCCCCCTGCTTCTGCACAGCCCATGTTTCTATACAGTCTCCTGGTTCTATGTACCCCCTTGGTTCTGTACTGCCCCCTGCCTCTGCACAGCCCCCTGTTTTGGTGGCTGCCAACTGAGTACTGTTTCTGCTAGAGAACAAGGCGACTTAACCCTGTTACCCTGTGTTGCAAACAAAGAAGTAAAGTGGGGAATATGGTCCAATAAAGATGTATCAGGCCTCAGGACCTCCCACACCTCCAAGGCAGAGGCTATACATCTCACCTGTGTATTGAGGACCTACTGTTGCCCTGGGCCTATCTAGAACCATGGGCACACTGCCATGCTTCCTTAGTTAGGGTTTTCATTGCTGTGAAGAGATACTAGGGCCAAAGTTAGTCTTATAAAGGACAACATTTAATTGGGGCTGGCTTACAGGTTCAGAGGTTCAGTCCATTATCACCAAGGCAGGAAGCATGGTAGCATCCAAGCATGCATGGTACACGAGGAGCTGAGAGTTCTACATCTTCATCCAAAGGAAGCCAGGAGCAGACTGTCTTCCAGGCATCTAGGAGGAGCATCTCAAACCCACCCCTAAAGTGACACACTTCTTCCAACAAGGCACACCTATGCCAACAAGGCCATGTCTCCTAATGGTGCAACTTCTAGATATTCAAACCACCACACATGCAATGCTAACCCTTATTTTAGCTCTTTTCTGCTTATTTGCTTTCTGTAGCCTTTTTTTTAATTTTTAATATTTTTATTACATATTTTCCTCAATTACATTTACAATGCTATCCCAAAAGTCCCCCATAGCGCCCCCCACTTCCCTACCCACCCATTCCCATTCTTTTGGCCCTGGCATTCCCCTATATTGGGGCATATAAAGTTTGCAAGTCCAATGGGCCTCTCTTTCCATTGATGGCCGACTAGACCATCTTTCGATACATATGCAGCTAGAGACAAGAGCTCCGGGGTTCTGGTTAGTACATCATGTTGTTCCAACAATAGGGTTGCAGATCCCTTTAGCTCCTTGGGTACTTTCTCTAGCTTCTCCATTGGGAGCCCTGTGATACATCCAATAGCTGACTGTGAACATCCACTCCTGTGTTTGCTAGGCCCCGGCATCGTCTCACAAGAGACAGCTATATTTGGGTCCTTTCAGCAAAATCTTGCTAGTGTATGCAATGGTGTCAGCGTTTAGAAGCTGCTTATGGGATGGATCCCTGGATACGGCAGTCTCTAAATGGTCCATCCTTTCATCACAGCTCCGAACTTTGTCTCTGTAACTCCTTCCCTGGGTGTTTTGTTCCCAATTCTAAGAAGGGGCACAGTGTCCACACTTTGGTCTTCATTCTTCTTGAGTTTCATGCGTTTAGCAAATTGTATCTCATATCTTGGGTATCCTAAGTTTTGGGCTAATATCCACTTATCAGTGAATACATATTGTGTGAGTTCTTTTGTGATTGTGTTACTTCACTCAAGATGATGCCCTCCAGGTTTCTGTAGCCTTTGATGAACCAGGAAAGACTTCTACCTTTAGGAAAGTTTGTGTGTGTGTGTGTGTGTGTGTGTGTGTGTGTGTTTAACACAGGGTATAATGTAGCCTAGGCTAGCCTCAAACTTATGTGAGATGACCTTGAACTTCCAGCCCTCCTGCCTCCACTTCCCATGTGCTGGGATTACAGGTGGGTGCCACTGTGCTTGGTTTATGGGTTACTTGGGATCTGCTGGGCAAGCACACCACCAACTGAGCTACATCCCCACCCCCTTCCTTCTGTCCCCCACCCACACACACACCCCAAGCCTCATCTATCTAGCAAATTGCTCTCTGAAAGTGTTCCTTTCACATGCAAGGCTGCAGCCCATCTGCTGCAAGCAGCACTTCTGTAGCTTGAAGGAGGATCTGGGATTAAGCCCCTCTGCTCTGCTGTAAAGCTAAACCCAGAGCAATCAAAAATGTCCTGTACAGAAAACATATATAGACTTTTTCTTGTTGTTATCCTTTAAATAATATAGATAAACAACTATTTACATAAACTTGCATAATGATAAGTAATATAAGTAACCTAGGACTGATATAAAGTATACAAGAAGTATGTAGGCCACATACAAAGCTGTTCTGTCATATATAAGGGACGTGAGCTATTTTGGTGTTTGTTGAGGGTCCTGAAATTAACTCCTTAAGGACACAAAGTGTGATGGTTATTCCTGGTTGTCAACTTGACTACATCTGGAATGAACTACAATCCAGAAATGGAGGACACAGCTGTGATCCAGATCTTGAGGTATAGTGGCCATGAACAGCTTAGGCCCCAGCCAGGTAGTGAATGCCTTTAACCCCACAAAACTGAGGCAAGCAGATGTATGAGTTCAAGGTCAGCCTGGGACAAAGCAAGTTCCAGATCTAGGCATGGTACGCACATTTAATCTAGGTCATACCTTCTACTGGAAAGCCTACATAAGGACATTGGAAGAAGGAAGACGCACTCTTCTTTGACTGCTTGCACTTACTTGCCAGCACATTTGTTGGGACCTACCTCTTTAGAATTCCAGCTTATACAGAAGACCAGCTGAAACAAGTAGCCTCTTGGGACTGAGAAAATAATGGATTCTCGGACTTTCCATTCACAGCTGCCCATTGTTGGGTTAGTTGGACTGCAGCCTGCAAGTCATTCCAATATATTCCCTTTATACAGAGAGACATTCCACAAGTTCTGTAACTCTAGAGAACCCTAACTAATATACAAAGAATCTGTTATCTCTAAGTCACCTGCTTTCTAGAGCTTTTGAGAGCTTTCATAGGGCTCCTGGGCTCCAGTACAAACTCTCCTGCCCCAGTCACTCCATTGCCAAAAAGTTCCCTCCATCTTGCTATAACTGCCTCAATGTTGTCTTGATTTATAACTGTCTTTGTTCTGTAAAACTATAAAACTTCATGAAACTCCACACTGGAACATTGAGTTTGGGGTATCTGTGTAACCAGGTCATGGTCATTCAAAATGGCTCCAGAATAAACTATCTCTTACTCTCTTTAAAGTGAAAACTATGTTTGTTGTTTGTTTGTTTGTTTGTTTTGCATTGGCATTTCCCTGTAAAGCCACAGTAAAGACATTTGCCACATTTTCCTTTTGCCCTGCCCCTCCCTCTTGCCTGTAAGGTTAAAGGAAACAGAAAGGCCTTTACTGAGAGCTCATTTGTAACTGTCTGACAGACTCCTCAGGGACCCAGATTTCAGAATAACAGACCTTGTGTTTCATTTCCCCAGGGGAAGTTTACAAGTTCAGGATAGGAGCCTCCAAGATATCAGAGACCAATGGACATTTGTCAACAAAATTTGCCCCTCCTCCTCTCTTCCCCTACATCCTCTAAGTCACACATTAATGAGGTTCCTTCAAGACCCCTCCTCTCTTTGCTCTCCCTCAAGGAGTCACAAATAGCCTAACTACAAACAGATTATTAATCCACAACAAAGCATGAAAAACCCCTTTTCTTTTGAGGCCTGTAAGGGACGGACACACACACGCACTGCCTATGGGCCTGTTGTCTCCCCTAAGACTAAGGCTATGTTGTCTTTCCATGGCATAAACAACTCTTCTAATTAATAGCTGTCACTCAAGAAGACACTCAGCATCCTTCTTGAATCCCAACTCCACAACCTTTCTTTGATCTGACTTACAGATTACAGTGCATCATTGAGCAAAGCCAAGGCAGGAACTTAAAAAGAGACCACGGAGAAATGTCGGTTACTGTTGTTCATGATTGGCTTAGCCTGCTTTCTTACACAGCAAGGACCACCTACCTAGGGGTGGCATCACCCACAGTGGACTGGACCCTCCCATGCCACTCATCAATCATGCAAACTCTCCACAGATGTGTTTACTGGCCAGTTAGATGTCAGCTCGCTCTTCCCAGATGGTTCTCCTTTGAGGAAAGTTGACAAAAACAAAGCAGTACAGTGACCCTCTTGTTTTCCCATGTGGCTCTGCACTTTGGGGACCTGTGAACAGCAAGCCAGTTTTCAGTAGTAACTACCTGATCTGTTGATTTCATCAAACCTAAATAATGGTATACATTGTGTGTGTGAGCATACACACACACGTGTGTGCACTTGGAAGGCAGAGGGAACACACTGGATAATTCTATGATTATTTTCCACACTATTTTCCGAGACTTTCACTGAACCTGCCACTAGGCAACCAGTTTGGCCTAGATTGGCAAACCAGCAAGCCCTAGAAATCCTCCTACATCCACACCCAGCTGTTGTGTGGGTGCCAGGGATCAGAACTCAGGTTCTCAGCCACATGAAGCAAACACTTGGCTGAATGCACCATCTTCTCAGGCCCCTAAGCCTATGTTATAAACATCGACCTTGGACAGAAGGCTAGAGCTACGTTGGAAAGCATCTCCGCATGACTTAGCTGCCTTGGATGGAGGAAGGTCTCTGACTAGTCTCAATCTTTTGATGTTTAAAACTTCTGCTTCTGTGGGATTAACTGCATCCAAGTAAGGAGGTGAGTCAGAGCAAGTTTAGGAGAATTTCCCATGTGCCCTGAGCTTGTAGTGGTTTGTCAGATTCCAACACTTAAGTAAGCTCCTTCCATAAAAATCATAACGTGCTCGCTCTTTTTTCCTTCCTTCGTCCCTCCCTCCCTCCCTCCCTCTCTCCCTCCTTCCCCTCCCTTCCCTTCCTTACCTCCATCCTTCTTTTCCTTTCTTTTCTTTTTTTCTTGTACTGAGATTTGTGTCTAGATCTTTGGCCATGCTAGACAAATGCTCAACCAATGTGCTACATTTCTTCCTGCAGTGTAGTTGGAACCATCTGTAAAACTGTATTTTTCTACCCATCCTCTTTGTTCCCTAAAACAACAGCTCTAAGACTTCTTATATGTGAGTAAATGCCTCGGCTAATAGCTTGGGCCAGTTTTTCCCAAGAAGACTAGATCATAACTCAACTCTCCCACTTATTCTACTCTATGAGTTCCACATGGCCTCTCAGTTTTCAGGCAACCATCTTTCACAGAGCTCTGGGGTGAATCTTCCACCTGACTATTTCCCAGAATCACCCCCAACCCTTTGCCAGATGTCCCACCTTCTAATCCTCAATGAACCTCAGCTCATTGGCCAGAGGCTTTTCAATCGGCAGGTGAAACTTCCATACATTGCATAAAAGATTCCCTACACATTCCAGGTTTTTTTTTTTTGTTTGTTTGTTTAAATGTTTGTGACACACACCTTAGGGCACAAAAATCTAACCTACCAAGTTTGGACCATTTTGAAGAATGTATTTTCAGCTAGGATACACAAGTATATGAAGTTAATGCCACATTACAACTGTTATGATCTATTAGACCATAAATAACTGTTAGATCCAACACAGCTCAAGCACCAGGTCTATGCAGATGACAAGAATTTATTGAAACCAAGCCACTAGTGATCAATCAGGGCAACAGAACAGACTCAAAGCAGAAACGTAACCCCAAACCAGAATCGTATAGAACCTTTAAGCTTGAAAACCATAGACATCTGTGTCAAGTTCCAGTTACATTCCTCAACCAATCACGATTTAGAGATAGGGGACGTCCTTAGGAACATATCTTTGTGGTACACTTATCCTGTTTTCATTGGTTGGGTTATTCAACTGTGGCAGAGCAACTTGCCTAGCATTCATGTCTCAACTTGCCAAGGGGGTTGCCAGTTATCCATGTATGTCTCTCTGCTCAGTGGGATGTCAGTTATCCAGGGAGGCCTTGGGAACTAAAACTTTATTTGACCTGTATTCAAAATGGAAGTTTTATTCAAAATGGCTTTAGTTTGGTTCCTTACACAACTGCCCTTCCTTAGGCTACCTGAACAAAAGAATAGAATATCTCTGGGCTAGAGTAAAGATATAATATCCTGATTTACTTCATAGATTAGAGCATTGCATTCTATTGCTTCTTAAGAGTTAATTTAGCTGGTCCTGTCAAATCACCTGGTCAGGGGACCACCTCTCAGAAAGCCTGACTCACCTAAAGCTATGCTAAAGAGGTGGGGGAAATATTTACCCTCTTAATGAGATGATACACTCACCCTTCCCAGAAACCTCTTTCTGTGTAGCCGATTACAACCCTTCTCCATGGGCAGCACCACTACGCCTGTGCACTTTTCTGAGTCCTTACTGAGAAAGCACAACCTTTTCTTTATTTTTCTTTCTATCTTTTCCTTCACATACTGGCCCAAAGTCTGCACATGTTTTCTTGGACACTTTGGTTTTCTCACTGTTCTCTGAAGCCATCTCACTTTCTGCCATAAGCTGCTAGTCCACCCTGGGGGTGATTGCTTGTCTTCACCACTGGATCTGACTCCTTTCTGGGACCCTAGGTCCAAAGGCACAGCTTTCTCTTTTTATCTCTCACTTTGAGGCAGTTTCAGAGAGTCACACCTGCCTGCCCTGTTGTCTTTATTTCAACTTTAACAAAATAGTCCTCAAACTTCCTTCTGAGTCCATTTCTAAATTCTTTTATTAATAAGACTAAGGACCCCCAAAGTGAACCCCAGCTTTTCCAGCAATCGAGGGAGTCGCTTCCTCTGCAACCTTCTCTGTCTCAGCTCAAATCTGTGTAGCAGCCTGTCTTTCCCCTTGCCAGCAATAGGGCCCAACACTGAGGACCCTTCTGGGGTACACACCGGCTTCTGTCCAAACCCATTCAATCTATACTCCTAGGTACCTTTAAGATTATGGATGTGAACATTAATAGCAGGCCTATCCTTCTGAGGTTAGACCCAGGGGAGGTTCACATAGGTTGAACTAAGTAGTTTCATGCTACAAATTCTGGGGTTTGAGGTGCTCAAAAAACGGCATCTGAGAGGAAAATGAGCACCAACTCTTTTTGGATCCACCCCTAGATCTCACAAGCAACCCTTGGTGGACTGAGGTCATCTCAGGTGGTGTGGGGCAAGATGCTGGGCCTGTATGGCCTCTGAAACAAATCACCACAAGCCTAGTGGCTAAAAACCATATACATGCATTATCCCATGGGTCAAAGGTCACACAGATCTCAATAGGCTAAGCATCTCTAAGGCAGTATTCCTTTTAGTAGGTTCCAGGAGAAAGTCTCTGAATTAGCCTTCTCTACCCATTGAAAGATGGCTCCTAGCTGGTTCTTTTCCCATCCTCCCAGCCAGCACCACCACCTCCCTCTGCCTCTTTCTCTTTTGTCACATTGTCATCTAATTAGAGCTAGGAAATAGTCCCTGGCCTCTCATGGATAAATGTGATAAGGCTGGGCTTACCTTAAAATGCAAGATGTTATTCCACATGTCAAGACACTTAAACTTAATTCCATCTAAGTGACCTCTTTGGCAGTTAAGCAAGCATATTCACAGGCTCCAAGGATAAAAATATGGACCTCTTAGGGGTAGGGTATTATTCTGTTACCATAGGTCCAGGACATTCCAGCTCCAGTCTGTAGTCCTTTGCAGATGGTAACAATTACAAATGTTGGATATATCAGCTTGAATGTAGTAACAACTTTCTTTCTTTTCTTTTCTTTCTTTCTTTCTTTTTTTTTGTTTTTTTGTTTTTTTGTTTTTACAACTTTCTGATAATATTGTTGTGTAATTGTAACACACACTAGAGTTAACTGGAATGAGAGAACCTCAGCTGAGGGATTTTTTTCCATCAGATAGCTTGTGGACAAGTGCCTGGGAGACCATCTTAATTGCTATGATGCAGGAGTAAGTAGCCTATTTTGGGCAGTTCCGTACCTAGACAGGTGGGCTTGAGCTATATAAGAAAATTAACTGATTAGCCAGAGGAAACAAGCCAGAAAGCAGTGTTCCTCCATGGTCTTTACTTCAGTTCCTGCCTCTTAAGTTCCTGTCTTAAGTTTCTACCCTGACTTTCCCCCACAAAGGATTATTACCTGGGAGTGGTAAGAGGAAATAAACTTTCTTTCCCTCAGTTGGTTTTGGTCAGTGTTTTATCATCCTAACCAAGAAACAACCTAGGGGAGAAATGCAAATTGGTATAAGGGGGAAAAAAGTATTCTTTTTTAAAAATGGTTTCACTTCATTTGCTTTAGGGCAGTGCTTCTCCTCCTCTTTGACAGCCTGCATGTCAGATATTTAAACTGTGGTTCATGAAAGTCGCAACATTACAGCTATAAGTAGCAATGAAGTAATTTTATGGTTGGGGTCATCACCACATGAGTAACTGTATCAAAGGGTGGCAGCAGTAGGGAGGTCAAGAACCACTGTTTTAGGACAGAGCCTTTGCTCCACTTTTTGGCTAGAACCTATACAACTTTCCTGTCAACCATGAGAGTGGAAATGTCTGGCAGAAAATGGATTAGAAATGAAAAGACTAAGACCTGTGCCTGCCTTCCCAGCATTAGGGTTATAAATTGAGACCCACCACAAGCAGCTTTATCTAATGAAAGTTCTGGGCCTCAAACTTAAATCCCATACTTCACCAACAAAGCCATCTGACCCGATCTACTACTCACCTCAGATGATGGTTTATCTGTCATAGTTTTAATTCTAGGATATATGAATAGCCAGAGCTCATGGAGACAAAAGCTTTCTAAAATGAGTCATGATGCCGGCATGCAGTGACCACTGTGTAAGAAGGGGGAGGGGAAGGAGAGAAAGAGAGGGAGGAAAAGGACAAGGCAGACAACCCACAGAGAGGGCTCCCTCAGCACCACCACAGCATGGGGCTGCACTGCCTGGAGAAATGAAGTAGTGATGGGCTGAGGGAACCACCAGTGTGTCTGACTTCAGCAGTGAAAGGACCAGCAGGCAAGGAATACAAGAGATTTCCCAGCGAGAGAGTGAGTTCTGAGCCGGTTCTGACACCGCCTACAATGGAAGAAGTTGTTTGAAAGTCCCTGTGGAAATCTGGGAGAACGACATAGGGTTCATTCTTTGTTAGTTTGTTCATGTTTAAAACAGGGTTTAACTAGAGAGCCCAGACTAACCTCTAATTCTCCCAACCCTGACTTGGTCTCAGGATTCCAGAGGATTACAGATGTGCAACCGGCTGAATTTATATTACTCAAAAAAAAAAAAAAAAAAAGGCGAGGCTAGTGGTGATCCTGTTCCAGCCCAGGTAAATGGAGGAGGGAGGTATAGGCGGATGTTGCGGCTTGCTGATGCTTGTAACCTCTGTAAGCTTCAGTTTCCTTGTGTATACATTAGGAATTAAAAATAGCACTCATTTGGTATGGGTGAGGAACCCGGCCTCAGCAAGCAACTCTTATGAGCCTGCTGTATACAGTGCCTGGCGGGTCTAACTCTGCCGAGTCGGGGAACTCCCTTTGAAGATTGCCAAGTACCTCTCGACAGGAACTCTTTGTCACTCTAAGTTCACTTTCTCCGCCCCTCCCCGCAGTCCTCTTAGTCACCCACTTGGCAGCTGCTGGGCCTTGGGTTATTCACAATCTTGCCTAAGCACACCTGGGAGAATGGAGCCAAAAGCACGTCCGTCCGGGGTGAGCAGTAGCGCCGCAGGCTAGCTTGCCCTGCCCTGCCGGCCCCACCGCCTGATGTCGCCTCATGTGCACCGGGCCAATCAGCACCGCCGCCGACTCGGCCAGACACCGCCGGTGCCTCTGCAGCGAGCTGGGCGGGAACCGGGCGGGTCCATTCTTTTCTCAGCCCTAGCTCTGGGAACTTGCACCCCAGATCTGCCAAGATTTCCCCTAGCTCATTCCTTTTGAGGCCCCATCTGGCTGGAAAGGCAGCCACCTACATTCCTAAGAGAAGTAGGGAGGGAGATGGTTTTTAATCATTGTTGTTTTTTTTTAAATATTTATTTATTTATTATACTACAGTATACTGTAGTGTGTCTTCAGACACTCCAGAAGAGAGCATCAGATTTCGTTACAGATGGTTGTGAGCCACCATGTGGTTGCTGGGATTTGAACTCAGGACCTTTGGAAGAGCAGTCGGCACTCTTAACCACTGAGCCATCTCTCCAGCCCTTAATCATTGTTTTTAAGGGGGTTGGCTTTAACAAAAATTATTTTGCCACAGAGACTGAAAGTGAGAGGTAATTGGAAGGAGAGTTTAGATGGGAAGACTGGGAGAAGTGGGAGACAGCCATCCCCTTCCTACACCTCATACTTCCTTGGAGCAAGGTTATTTATGTGACTCTGACACACTCTAGGGGGCGCCCGTGGGCTCTCTGTTTATACCACATTAATTAGTTAAGATCGGCAGGGATTTTGAGAAACAGACCCTGCTTCTGTGCAAACTTATTTTTTAATCTCCTTGGAAACTTGTGCTTTGCTCTCAAGTTGCAAATGAGGAACCTGAGATCAAGGGAGGGTGACTTTAAACAATTGGTAAAATGACAGGCAAGGAAGTGGAGCATTTCCTTTTCTCTTAACCTCTAAGAGATCACTTGACAGCTGAGAACGGGACTTGGACAGGATGAGGGAAAAGTCCCTTCTCCCTGGTGACTGCCAGGCCCAACTTACCTTCACAGCTTTTCACCAGACTACTGTGTCCCTTCACGTTGATTTACCCTTCAGTCAACAAATACACGGAGCTAGACAGTGCTCCAAGGTGTTGCTGTACCATGAGGCATACGTTTCCGGGATTGGGGAGGTTAGATAATGAATGACTAGCAACCAGCTATGTAGCAAATTAACTGTTAGGAGAAAAGCAGAGCATGCTATGAGCGAATTGAAAGAGTGGTGTAGGTGAGAGTAAGTTGCATCTAAAATAGTGTGTGTGTGTGTGTGTGTGTGTGTGAGAGAGAGAGAGAGAGAGAGAGAGAGAGAGAGAGAGAGAGAGAGAGAGAGAGAGAGAGAGATGGTTGTCTCCTTCTGCCTTTTGGTTGTGGTGGGGTCTGGAGATTGAACTTGAGCAGTCAGGGTTGTGCAGCCAGTGCCTTTGCTTGCTCAGCCACCTCACAGGCCTCTCCAACTGTATTTTTAAATAAGGTTTCAGGACTCCGTTTACACTTCAGTGTGAGGAGTCTCAGGCTGGAACGATTAGAAAGCAAGCAGTCGAGAGAGGAGAAAAGGTAGAAGACTTAAAACACCCATGTCAAGGTAGGGCATGACCTGGAGGACCTCGATGGTTAGAATTACTGTTGAGCATGCTGGTGTAATGGGCAGCCACTGGTAAAATGGCCCATCTTAACAGGATCACTCTATGAACTGAAAACAGGGGGTCACTGTGGTGGTAGGTGTTTGGGGAGAAGACTATTTAGGACATATTCCCAGCAGTCCTTTAGCTAGTGACCTATTTGAGAGATGGCAGATGGACCAAGTGATGAACAGTAAAGGATTAGAATTGAGGGTCTATTTTGCAGTTGGGGACAGTAGAATTGGATGGGCTGGGCCTGGGCCCTAGGTAAGAGGGATTGAAGGTGGTCAGAAGTTTTGATGAAGCTGAGAGAAGGGAGCTGGCATCACCGGAGACAGGAGATGCTAATGGTGGCGATGGGAAGGCCAGTTGCTCCTCAGCAATTGTGTGTTCCTATGGTAAGGACAATCACACCTGGTGAGGGCTCCCTCACCCTCCACTCTCCTCCAGTATGCTAACTGGACTCTCTCACCCAGACCCCTTCTGTATTGCTACCCAGTATGTGCTACCAAGATTCCTTTTACAACCACTACTAGATACATTTCTTCTTGCATTTAACATCATAGGCAAACAGTGTCTTTTAAAAATGTATCTGTTAATTATTGTTATTGTTGTGTGTATGTGATAACTCTGCAGATGCATGTGCCACAGTGGTCATAGTGGATGGGTGTGTGTGTGTGTGTGTGTGTGTGTGTGTGTGTGTCCCAGTGTGCTTGCAAAGATCAGAGGATAACTTTGTGGAGTTTGTTTTCTCCTTCTACATTTACGTAAGGACCTGGAATTGAACTCAGGTACCAGGCGTACATGGCTATCACCTTTACCCACTGAACCCTCTCATTCATTATCCAGTGCCATATAGCCCCCACAGTCTGTGTCATGAGATAGGATACTTAGCTGTCTGTAATCCTTTGTTGCTAATTGCTTTAGAATTGCTGCCTCCTCCTTTAAAAGGTGATATACTCCCACTTTATCTTTTGTACCTCACAGAGCTCCTTAAATTTGGAGTTTAGCTCATGGTAGGACTTATGCCACGTTCACTGATAGAGACATTTATGTTGCAAGGCTGGGCATGCCCCATCAGATGGGAATTGCAGATCCAGAATCACAGAATCAACATATCCTTAGTTCAAAGGGATTTTTAGCTGATGAGACACTCGAGTCCCAGGAAGGGAAGGAACTTTTCCAAAAACTTTTACGGGATGAGAGAGCCAGACCCAGAATGTGGGAGCTTTGAGTTTTAGATTAGTGCTCTTTCCCTTGTGCTCATAAACTGTGCTTCTTCCCATGGAGAAGGCTCCTCCCAAAGCAAAGACCAATTCTAGACTGTAATCTCTTAAGAATGGGCTTAGAATAGGGTGTTTGGAAATAGACTTTCTGGTCTATTGGTCTATAGAGCATTTACCATAGCCTTTTAGAGAGCAACTTGGCAAAATCCAATCAAACTTTTAAATGTTTTGTTTTTAATCTTTCTTTTTTCATATATATAGGTGTTTTGCTTACATGCACATTTGTGCACCATGCGCTCCTCGTGCCTTGGGAGGCCAGAATAGGGCACTGAATCTCCTGGGAGTTACAGGTAATTGTGAGCTGCCATTTGGGTATTAGAAATTCAACTCAGGTCCTTTGTAAGAGCAACCAGTGCTCTTCACCACAGGACCATCTCTTCAGCACTACCCTATTAAACTTCTTTTATTAAAAATATACTTTCCCATATAATATATTCTGAATATTGTTCCCCTCCCTGTCCTCCTCCCAGTTCCTCCTCCCCTCCCCTCGCACCCAGATCCACAACCTTTTGGTCTCTTCTTAGAGAACAAATAAAAATCTAAGGGATAATGATAAAATAAAATAAATAAAAACCAAACCCATTGGAACAGGACAAAACAATCAAGCAAGAAAAAAAGCCAAAGAAAAAGTTCAAGTAATGCATATAAACACAGAGGTGCATATATTTGACACACAGGAATCCCATCAAACCCCAAAAATAGAGGCCATAATGTATATACAAAGAACTTGTAAGATAGGGGGGAAAATGAAGTCCTGACTTAACGTTATGAGACAAAGAACCTCCAATGATGTAATTGACTTCATTTTCTGTTGGCCATCTACTGCTGGGCGTGAGGCTACCCTAAAGAGCAGTTTGCTTCCCACGTAAGCTTTCATTGGAGAAAATTAATATTTCATTTTCAAGTGTTTATCAATTGGAACTACTTCAGGGTTAGAGAGGAGGGTGTGTGCCCACTTCTTTCAGCTCTAGGCCTGCATGTCAGTTAAACTCTTAAATGAGGAAGTCCCAGAAAATCTTTTTCTAGATATCTATCTCGAAATAAACTCAGCCGCCTTTCCTCTGGTGGCAGCCATCAGGTGAGCCAAGATGAGTGCATACAAATACATCCAGGAGCTATGGAGGAAGAAGCAGTCCGACGTGATGCACTTTCTTCTGAGGGTCCACTGCTGGCAATACTGCCAGCTCCTCTGCGCTGCACAGGGCTCCCCGCCCCACCCGGCCTGATAAAGCTCGAAGACTGGGGTACAAGACTAAGCAAGGCTATGTCATTTACAGGATTCGTGTCCGCCGTGGTGGTCGCAAACGCCCAGTTTCTAAGGGTGCAACTTAAGGCAAGCCTGTCCACCATGGTGTTAACCAGCTGAAATTTGCCCGCAGCCTTCAGTCTGTTGCTGAGGAGAGAGCTGGGCGCCATTGTGGGGCTTTGAGAGTCCTGAATTCCTACTGGGTTGGTGAAGATTCCACATATAAATTTTTTGAGGTTATCCTCATTGGTCCGTTCCATAAAGCTATCAGAAGAAATCCTGACACCCATTGGATCGCCAAACCAGTCCACAAACACAGATAGATGCGTGGCCTTGGAAAGGGCCACAAGTTCCACCACACTATTGGTGGTTCCCGCCGTGCAGCCTGGAGAAGGCACAATACTCTCCAGCTCCACCGTTACCGCTAATACACGTGATATTTGTAAAATTCATATCCAATGAACAATTTAGGACAGAAAAAGAATGAAAGAAAGAAAGAAAGAAAGAAAGAAAGAAAGAAAGAAAGAAAGAAAGAAAGAAAGAAAGAAAGGAAGGAAGGAAGGAAGGAAGGAAGAAAGATAGAAAGAAAAGAAATAAACTCAGCCATAAAAGCAACATCCATATATACTTGGCTATACAGTTTTTGTGACAGTGAAATCTGGAAACAACTTCAAATAAATAACATTTACTACTGAAGCATAAGTTAGTCTCATCCAGCCAGCCAGGTCTTGCCCTTGTGAAAAGTTATATAATCAGCCTATGTGCTCCCATAAGACCAAATCCAAGGGAAAAACTAAAAACTCAACTGGTTTGTACAACAAAATGGTCGCATTTGTCTAAAAATCAGTGAATGTCTTCTTTTGTAAGGAGTGGCACAGGGGTACTTTCAAAGGGGGTCACTTTTGAGACAGGGTTTCTCTTGCTAGTAGACCAGGCTGGCCTCAAACTCAGAGATTCATCTGTTTGTGCCTTCTAAGTGTTAGGATTAAAGGTATGCTCCACCATTCCCCAGTGAATGTATTTTCTTAAATATGTTTGCATATTCCTAGCAGGGAACATAAGAGATTCATAACAGCTACTGTTGCCAAAGAGATAAACTAAGGAGGGTAGTATATATATATATGTATATGTATATATGTATATATACACACATACACACATATATATGTATATATATACACATATATATACATATATACATATATACATATATATATGTATATACACACATATATATATATACTATTATACACATCGGTATCTTTCAATCTTTTGCTCATGTATTGTCTTTTGGTATTTATTAATTAATAAGATATATTCATATCATTTAAATGCCAGATATTGGCAGGGGAAGAGAGACTCTGGCAAAGAGGTTTTGCTGAGCCTTTCCTTTCTGCTTGGAAAGGTTGGGTACACTGACACCAATAGAGGAGATCTGTCAGCATCCTGTTCCTTAGGGGAACCCACCCATATCACTGTCCTCTGCATGTTCATGCTTGCTGGTGACTGTTGACAAGTTGGAAGGTGACTCTATGACATTGATGTCTCTGAGAGGCCAGAGCACAGAGAGAATCAAGATAAGAGCTGGTGTCTTTTCCCTGGTTCCTTCGGGGCCAGGCCCTGAGCTTGTGCAAATGTGAATCACCAACCTTTGAATGAGACAAGAGAACTGTATTGGTAACATTTTTTCCCCCATCAAATACTTGGTAAAAAATAGTATAAGGCAGGAATTATTTATTTGGGAGTCACAGTTTCATGGAATTCAATATTTGGTTATTTAACCCCATGTGTTTGGACAGAATATCATGTAAATAGGATATTTTCATGTAGGCTGTTCACTCTGTAATAGAAAAGAGAGAAGGGGGAGGGGAGGGGAGGGGAGGGGAAGGGAGGGGAGGGGAGGGGAGGGGAGGGGAGGGGAGGGGAGGGGAGGGGAGGGGAGGGGAGGGGAGGGGAGGGGAGGGGAGGGGAGGGGAGGGGAGGGGAGGGGAGGGGAGGGGAGGGGAGGGGAGGGGAGGGGAGGGGAGGGGAGGGGAGGGGAGAGGAGAGGAGAGGAGAGGAGAGGAGAGGAGAGGAGAGGAGAGGAGAGGAGAGGAGAGGAGAGGAGAGGAGAGGAGAGGAGAGGAGAGGAGAGGAGAGGAGAGGAGAGGAGAGGAGAGGAGAGGAGAGGAGGAGTCACTTTAGTCTGACCTACTTTTTCAGGTATGCTCCATCTCCTAAAGCTTCTATAAGCTCTCTTCATCTTGAGACTGAAGGTGTAACATATATACTGTGGGACAAATTTTATATTCAAGCCCTAACAAAGACCTGGGGTGGTAGCTATCAGGCCCACCCAGTGAATCAGAATCTCTGAGAGCTGTAACTTTTGCCTTACAGTAAAGGACTTCTGGGGCTCACAGCTCTGTTGACTGCTTCCATCTTCAAATTCCCTGAAACTTGGTTTCACTAATAGAGGACTAATACAGTTTCACTAATGGAGCTCACCAATGGGCTTGACAGGGTAATACACGCAGGATCACATCTGAAATAGAGTAGACCCATCCCAAGGTGTCAATGTCTTCTTCCTGGTATCTGTGCATAGGCTGCCGTCTTCATAGCCAAGGGAACTTTGCAGATGAAGATTAAAACCCTGAGTCCAGGATGACATTCTTGAGGCAGAGGTGGTATTTTAATAGTGCCTAAACCCATCACATGAATCCTTATTGAGAGGTAATCTTACTTCACCATGGTTAAAAGGAAAATATGCCTATAGAAGAAGGGCCAGAAAAGGGTGCCTCTAAATGATGCAAAACAGAAGGAAAGCTTTTTCAGAGGCCCCAGGAAGATGTGTCGCCCTGCTGGCACCTAGGTGTTAGTTCAAATAAGAATGTCTGAGCCCCCAACTTTCATACACTGGGTGCTGCTGGCCCTCTCATTTATGTTTTCTTCCTTATTAATTATTCTATTTACATAGTTATCAAAGATCTGTTGATTACTTCTTTTTCATAGAAAAGAGAACACAGGGAGAGAGCTCCCCACAGGACAAGCAAACACTTTTGTGGCACTTCCTTTGAGTTCAGGCTGGCCTCCAAGGAGATCCATTTCTGGCATCCAGAAAAGCAGGCCAGAAGAGATCTTTGCAGCCCTGGGTGGTAAAAGAGTGAGGAAAGGCATGGGAAAGACCTCTTCACTATCGCTCTGGTAACCATGAGGTGTAATCCCGGGATTCACTAGTAGGTGTTGTGACCTAAAGACCATTCATCTTTCACACCAGGCCAAGTCACTCATTCCTGTGTGCAGGTACTGCCAATTCTGTGTCAGGAGTTGGTCAGTGTTGTAGATTCACAGTGGTCTCACAATGGAGAAACAGTTGCTGTCCTCTTAGAGGCCATGGTCGTTTGGGAGATGAGACTTCAGATGCTTCTAGGTTATTGCAAGTTGACACCTACCATAGGAAGTTAGGTGCAGGAAGCATCCATCAGATACAGCTGAAAGACATTTGAGACTGAAAGACTCATGGCACTACACTAGGAGACCAGGAAAAAAACCTAACAATCGTGTCAGTAGCAGAGTGAACCAACATCTTTCTTGAATGGTATACCCATATTAAAAGTGTGAGTCCCCAGGTCTAGCCAAGACCTTTGCAGTAACATGAGCCAACAGAATGCCATTGCCTTCTTTTTTCTTTTTTTTTGCCTGTTGCTGTGATAAAATATTGACAAAGCATGTTAAGAGGGAAATGGTATATCTTGACTCCCAGTTCAAGGTACAGTCCATCCTCATGGAAACATCAGGCAGCAGGATCCCGAATGAACTGATCACATCACATCCATCATGAAACAGAGATGGATAAATACTAGCCTGAGACTAGTGCAAGCATCAGTGGGTGCATCAGCAGCTGCTTCAGAGCCCAGCTTCTGCCGTGCAGGCAGCAGATTCACAACCATTCCTAAGTGTGTGCCAACCCATGTTTTGTATCCATAGAATCACAATACTCTGACATATAAGAATGAGTCAGATGTCCTATTGGAGATCTATTATTCTATAGATGATTCTTGGACTATAGAAACTTCCCTGTTTAGGAAATGTAGCCATCAAACTTGTATTGAATAGGTTTGAACATGAAGACAGTTGACAGGTTAGCAGACCTCTGCCCACCAGGAAATTCTGTATTGACTCATCTGCTCATATAAATTTCCCCATGTCCCACAGAATAACTTATGACAACTACAGGAAGTCAGTTTGGATTGGGCCTGGCACTACATACCTGCAATCCCAACACTTAAGAAATGGAGACAGGAGGAATCAGAAGCCCAAACTCATCCTTGCCTGCATAGTGAGTTTGAGACCAGCCTGAACTGCACAGGAGGACCATGCCTCAAATATCAGCAGAAAGTTGGTTTTACCTATGCCCAGACCAGGCGTAACTACTTTTCAATTAGCAATTAATTGAGAAAAGAACCTGCTGTTACACTCTTTATAGTCAACCTTTTGTTTGAGCCAAATGAGCCAAAGAAGACAGTGGCCATTGTATCCCCACCATCAACATCCTGTTACTCAATAAAACCACTTTGGGTCCATCTCTGTTGACCTCTGTTTCCCAAAATCAGCGGAAAGTAGCTATTCAATGTCTCCTTACTCTCTGCCCCAAGGATGGATAGGATGAAAAAGACAAACATTTCTGTGCACCAGAGCACACTCCTCCTATTTAACCATAATTTTGTAGCCATAGCCAGTCCATCTCCATTTCTCCATGTCCTCCTCTCTCCCAGGGAGTCAGCATTCTACTGTCTATTTCTAAAGGCTTTACTTTGTGGGGCTGTGTGTGTGTGTGTGTGTGTGTGTGTGTGTGTGTGTGTGTGCACATATGTGGTTGCCCAGAGCCAGAGAGGGGGTTCATGTGTCCGTCCTATCACTCTCACCCTTGAGACAGAGTCTCTTGATGATCTGAGAGCTAGACTGGTGGCCAGCTGAGTCAGTGATTCTCTTGTCTCTGTCTCCCACAGTGCTGGGGTTGGTTATAGGTGTGTACACAGCCATACCAGGTTTTTTTTTGTTTTTGTTTTTGTTTTTTGTTTTTGTTTTTTGTTTTTTTGTTTTTTTTTGTTTTTTTTTTTTTAATGGGATTCTTAGATCCCACTGAGCCAACTCCCAGCCCTGAAACTTTACCTTTTAAATAAGAACTTAACAGGGGATGTGTGAGTTTGATGTATTTTCTTCTCCTATACCTTTTGGAAGGGGGTTCATCAGTAGTGACTTGCCTAAGACCAATAGGCATTATTCTGATCATCTATCTTTTCCCTTCACAAGAAATATTATACAATGATGCCAAAGTCTTTCAGACCTAAGGAACTTTCCCAAGAGTTTCCAGAATGCCTTTGCTCAATCAGGTTGGCCTTTTCCTCAGCCACATTTGGTTGTGGGGCTTGGATATTACTCAACTGATGGAAGACTTCAGCATCATTTATGTGATGCTGGGTTTGTAGATGTGCAGAATGCATGTGTTAAGCCATCATGAAGACTTCCAATAAGACTTAAAGTCAACAGGCCAGGCAAGATGTAGCCGGTTCAGGATCTCTGCAGACAGTTCCCAAGTCTGTAGTACATTGAAGCTGTTGGGATGAAGGCAAAGATGTAAGGGATGTTCCACTGTAATGGGAAATATTAGGAATGTGGAAAATCTGCTGATGGGCACCATAGGAACTGAATACATAGAACCTGATAGACAGTCCACCTCAGACAAAAATAAGAACTTTGAGGCCAGAATGCCAAAGCCCATTGGCAGTCATAACAGGAAACCCCATAACCCAGTGAAGTGATGATGAGCATAGAGCTACTGAGCTTGGTGTTTGCTGTTCTGAGGTTTGTTCTTGACCTCGTCCAATCTTTTTGGCTATTTTTCTTTCTCTCCCTTTTGGGATAGAAATATTGACTTTTTGGCATCGTATATTTCTTAACAGGGTCTTACAACTAAGAATCCTTGAATCTCTGAGGATACTTTAATGTTGGACTTGCAAACAATATTAGAATTGTTTAAATAGCTGTTAGTTTTGAACTTTGAAAATGGTCAATGGCTGAAGAAATGGGAGTACTCCGTAGCCTCTTCCGACTTTGAAATTTAAGTCTTTCTGTTCAGAGAAATGTTTGGCTCTTTTATTTGAGGTTTTGTTTCCATTATTATCTGGACTTGCTGTTGCTTTCCTGCACCTTGTTGTTAAGCAACCTTTTGGGTTGCTCCTGCCATTTGCATTTCTGTCTCATTTCCCACACCTTTTCTTCCTAACCTTAACTAATCATCTTTTTTTTACTCCTTCCACTGAATTTAATATATATTTTATCTGCTTCTAACTAGATTTTTTTCTAAATATTTTTCTTTATGCAATTAGCTGTATTTGTTGTTCCAAATGTGTTCCCATTTGGAGCTTACTAAGGTCTTCAGTCCTCAAGTAAACCAGTCTCAAAACTCTTTCACAGACGTGCCGAATGCTTCATCTCTGAGGTGATTTTAGAGCTGGACAAGTTGACAATCAGTATTAACAGACGCCATAGTATCTTGTTATAGTTTTATTTTCCTGGATCTAAATATATCATCTTGTGCTTAAGTTTTCATCTTTTGTTTTTTCCTCTGGGTATTTTTTTTGCTGGTCTGGGTGTCTACATTTCCTTCTAGGAAGGAAATTCCCTTCCTCATATTTAGTGTGATCTTCGTTTATCTTGTCTACCCACCAGGGTGATTAACTCAGAATGCATCCCTAAACAAACTAGACCCTTCAACAGCTTTAGAATCACTATTCACATTTGCTCCCGGGGTACACCCACAGCTGGTGAAGGGCTTTTTGTTTTGTTTTTCAATGTCTTCATCCTAGGCCATACGATGCTTCTTCATGGTCTACATCAGCGTATGCTTGATGCCCTAAAAGGCAGGAGGAAGAGTTCACACTGGCCCTCAAAGCTTCTTTTCTGAAGTGACAAGCATTGTACCCTGTTAGCTATGGCCATGCCATTTGGGGAAGATCCCTGTTTTATAAAGAGAAAGAACAGTTCATTTTTTTCCCTAATTCTAAAATAGAACATATCAAACTATGATCATTAGCTAGAGACACTATGAATGCTTTTCCTCCATTGGGTTTTCCCAAGATTTCAGATTTCAGGTTGGTTTGTTTGCTTGTTTTGTTTTCTTGGGTTTGTTTGTTTGTTTGGTTGGTTTTAATGACAGGCTCTAGTGTCCCAGGAAATAGCTCCCAGGTTGAGGAATAGCCAAGGTAGATAGGCAGGTGAAGAATAAACTGTCACTCTACAGTTGGGATTCTAGGTTGGAAATCTACCAAGTATACAGTCAGCTTTGTGCTGTGAGGCCTATAGTCCTGAAGTATAACACAGCCTTTAAGATCCTTCAGCATCCTAACCATGCAGAGAACCAGTGTGAAACTCCTGTTATCCCCACCTTGCTCTCAAGGGCCGCTGGATCCTGTTGCTAAGTGACCACTCACAATATTTAGCTTCTAGGCAATAAGAAATAGAGAATGAAAACTCTTGTTCAAGGGACTGGTGGGCAAGGTTGCAGAAGTGATTATTTACGTGATAAATTGGATGTACAGTTAAGAAATAAAAAAAAATGTAAGTGTGCGCGCAATAGTTATCTGGGTAACACGGAACAACTAGAATTTTCTACAGATTTCTGAGTGTCACGTGTTACTGTCTTGGGGTTTATTATTTGGTGTGTTTATTGATTCAAGATGAATATTTGAACTTCTAATAAAGAGAAAGGTAAGGGAGAGACGTCCTGGTGGGATTAAGACCAAAGGAGAGAGTTCTTAACACAAACCCTCTGCCTTCTCTGTTATGACTCTCAATGTCAGCAAACCAAGAGGCTGTTCTTATATCTATCTTTTCAGTCCACTGAGTGCTCTTTAAACCTAATAGATGTCACTAAACTCTCCAAGATAAAATCCATATGTAAAGAAAACAATGCTTTTGTTTTATTTGTTTGTTTGTTTGTTTGTTTGTTGAGACAAGGTTTCTCTGTATAGCTCTGGCTGTCCTGGAACTCACTTTGTGGACCAGGCTGACCTCAAACTCAGGGATCCCCTGCTGCTGGTATGCATCTTTACTGCCTGGCTACAGCCAACAATGCTAAAGGAACACTCAGTATTCTTTAGGACCAAGACACCTTGAGTCAGTAGGCCTCAAAAGTGTTCATCTTTACCAAGGCTGGTAATATGCGTACAGACCCTCACCTTGTCAGTTTAAACTGTAAACACTATCTGATTTACTACATAGTTACTGCAGGGCCCTGAAATTAATGCTCACTTTGTGTCAATAATGCTGTGAGATCCCAGGTAGATTTTTAGTTCTGAGAATTTTATCAAGATTCAGAATTTTAGCCAATAAAGCCACCATGTTTCTTCCTTCAGCACCATGGCTCATGCTTCTGTTGTCTGAGACTAAAAGAATCATAGGTTCAGGGATTTGACCTAGAGTCTCCATGCTTTTTCAGCCGAGCTGTGTACCTAACTCTCAGTCTTTGGACATCCTTTTAAAATAAATTTTTCTCAGTCGTTTTCCTCCTACTTTGCAGAAGATAAAGAAAAATGATTCATTTTGGACTCAGACCTTTTAGACGTCTGTTCGTTGGGAAATCTCACCTAGAACTCAATTGTTTGAAGTCCTGAAAAACTCCTGTGACTTGTTTTCAAACAAGAATCCCAATTAGGCTTGTAATTTTGAAGTGAGTGTTAGAAAGCAGGTTATAAGACAGTTCACTTTCTATGAATTATAACTTTTTTTTCAAATAAAAATTAATATTTATAAAATAGAATTTCTAACATAAAATAGGGTATTTATAAAAACGGAAGTTCAGGGGCCAGTGAGCTGGCTCAGGGGTTAAGAGTACACGCTGCTTTTGCTCAGCTTGTTTTTTAGCACCTAAGTCAGGGAGTTCACAACTGTCTGTAACTCCAGCTCTAGGGGAGCTAACACCTCTGGGTTCTATGGATGCCAGTACTCATATGCACATATCCACACATAGGCGCACACACCTACACAGAATTAAACATATATTCGTATATATACACACACATACATATACTCATAATTACCTGAGAAACAAAATAAGTAAGCTGTTCTCTTGGGTTCCTATGTTTCCCAGGCATTAAGTTAGCCATTACACCCGATCTCCACACATACTGATTAGTTCTGCATAGTAGAACAGAAACTTTTCACTTTCTTATCCCTCTTTGTAGAAATTTTGCCAAATTTTGTTTTGTATTTAGGAGTAGAATTATGAGACTGTCCCTTGAGTTCAAGCTTATGTAAGCAGACTACTCACACCATTTCACTAGACATATTTTGCTACGATTGAAGGATATGTACCTGAATTGTCTTTAGACTCCCAAAAGCTCAGGACCCATAAAACCAAGATGTTGTTCCTGAAGAAGTGGAAGAGCAAGCTTTGAGCCTTCCTGGATTTAGAGTATACAGGCTTGCCAGTAAGTCTCTGGTAAACAGCCTGTTATTTTTAATGAATCATTTACATATAGAAGCTGGGAAAAACAGATGTGACTGCTTCCCACCAACCTCAGGTTAATGACAGAGGACATAAAAGTTGTCTTTGACAAGGACGCTGTAGATGGCAAGAAGGCATAAACAGGCTCGACCGTTTGTGATCAGTCTTCAAATATTCTGACATTCTTTATTGGACCAGTTTGGAAACTGACATGCAAAAAGTATAACCACTTATTGTTGTGTTTATAAAAAGATAAAGAGAGAAGGAATATGTTTGGTGGACATGTAGTCAGGTGTAGGGGAAGGGGGTGCCTCTGCAGGCCCATGCTGAGGCATCCCTTCCTCCTGAGGGACCAGCCACTCATGACAGTATAGTGTAGAATAGAGTTTATTTAGGGCATGGGGAGTGGAGTAGAGAGGGTAGAAGAGACAGAGAAAGAGAGAGAGAGAAAGTAGAGAAGTAGTGGAGTAGAGGCCGGCCATGAGCACGGGTGTGTGGGGGGGGGGGGAAATGGGGAGAGATGGAGGAAGGGGGGAGAGGACAGAGAAGGAGTAAGAAGGCAAGAGCAAGAGAGAGCAGAGGGGAGAGCAGCCCCTTTTACAGTGAGTCAGGCTTATCTGGCTGTTGCCAGGTAACTGTGGGGTTGAGCTTAAACAAAATGCTAACACTCACTCGTACTTTGCTACCTGTCTGTTCAGATGTATTCTTCACTATATACATTTGCTCTGGTCTTCAGTTCAGAGAGGAAAAATGATGTATATTGTCAATCTAAGGCTAAACAGACATACTGTGAACAAAGTATCTTAGGATGCTGTTGCTTTTCCAAAGCATATTGCTTTGTCTCTTTTGTTGATATAAGTAAATAGGCTTTACTATATCTCTCTTGCAAAAATAATGACCAATCTTGACAGAAATTTATCAGCAACATGTGGATATTTCTCTAAGTTCTTCTGTTGATAATTTCTGTCCAGCCAAGGGAAAGACAAGATAATGTGATGCCTTCCACATTACAAGACAAGACTAGTTCTTCTGGGGGCTGGAGAGATGGCTCAGCAGTCAAGAGCACTGACTGCTCTTCCAGAAGTCCTAAGTTCAATTCCCAGCAACCATATGGTGGCTCACGACCATCTGTAATGAGATCTGATGCCCCTTTCTGGGGTGTCTGAAGACAGCTACAGTGTACTCACATATAATAAATAAATAACATCTTTAAAAAAGAAAAAGGAAAAAAGACTAGTTCTGATTCCATGCCATGCTGTGTCCCGGGTGGCACTGTCTGGTCTAATGGACCATGGTGTAATTAAGGAGGGGGATCAGATTGAGAAGCCCAGGGAGCTGGCTGAGACTCTGTTAAATGGTTTCCCCCAGTTTTCTCAATCTTGCAATAACAACTCCAGCAAGGGCTCTGGGAATTAGCCACATTCACCATGTTCAAGGCCAAGGCTGTTGCAGTTCTCCCATAGGATTGCATGACCTGACCATCCTATGAAGGAGGGTAGCTGCCATCTCTGTGAACTTCCTGGAGCTGTGTCATCAGATGGCAGGTGGAGGCACAAGTAGGGGCTATTTTGGTCCCATTGTGGTACACAGGACAGGGTCCCTTTACCCCTTTACTGAGTCTAGTGTGCTACCTGTATGTCTTTCTCTTTCATGGAATTTGCAATTATAGATACCACGTCTATCCTATAAGCCATTGTAAAACAAACAAACAAACAAAAACAAAAAAACAAAAAAACTCCCCTGTCTTAGTCAGGGTTTCTATTCCTGCACAAACATCATGACCAAGAAGCAAGTTGGGGAGGAAAGGGTTTATTCGGCTTACACTTCCATGTTGCTGTTCATCACCAAAGGAAGTCAGGACTGGAACTCAGACAGGTCAGGGAGCAGGAGCTGATACAGAGGCCATGGAGGGATGTTCTTTACTGGCTTGCCTCCCCTGGCTTGCTCAGCCTACTCTCTTATAGAACCCAAGACTACCAGCCCAGGGATGGTCCCACCCACAAGGGGCCTTTCCCCCTTGATCACTAATTGAGAAAATGCCTTACAGTTGGATCTCATGGAGGCATTTCCTCAACTGAAGCTCCTTTCTCTGTGATAACTCCAGCTGTGTCAAGTTGACACAAAAATAGCTAGTACACTCCCCCAAACTACATATTTGATGGTCAACAATCTGTCGAATTTGTAACCCGACAATTATCAAAATCTTCAAACAAGAAAAACCTAAGGAGTCAACTTGCCTGTCTCCTTCGTTAGATTAAAAATTAAACCCTAGAGAAATTAAGGGACTTGCCCAAAGCCACAGGGCAGGCGCTTTCCATCAACACCAAAGTCAAGTGACTTCAACACCATCTTCAAGGACAGCTCTGCCCCTAGTCCCCAGTCCTCTTTTTACGAAATGAAGATGGATTGTTTCCCATTGTGGCAGTGTGGCTGACAGGGAGCTTGGCTCACTGCTGTTCCATTCCAAGATAGAAGCACAGTTTCTGCTGAATGGGTATCACCACTCTTACACAGTTGTAAAGCCCAAAGGCCCGTAAACTGAGCCATCAAAGTCCACAGATGCTCCTGCTGACACACTCCCTTGACTTTGGATTAATTCATTGTCACCCACTAGAGCTGGAAGCGCTAGAGGAAAAGGCTAGTGTTTGGGAGGGCATCAGTGAGCCTCCTCAGGGTGTCTGTGAAGCTAAGTGAGAGAATGCAGGAATGAAGGGAGCAGGAGCACAGCACAAGCCTTCCCAGCACAGGGATCACAGAGGCCATCTGATCCTTTCACTGATTGTAAAAAGTAAGAAAAATAAAAACATATCCAGCAGTTCAGGAATACTTGCTGAGAGCCTGATTGGGACCAAAGACTTGTCTAGAAATTAGGATTTCACCACAAATGGGCAATCCTTCCTTCATGGGCCATATCTGCTATTTTAGGATGTAGTTTAATTAATTGTTTTGCTAACTCATCCAATAAATATTTACTGAACATCTAGTACATGCTAGGGCTTTTGTATATATTAGAAATATAGGGGGCTGGTGAGATGGCTCAGCGGGTAAGAGCACTGACTGCTCTACTGAAGATCCTGAGTTCAAATCCCAGCAACCACATGGTGGCTCACAACCATCCATAATGAGACCTGACAACCTCTTCTGGTGTGTCTGAAGACAGTTACAGTGTACTTAATTATAATAATAAATAAATCTTTAAAAAAAAAAAGAAACATAGAATAGAATAAACAGAAGTCTTTGTCTCCTTAGAATTACAGAAATAACCAAGGACTTAAAAAAATAACATCACAGGGTCCCGAGTGCAAGTCCCATCAAGCTACACAACTTTTCTATACCATGTGCTGATAGTCATATGCTGTACTTTGCAGCAATTTTTGTTAGAACTAAGTGAAGTATCTGAGAAGTACTTTGTTAGGTTGGTACCCAGCTATTCATTATTAGATTTCTAATAAATAACAGCTTCTTCCCCCACTCCCCCAAATTTAAAGAAACCAAAGACTTATCTAGATGTTAGGGTATTGTGAAATGGGCATGCTTCTTGGATTTAAAGATATAAGGTTACAGTTTGCCTGTCCTTGGTGTTCTCAGACTCAGTCCCCATGTGTTTGGATCAGCTAGCAGCCCTTGTCCTGACTTCTTCAGGCTTTCACCTCATTTGCTTTTGTTGAAAAGTAATTGTCAGTTTTCAGCAAAGAAATGAAGTGAAATTCAAAGCATGCAGAAAGCAGGCCAACTGCCCTTCCACGTCAACCTCAATATTTTCAGCAGACCAGGGAAAGCTCCCAGGTCACTCCTCTTCCGTGACCTAGGCCAGTGTCTTTAATGACTCAGAAAATGGAACATTTAAATTTCCTTTATCAGGTTGAGACTCGGCCTGACTTCTCCCATCTTTCTAGAAGATCAAGTGACACCTACTTTGTGATTAGAAAGCATGGTTTTATGAAAATACCTGACCATGAGTAGCCTGTCTCATGAATCTGATATGACCCTGCATACATTAAGCTCAATGATAGACCACAGCCTCATAACCAAGCACATGGTGCACACACATGCATATCCAGAGGCCAGGCTTCAGGTCGGGCACCACCTTACACTAGCAAGACTCAGAATTTTCTTTGGTTAAATAAGAAAAAGGAGAGTTTGGATTATGTGTATTGGAGGGGACTCCCATTTCACTGAGTGGTGGGCCAGCACAGTTCCAGGAGGTGTGGCCTTTCTTGATACCAGAAGGCCGCTAGTAAGTGTGAATTTTAGCACCCGCTCTTCTTCAGGCCCAGCACAGTTACATGTGACTTTCACAACAGCTCTGGGAGAGAGGTGGCACTTTCTGAAAAATCAGATGATATCCTCAGATTTCCACAACTAATTGATGGGAAATTTACAACAAATAAAACTGTTCTGAGAAAATTGGGACAAGTTGGTGACCTTGTCTTTAGTACAATGTTTTCTATCAGATTATTCAAGTTGTGACCTACATGAGAAGCTACTGTGAGATAGCCTAATCATCTACCCATGATTGGAAACCTAATGATTTTTCCCATTTATTTATTTATTTATTCATTCATTCATTCATTCATTCACTTTACATCCCAGTTGCAGCTCCCTCTCTTCTCCCAGGACCATCCTACCACCCTCTTCCTTCTTTCCCCCTTCTCTTCAGTGAAAGTAAGCCACCCTCCCACACCTACCATACCTACACCTCCCTGATGTATCAAGTCACATCAGGACTAATCATGTCCTCTCCCACTGAGTTCAGACAAGGCAGCCTAACTAGAAGAAGGTGATCTAAGCGCAGGCAACAGAGTCTGAGTTAAAAACAGACTCTACTCCAGTTGTTAGGGGACCCACATGAAGACCAAGATAAATATCTGCTACGTGTGTGTGTGTGTATGTGTGTGTGTGTCAGGGGGCACCTAGATCCAGACTCTGCATACTCTTTGGTTGGTGGGTCAGTCTCTGTGAGCCACCATGGGCCTAGGTTAGAAGGCTCGGTAAGTCTTCTTGTGGTGTCCTTGGCCCCTCTAGTTCCCCCAATCCTTCCCATGACTCTCCCAAGACTCCCTGAGCTCCACCTAATGTTTGTCTGTGGATCTCTGCATATGTTTCCATTAGCTGCTGAATGAAGCCTCTCAGAGGACAGTTATGTCTCTGTCTGTAGGCATAGCAGAGTATCATTACTAGTGTCAGAGGTTGGCTCTTGGCATAGACCTCAAATTTGGCCGTCATTAATTGACCATCCCCTCAATCTCCGCTCTATCTTTATCCCTGCATTTATTGTAAGCAGGGTGAAATTTGGGTCAAAGGTTTTGTGGGTGGATTGGTGTCCTGCTTCCCCTACTGGGGGTTTTGACACTTCAGGTTCTATATTCTGCACTGCTAGAAGTCTCAGGGTCACCCCCATAGCCTCCCAGGAGCCTCCCCTGTCGTTGGTCTCTGGCTTGTCTCAGAGATGCACCCCCTGGATTTCCCTTCTCTCTCCTGGCCCTCTCACCTCCACCACCACCCCATCTCTCCCCACACCTGATCCCTACGTACACCCCCCCCCATTCCAGTTCTCTGTCTCCATTCACTTCCGATGTCTATTTTATTTCCCCATCTGAGTGAGATTCAAGCATCCTCCCATGGGTCCTCCTCATGACTTAACTTCTTTGAGTCTGTGGATGGTAGCATGGTTATCCTGTACTTTATGGCTAATATCCACTTAAAAGTGAGTATGCACCATGCATGGCTTTCTGGGTTATCTCATTTAGGATGGTATTTTCTAGTTCCATCCATTTACCTGAAAATTTCATTGTCTTTGTTTTTAATACTTGAGTAATCTTGGATTATGTAAATGTACCACATTTTTTAAATGTATTCTTCAGTTGAGAGACATATGAGTTGTTTCCAGCTTTTTGGCTATTACAAATAAAGTTGCTATGAACATAGTTGAGCAAATGTCCTTATGAGATGGTGGAGCATCTTTTGAGTAGATGTCTAGGAGTGGCATGGCTGGATCTTAAGGTAGAAGTGTTCCCAGTTTTTTGAGAAACTGCTATATTGATTTCCAGAGTGGTTGTAAAAGTTTGCACTCCTACCAGCAATGGAGAAATGTTTGTCTTGCTCCACATTCTCTCTAGCATGTGGTATCACTTGAGTTTTTGATCTTAGCCATTTTAACGGGTGTAAGATGGAATCTCAGAGTCATTTTGATTTGCATTTCCTTGATGACTAAGGACCTTGAACATTTCTTTAAATGCTTCTCTACTATCAGAGAGTCCTCTATTGAGAATTGTTTAGCTCTGTACTTTCTTTATATATTTTTAGACATTAGCCCTCTCTTGGATGTAGGGTGGATGAAGATCTTTTCTCATTCTTTAGGCTGCCATTTTGTCATATTTAGCCTAACAGAAGTTATGCATTTTCGTGAGATCCCATTTATTAATTGTTGATCTTAGTGCCCGAACTGAAACATGAGAATTTCAAGGTAGAGAGAGTTAAAAACTGCTCTCGTGCTTTTCTTCTAAACCTGCCCCCCAACAATAGCCTGAAGACCCCTATCACAATGTGGTTCCATTTCCCACTTCTTTCTTTGGGGTATTCAGCCACTGGATACACCATGCAGGGGAGGATCAATCTTTGATGTCCGTAATGGGTGAGTGAGCAGGATAGCAGCCCTGCAGTGAATGCTAGAAGGTAGGGGAATCTTCTCCAAAGATTTCAGGGTTAGAGCTCTTGCAGAAGGCATTTAATGAAAGAGCTTGTGCTCTTTATTCAGGGTGAACAAAGACTATTTAAACCTTGGAAAGTAAGAAGGAGTTCTTTTTAGGGTGAAGTTTCATTGGCTGGGCCTTGAGGTTCTGGGGACACCTTATTTGCTTTAAAAGATATTCCAAGAAATTGAGCCTGTAATTTCACCAAGGATTATATGACGTTCCTTAGCTAGAGTGTGGAGGTGGGGCTCCCTGGATAACTTAGAGAAGAGGCAGCCCTGCTGGAAAAGGGAGTCATTTTGTGGCAAGCTTAGGAGTTGTCTGGACATGTTAGACTTTGACCATTAAATATCAGGGCCTTCCAGCATCACAACATGCCCAAACAGGTTAAGGAGCTGTACTTCTTTTGCATTCTGGTCACTTCAGTGAAGACTCAGGACAGGTGGTTATTCCTCATGAACCAGAGGAGGAGGACAAATGGATTGTCACTGATATTCTTTTGTGAATGGATATAAATAATCACATGGTATCCCTCTGCATACCCCAGGGCACTTGACTTCTTTGCTCATTGGCTGGATTATAGTTCTGTAATGATTACTCAACTGGGGACATCCATGTAACTTATGGGTTTGATTTTGTGATTTTAATGGGAAATAGTATCTTAGTTGCACGTGACCCCATTACACTGAAAAAATGACAAACCAAGGTTCTTTCCTTTTTTTTTTTTTTTTTTTTTTTTTTTTGAGATGTCATGTAGCTCTGACTGGCCCAAGATTTGCCATGTTGACCAGGCTAGCTTCAAACTCAGAGAGATCTTTCTGCCTCTGCCTTGCAAGTGCTAGGACTAAAAGTGTGCACCATCCATACCCAGCCCAACCTGACTTTCTTTTGGCCAGCTTGTATTCTGCTGCTATAAGCTGTGTACTATATACTTGGTCATCACTGCAAGCTGGGTATAAACCAGAACTGTTAGCTAAAATCACACCATGTAGAAAGAGAGCTTACGGACTTATTTGTTGTAGAATGTAGCACTGGTTTATGATACTTAAAGGATCTGGATCATGGTCAGGTTATTTGTAATACTGGGAAAGCTTGAAACAAGAGTGCAGTTGAATAAGAGTTTGGGGTCCCACACTGACACCAAGGGGGCATTTGAGATTCTCCTGATGCCAATAGGGACATTGCTAAATAATTACGCTTCCATAGTTATCTAGAGTAGAGGTTGTAAGAGGCTTCTGAGCACTGAATCTGTTTTTAGTTTAGAAATCGTGGTACTGCAATCCCAAGCTCACCATTTGCACCAATGAGCCCATTGAAAGCCAGTTGGATGTATTGCTTGGTTTGGGAGGGCTTTCATTTTATTTTATCTTGAAAAGGAATCTCATGTAGTATGGGCTAGACTTGAACTGTATCACCACAGATAACCTGGAGCCCTTGCTTCCACCTCCTGAGTTTGACTTCTGTTGTTTAATAGTTTGGCTGTTTGCTTGTGAGTGAAACCTTTCTCTTAAAAAACAATAAAATTCTCTTAAGAAATACTAAGAAAGAAGATATACTAGCTTATTAATTGGTATATTGGTGTATCAGTTTGTATACAGTCACAGATGCCTGAATAGAAGTCATTGAAAACTGTTATCAGCATCCTGGTCTACAGAATGAGTACCATGACAACTGGGGTTACATAGAGGGAAAAAAAACAAGTAGTCAGTTTTTTTTTTTTTATGGCAACATCTAAGGAGCTTGACCACATACTACAAACTGTTCCCTGAAGCCACTGGACTAGTATTTCTCTAAGAGAAGTAACCATGTTTTCCTTGTAGGTTGAGGCTTCTTTGGAGAATCCTTTACAACTGCTTTATCTGTAAAGAGATATGCTCCAAAGTCCTCTACACAATTTAATTATGCAATACAAGATCCTTAAAGACTACATCAAAATTATGAGCAGGATAATAAATGTGTTTTCTGAACACAAGCTATGTGTTGGCTGTTGGGGTAAGGACAGTGAAAGTTGCTTAAGACATATGTTCATCTACAGAGAAAAATGTCCCCTTAGATTTTGCTCTCTGGTACCTCTCATACTTATGCTGTCATAATGGCTTTGCTGACCAGAATGGACTTGGGAAATAGTCTTTGCTGAGCTCTAAACTTTGTGCTTCAGAATGTACACATTTCACTGAGGTGACAGTTAGTGCATTTAATGTCTTTCCTGTGTAATAATATGGGTAGATTAATCTAATAATAAATGCTAATATCTGCATTTGCAAATACTTTCTCATATGTGTGCCTTTCTACCTAATCCTACCACTATTTTTCTTCCATGTAATTTATTTTGACAATGTATTTCTAATTCAGGTCTTTTGTAATTGTGCATCTAATTTTTTACTCAATTAAAAAGATAAGATATTTTAAGCCATAAGACTATAGATGTTTCTATTCCAAAAATGTCATTCCAAAGAATATATCTCCTAGTTTATAGCAACAACAAAATTGTACTGCTCCTTCAAATAATTTAAAAATGCCCGGATGACATCTTCATGAGGATGACTTGTAGGGTGCACCTTGCCTTATAAACAGAAGGACTGAGAGCAAGAACATTGATGTCAGAGTCCTCTTAGGGAAGTAATTTATGGTGATGTCTCTATTTTATCATCTATCTATCTATCTATCCATCCATCCATCAATTGTTGAGCTTAGGATCTAACCCAGGCCTCGAATATGCTAAGAATACACTTATTAACCCTTCTAGGGCTTTTATTGTTCTTCGGGGTTTTGTTTTTGTTTTCTTTTGAGATCCATCCTTCTATGTTGTCCAGGCTGGTCATGAATTCATAGATTCAATCATGTCTTGATGCCAGTTCTTCCTGTTGGTCCCCAGATGAGCCAAGAGCATGTACCTGGATAGCAATAATGACGCTAAAGGGCATCTGTGAATATTTACTGAGTAGTGATTTAATGGAAGTCATGAGCTTTTCAACTTAGCTGTTTTGAAACACCAATTCTCACCTCCTGTTGCTGTAAATCTCCAACCCAAATAAGCCCAGGCAATGAAAACACAATTCAATTAATATGAATACATGCTGTGTGCCTAAATTGGGCAGATCTACCACTACACTACCATATAAGAGACCCCTTAGAACTTGCAGTTTCTCCAGGCCAGGTGCTTCTGCCCCACTTCCCTTCTTCTTCCTCCTCAGTTGTTGTGTCTCTCTTTTTCCCCCAAAACCTTCAGCTCCACCTTCCCCTCTTTCTCCACCCAATCACTGGCTCTAGTCTTTATTTATAAATTAAGGTTTACAGGAAATCACCTGAGTGCTAACTCATTCCTTGTTCAAAGCCCCTCACAGGAGAACAGAATTAACATCAAATACAATTAGCTGCAGGGCTACAACAACAACTTCCGCCTTAAATATTGACATACTTATCTAGTTCAAAACAAAAGCTCTTCTGTGGCTGGGTGAAGATACGTGAGCTTTAGTGAATTGTGTCAATTAAAAGTATTAATTGATACTTTCTAGAAACTTCTTAAGAGACAAGGCAAACTTTTTCTTTGGTTCTCTGTCCCTTTTCCATCCTCCCTGCTACCAGGATCACAGGTGTGATTCTTGGAAAGCTATTCTGGACCATGAAAGCAGAAGACAGTCCTGTAGTGATGCAGAAGGCAGCTGGGATTCTGAGGATCCTATCTGCCCCAAATCACTGGCATTGGAGGGTTTTTGTTTGTTTGTTTGGTTTGGTTGTTGCTGTTGCTGTTGTTGTTTGTTGTTTGTTTTTCGAGACAGGGTTTCTCTGTATAGCCCTGGCTGTCCTGGAACTCACTCTGTAGACCAGGCTGGCCTTGAACTCAGAAATCCACCTGCCTCTGCTGCCCAAGTGCTGGGACTAAAGGCATGGGCCACCACTGCTCAGCCATTTTTTTTTTTTAACATGAGAAAGACAACAATTTTTTTTTTTTTTTTGGAATTAGCCAGCGATTGAGTTTTACACTTCTTACCCAGCCTTTATTATCTGTTATTCAGATCCCAAAAGCCCTTCAAGGTAGGCATTGTGCAGTTTTACAGTGAATGGAGAAAGCTTTGTGGCTGTGGAATAGAAGCTACGGACTCCTCCATCCTAACACCAAAGCAATCCTCCACGGCGTTCTCTGCTGCCCCCTACTGCCTCTCTTCACTCTCACCCTTCTTTTCCACACTGCAAGGCAGAAGATGCTCTTGAACACGAGGACACTCAAAGCAGCCACTTTGCAGTTCTTGTGGCCTGCAATGTACATCATATTCTGCTTCAGGAAGCCAAAGGCTAAAGAAGCTAAGTACATTGGCTGAGGTCACATAGTACAGGACAAATGGAATCCACACCTGGCCTTATTTGACCAGTGACTTTTACAGACAGAAGAATGTCAGGCAGAAAACACAGTGTACTGAGGGAGTAGGCATTAGGGAAGTGAGATGATAGATCAAGGAAGAAGAAAATGTGGCAGGAGGGTCAGACGAGGGTCACCTGCTTCCCTCAGTTGTCACCACCGGTCTCAGTCACCCTCTTGACATTCAAGAAAAGGGAGGGAGGATTTCTCATTCTATCAAGGTGAGCTGCTGACCTGACCTTTAATATCAATGTGGCTAGCTACACTCTGGAGAGCAGGGACTGGGCTGGCAATACCAAGGCAGGCTACTAAATGTATTGCCTCAAAGAATGAAAATAACAGATCTCAAAGTCTTAGACATGAGGCTGAAGAGTTCCATCTTTGTCTTAGTCAGAGGATTTGGAGGGGATCTCACTTGAGATGGAGCCAAGTGGATCTCACTCAGATGGTAGCTGGATATTTTTACTTTGGGTGAGGAAATAATAACCACTTAAGTTGATTCAAAGCTACTGAAAGGTTGGAAGAGAGGTCTTTCTGGTAGGTAAGAGAACCAGTCACTCGTTTTTGCTGCCACCTCACCTCTCAAGGTCCCAAGGTTTCAGCTTCTAATCCAAGTTTGTCAGAGATATTTTTCTCCAGAACAAACACAACACCCTTCTAAAAACCAGTATTGATATAGTGTTTTGCAGATGTTGAGAAGTTTTATAAGAATTTTACATTTCGCCCGGGGCCACTGCCGAAGTGAGCTAAGGCTGGAGCTAAGTCCCTGGTTTAGCAGAAAGCATACAGAAAGAAGATAATTCCAATTCTCAAGTATTCGAGCTGCGAGAAAAACTGTAGCTGATCGGTGCTCTCACAAACAAACCTGAAGAGCAAGTATGGAACTTCCCATCAGATCTTTCAGCAGTGCCAGAATTTTCACATCTTCTTACAGACCAAAATGAGACCCGACTAAAACCTTTCTCCCTGCCTGGGATATCTAGCATCAGAGATCTTCAGGATTTATTCCACAAGATGTGGATGGGATGCTGACCTACCAGCAACTCTGGATTTCCCTAGGCTCTGCCATGCCAAGACCAGAGAGCTTGAGAGCATTTGATTTGCATGGAGATGGGAAATACTCTTTCCTGGAGCTAAGAGTAGCTTTAGGTATCTAGTCTCATCAGGCATATTTGAAATGGATGTGTAGCCTGGACTACCTAAAATCTACTTACCTAAAAAAGACAAAAACAAAACAAAACAAAAAGCAAAAAACCCAAACAAACAAAAACCCAACCTCTTGATTAACTCATCAGCCCTCCAGCCCTTCTTACTACTGTAGCAAACACATTGTCACCTTTTTTTTTTTATGGTTTTTCGAGACAGGGTTTCTCTGTGTACTCCTGGCTGTTCTGGAACTCACTTTGTAGACCAGACTGGCCTCGAACTCAGAAATCCACCTGCCTCTGCCTCCCGAGTGCTGGGATTAAAGGCATGTGCTACCACCACCCGGCACATTGTCACCTTTTAACTTGTTTGAAAACACTATTTAAAAAAAAAATTTTTTTTTTTTTTTAATTTACTTGAGGGTCGGACTGTGAGAAGCCATGGGACAGCTCCAGGGGTGAAGAAGTACATTCTGAGGTCCCTGTGGACCTGCAGGGAGCCAGCTTGGGGGTCCTGACGCGCAAAGATGCCGACACCAGCAGGTTCTCACTCTTGGGCACCACAGGCAGCACTGAATGCTGAGGAAGAGCTGAGAACAGAGTGGACCCATGGGCGGGCTCTAGCCCTGGGGGCGAAGGGAAAAGGGCAGGAGGAGGGTTCTGGCTGGTTACCTTCCAGTCAGAGGTTAGATACTCAGGGCTTGTTAGGGGAAGACCTACTTCACTGCTCCAGCACAGCGGATCCTGATGAGAAGAGGCAGTCCGTTGTTTTAAGGCGTTTATTGTAGAAAGACAGAAAGAGGAAGAGAGTAAAGAAGCAGAGATTGGCCATGGCCATGTGGAGACAGGGGGAATGGAAGGAGGGGCAAAAGGGCGAGAGGTGAGAGGAAGAAAGTAGAAGCAATAGGGTAAGAGAAAGAGGAGGGGGCAAACAGCTCCTTTTATAGTGGGCTCAGCCTGGCTGTTGTCTGATAACGATGGGGGTGGAGTCCAGACAGAATACCAGGAGCTTGGTTCAAGGCCTGTGCTTGACCGGGGACCAGGCTGTCTGTGCATAGCTCACCACCCTACAAAAGTCCTCTCGTCTCTTTCCTGTTTTTGAGGGAAAGAGAATTTACCTTTAAAGCTGGAAAGTGTGTATATAAAGAGATAATAAGTCACTATTTATATTTCATATGAATTTGCCTTAAATTAACTGCACTTTATAGAGCCTCAGAATATCTTTTCTTTGAAGGATGAGTCTCTTCTGCTTGTAAATATATAAAATGAAAGATTGTTCTTATTGTGTAGAAAGTCAGGAGATTGACTTTGAATGGAATGAATGACTGACTTGTTATGAGTAATTGACAGTCTGCTCTGGGTGGCAACTGCAACTCCTCTTCACATCTCCTTAAGGCAACCCTCAAATGCTTGGGTACCACCATAGGCTTTGAAGCCAGGGCATCCGTTCAGGTATGGATGTTGTGCAGAGGGTGCCAGTTCAAAGGTCAGGAAAGTCAGATTTTGGGCCACTGCTCCTATTCCTAACCTAAGAACCAGAGAGGTCTTACTGGGATTTCCCTCATTTTTAATTATTTTTCAAGGAGTATGAGCATAAAAGTTACTCGGTGGGAAATTATGTTTTCCCCTCAAGAAGTGGGTCTTCTCTACCCACCCACTCCAGACTACCTTAAGGTTGTAACTGCGTACCTTCAACACCATATCCAGTCTGGAATGGGAAGGTTCATGTCCTTGTCACTATCCCAAACTAGTTTCCTAGAGCACTAGAGAAAAGCTCTGAGTACCCTTTGATTTTACCTTTAGACTAACCAAGAACTTGCTCTATTTCTTGGCAGGACGCCTAAAGCCAAAATGTGGTCAGATGAAACACGAAATCATATTCTTTCTTCCTAATTGTTCACTCGGAGGGAGCTATGGGTTTTCTGTCCAGAGGATTCCACTTGGAGCAGGAGTGCTTGGAGCAGGAGCCTGCTGCTGCTGCTGCTGCTGCTGCTGGAGCCGTTTTCCCAGGTCTACAGAGCATCTGTGATGCTTCCCCTTTAAGCCCTTTACATGCTTTGTGGGCAAGCCAGGACAGGTCTAACGAGAAGGAAATCACCATTCACCAACATGTTGAGAACACTCCCAGTGCTCTTAGGAGTCTCTGGGCAACTCCAGCAGAAGACCTTACAGAACCGCAGGTTGCCGTAGCCAGTCAGGGAAACAGTGGAGAAGCTGTTGTGATGGCAGGGCTTCTTTAGTAAAGATCATTGCTGTTGAATGTTGTTCAATTGCCCTGTCAGCTATAGATACAGTCTGGTACCTTTGGCCTTTAAAGACATTTGGTTTTCGCTTTGCTTTGCCTTGCTTTTTGCATTTTGTTTCTTTTATGTGCTATTCAGCTTAGTGTTGGCTTTGTTCCATGAGACATTAAAACTCAGTGAAGGCAAAATAAAGATTTCCTGTGCATGAGTCTCCTTAGCTCATGTTTCTCTCTCTTTAAATTTTTGCCTTAATGTTTGCCTTGCTCATCTATGCTGTCACCTTCTTGGAAAGGTTAAAAATACAGTTCAAACATTATCCTGACTCTTTAAGCTACTCTTGTTCTTCCAGCTGCCTTCCGTACTCAGCCTCTTTTTAATATATTATATATATATATTATATTGTATATATTATATATAATATATATTAAATAAATGAATATATATTTATATATTCAGATTTTGTAATGACCAAATAAAGTTCTAGCAATAAATTGAAAAAATGTATATTTCTTTTCTTCTTATAAAATTCTAAACAATGCAACAGGCAGGTGGCCAGGTAGACATTCCTAGGCCTCAGTTGGTTCATCTGGGCTTGCTCCACAGGAAGAATTTGCAGCTTGATGAGGGGTCCTTTGGAGGACCTTGTGGCTTGGCACATATGTAGAAATGGCAGCCCAGGGCTGCAGAGATAGCTCAGTGGTTAAGAGCATTGATTGCTCTTCTGAAGGTCCTGAGTTCAAATCCCAGCAACCACATAGTGGCTCACAACCATCCGTAGGATGGGGTGTCTAAAGACAGCTACAGTGTACTTACATATAATAAATAAATAAATAAATAAATATTTTTACAAGCAAGCAAGCAAGCAAGAAAGAAAAGAAGAAAGAAATGGCGGCCCAGGTTGGGTCCTGGCTGTTTTGTTTTGTTTTGTTTTGTTTTTGTTTTTGTTTTTGTTTTTCACAATCAGCATCACACGTGGCTCCCTGTGGCCTCTGCAGAGGGGCGTGGGTGAGGGCCCACTCAGCACAGATTTCCAGAGTGCCTCCTTCTCATTTCTAACCTCAGAAACCTTGGCCTGCTTCTCCGTGTTTGTGGCTATCCCTTCCAGAGTCGTTGGAGTTACAAGAGTGCTCACCAGAGGCAGCTTAGGTAGTTCCACACCAGGAGAAGTCTGGGAAAGGCTAACAGAAGGCTGAAAATAATTCATCAGGTTTTTCTGGTGTTTTCTGGAACTACCTTGATGCTTTCGAGGTCTGGATGAGTGCCTGTGGGCTGGACTTGTTTGCTGGGCTGCAGGACTGGCTGCCACCACATAGGTTCTTGTTCACAAGGCACTAGGAAGCCAAGAATCTTGAGCTGGGTACCTGCAAACTCGGGGTGAAAACGGGTGCACAGAGCTGGGCACTGCTTTGCTGGCATACAGGACACATTCAAGACAGCATTCACAGGGCAGTGGTCAGAGCCCATCACCTCAGGGAGCAGGAAGGTATTTTGGAAAGTGTCTACAATTAGAGTCCTGTCTCCCAGTATGTAGTCAAGTCGGGTGCCATAGTTGAGATTGCGGGCACTACTTAGATCACTGACCAGCAGGTAAAGGCCCTCTCCTGTTTTGGATAGAAATAGAGATAGCTATCCATGAAAGGCCCTATATGGGACCCAGCCTGGTATTCCGGGTTACTGAGCAAGCCATCCATCCACTTACGACCCAGGTCTTCTTGAAAGCACCCCAGACCGCCAGCATCACAGTGATCAATGGGACAGTGCGCTATATTCATGTCCCCCAGGATTATCACATGACTGTCGGCTGCCAGGAGTGCTTCTGCTCAGCTGCTCCGGGTTCCCAGGATCCGCACGTGGGCAGTATACCCTGATCAGGGTCAAAGGCTTCTCCTTCCCTTCCTGTGTGAAGATCTTGTGCTGTGTACTGGCAGCTCGGCCCTCGCTATCCAGAGCCTACAGCTGCTCTTGGTGAACTCGGTCATGTTTCCATAGCAACCGACATGCCCGTTCAGGTTGGCAAACCGGCCACTCAGGCCTTCTTCAGCAGCCACGGGTTGTAACACTGTCCTTACAGAAAGTAGCTACACCAGAATAGCCATTCCGGCTGTGACTGAAGCTGAAATAGGAGTTACAGCCCTCAACAAAAGCCAAGGGCTCCGTCAGCGCATCTCTGCTCACTTTGGTCTTCTGCAGACAGATGATATCGGCATCCAGCTCCTCTAAAATGTGTCTCAAGGCCGTGGGACAGTTGCTGGGCACCTTGCATCCTAGACCTTGCAGAGGTCTCCAGACCCCATTGATGTTTCATCTTACCATGCATAACATTTTGATAAGCTGTACTGCTTCATGAAGAATGTATAGGCATCGGCAAATTGCTGGAAGCTAACAAATTCACATCTTCCTCGTGCGTTGGCTCAGCTGTCTCGTGCAGCAGACCACTGGACTGCTCACAGGGCCTTCACCTTCAGTTCTCTTTGGAGGGAGATGAGCTATGGTGGAAACTGAGAGGGTGGTGTAGATTCCAAAGAGGAAGGAAAGCTGGATTGATTGTACATGCTTGTAACCCCAGCACTCAGGCGGCTGAGGCAGGGGGGTTACGATGAGTTAAAGACCTATCTGGGCTACAGAGCAAGACTCTGTCCAAACACCAGAGAAGAGTAAGTGATGAGAGGGGCATCTACGGTCCTTTTCTTCTGGCCACACGCAGAAGAAGATCTCCTGTGTGCCTGATCACCTTTTCCCTCTATTCAGAAGTCTCCCTGATGCATCACATTAGTTAAAACCTGGATTTCCAAAGACTATTACTCAAAAGCAAAATGATGTTCTTTCTACCATTTAACAGTCAGCCAAGCAGAGTCTTCCCAAGACACACGAGTTATATTTTTGGTTATGAGCCTAGCCTTTAATGGCTGAGTCATCTCTCCAGCCCTACACACATGTTATAAACATGGGAATTTGTTTCAGGAAGAAATGGGCCACTGAGGAGGAGGAAGTCTGTTGCTGATGCTGTCTTTTGCATCTGAGAACGTGCAGACTTGAGTTGGGCTGTTTTCAGGCAATGAAAGAACAACAGAGAGTAACTGAGACAAAGCTAAAGGAAAAATATGGTTTTTTTTCCTCAAATATTTGGTAGTTTTGCTTACCAGCTAGCAACGATTAATGTCATTACTGTACATTGCCAGATACCCACACCACTCCCCGCCCCCACACTTTCAAGTATTCAACCTACCTTTTCAGAACTCTTTGAAACTGTGCTTCAAACACTGTAAAGTCAAAAGTTATCACAATAGGAAACGGAGGAGCCGAAGGAAATTAGAAGGACATCAGGTTTGAGGTTATTTCTACACTGTTTGAGTAGCTATGATAGAAGATAGAGATGGTGAGCTGGTATAGGAAGTGTATGAGGGAACAGTAACGTAACAGTCACATAAGAAGAGGAGTATGGACTACCTATTGTGCACATAGGCCATCAAGTGCTCAGGGCTGGAAATGGCAGCAGGGCCAATGGTATAGATGCTCAAAGTCAGGACTACAGAGAGAAAAGTTCCAGATAGTGTGCTATGGTGATAAGGCAGCAGTTCTCATCCTGTGGCTTATCAGATATCCTGCGTATCAGACATTTACCTTATGATTCATAACAGTAGCAAAGTTACAGTTGTGACAGACCAATGGAATAATTTTGTGGTTGAGGGTCACCACAACATGAGGAACTATATTAGAAGGTCACAGCATTTGGAAGGATGAGAACCACTGTTTATCAAGGGAGATGGGGTGGGGGGAGGAACATCTAAACCTCCAAGCTACCTCTGTGGCTTCTGAGGGCCATCTTCAGCATCATGTGAAAACCTTGTGATTTGCCTCCTCTGAGAGCTCCACTGGCCTAAAAGTTGACCTCCGAGGAATGTTCCTGGTAATGTCTTATAAGTTGATTTCTATCTTAGGCACATTTTTTTTAAAGATATTTTCTTAATTTATATTTCAAATGTTATCCCCTTTCCTAATTTCCCCTCTGAAAATCCCCTATCCCCTCCCCCCTCTCCCTGCTCCCCAACCCACCCACTCCCATTTCTGATCCTGGCATTCTCCTATACTGGGGCATAGAACCTTCACAGGACCTCTCCTCCCATTGATGATCGACTAGGCCATCCTCTGCTACATATACAACTAGAACCACAAGTTCCACCATGTGTTTTCTTTGATTGGTGGTTTAGTTTGCTGGGCGGTGGTGGCGCGCACCTTTAATCCCAGCACTTGGGAGGCAGAGGCAGGCAGATTGCTGAGTTTGAGGCCAGCCTGATCTACAATGTGAGTTCCAGGACAGCCAGGGCTACACAGAGAAACCCTGTCTCAAAAAACCAAAAAAAAAAAAAAAAAAAAAAAAAAAATCTTAGGCACATCTTACAAATTGATTTCTACTCTGTCCACTTCATCTAAGAAGGGGATGTGAAGGCCCAGTAGTTTCTGGAACAGCAGCCACCTCCAAAAGACTCTCTGGAGCAAGGACATTAGTCAATCTAGCAACCAGAAGTCTTATGCAAAAGCTCCAGGTTGCAGGCTGGACCAGCAGGGATCTGGCTCCGTGGACATTTTGTAGGGGAAGCTACCTGAAAGCTGGGGAAAATCTGAATCCCTGTCAGAACTGGGTTGTCAAGTCAAAACTTAAATTCTCTATAAGGATGCATTAGTGGTCCAGACACCAGTGAGAGCTATCCACTGTGTGTCCACTGTGGCTACAGCCACATGGGCTCTTAAAAGAACAGGATCTTCAACCAGAGGAAGACAGAGAGGAACAGGTCTGCATGGATATTCTTGGTTGTCAACTGGACTACATCTGGAATTAATTAAAACCTAAAGGGCTGGGCACATTTGTGTGGGGATGATGATGATAATAATAATTAATATTATTAATCATTTCAAGTTAGAAGACCACTTCTTATCTGGATCTTTGAGGTGGGAAGATCCACCTTTAATCTGGGCTACTCCTTCTGTTGGCAGCCTATATAAAGAACAATGAAGAAGAAAGCTTATTCTCTCTTTGCTTGCTTGCTCTCTCTGTCTCTCTGTCTCTCTCTGTCTCTCTCTCTGTCTCTCTCTCTCTCTCTTGTTAGCAAGTCCATTTTTTCCACTGGCATTGGAGCCTACTTCTTTGGGATTCTGGAATATACTGAAGACTAGCTGAGATATCCAGCCTCATGGCCTGAACAACTACTGGATTTTTGGACCTTCTGTTGGTAGACACACACAGAGACACATAAACACACACACATATATATTCTTATATATATAATTATATCTAATTCTCACTCCCCCATACAGGGAGTGGGGAACCTGTCTTTGCTTCTTTATTACTGAGAATCCAGTGGTGTACCGCCCACCCTTTTTGAACATATATATTCTAACTAATGCAACCCCAACTTGTCAAGGCTTTGTGACAGGTTAACAATTTTTATCATACACTAACACCATATTTGAGAGGGGGTAGGCAAGCACAGATTCATATGTGTGCCCATGCACAGGAAGGCTACAGAACACACTCAGCTGTCATTTGTTAGATACCTTCTACCTTGATTTTAAAAAAGTCTTTCTCTGAGACCTGGGTTTATCACTTAGCCTGGGGGTGAGGAAGGGAGTAGGGAACCTGGCTCTGCTTCTTCATTCCTGAGATTCCAATGGTGCACCACTCACCTAGTTGTTTTTTGTTTGTTTTTGTTTTGTTTTGTTTACTGTTTTATTTGAGGTGTGTGTAGCAGGGGAGATAACATCTTTCTATGTGGCCCTGGTTGTCCTGGCTCAGGCTGGCTTCAAACCCACAGAGATTCAGCTGCTTCTGCCTCCTAACTGTCACATGGTTTGGGGGAATTGAATCCAAGCCCTCATACTTACAAAGTAAGCATTTAATGGACTGAACCATCAACATACTGTAAGGGAGCAAGTTACTGTCTTTCAGTAGCTTTTTAAAAGTTTAGAAATCAGATATATTGTTCAACAATCACAAACTGGTGTCAAAACAGGAATACAGAAGAAGCACCTGGCTCCGTTCATGCTATTTTCAATAAACCAAGCAAATTCTTTGGAGCTGTCTCAATTTAGTTTATTAATACCTACTAAAGACATTAAAAAAAAACTGAACAATTCTCCAGATATTAAAAAGTAAATATCACATTTCTTTTTTTATCTCACATATTTTTTCTTGTTATAAATTCAAAGATTTTTAAAGAAAAAAATGTATGTATTTTAGCTATGAACTCCTTAAATTTACACCTTTACATAATTGTTGTCCAGTTTCCTGTGATGTAGGAAATATTTTGAAAGCCTTAGGCTGGGTCACAGTGGTAGGCTTGCAATATGGTGCTATTTATAAATTTGATCACTTTTTACAGCATATTGCTAATATGACAATTATACATAGAATGTATTCAGCTCTTGATCTAAATTTTGTACATTTTAATCCATTTGTTCTAACCATATATCAAAATATTTCTAATCATTTGAGTACTTCTTTTTTTTTACATGATTTTTTTAAATTAGGTATTTTCTTCATTTACATTTCAAGTGCTGTCCCAAAAGTCTCCCATACCCCCTACCCAATCCCCTACCCACCCACTCCCACTTCTTGGCCCTGGCATTCTCCTGTACTGAGGCATAAATAACAATAAAATCAAGAATTATTTTGAACTGAATGGTAACTGTCTTAGGTTCTTTCTGCTGTGAACAGATACCATGACCAAAGCAAGTCTTATAAAGGACAACAAATTAGGGCTGGCTTACAGGTTCAGAGGTTCAGTCCATTATCATCAAGGTAGGAGCATGGCAGCATCCAGGCAGGCATGATGCAGGCAGAGCTGAGAGCTTTATATTTTCATTTGAAGGCTGTTAGTGGAATAGTGGCTTCCAGGCAGCTAGGGTAAGCGTCTTAAGACCACACCCACAGTGACATACCTATTCCAACAAGGCCATACCTTCTAATCCTGCCACTCCCTGGGCCAAGCATATACAAAAACTATCACAGTAGCTAAACAGTTAAGGCATACAAAAATTCAGTGTTACAGCGAAAGCAGGGCTCAGGGAAAAACCTAGAATCCTAAAATACATCTGTAGAAAACAAACTGAAATATCAATGGTCTAAGCATTTGCCTCAAAAAACTGAAGATATTCCAGATAGCTAGAAGAAATTTCTATGTTTCTAAAAATAAAGACTAAAGCTCAATTAAATTAATAAATGAGGAAAGTTAAAGATTTGAGCTTTGAAAAAGACAACAACAATAACAATAGCAACAACATAACAAAATTAATGATTCTGAGCAAGACTGATCTAAGAAAAAAAGGATAGAAAACATAAATTGCCAATATTAGCACCAAATATATGTTAACTCTTGACTGCCTATAAAAGGCACCAAGAATGAAGTGGAAGAGAAAGAGGGTGCAAGTAATTAGTTTTGAGATCTTCCATAAAGATCACATTTCAGATTCTATTATATTCAATTTAATGCAATAGCATTTGCTAGACAACAACACAGGCTACCAATTTGGCAATAAAAGCTCGGAAAAGAAAAAAACCATCATATGTTGTGGACTTTGACAGAACTGATTTAATTCCAGATGTAACCATGATCCTAAGAAAGTGACTTTAGGAAAATCAATTATCTCTCTAAACTCCATTTTCTTCTGTTTTAAAAAAAATGAGAAGAGAAAAGAAGAGAAAAGAAAAGAAAAGAAAAGAAAAGAAAAGAAAAGAAAAGAAAAGAAAAGAAAAGAAAAGAAAAGAATGCTCAAAGTTATCAGGGACATGTTGGGTTAAAGATTAAAGCACAGGGCATGGTGCCCACACAGCACCTTCCCTATAATGACCCTATGACCTCAGGTTTATCATGTGAATATCTGTGGGAAAAATGAAAAAACATTAAAAAAAAGGTCATTCATTTCAATATACTTGACATTTGACTTTCTTTGTCCAATGGGAAGTTTGATTGGCCATTTTTCAGTAAAAATGATGTTATCAGCTGTGCTGAAGATTTAGCTCAGTGGTATATAGTTTTATCCACCATGTTTTTGAAAGTTCTCTGGTTTGATTCTCAGCCTCATTGAGAGAGAGAGAGAGAGAGAGAGAGAGATATCATTAAAAGAGGGATAAAAGGATGTAAGCAATATGTAAACAATATAGAAGCACCACATGAGAAAGTTAGACTAATATAACAATATAGAAGTTTAACTCTGGTTTATGGAGTAATTTTTCTTGAATGTTGGTAGTACACAGAGAGTATTAAGTTGATCATGTAATTTTGTCATAATGTGTTGGGAAGCTCTTCCATCTCTGGTGTTAACACTGTAGTAGAGACTTCTCCCTGACAGTTTCAGTTTTCCACCAGTGTTGCTTCTGAGCCCCTTCATCTCAGTCCAGGCTACAGGTGATCTAATATCCAGATCCTTCACGTATTAAGTCTACACGATGGATGCTCAGGGTTCTTCACACACTGAAGAAATCTGGCAGGCCTGTGAGAGAGAAGAAAGAAAGGAAGTCAGGGACTGGATGATGGCTGGCAAGATGGGTCACGGGGCAAAGGTGCTCACTGAGAGCACCTGAGAGTTTGATCCCCAGAGTTCATGTGCTCGAACGAAGCACTGACTCCTACAAGTTGTCCTTTGATGTCCACACGAAGGCTATGGTATGTGCACATATGTGTGCATACATACAGACACATATAATAAATAAATAAATAAATAAATAAATAAATAAATAAATAAATAAAAATGTGACAAAAATTTTAAGAGGCAAGAGACCAAATGATGTCACTATGGTCCAACTTGTCAATGAAGGAAGATGCATCATAGCAACCAAAGATTAACCACTGAGCATCCACACCCATCTGAGCTCAGAGACAGCATTGAGAAAGACCTGACCCAGGAGTAAAAGACTTGAAAGCATGTGCCAAGTTAGTTGCAGTTCACTTGTAAGACCATAGAAATAAGTATCAAGAAGAGTGTACAACAGTAATATGTGGAGGTTAAAAACAAACAACTGGCTCAGATGTGTCACAAGTATTTAACAGCTGATGCCCAGACAACACTGGGACCAGGCCCACACAGTTCCCTCCTGAGTATTCTTCTTTCCTCAGATCCTGGTGACCTCTGGGTGAAAGCATTTGACAGCAAAGAACTCAGGGACCTTCCTCAAGAGGGTTGGACGCCACTGTGAGAGGACCATGCTCCCCCTACACAAGGCAAGCTTTAGGTAAGTATCTAACTTGTAATTTAAAAAGACTGCCATTTTCATAAAATGTGAGCTAACAAAGCCACAGGCTCTACATTCCTCAACCTTCACCTAGTCTTCCTGTACTTCTTTTTTTTTTTTAATTTTTAATATTTTATTACATATTTTCCTCAGTTACATTTCCAATGCTATCCCAAAAGTCCCCCATAGCGCCCCCCACTTCCCTACCCACCCATTCCCATTCTTTTGGCCCTGGCATTCCCCCATATTGGGGCATATAAAGTTTGCAAGTCCAATGGGCCTCTTTCCAGTGATGGCCGACTAGGCCATCTTTCGATACATATGCAGCTAGAGACAAGAGCTCCGGGGTTCTGGTTAGTACATCATGTTGTTCCAACAATAGGGTTGCAGATCCCTTTAACTCCTTGGGTACTTTCTCTAGCTTCTCCATTGGGAGCCCTGTGATACATCCAATAGCTGACTGTGAACATCCACTCCTGTGTTTGCTAGGCCCCGGCATCGTCTCACAAGAGACAGCTATATTTGGGTCCTTTCAGCAAAATCTTGCTAGTGTATGCAATGGTGTCAGCGTTTAGAAGCTGCTTATGGGATGGATCCCTGGATACGGCAGTCTCTAAATGGTCCATCCTTTCATCACAGCTCCGAACTTTGTCTCTGTAACTCCTTCCCTGGGTGTTTTGTTCCCAATTCTTCTTTTTGATGCAAACTATCTGTGAATGAATTAGCTTAGTCAGCTACCTAGAGAGTTTCTCTTATAGTTGATCTTTTCTTTTGTTTTTGCACTTAACTGATGCATGTTGAGAGTTTTTGGGTTTTGTTGGTTTTGTCTTTGTTTTTTTGTTTTTGTTGTTGTTGTTTTCATTTTTGGAAGTTTCCAAAGAACAGAGAGCTGATAGGAGCTTGGGTCATCTGGGAAATGAGCCATCCATCTTTTAAGCCTATCTTTGATGGTAGGTGACATGAAGAGATTAAAAATATATATTCCTACTCTTTAGCTTGTACATAAAGCTTTAGTTTTGGTGGAAGCTATTCCTCATAGGAAAAGCTCCAAAAGTGCTTCTCTGTAGAGGAAGATGTCCCTGCCTGTATCATTGGTCACAACATAGTTAAAAACTATGAGGGGGTCTTGACATTTTAAAGATAAAGGTTACTTTAAAGACAATATACCTGCCCATGGGTTAATGGTAAATTTTCTTCAAGAATTTATTTATATCAGTTTTGCTTTTAATCTAGAATGATAAATCTTGTTAGACTCTCATGTGGAAATTTGCCAAATATTAGATACTTACATCTGAATCTAACTAAGGAGATTTCACATGCAAATTTATAGCCAGTCAAGGGATTTTAAAACTTGGGAGAAAGGCCCTGGCAGAACATATTTCTGCTCCTCTGAAATACAGCAGTAAAGCAAGAAAGAAATGTGTACTCTGGGCATCAGTCAGCTTGTAAGTCAAGACATCACTTAGGGCTGGCAGGCAAGGAGGCAGGGAACGGAGGACAGCCAGCCAGATTTAGGCCATTGGCTAGGGAAACAAGCTAGGTTTGGTGGCAGGGCAGAGACCATCATGTGTCACACCAGTGAGAGCACCACCAAGGCCTGAGAGGATCCCTAAAGCCCTCTCAGCGCACACAGCTCTTTTGTTCCCAAGAAATCAGTTACCTGTAGTTATCCACGCAGGCAAATATCATATTCCTTTTCTGCACAATCATCTTCAGCTCATTTATGGAGGAGCTTGAACATGCGTTACTAGGGAAGAACATATTCAAATAATAAGCTATTTCATACACTCTCTGAGTCTCTCTTACTGCCTCTTGAAGCAGCACTGAGTAGAGGTGAGGCAGACATCCCTCTCTGGGGCTTCTTTGGTCACCAGGAGCAAAGGTGTGCAGCAGTCACTGTCCTTTGTGGAGACAGAATTTAGAGACTAGAAGGAGGGCCAAGTGTGTAAGCCCCATTCATTTGCTAAGCCAGTCTGTTCCCAGTGTGTTCCCGTGACCTTGGATTCCTTCTGCAGGCTGAGTCATAGACCATCACTCCACTACTAAGCAATAACATACCTGGAAGCTCCTTTGATGTCGTGCATCACCCAGGCCTGTAGTTTATGAACCTTATTTGGGTCCAAACTAAAGACTTCCACACTTCCAAAGGTGCTGAAACAGAAGAGGTAAATAACTGACCTCAAGGCAAAGCTCAGGGCATCCATACCTCCTGTTACAATCCAGACTGCTGCACACGATTAAAGAGAACCTCCCTTGCTTCCCACTGTTCCTCTTTCAACATGACTCTTGGTTATGAGATTTTCAAGATAAGAGTTTTAACTATACATCGATGCTGACTGATACATTAAAAAATACTTGCTGCGCAAAGAGTAGCATTACCAGAGAGCTAGGTAGAAACAGAGACTGTCCATTCAACAACATCTTTCTAGATCCTTTCTTGTTAGTGTGGACAGCTACCCATCCTGAGGCAGGGACTTGGGTCTTCAACATCAGAGGGTGAGATTTTGAACACCAGCACTTTCACCCAAAGCCCCCCCCCCCCCAAAAAAAAAAGAGGTCCAGAAGAAGGAAAAAAGGTAAATGTGGCTTTATAATATTAAATACTAAAGCAAAAGAAAGGAACAATTAATTGAGGGTATCTACAGTGCCTGGAGAAAATTAATATGTGCTCTCATTTTTAGAAGCATTCTCATCAGAGAAAGATTAGAGAATAAGACCATGATTATGATAGAAACTAAGACAAGAAGGAGGCCAGAGAAGGAACGCTTGAGTGTGGGCCAACTCAGCCCTGAGGATTAAATGAAAAAGAAAAAAAAAGAGCTAATATGTACTAGAGAGTTTTCAATAGGCACGGAGTTCAACACTGTTCACACTTTATCTCATTTTCTTTCTATGCATCCTCAACCTAGAGGCTAGATGCCTGCACAAGGTCACATATAGCCCGGGGCCCTGTGCCCTACGGCAGCGACAGCGAGGGTGGGGGGGGGGGGGGGCCGGGGCCGCGAGCCGCCGATTCCTGCCTAGTGTAGAAAGCAGAGAGTGAACAGGGAGCGGGGCTTTTGTCTGTTGGTCTCCCTGGACTGAAGAAAGGGAGAATAGAAGCCCAAGACTATTAAGATTCTCAAAATGGTTTACTACCCGGAACTCTTGGTCTGGGTCAACCAAGAACCGTTTCCATACAAGGAAATGGAGGGAGGTCTTATTAAGGGAAGACTTCCTGTGCCTAAGGAAGTGAACCGCAAGAAGATGGAGGAGACTGGTGCTGCCTCGCTGACTCCACCAGGCAGCCGTGAATTCACCTCTCCAGCTACCAGTTACCTCCACCCTTTTTAATCCTCCCACCTCCATTTGTATTGAATATGGTGTATGGGGTTTTGATGAGGTCTTGGTATCATATATGGGTTTTTTTTTTCTGTGTAAATCATCAACTATAAGAAGAAACTATGGGACTCTAAGCCTGGCTTTAGAGAATTTACAGTGGACAAATAGGTTTCATCAAACCAGTTTTTAATCATTCTGACTCAAGTGAAAACGCTCAGAATTTCACACTGTGAATCCACGTTTACAACCCCCTACAGGTGGGCCTTCAGGCCTGGTTCGCTACAACAATGTCTTCCACAACTCAAAACTCCTACTGCGCTCAGATGACTGGTCCACTCCTGCCTTTCATCACACAGCTCCCGACTGCTTCTTGCAGAGGCTGAGAGTCCCCCCCACAGTTTTTCTTTCTTCATTTAGATGTAACAAGCCTAGTAGTTTATGTTCATCAATTGTTTGTATATCTATATTTTACCCATGTGCTCTTTTGATGTATAGAAGTAGTTTGAAACTCATTGTTTCCTTGTGGTAAGTGACTGAGACGCTGCCACAGGGCCTGAGACACTGATGAATGGTGCTATTTTGGACTTTCAACATGCTCCTTGGCGAGGTAGCTCTGGTGGAGTTGTTTTTTATTTCCATGTTCTAAGAAGGTGTTGGTACTTTGTTTCCTGGAATGTTCTTCTCTAGACTGGACTGACTTGTTTTCCTTGTGTCTTGAGTGTGGCTTTCTTCTTCAGTGTTGTAGGTTGAATGGATGCTACCAAGAGTGTGAGAGGCTGTCCTCTCGTGACTGGCCCTGGTGGATGTGCAGTCACGGTAGCGGGAGCAATCACAAAACTGTAATTGACCTACCAGATCTCTTCCTTTCTGCAGCCTCACCTGCCTGACTTAGAAAAAGAAAAGCAATAATTTTTTTCCAGGCGTTCTGAGGTTATCTCTTTGGATTCTTTTTGTTTGACTAGATATTGGGGGAGGGGGGATAAAAGTCCACTCTTTTAATAAGTGCCATGTGGGAAAAAAAAATCCAAAGTGCTGGCATTTGAGTAGGAATTTGAAAATTATCCCTTTCCCAAAGTTGAAATTGGAAAAATGTCTTTACAAAATAGTGATGATGAAGATGATGATTACAATAGTGATGACGATGCTGTTGTTGGTGGTGGTGGTGGTGGTGGTGATGATGAAAGGCAAAACACCTTTTTGGGGTGGTTTTGATAAGCAAGGTGTAGATTTTACATTTTTGTCCTTGCTCCCAATGAAATGGATAAACAAAAATAAAATCTGACAATGCCATCTCCTCACAGAATGTTGTTGTGTTAGCCAGACTGAAAGCCCACCTTAATTTTTATATAATGTCTTTGGCTCTTCCTTTGACAGGGCAGGCCTTGTTCTGAACTGTTTGCGCTTCTGACTGTTAAACACCAATGATGCATGCACTGTCCCTCTTCGCTCTTTCTCTCGCTTCCCCTCTGGCTTGAGTTTCTTGTTCATTCTCGCTACCCCCACCTCTGTTAGGGTAGGTATATCAGCTATGTAAATAAAGCAAGGAAACAGTATTGTGCATTTGTGGCATTATGTAGAATTGCAGTGTGCGCTGCCGAAAATGCAGGCTTTTGTAACGTGGTCCTCTCATAAGTACCCAATGTATTTTAGCTATTTTAGTAGGATTTGTTCAATAAATATGCAAGCTATAAGGTAAAAAAAAAAAAAACAAGGTCACATATAGTATGTATAAGGACCTCTGGTGTCCTCACCATTATATCACTACAGGGCTTTGCTATCAAACACTTCCAGAAGAGGAGGAGGAGGATCACAGCCCTGCATGGTTTCTGATGTTCCAGTGACATGGGATTCCTGCTCTTCACACAGGAGAGAGCCATGGTGAGGATGCTAACAGGGAGATGGGTAGAGGCAGGGTAGACAGTATCGATGAAATGAGAGCACAGAATGCAGGGGGAAAGAAAGCTGAGAAAATTCTGTGAGACCTCAAAAAGTCAAGGGCAATGACTGGGAACCTGCAATGGCCTTTAGGAACTTTGGAGGATCTTAGATGAACCAGACCAAACACTGACCCAGAAAGAAGCGAATCCATAAGCTTTCCCTTTTAAAAGCTCAACACTTCAGGACTGATATGAAACATGGAAAGTACATCCTTTCTAGGAATGCCATGTCCAATAGGAGACTATAGTAGCTGTGATAGTTAACCCTTGCACAAAGAAAAGAAAGGAGTACCTGTTTTTGTAAAATGGCTCACGGAGGGACCCATTGAGCATCACTTGGACCACACCACAGGCATCTTCTGCAAACTTAAAAAAGAAACCCATCAGCCAGACTGAGTGGTGACACATACTTTTGATTCCAGCACTTGGGAGGCAAAGGCAGGTGGTTGGATCTCTGCTAGTTTGGCATCAACCTGGTCTACAGAGTGATGTCCAGGACAGCTAAAGCTGTACAGAGAAACCCTGTCAAAAACCAAAACCAAGAAGAGAAGGAAGAAGAGGAAGAGGAGGAGGAAGAGAAAGAGGTGGAAGAAAAGGAAGTTCATCATTATTCTTCAGCGATTCCATCCAAAGAGTACTTAGTACTAACTAGAGAGGGAGAGAGAATAGCCTCCCTAGTTCTAGTACAAGGATGGTGAATCTATCCAATAGTTTCAGCCATTGGAAGAATTTACTTTGTATGAATTCTTAATGCAGCCATGGCAATTTGCATGAATGAAAGCACTCACTTGGTGTCATGTTCTGTAGATGCTACATCTTATTTAGCAGAAGTAAGGTGGACAGTTTAGGGGTTAGGGAGATGGAACAGTGTAGAAAGGGAAGCCCAGGTAAGAGGCAGTGATCCTGAGGTTCTAGAAAGGCACAAAGAGGGAGGGAGTGGTGCTTGAATAAAAGAACATGGTTGAACAAGGAGTTTTATTTCTTCATGCAACCAACTTTCAGCTGGGAGGTATGCTAAGCACAGGAGGTCACCATGTGAACAGAGTACTGCTCAGCTTCCTTCGGAGACAGACCTCTGGGACTTGGGTTTTCTTCCACGACATCTGTGCACGTTGCCTAACAACATTTCATTGTTATGGCGGGTTGAACAGTTTTAGCCGTCAGTACGAAGAGCTTTGTGAGAACAAAGCTTGGATTCCTATGTGCTTCTAGAACTTTCAGTGCTTTATACCTAGTGCATGACACAGGTATGTTTTACTCAGTAAAATTTCAGGGATGAAAAGGATGGCAGGAGAAAAGAAGATACTCTGCACTGGACACTAGGAAAGTGCTGTATAGCAAACAGAACCCACATCCCAAAGAGCGGTCAGGACTCCACTGGTGAAGCTGTGACTGGAAGGGGCCCTTGGTTTAGGAGAACAGTAGTTTGTGGGGAAAGTTGCAGTCGATATTGAATATTCAGTTCATAGATGGCCTTGTACTTTGTTGGGGAACCTGGACTTTATTCTTCGGGTGACTTCTACACTACAGATAGATTTAGAGCTTTATTATGAAGTCCAGTGGTACTTGTGTAACCACAGAGGGACCTAGTCCTAATTCTTATGATTAATCATTAAGCATTGACCCAGAAGAGTCCTAGACCCTATAAAGGAGAATTCTCACAAGTCCTCTGACACAAAGTAAGCATTGGCACCGTTGGCCTCAAGGTCACACAACTTAACAAGGTGATCTGGGAATCCAAACCTGTAAGAAGAACTATCCTTATTGTCAAAAAGAGGGACTAGTTTGTTTGTCTTCCTCAAAGAGATCCTAGAACAAGGTGCAGGTGCACAGTGTCTCAGAAGCCAGGGTGCCTCCAATCACCCTCAGCATCTTAGCCTTGGTACCAAGGCTGAGATGTGATACAAGGAAGCATTTAGTTTATATAAAACATGAACTGCTGTAGGAGGTTTCAGAGATGATGTGGCTGTAAAACATATCCCAAAGTGATAACACAAATGGAAAACATTCTCTGTAAAAGCAAGCAAACAAAAATATACAGTGTCTTTGAGTTTTTAAAACATGCAGTAAGTCTTCAATAAACATTTGTTGTATAGGTGGGTTCCATTACTTAACAAGATATTGATATTTTATTTGAATGCACCAATAGCTGTCTAGACTAGGTATATGTTAATTTCCATTTGGTGAAGATGAAATAAAGAATGTAAGAATGTCTTACAGACTTAAATGTCTTAAAGAATGTCTAAGAAAATTGGTTTTGGGGGTTGGAAAGATAGTGCAACAGTTAAGGGCACTGACAGATCTTCCAGAGAACCTGGGTTCAAATCCTAGTGACTTCACTACATATGGAAGTTCACATATGTTTGTAACTCCAAGATCTGACACTCTCACATAGACATACATGCAGGCAAAGCACCAATGCATATAAAAATAAAGTTAAGTAAATTTTAAAAAAGATTTTTACATGTAGTCGTGATATTGATGGTGTTTCATATGGTTGTTGTGAGGCTAGAGTTCTTAACTCCTGCAAAGAGTTGGACACACATCAAGTGGTCTACAAATGCCAATTATTAAGTCTGTTCCAGAAATCAAGTCAATACCTGGGTCCCAGGACTAAGCCAAGCCTAGCATCCTGGTAGATGCAGCCAGTGAGTGTCACCCCCTCACTGGGTTGGGTTTCTTCCCCTGAGCTCCCAAGCCTTCCTGGGTGTTCTGAAGTTGTGTAGGAAAATCTTCTGGCATGTTTTCCTCTCATACTTTCACACCTAAAATGATCTGTACCCCCCCCCCACACACACACCCAAAGGGCTAGAAGTCAACCAGTCATGGACTGAACAGTCTCTTCAGTCAAAACTCTAGAATTTAGCTATTTGGGTCTTACCTTTTGGGAAATCACTTTCCAGAACATAGTAATAGGGTTGTTGGGACAGCTTTCATTCCAATGTGGGCAAGAGACATAGTTCATATCTAAAACACATAGTTTATAGAAAACAGTTAAATGGAAAGGAAATGTACCTTTGGGCTCCGTTCTTGGCTGTCCAATCCCCATAGGAGAACTTTCCAACAGCATCTGTGCCAAGACAGAGGCTGGAGAATGGACACAGCTCAACCCAATTTAACTAAGTGTCCCCTGATTTCCTTCCAACTTTTTACCTCCCCGTCCAGATCCCAGACAGGAACACTGTGATGGGGTTTGACTCACCATTCTGGGAAATGGCAACAAAAGTGCACCCTAAAGACACCAGCCCCTCTCACTCCCCTGGAGTCCAGGAACACTTAGGGAGAAGGCCAGGCCTTTTCGGGAAGAAGACAATTTCCCCCAGATAGTCCTCTGATTCCTGGCAATTCTCTCTTATGGAGAGTTTCCTTCTCAATCTTCATAAATTTGGGGGCTCAGGTGATCTCAGGCTTTCTATAGTCAACCCTACCAAAACAGGTTCAGCCCTTAGTGTGGTGCAAAGTATAGAGTAGATGCATGCTTTCTATGACACTGTTCTCAAGGTTATTTGCATGTATATATATATATATATATATATATATATGCAATGTTTATATATATATATATGTATATATATATATATATATATATAAACATTTACTGAAGGTTAGGTTCTGGAAATAGAGGGTTGAATCAGGTAGGAGCCCTGCCTCATAGGACATGTGATGTAGTGAAGTCAAATAATCAGAGACAGATTAACTTCGGTTGTGCCCTATTACCAGAAAAAAATTCACGTTGAAATTTGCTTTGAAGAAGAATCACTGTCTTCAGACAGACTCTAAAAAGAAGGGCATCTTGTGCCTACGGCACATGCAAAGGCAAAGAGCCATGATGAGCTTTGATCAGAAAAGAGGATGGAGAAGGGAATGAGAAGGTGAGGCATCTGAAACACAGAGGTCAGGTCTTTAGACCATTAGCCTAGAGTCAAAAGAGAGATTGTTAGGTTTTAGAGGGAGATCAACATCATCCCATTTTCACTCTGAGAAAAACTCTATGGTGTCAGATGGAGACTGACCTAGGAGGGTAAAGAGTGACCAGTAAAACCTTATAGTATTCCCAGCAGGATGGAGAGGGTGTGATGGTGCTAGACTAAGGCAGTGTGAGGGGAGATGCACAGATGGCTGGCACTCTAGGCTATTAGATCGTCACTGGCTATGAAGGGGAAAGAAAGAGATCACCTTAAGACGGTACCCAAAGTTGTCCATGTTAAATAGCTCACAGATAACAATCAGTTCACTATGTCTATTTATATCCAACATTACTCTGTACAGATAAAAAAGTATATATAATTTTAATTTAAATTTTTTTAAAAAATGACTTAGAGTTATGTTCAAGAATATATAACGTGTATATGTGTCTGTGTGTGTGTGTGTGTGTGTGTGTGTGTGTGTGTGTGTGTGTGTAAATACATATATAAAGGTTAAGGAGGAGATTTCTTGCTAAAAGTGCAGAAGAGAAAGAGGAAGTGGAGAGGGAGGAGGGAAAAGAGGAAAGTGGAAGAGGCAGGAAAAGGGGAGAACAGGAAGGATGTAGAGAGGGAAAGTGAGGGAGAAACTGGATTTGGGGATGTCTTACCTCACAGCCTTAGCACTGTGGCTTGATAGAGTGTGCCTCACCAATGTTCACATTAAGCTGAATTCTCTATTGCAATGTGTTTTGTGGATGGGACCTCTAAATGGAGTTGGGCTCATGAGGAAATTTACCCCCATGAATGGATTTTTAATCCATGAATGGATTTTTAATCCATGAATGGATTAAAGACTTTTTCTGGAGATTGGGAGATGGGACTAGATTAGTGATCACAAAAAGGAGTAAAAAAATGACCTTGGCTTTTTTCACTCTCTCTTGCTTCCCCTCTTATGGTGATGTTTCACCTATATGTATACCTATCCCTTGAAGATCAACCCTAAACCCCAAAGCTTGTATTTCAAGAGGACAGTGATTTATTTTGTTTTGTTAGAGCCCAGTTTGTCACTAAGGTCACTGATGGCATTAGAGTATATGCCTATTGACCTTTCAAGTTCCCTTGCAGCTCAAAGCTCCCTTCCCACTCACCCTGAGCCATCCTAAGTGGTTCAGATCCTTACCGGAAGTACTAGGGTCTCCACACCACCTGAGATCGTCAGCAATGTAGCCCAGCAGGGTGTCCTCCAGGGTGAACATCTTTCCCTGGATCCAAGTATACTGATGGGCCAGGTGTTTGGATTTGCTCCAAAAGAGAGTCTGAGAAAGAACAAAACCACAATTTAGTAGGTCCAAAAATAAATCTAAGAGTTAGAGATGTGGGTCAGCAGTAGATTGAGTGCTAACACACATGAGGCTCTAGGTTCCTTCCCCAGCACTACAATACATAATCCATAATACATACATACATACATACATACATACATACATACATACATACATACATACCTTTATAAATAAAAATATAGAAACCATCAGAATAAATGACATGCACTAATATAAATTCAGTTTTGTTATTGTCTACCACAGACCTCCTCTGTTCAGAGCACTGTACTGAGGCTCCTGGGGAAACAGCCCCAGAAATCTCCAGCTCACTAACCACAGGATGAGCACTGATAATTGTGAGTGGGTTTGGGGACTTCACTTAGTTTTGGACATGTGAATTTTCTTTTAAACACAGGCTTTGTAAGAGTTGTAACTTGTGGTAGACCTTTCCCAGTATACTCAAAGAACCAAACACTGGGTTTCTCCGACTCCATGTCTCCTATTTACATTCCAGCTGGTCACTTTAAAGCCTCTTTACCTGGTTTGCGCCTCACCTCCATAGGATGGCTCTGAAGAGCTAAGAAGATGTAAGAAAATCGCTCTTCTAATGGAACTTCGCCTTGTGTTGTGGTTTACTCCTTTCTTATTAGCAGAAGCCAGGGGAAAGTTCCATAATTACAAAAATTTGGGTTACTCTCGCTTGTGTGGATGGAACTGATGCTAGATTCTGTCTTTCCTCTGTGTCCCCATCTCTCTCTTCCTTCCTTCCCCAGATGTCCTAAACTGATGGTACACCAGTTCTCCAAAGCCCCACCACCACCATTCCGACCCCACCAGCCAAATCAAATGATGCCTATGCCAAGGTCTCCTTTCTGTCTGCCTCCTAACATTGGTCCTCAGATGTCTTCCCTCTGACTTTCATTCTCAATTTTAAAAGGAATTACTCGCCCTCATTACCTTGTTACATGGTATGCTTTGAGTGACCAATTTAACCAGTGGGGCATAGTCTTCTCTTGTGATGTTGCAAGGGTTCTTGGAAACAAATGCTCCTTTGAATGTACTCAGTATTTCCCGGCAGTTATGATCTCTATAAAATGAAAGATGGAAAACAGATTTTTAAAATATTTTTGAAGAGTCTGGAGAGAGATGGCTCACAGTGGCTCCCAACTGTGTGTTCAGTTTCCAGAGCTTACACCTCCATCTGGCTTCCACAGTCACTGCACATACATGGTGCATGAACATATATAAAAGACAAAACAACTCTACATATAAAATAAATATCAATCTTAGAAACATATAAAATAAAAATAATTAAAAGAAAAAAAGAAAGACATTGAAAAAGTTTTTAAAATATTTTTGGAACACAGATAGCAACAAGAAATACCCTTCATCTGGAATCATGTACTCAGGGGCAGTCAGTTCTTGACACCATCCTATTAGCCATGTAAAATGTCCCTGTGAGTTGGAAATTACCTGGGGCTGAGGCTCTGTGAAATTAAAATGACCCAAGCATCTAATAACATTAAGAAGAAAACAGGAAGCCACCAGCATTTTCTGTCTCATACTACACCTTGTATAAAATAAAGTCCTTAAGGTTCTTTAGTGCCCCCAGTAAGGGCAATGTTTCAAAATAGCTAGTAGAGAGGACCAAATGTTCCCAACACACAGGAGTCATGAGCGCCTGAGGCGATAGAGCTGTCTGTCACTCTGTTCATTATACAGTGTATACATAGGCCAAATGCCACATTGCGCTCATAAATATGTCAAATTACTCTGTGTCATATTAAAACTTTAAGTAGGTAGGGTCACTGCAGGCGGGCTTGGTAATGTTGGGCAGGATCATCAGTGGCATCCATACCCCCCACTTCCACCCCACCCCACCCCCACCCCAGGCAGTTCTGACCCTGGTTCCGGTTGAGAATCAGTGGATACAAATGAAAATGTGAAAGGTTCGATGGGGTTTCTTTCCAAAGTCTAGACAGAGAAGCTTAAGTTCATCAGCACCTGCCTTTGAAAACGATGCCAGGAAACCATTAGTGCCCTCTCTTTCCATACCGTTTACATACATAAAAAGGAAAAGTGATGACATCATGTACTTTAGTGTCAATCAAAATTTATAGAATGCCATCACAGGCAATTGAGAAAATAGACGTTTGGCGGCTCCCCGGCTTCCAGGGTTTATGTTTTCATTCTGGTAATTAATGCAGTGGCCTTCTCAAGAACTCTCTGTTCTAAATCCCAACCGTCATAAAAATCTCTACATCTTTCCTTTGGAGCATCTGCAGTTCTTGAAACAGAAGAAGATGGAAGAAGGAGAGAACATTTCCCAATTCTGGAAGCGTGGTGGGAAAGAGCAGTTTTCCTGCCCTGAGACCCTGCCACACAGCAGACCTTCTCATCAGCAAACTCTTATTTAAGCGCTGACACTCACGCCCTTCACAAATTATTTCTATGCTTCTCTTAGGTCTTATATCCTGTACAAGAAGTAATAAAGATTCAAGATACCCACTGGAGGAGGGTTGCCTGCTCAGGAGAGAAGACTGGAGTAGTACTGTTGAACACGACTTGGAAGGCTTGATTCTTGGAAGAGTTGGTAATTTGCAGAGAATAACAAAAACATCTTGCATACATTTTAAGTACGGTTTTTAGAATTTTTAAAAATATATTGGTCCTTTGTGAATTTCACACCATGGATGCCAAACCCACCCATTTTACCCTTCAGTCCGGCAGCCTCCCCCTACCGAAAAGAGAACAAAAAATAAAATGAATTAAATAAAAATCTTGCTGTGGAAGTTGCCGCATGTCATTGCGTATACCACAGTATACGCATTTGTCCACACATCTTTCCTTGCAAATGTTCATTGCAATAAGTCATTGATTGGTCTTTCCCAAAGCCTCTAGCTTTTGTCACATCATTGGACCCTCACTGGAACTCCTCTCAGTTATCCTGTTGTCACCTTGTGTCATGGGGTGCCCACAGCTCGGGATCTGCAGGACCAGCCTCTTCATTTGCTCCAGCAGTTCACAGATGGGGTGGATGTTTCGGTGGGCCAACTCAGACCCCTGGATCTGGGCCTAGGTGGAAGCTGAGTTGGTCAGCTCACCAGCTCTTCCATGCATGTACCACTGGGACCAACTCTCCTACTTTAACCAAGCCAGGGGCAGGTCCAGCTCTCCTGTTCACATGCCCTCTGGCCACTCACCCTTGCTCTCATTACCAGGACCAGTTATACGATGTTGCCCAGGGGAGGAGATGTGGGGATCTGAGTGCTGCATTTGGTGAGGGACACATGGCCAGATCTCCCATACTCATTCTACTGGGACCAGCTCTTCAGCATCCTCAGCACCAGAGCCAGCTCTCCCATGGTGCCCAGGCAAGGGCAGAGCCAGCCTTGTATAGTGCTTGGACATCAACATGGCCTTAAGTGGCAGCCCATGGAAGAGACATCCTCATGGTCTTTGGTGTTAACTCTGGCTACAGACATCAGCACAGACTCTGGCTGGAGCAGTGCCACAGAAACAGACATGGCCCTTGGTAGCACCCAGGCTCAGACATCACCATGGCTCCTCATGTCTGCCTGTTTCTAACTGCTATCCAGTTCCACTTCTCTCTACAGTGCATGATCTGCTCAGCTCCACCCTCCTCTCTTCTGTCTCTCCACTAAGTACTCTCTCTTCTCCCTCTTTCCCCTGTCCTTCACATATTCACTCAGGGGAGCAGCTCTGGGCACTTATATGTCTTTTTCCTGGCTGCTCCAGGAAATAATGTTTTGTTTTATTTGTTTATTGTTGTTATTGTTGTTGTTGTTTTGTTTTCTAATACTTTTTAAATTTCTCTATGTATTTGAAAATTTTTTTAAACTTGTAACAAATTAAAAATAATGTTAAGATCTAACTTTTAGGGACAAACTTCTACAGTAAGACATTTAAAATATCCTTTCCTTTTTCCAGGTAAAACTTTCTTTTTTAAAAGACAGTTGAGCATGCCAAGTGATACTGGTTACCATCTTTATGATTCAAGGTGAGTATCCCCAAAATTGTTCTCATCCACCACTGTAATCCTGCAAAAATATGCTTCACAATTTTTACCTAAGCATGCCCCCAAAGTGTCTACTATCTTTTCTTCTTGAGCCTGCTGCTTGCAGCAACTCTTTCTCTGATCTTATTTCTCAGCTGTGCATGTCTTTAGTTTGCAATCATCAAGATGCAAACTCTACTTTGGTTATAATAACAGAATTAATGAGTTTCGGGACTAGGACACCTAACAGTACTGGGTAGTTTTGTTTTGTTGTTTTGTTTTGTTTTGTTTTTAGTACTAGGAACTAAACACAGTATCACACATGCTAGACAAGTGCTCTACCACTGAGATACACCTTCTGTCCCATCTTGACTCTGTTTAAGTGTTCAGGTAAATAGTCATGATGTTTGTAACTCATCCGTATTAACACCCCACCCATCCTTTACCCAGTCCCTGGCTACCACAATTCTTTCTATTTCCTTCAATCTGATAGGCATCTCACAAACCTGGAATCTTTGTAGATGACTAATTTTACTTAGCATGATGTTCCCAGCTATATTACATCTTAATTAGGGTTGCTCCTGCTATGATCAGGTTACATCATGACCAAAGCAGCTGATAGAAGAAAGCTTTTAATTGGGAGCTTGCTTAGGGTTTCAGAGGGAGAGTTTCAGAGGACAGAGAGCATCACACTGGAGCAGTAACTAAGAATGCACATTCTAATCTGCAAGGAGCAGGTGGGGGCCGCGGGGGGAGTCTGAGTCTGGCATGGACTTTTGAAACATTAAAACCCACTCCCAGGGACACGCCTCTAATAAGGTCACACTTCCCAGTCATTCCTAAATAGATCAACTGGAAACCAAAAATTCACATATTTGAGCCTGTGGGGGTCATTCCCATTCAAACCTCCACGTATGTATTAAATTTCCTCTCTTTTAAAGGCTGAACAACATTTCACTGTATAACAGTATATCGCTTTGTCTGACCATCAGTCAATGTGCATGTAGGCTGTCTCATTCCTCTGTTGCATATTTTTCAGGGGGGGTGCCATAAGTCTTATATGTCCAGGATGCTATCAAATAAACCATTTCTGTCCTCGGTGTCCATCCCTCATCCTGAAGCCCAAGGATGTGAAAGGAATGAGGCCTGTGGCCCTTTTACAATGAACTTTTCTTTTCCAACTTTAAAATATGTCCTTGTTAAGTCACTCACAAACCACAGAGGGATGCCAGGCCCAGACTTTGCCAGCAAGGTCAAGGAGAAGGGAAATGAAAGATCTCAAACAAAATGAAAAGCAGATGGTGCACTCTACTAAGGTCCCTGAGTTCCCCCTTTCTTTCCTGCATAAGGTGTATGCTTTTTAGATCAGAACAGAAGGTAAAGTCATCTGATTCTTTGTGTTGCCAGAAGATTCCATTTTCTTTTCCCAGAATTCCTCACTTTGCTTGAATTTTCTGAAAGTCATACTTTCCAGATTTGGAATACATTTTCTGGAACGGATGCTATAAGTATAGTATACTCAAGGGCATCCTGCTAAGTGCCTAGAGAAATAAGGTTTTGTTTGGTCCCTAGCATCCAGATGATAAGGAGACTGAGACAGTTCCCTGGTTTCTTTCTTTTCATCTGTCTTCAGAGTAAGACAACTGGTAGCAAAGCTAGTTGCCTTAGCTCCTCCTCCCAGGGACAGGAAATGGACAGGGTTTTTGTGGAGATGCTGGGAGATGAAGGACAAACAGCTCTGGATTCAGAGAGCACAAACAATGTGACCTCATACCCAATCCTCATCTGAAGTCTCTTCAATTCACCACAAGCAATGTGACACAACACCAACATCAGATAAAGCAATGGTAGATTGCAATGTGAATACAGACAAAAACAAAACCAAACCAAAAGAAATCACAAACATGAAGAAATGATGCTGAGTCCTTCCTTGTACCTGATTGAAGTGATTGCTGCATCTTAACTATCCAAACCTAGGCCTTCATCTTGTTTCCAGCCCGGTAGAGAAAAATTTTATCAAGATTTCATATCAGAGAATTAGACTCATCCTGTTGATTCCATGACACTGTTCAAGAAAAGCCAGCTTCCTTGAACCTTCCCTTAAACTCTTAAAACCAAGCCAACCCCCTCCCCTCCACGAACCTTTGCTGTGAATGTTTCCTTCTTACAGAGAGCAACAAACCCAGCCCACACAATGATAGGATGCTCCCAGTGGTCCTAAGTTACGGTCTAAAGCAGTCGTTCTCAACCTTCCTAGTGCTGCGACCCTTTAAGACCCTTTAATACAGTTTCTCATGTTATGGTGACCCCAACCATAAAATAATTTGTTGCTACTTCATAACCGTAATTTTGTTATTAATATGAATCATAGTATAAATATCTAATATGCAGAACATCTGATATGCGACCTCTATGAAAGGGTTGTTCCCCAGCAAAGGGATTGAGACCACAAGTTGAGAACCACTGGTCTAGACATTAGTGAGCAATCTTGGGATACAAAAGAGTCCAAAGGCCCATGACAATTGAGATGCCTTCATGAGTATGTGCACTGGACAGAAGTTTCACAAGAAGCCCCTCTCAGCCTCTTGACTTGCTGAAACAATGACTTTCCTGGTGAAGAAGGATCTTAGTCTGAGGGCAGGTTTTTTCCTTGTTTTCCAAAATGGAGTCCTACGGTTTTGGTATAGAGTAAGTTAGCCCACATGTCAAGACTGGAGGTCAACGCGTACATCCTCTTTTCTACTCCTCTGCTCCTGCCAACAGAGCTTCACTCGATCTGTTCCCACCACTCACTACCTCTCATGCCTTTCCTTTCCTCTGAGTTTTTCCAAGGTTGGCTGACTTCAGGTGAGCAAAGGCAGAAAGCAACAACAGAGGAAAGGTCGGACAGTTGTGACCGTGCCATAATGTTCCTGTGAGCGGAACACTGCCCAAGATACCAATGACTCATACTCACATCAAAAGCTCACACTAGCCAGCGGAGGACACTATGTCTCTTACTTAGAAGTAAAGAAGCTCAGAGCAACTTAGCCTTGTCCATGGCCAACTAGACAGCTCCAGAACTGCCTTGCAGGCCAGATGTTGTTGTCTTTGCTAGACAATGTTGCCCCCTACAGGAAAATCCAAACTTTGCACCTATGTTTCTATTAGGGTTGCTTCTAAAAGAAAAAAAAAATGATTCACATGATTCTAGGTCTCAGGAGATGTACAAGATTAGTACTGAACGGTCATGCCTAGATGCTAGAATAATATCAGCAGGGAAGGAAAAGGTAAGGTCTTGAATTAAGGGGAAACATATATATGATTGTTAAATCCAATTATTATTATTATTATTAAATTTTCTCTCATATCTTATATCCCCTCCCTCCTCTTCTTCCAGGCCTTTCCACCACCCCCTTCCACTTCTCCTCCATTTCCCTTCAGAAGAGAGCAGGCCTCCCAGAGACATCAACCAAACATGGCATATCAAGTTACAATAAGACTAAGGACCTCTCTTCAAATTAAGGCTGGATGAGGTGACCCAGTGGGAGGAAAAGGGTCCCCAAAGCTTAGACAAGCCCTGCTCCCACTGCTAGGAGTCCCACAAGAAGATCAGGCTATATAACCATAACTATATGCCGAGGGCCTAGGTTAGACCCATGCAGGCTCCCTGATCACTGGTTCAGTCTCTGTGAGCTCCTACTGGCCCAGGTTAGTTGATTCTGTTAGTTTTGTGGTGCCCTTGTCCCCTCGGACTCTTACAATCTTCCTCCCCCTCTTCTACAGGATTCCCTGAGCTCTGCCTAATGTTAGGTTGTGAGCCTCTGCATCTGTTTCCATAGCTACTTACTGGATGGAGCCTCTCTCCTTCATACAAGTATAGCAGAATATCATAGAATATCATTTTTTTTTTGCTTTTTTCCTGGTTATGTCTGTCTCTTGGTCATCCAGCCTTCGGGTTCTGGCCCTCTTGGCAGTGTCAGGGCTGGGCTCCCTCTCATGGCATAGGTCTGAAGCTAGACCAGTCATTGGTTGGCCACTTCCACAATTTCTGTGCCACTTCTACCCAACACATCTTGTAGGCAAGAATTGTAGGTCAAATGCTGGGTTGGTGGTCCAATCTCTCCACTGGAAGTCTTGCCTGGTTACAGGAGATGATTGATTCAGGTTCCATATCTTCCCTTATTAGAAGTCTAGGGTCACTCTTGTAGATTTGTGGGAGTTTCCATTGTACTAGGTTTCTATCTCACCCCCCAAATGCACCCCAATTTCAGTTGTCTCTCCAGGTTCCCTCTCCCTTCATCTTCACCCTGACCTAATCCTGTTCCTATACTTACCCATCTCCAGCTCACCTTTGATATCTATTCTATTTCTCCTTCCCAGGAAGATTCATGAGTCACCCCTTGAGCACTCCTTGTTACTTAGCCTCTCTAGTTTTGTGGATTGTAGCACGATTATTCTTTATTTTACAGCTATATATCCACTTATAAGCCAGTACATACTATATATGTCTTTCTGGGTCTGTAAACCCAGTTTTTATATTGACAGCTTTCACTGGGTTTCAGAATGTGGCTGCCACCACTCCCATAAGAACCACATTTCTACCTTTATAATGTGCCACTCCTGTGGGAGGCTCAAACCCTAAATTTTACCATTCCTTCAACACATCTGGCTCTTAAGATAAGGATACACAGTCTATGAACTTTCCAGCTAGCTGGTCCACCAGGTCAAGCTGTCTCTGCAGGGACCAGCTAGAGTCTTGAATTTGAGGCCACTACAGCCTGTATTTAAAGTAGAGACTGCCATCTTGTGGGAGAAATGGGTGATCGGTGAGATGCAAAGAAGTGATGAGGATTTTCTAAGCAGGGTCTTTATATAAGAAAATTCTTGAGGTTGAAGGTGTCCCTAGAAACAGCTAAATCACAAATTTGAAAAACAGTAAGAGAGGGGAAAGGGGGCAGGATCAGGTGTGGGAGAAGATGGGGGAAATGTACAGAGGGTCTGGAAATTGAACAAAGGTGTGTAGCAATGGGAGATAGGGAACTAGGGGTAACCAATGGAAAGTCCCAGACACCAGGAAAGCAAGAGGCTCCTAGGACCTGACAGGGAAGATATTAGCTGAAACACCCAACAAAGGGAAGAGAGAACCTGTAGAGACCATATCAAGAGGTGAGGCATGACCCCTGGTTGAGAGATGGGGCCACCTACCATTCTCAGAAATTTTAACCCAGAATTGCCCTTGTCTAAAGGAAATACAGGGACAAAGAGTGGAGCAGAGATGGAAGGAAAGGCCACCCAGAGACTGCCCCACCTGGGGATCCATCCCATATGCAGCCACCAAACCCAGACACTATTGCTGATGCTTGCTGACAGGAACCTGATTTAACTGTCTCCTGAGAGGCTCTGCCAGAGCCTTCCCAATGCTTGCAGCCAACTGAGCACAGGGTCCCCAGTGAAGGAGTTGAGGGAAGGACGGAAGGAGTTGAAGGGTTTGCAACACCATACAAAGAGCAACAATATCAGCCAACCAGATCCCCCAGAGCTCCCAGGGACTAAACCACCAACCAAAGAGTACACCTGGGGGCACCCAGAGCTCTACCTGCATATGTAGCAGAGGATGGTCTTATCTGGCATCAATAGGAGGAGAAGCCTTTGGTCCTATGAAAGCTTGATGCTCCAGCAAAGGGGAATGCTAGGGCAGTGAGGCAGGAGTGGGTTGGTGAGTTGGGAGTACCCTCATAGAAGCAGGAGGGAGAGGTGGTTTGCAGAGGGGAAACCGGGAAAGGGGATAACACATTTGAAATGTAAATAAATACAATAACTAATAAAAAATTTTTAAAAAGAAAAAGGAAAACATTTAGTTAAATTCTGCCATGTGTTAGGTGCAGAGGGTAAAACTGAGAACAAGAAAAAAAAACCCATGAAAGTTGTGGAACATACTAGAATATTATAATTTTGTGTGAAAATAGGGAGAAATGGCTAGGATAAGAGCTTTAGGGGTAGACAGCAAATGGTATTTAACAGTATATAAGGTGGGGACATTAGATGACATTGAGCAAAAAAACTGAAGGGAGACAGAGTCTTAGAGCAGTAACTTCCAATGGAGTAATGTTCTGGATAGAAGGCCCTAGCATCTGATGTGTTAACAAGAAACCATTTGGCTGGAGCAAAGCAAGTGAGAAGGAGATGATGGAAACAAAGAAAGAAAGGCAAATTTAACCTTCACCATGGACTTTTATCTATTGTGGCATTAGGAGCAACAGAACACTTTGTGCACAGGAAGTAGGAGATATCAGAATGCCCTTCTTTGCAGGCTGTACTCTGAAGGAAGTAGGGACAAAAGCAGGTAGATCAGTACTCACGACACAAAGATCCGACTTTGAGCCATGGAGGAGGAAGGGAAGATATAAGTCAAGATAGGAAAAAAGTAGCGAAGAATGGTGGTGTACACCTATAATCCCGTAAGGTGTGCCTGGTCTACAGAGAAAGTTCCGGGACAGCCAGGGCTACACAGAGAAACCTTGTCTTGAAAAATGAAGAAAGAGAGGAAGGAGGAGGAAGAGGAAGGAAGAAGAAGAGGATGGAAGAAGGGGAGGAGGAGGAAGGAAGAGGAAGGAGGAGCAAAGAGAAGAAGGAGGAAGAGGAGGAGGAAGGAAAGAAGAACAGAGAGGAAGAAGGCAGAGGGGAAAAAAGAAAAAATAAGAAAAGGGGATAGATTCTGAGTTCACTGTGGATTTCTAGTGGACTGAGTATGTGTGAATATATGGTGTTAGAGAAGTTATAGTCAGTAACTAGAAGGATGAATAGGCCATCAACTGGAAGAGCGCTTCCAGCAGAAGTCGCCTTGACCATGGGTTCCATTTAGAATAGGGACTTGAAATGCCTGTAAGACATCCAAAGGAAGTAACAGAATGGGCTTGTGACAAGGACAAAGAAGAGATGGTGATGAGCTCATTAGAAGTACTGGAAGATGAAATATGGACACCAGCACAAAGCAAAAAGGAGGGCTGTGACAAATGCTAAGTGAATACATGTCACACTGAAGGAAGTGCTCTACAGTGACAGATCCTCCTGGAAGAGAAAGACTGAGACAAGACCTTTGAAGTATTGGGAAGGAAGTTGTGCCAAGATCTGCATGCTTTCCACATGTAATGGCACGGGTAGGAAGGATCTGCTTTTCTTCCATTTATGTCAAATACTGTAGCTTGAGAATTCATTTGGGAGAACACTGCCTTCACTTAAATATAGTACAAATATGCAATGAAAGAAGCGGCAGGTCCAAATCCATCATTTTTCTTGGCCAGTTCAACGCTTAGCATGTTTTCCCTTAGGATAATAACCAAGCTTCCTTATCAGTCCTCAACTTGGTTGGAAAATTTCCCAAAAGTGTACATCAGAAGCATCAAAAAGTTTAGGTTTAGCAATTCTGTGACAGTCATTTGTAATCTCTTCAAATCCCTGTGTTCTCCAGAACCTATTTATCATTTTCTCTTAAAAATTCCCAATGTCACAAATGCAAATTTATAGAATACACTTATAGTACACCAGTACAGTATAACTTGATCTGATCTATGTGGAAGCGATCACATCCTGAGAAACAAGTCCAGAAAAAGTCTCTTTCCTCTTTTTTTCTTGCTTTTGAGGCAAGCTTTCATGTAGCCCAGGCTGGCTGTGAACTTAGGTAGGCGAGGACAATTTTGAACTTCTGATTTTCCTGTCTCAGTCTCCCAAATTTTGGGATTCCACCACATCAAGTTTTATGAGGTGCTAAAGATCAAACCTCAGCTTAGCACATATTAGGCAAGCATTCTACAGACACAGCTACATACCAGCCCTGAGTCTTGTTCTTTTTATAACTTCACTTCAGGAACTAACCCTTGGTAGGAGATGGGCACTCTTCTGTGAGTAGTATCCTAATGGCTTTATTCTTTTCCACTAGGCCCTGTCTCCTAAAGGTTTTCCAATCACTATGTCACCACAATGAGGGCTAAGCTTTGAGGACAAGCTCTTGGGCAATATACTCAAACCATGTCTACCCCTTCCAAAAAATTATTCTTTAAAACTATATCCTTACCTTTCAAATTATCTCCAGCACCATTCAAAACAGTTTTGTGGTTTCTCCAAAAGTTAGGCATCCATCTGCCATTTAGTCCAGTTCTTTATTTCTGGATAACCCCCGCCTTTCCAAATGAAACTATATGACCATATATTAATTTATACATTAATGTCCAGAGCACCTTCATTCATCATATTCAAAATGTGAATATAAGCCAAATGTCCATCAACCAGTAAATGGATAAACAAATTATCATATACAGACACAGTTGGCTTAGTAATAAAAAGAAACCAACTTTTAAAATAAATTCGATATGTATGTGTGTGTGCATATGCAAGTGTGGCATATGGGTGTGTGAAGTGTATACCCATACCCATGTGCTGATGAATGCACTTTTGTACATACACAGAGGTGTCCCACTCTGTCACTGTACTTTATTCCTTTGAGACAGGAACTCTCACTGAACTAGAGCTAAGCTTTTGACCAGCAAACCTCAGTGAACTCCGGATTCTACTCCCCTTGGCTCTGGTATGGGTACATGCAACTGTAGGGCAAGTGGGCCGTGCCAGCAGAAGGGCATAAGAACTGGTGCGATGGAGTGTGCTTACACCCTGCGATGCTCCGAGATCTGAGACAGCAGGAGCAGAGCTGCTTCCTCCATGTCTCTGAACCTGCTTTGGAATACATAATCACAACATCTAACTGAGAGGAAGATGGGCAGTCAGTCACATAATGCAGCACCAGGAGTCGTTCCCCATGCAATGAGAGCATCACCAACGTCTCAAACTGAGCCAATAGGAAACATTTACGCCCACCTCTCAAATCCTGTCCCACTCTCCCAAGCTTCTTATAGTCCCTCTCCACATGGAAGAAAATGCACAAGTTATTTTCCCCAAGAATCATCTGAGACTGGCTGTCTTTACTGAGCTGTAACACTTGGGAAGAGCTCTCTCTCTCCAGAAGCATTCATCATATTACTGGATCTTGGACCGGCATCTAGGCTCTCGCTGCCTACAGAGGCTTACATCAGCACTACTGCCGCTTTCAAGGGCTCCCTGCCCCTGCTACCTGCCCCGCACAGACTGCCATACGGCTTTACCCTCTTTTAAGGAGCTGTAATACTCCCGGCATTCCAGACCAGAGTCCTGTGGAACCTATTTGTCCCAGGCTCTGTTTCCCACTCCTCGGTCTGACTTCTGATGGACAGCAGATCACACGCAACCACATCTACCTTCTTACATGGGAACTGGAATCTGAACTTAAATGGACAGTGGAAGTGGCATTACTAACCCTCGGTTAAGGTCAAATATTCAATAAATAGCATTCATGTTGCTGATTACACAGCTGAGGGTGGGGTAAAATCATTTTCCTAGTTTCACCATACACAGGGACACATTCCAGATAGTTAAAAGACTTAAGTGTGAAAAGTAGTAGTTACAGCTTTTAAACCCCTTCTTTTCATAATGTCATATATATGTGTATATATATATGTATGTATATATGCATATGTATATGTACATTCCCAAGTAAGGCACAAAGGTACACACATAAGAGAAAATATAAATTTCAATGACATTTATTCTCAGGATAAAGGGTACCATAAAGTCAAGAATGAAGGCACAGATTGAGAGAACATGCTTATAACTATTTTATTGACAAGAGAATAGGAAGTTGAACATATAAACAAAAAAGACTGTTCAGTAGTAAGACGGGCAAAGCAGAAGAAGTCATAATGACCAGTGAATGCATAGAAGATGATCAGCTGGCCTAAACAATCAGGGAAATGAAGCCAAAGTCAGTTCCAGAGAGCACTCGGAGAGATCGTGCAAGGAGACTGGATTCTGCAGTTGTGGAGAGTACATTTCAGTGTTGTGTCCACATGTGACATGCCAGGCACAGCTGGCCCTAACCAAACAGATGTCTTCACCCCTCTTCTCTGCTTCGATAACATGTCTCCACGGAAGATCTCAGACTATCAAACACTTCTTGAACCACCTCCTTACGCCTCGGGTTAGCCATGCTAACTTCCGGCCAACGAAATTTAAGGAGAAAGCAGAAGAGTGAAGAAAGAATTCTTGGAAAGACATTGTTATGGGATGAGAGGAGTCCCAAAATGAATGCCAGTCTTCCTGGTCTTTTTTACTCGAGATGTGATTGTGTGAGCACACAGTGGTTAGAATTGCTGCAGCCATTTTTTGACAAAGGCTTGAGGATAAAAGATGCCCCAGGAGATGAAAGACTGGAAACAAAGAGCCTGACTCTCACTGATCCGCTAAGCTAACCCTGTAGTCACCACACTTCTGGGTATCTCATTATATAGATATTATACATCTCTCACTTAAAGTCTTTTTTTGAGCTCTATTGAATATAGCTCCAAGCCATTTAATTGGAATACCCAGTGTGGTGGGTTGAACTGCGTCCTCACCAAGATGTTCAAACCTTGCCCCACTATCTCTGATTGTATTCTTATTTGGAAATAAGATATTCACAGAATAATTCTCTGTCTCTGTCTCTGTCTCTGTCTCTGTCTCTCTCTCTCTCTTCATATATACCTGTTGAGCACATTTAGTGTGGCTTGGGTCTAAATTATTTCAGTAATGACCATTTTGTATTAGGTAATCAATTAGGGGGCTCATCCAAAGAGGCTATCGATTGGAGATGAATATTAGAGGAAGATCATGGTAGTGGGAAAGGAGGAAAGGAAAGAAAGTGATGTAATTATACTTTAGCTTGAAAATTTTTTACACTGCTAAAACCCATCTTTGTAGATGATCGACTTTATATGAAGTCATTGAGGCATTTCCACATTCCATATGGCTGGCTGAGAGACTGAGGCTGAGGAGATGGCTCAGTGGGTAAAGTGCATGGTGTCAGCTTGAGGACCTGAGTTCAAGTCCTCAGCATTCACGTAAAAGTTAGGCACAGCTGAATGTGGGGAGCAGAGATGAAGCCCGCAGCCCTCAGCGGCCAGCCAGTCTAGCCAAAATCCCAGGTTCAGTGAGAGGCCTTGCTTCACAATAAAATGAAGAGCAAGAGAGAAAGACAACTAGTGTTGTTCTCTGGCCATATAGACACAAACGCCCTCTTGAGCTCATACACACACACATACGGACACAAGCACAAACAGACACACACAATACATACACAGACACTCACAGGCACATGCACATACATATGCATACACACAGAGAGAGACAAAGACAGAGACAGAGACAGAAAGGAAAAGTTGGCTATAAAGACAAACATGTATGTACAGAGAGAATACAATATACAATATGGAGACTACCAGAGAACTCCTTGAACCCATGCAAGAATGTCTAAAGATCCCAAGAGCTGGTAAAAGGGCATGGAACAGAGTCCCTCACAGCCTCCAGAAGTCACCCCTGCAGTCATCTTCACTTTTGACTCCCAGAATTCAGGACTGCCAGGTAGGACATTTCTATTGTTGAAGTGGTGTTTAGTAAGTGCCTGTTTTAGTTTTAGCAAACTAACAAGTCAGTGGAAGCAACCGTGGTACATTCTATGGCTCATATCTGTGCATAGATAAATGCCATCCAGACTGTACTTCACCAGGAAAAAAACAAAAAGTGAAACAGTTAATTCCACAGAGTGAAAGTGTGCAAGGAGCACAAATTAAGAACAGCTGGAGCCAGCCAGTACCTACTCTTACCAGAGTGCTGAACAGCAAGACAGGGACCCCTGAAAGAGGCAGGGTATGAGGAGACAGGAATACTCCCTGTGTTGAGAAGGGAACAGCCCTGTGAAGAGAAATAGGGCTTTGGGTTTTTCAAAATAAAAAATAATATATGTTTTAACTTAGCAAATTTGCTCTTAGGATTCTATCTAACACACACACACACACACACACACACACACACACTTTATCTTAAGCATTACTTAGGAAATATTGCAAATATGAAAACACCACAAATGTCCCAGGGTGTGAATCTAGAGGACAGTAAATGTATCAACTGTGGGTCCATTGACTGTGAAAGTGAGACCCAGCTGTGCTCATCGAAGCAACCACTGTTAACTGGGGAGGAATAGGGAAGTGAGAAAAGACGTTGAAAACAAGATCATATGCTGCCTTGTGCTGGGAACCCTTCTAGAAAGCTGTGAGAGAAACAAAGGGCAGGATTACTCTCTGAGAAAAGGGGAAAGAAGTTAAGGGAGGTATTTTTGTAACCATTTGTCTGTCGCTGGCTACTTCTTTAAACACAGAAAGAAAGCTGTGACACAGATCTCAGGTTTCTCTCTATTGTATTATTGAACAATAAGAGATGCCCCTAACGTTCAGGGACATCTCACTGTGCTTTAAATGCCCATTATGTAACTTTCTTGCCTTTAAGAGGTTGACAAAAGATACTGCTTGAGGTTGGGGAAATGAGCATGGAGAAGAACCCCTTGGTATACGAAGAACGAGGAAAAAGTAACTTGGCAAGGGCAGAGTACGTGGTTCTCAGCTGTGAATCTGTTCAGACCCTTAGAGTCCAGAATGCCTTTGAAAACAGGGCTACAGCAAGAAGGCAGTTTCCAGATACAATCTACTGCCCTTACCTAAGCCTCGGTATCTCCTTGTGACTTTAAATCGCTACCATCTGTCTGTTTTCTGCCTCTGTCCTTGAAGAACTCCCAAGGAGTGTTCACCAACTTCCATACACTGATGGGGTAATTCAGCTTACTCCCAGGAACCAAGATGACCAGTTTTGCTATGAATTTCATATGAAGTGCCAAAGACAGAAATTACTTCGTAATATTTGGTTGATAGTCATAGTGAGAAAGGAAAGAGAGACAGAGACAGCAGAGACAGAGAGACGTGTGTGTGTGTGTGTGTGTGTGTGTGTGTGTGTGAGAGAGAGAGAGAGAGAGAGAGAGAGAGAGAGAGAGAGTTCAACAGTGCCAAGGAAAGGGTGGTACCCACGGAAGTGTATATCTTGAGTGAAGCCTTTTCTGCTATTAGACTAATAATTTCAATAGATTTTTGGATCACTGTGCTGCTTAGTTTTTGTCAACTTGGTCATATAGTTTTGTCAACAAGCTACACATACCTGGAAGAGGGGAAGTTAAGTGTGGAACTATGTCTATTAGACTGCTCTATGGGCACATCTGTGGGACAATTTCTTGATTGCTGGTTGATGTGAAAGGGCCCAGATCATGGTTGCCAGCGCCACCCTTGGCAGGCAAGCCTAGGCTACATAAGAAAGACAGCAGAGCAAGCCGCAGAGAGCAAACCAGTAAGTGGCATTCATTTCCTGCCTTGGTGTAACTCCGCTAATTCCTGCCTCCTTCAGTAATGGACTGTGAGCTGGAGGATCAAATATTCCCTTTTGGTCTCTGAGTTGGTTTTGGTCATGGTGTTTATCATAACAACAGAAAGCAAATCAGGACAATATATGGAGGTCACCATCTCCCGGTGTGTATACCGCGTCTGACACATTCTGGTGAGAAGGAGAAAACACCATAGCAATTCAAAATTTTTTCCATTACAAAATATTCTAACTGTATTCTGTTTTTTTTTTTTTAAGATCAATTTATTTTTAGGTATATGAATACACCATAGCTGTCAGACACACCAGAAGAGGGCATCAGACCCTGTTACAGATGGTTGTGAGCCACCATGTCGTTGCTGGGAATTAAACTCAGAACCTCTAGAAGAACAGTGCTCTAAACCTCTAAGCCATCTCTCCAGCCCTTTAACTGTGTTCTTAAAACTACTTAATGCCAAAGCTGCCTGTCCAAGCAGGTATAGATTGCACTTGTTGATCACTTTCAACTTTGTGGATTTTTTTAAAAAAATTTAAGTCTACAGTTCAGGAGTCTAACTGGGGATTATTTGGTCCTTCATTTTGTATTTTTAAATTTTAAGCAAGTGTTCTATATTGGACACACTTGCTCTTCATTGTTGGAAAAAAATTAGTGATGAAAAGGAATTCTCTTGCTTGGGAAACTCTCGATATTTCTGACTTCAGGTGTCACTCGCCTGTTCCTTCATGGCCTCCTCCAGAGTGGGCATTACAGTAAAATGGTCTCTTTCTTTCCACCCATATCAGTGTATGAATATGGCCACCTTCCCCTTTCTGACCCTTCCTAGCACATGTGCACAGGAGATCGATTCTTCATCTTTCACCCTGTTTCCTGTTTTGTTTTGTTTGGCTCTTTTTTCTCAACACCTTAAATCTATTCTTGTCACCACTTCTCCTTTGAGAGGACTGATTGTTTCCATATTCTGACCTGATTGATTCTAAGTAGCTTCTCAAAGAACAAGCACCATAGATAATCAGTTCTGGAGTCTTTTTTTTTTTTTTTTTTTTTTTTTTTTACCAGAAAACTGTGTCCTACTTCACACAGAGTCGGCAAAATAAACCCTTTCCTCTCCAAGTTGCTTTGGGCTGTAGTGTTTACCCTAGCAACAGAAAGCAATCTAGGGCAAGCTTATATTTATTCCTCGCATGTGGATACACTATCAACTGTAAAAGAAGTTGTCTTCACACACCATCTGAAACACAGGCAGGAACATTGGCTCTCACGCACTTGGATGAGTATCTACCTCTCTGTAAATGTTTATGCTTCGTAGTAGTATTAGTTATATAATCCCCTTAAATGTCAGGTAAGTAAATTAGGTAAGTGACCAATAAGAACTACTTTTCTTATGGAAATTAATGATCATTTTGATCATTAATGACTATGTGTGAGACTGTTGAAAAATGCTGCATTTGATATTGAGATGCTAATTGTAATGGAGGCCTGATTTCTCAGGCCTACTTAAAAGGCTCTGCCCCTCCAATCCCACCCCATTCATTTCTTCCATTTTGCATATTATATCAGCTGTTACCCAATTTTGTTCTTCCCAGAAAAAAACTCAGATGAAAGATGACTGTGACTTGGATAGTGGCAGATGTGGTAGGAAGTGGACAGACTCTGGGTACATTTGAGATGGGGGACAAACTCACCAAATAACCCAGGATGACCTCAAACCACGATCTTCCTGTTTCTTAATGAGGGGTAATCACGTGCACCCACACCAGCCTGCATAGATTTTGAGAGTAGAACACATTTGATTTAATGTGTGATTGCATATGAAGTGTGAAAGAGAAAAAAAAAAAGAAGAAGAGAGAAGTGATACCAAGATTTTTCAGTTGAGTTACTGGAAAATGAATTGCTGTTTCAAATAAGGAAAGAACGGAATGGAACAAATTGAGAAAGACACCAGGGATTTGGATTTGAACAGATGAGTTTTGTAATGTCCACTGCCATCCAAGTGGGGATCTTTTTCAATAGGAAGTTGGGTTGTGTCCGTCCTGGGGGTGCTAAAGTTTTGGGTGAAGCTAAAAATTAGGAAGCATCCAGTGTAGAGAGATGAAGGGAAGAAAATATTTCAAAGGGAGATGAAGGCAGGGAACGCGGACAGCAGGTTGATGAATCTGACAGGACTGGTTTAAGGCGAGTAGTATGGCACTGCAGAGAACTGAAGAGACCTTAACTGAAGAGGCTCTGGGTGGCCTTCTTAGTTGAGTGTTTGTCTTACTACTATCCCTTCTCCGTGAGACAGCCAGCATGATCTTCTCTTTAATTACATAGCACCATGCCAGGACATAGCATTCTCAATACTCACCGCTAGTGGCAAGAATCCTGTCTCTGACGGTAAAAAGAACCTTGAAGAAAGCTTACATCACTTAGAATATAAAGTGTTAACAATAATAATGATATAAGCATAAAACAAATATATAACAATTACGTATCACACATCCATAGACAAAGAAAACACATAGTTATATCATCATCATCATCAAAGTTTTCAGTATAAGACAAATTAGGTACAAACATAATATAAGGATAGTATGGCCTTGCACTTTTGCTCTGGATTGAAGTTATAAATGGAAGTCATAACGGGTCTGTCTTTCCTTTAAACGACTGTGTCTTCTAGCGGCTAGACTCGTGATCTAGCAGTTAAGAACATGGACTGCTTTTCTGAAGGACTTGAGTTTAATTCCCAGCACCAATGTCCAGCAGCTCACAACTGCTTGTAACTGTAGCTTCAGGGAGCTCTGACACTTGTTTCTGGTCTCCGAGGGCACTGGACTCATGTGTACAAATGTACCCTCATATACACATAATTTCAAAACATAAAATATTAAAAATACAGTTTTCAAGAACTATCCACCCAAGTCCAGAAACATCATGTCAACTTGCAGTTAGTAGCACTGACACACTCTCTAGGCTTTGTCTCTACCAACAGAACCTAGGCTTCTCCAGGATAATAGGAAGGCCCATCTCAAAGGCAGGACAGTTACTCGGGAAGTTTGGGACTGGGGATTGGTTCTTGTCCTGAGAGTGTGCTGTCCCGTCTTGTGTATCAGAGGTCCCAGCTGCATGGTCCTGGAGTCGGGCCTTATATGAGCAGCCAGCTGGATCCTCTAGTTTGGTCCTAGACTGAGTGTCATAGCGTTGGCTACTCTGGCTCTGAGAGACTCCTAGTCACCATACTCATGTGAGCCAGCTCTACTAGCAAATGCCCTTCTCTTTTCTTTCTTTCTTTCTTTCTTTCTTTCTTTCTTTCTTTCTTTCTTTCTTTCTTTCTTTCTTTCCTTTCTTTCTTTCCTTTCCTTTCTTTCTTTCTTTCTTTCTTTCTTTCTTTCTTTCTTTCTTCCTTCCTTCCTTCCTTCCTTCCTTCCTTCCTTTCTTTCTTTCCTTTCTTTCTTTCTTTCTTTCTTTCTTTCTTTCTTTCTTTCTTTCTTTCTTTCTTTCTTCCTTCCTTCCTTCCTTCCTTCCTTCCTTCCTTCCTTCCTTCCTTCCTTCTTTCTTTCTTTCTTTCTTTCTTTCTTTCTTTCTTTCTTTCTTTCTTTCTTTCTTTCTTTCTTTCTTTTGAGACAGGGTTTCTTTGTGTAGCCCTAGCTGTCCTGGAACTCATTCTGTCTCCCGGCTGGCCTCAAACTCAGAAATACGCCTGCCTCTGCCTCCCAAGTGCTGGGGTTAAAGGCTGTGCCACCTCTGCAAGGCTTCAAATGCTCCTCTTATCTACCCATCCCCATCATCTACTGGCTCTGTTTCTGTGAAGAGCTCCGACAAACACATTTGCCACCTGACTGATAAAGGATCAAGAACGTATCAACTTTTCTTTTCTGAACTCCCTTTCAGGGCAACCAGTAAAGAATCTCGCCCTGCTTAGAAGAATTAAAGTCAATACATACCAAAGGACTCTTTCAGTTAAAAATAATGATTTGCTAATTTCCATGGCATTGATCAATCCTGTCCAGGATCATCAACTGCTGCTAAACTAGTGGGATGAAATGTCACTGCGGAACTTAACAACAGATGTCCCGTGCTGAACTCTAATAACCTTCAAGTTGTGGGACCATGTGACATTATGGGGCGTTTGATGTAATGCTGGAAGAATAGCTCCCCCTGTGAAGTATCCCTGCTCCATCCCCAAGTCTAATCTACTGTAACCAGGCTGTCAGTTTCTAGGGAACACTGCTTCTGTAGGAGCATGTTAAACAGCAGCACAGAGGCCAGCGAGAGGAAGCAGCAGGTCAGGCACTGACTGTCCAAGCCTGGCAACCTGAGTTTGTTCCATGAACCCCGCATGAAGGTCGGAGAAGAAAACTGACCTCCGCACGTGCGCCATGACACGTGTGTATCTGTGTACATGGGCACTCACACACATCATACACGTACATCTCATAGTAATAAATGAACTCATCAAAGCATAAACATAAACAGCACCACAAGACTGTAACCATCCAAACCAGACGGTGGGCAATCCTAAGCTAAATAGCCACCCTGTTCCACATACTAATAGGTATCTGTAAATAGAGAGAAAATGGTAATAAGTTAAAGACAACATACTATACATCTCTACAGTGTAAAATATGACTCTACATTAGAACTAACCAAAGTTATAATATGTCTTTAGGAAAGTCCTGGAAGATTAAACACAGGCTAGACATTATGAAAATGTCACCTTGCAGGGAAGTTGTTCTCGTTTTACTCCCATAATTGAAGATTGAAACCCTCTTCCACATTCTCCCCTGCTCTTTTCCCTCCATTTGCTATACAGCATATGTTCTTGTTTTGTTTCATATTTTCCTTGGCCTGAGAGAATGCAAGTTGCTGAAATTAGAAGGATTCTGTGTGTTTTGCTCACTGTTAAGAAAGAACCACCTGCAAGAGGTCAGGCATACAGTTGGTCCCCTGTGCAAGTGGCTGCCATATCTGTGAGTCCAAACTACTGCATATTGAAAATATTCAGAATAAGTTGCTATCATTCTCTGGCCTACATGATGTAATAGCAATTTATGTAGCATGTATGCTATATTATCTATTTTAAGAAATCCAAAGAAGGTATAAAATATGAGTGACAAAGTAAAGATTATATGAAAATAGCTCAGGACTTTTTTTTAGAAGAATTAACCACACAAATTTTGGCAGCTTCCTGGGAGTCCTGGGCTTCCTAAGAGCAACTCCCTATAGGTACATAGGAATACATAGTATTCCTGAATAAATATGTTACAAAATACATAAAACATTGAAGGGGGCCCAAATTAAAGCCACACCATAGACAACATTCTGTGTAGTGTCATACTGAGATGTTATCATAGCTTGGATATGGTCTGTGTCTATACCCCAATGTTTTCCATGCTTGCGCTTGGCCTACCACATAGCTGGGTGTTATAGGATCTTTCATGGTGGGACCTAATAGAAGGCGTCATCACTCTCAGGGTCCTATTCTGAAGGTGGGAGTTAGTTCCCGTGTCTAAGTGCTCTTCTCACGGGTCGCAGCATCCTGCTACCTCCTGCCATACTGTGATGGAGCCAGAAGGTCCTTGAACTTCTGAAATTGTGAGCTAAACTCATTTTTCCTTCACCTGTTTTCCAACATCTTGTACTTTATTATATGAATAGCAACAGACTAAGGCAGGTATTGTTGGGAAGATTTACAAAAAAAAAAATTTACTCAGTAGAATATGGTTTTCATTCCTTTTCATCTGAGGTTATAGCTCCAACCTTTTAAGGTAGAGGATAGTGTGTCAATTTTGTCTGCTAGAGATACAAATAATTTCTGTGCAATAACAACACAATCAGAAAATTTCAGCTTCACACTGCCCTCTTCATAGAACATTAACTAGTTCATGTCAATGTATCTAAGTCTAATATTCATTTTGAGTACCAGCAGATACAAATGCCTCAAAATATGTTTGAAGTGAATTTATCATTTTACTGACATCCTCATAAACAATTATTTAAAGCCAGATCTCTCGGGCTTCGAGTCTGTTCTAGTTACATTTCACCTGGTCACTTTCAAACCTGATAAAAATGAATAAATAAATCTCCAATATGTGCTATGTGCTCTTAGCTTGTGGAAACTTAGACTTGGAAAAAATGTTTTCAAATTCTGGTGAGCCAGGCTGTTGAATCTGGCAGTTGTTCTAGCCTTGTTCCTGATTAATCAGGTTTCTGTCACTACCATGAAATGCCTGACATGATCTTATGTAAAGAAACGGGTTTATTTGAGTTCACTGGATTGCCAGTTCCATCCAACATCGGGAAGTCTTTACTCTCTGTACGAATTTTCTGCTTTCATCAAGTCTCAAGTAAAATGCTGAGACTATCAAAGTGGGAGTCAGAAGGAAGTAAAATGAACAGACTTGACCTCCTAAAATACCCAGAAAGTTTGAAGAGGAAGAAGCAAAGGAGAATTTTAAAAACATGTAACCTGAAAACAAAGGGATCAGAAAATCCAGCCAATGTGAGAAAGAAGTGAAGCAGGAGAATAGAGACGATTCTCTGACTCTTTCATCATTTACATTTGGGTCCAGCCACCTTTATATTAACATATAAATATGTGTTCCATTCAAAAAGCTTTTTTTTTTCAACAAAGAGACCAGAATATGATGAACAACATATGAGGTTCTAAGGGTGGTGAGGTGAATTAGAACCCCTCCTCTCTGACTCTCAGCATCTTCTGTGGCTGGGATGAAGAGATCTTTCATGTACATACTTGTTTATATCTCTGTACTCTCATCTGGACCTCCAGCATCTGTAACTCACATCCCTGGCTGACATCCCCATCATCTATAGAGGAAGCTGATCTTCACCAAGATGGGAGAATCACGGAACTTAAGTCATACCAACCAGACTTCTCTCTAGAGACCCATCTTCCTTCGTGGCTTGATCTCTGTCTCACCGCAGACCCTCTTCTACCTCTGCACATACGCTGAGTCCTGAGTGTCACACTTTCCCACAGAGTCAAGAGATACTGTAAGTGCTGACATCCTGTACACTGTGGTGAATCTTGGATGTGTGTCCCTCAGCATATCTAGGGCTGTCTTAGTCAGAAGATAGCTTGTAAATGTAGCCTTTAAGACAGAGGAAACAAGGGGGATAATTCAGGAGTATTCTACATTTAATGCTGCTGGTTCAACTTAGAGAGTTGAGTTTCATCTTCAAGGAAAAGCTTGATATTCATCTTCCCATGAGACAGGGAGTGTGGCTCAGCCAAGACCCCAGGTTCAAACCCCACATGTTAGTAGCTTTTCTTGTCTCTGAGAACAAATAACTGATGCGTTTCTTTCCCTTTGAAAACACTGAACAAAAGCCACATTTAAAGGGAAAGCTTTCTTGTAGCTCACAGTTTGAGTCCCAGTCTGACAAGGTGGCAAAAGCAGGAGAGAGAGAGAGAGAGAGAGAGAGAGAGAGAGAGAGAGAGAGAGACAGAGACAGAGACAGAGAGACAGAGACAGAGAGAGAGACAGAGAGACAGAGAGAGAGACAGAGAGACAGAGAGAGAGACAGAGAGACAGAGAGACAGAGAGAGAGAGACAGAGAGAGAGACAGAGAGAGAGAGAGAGACAGAGAGAGAGAGACAGAGAGAGAGAGACAGAGAGAGAGAGAGAGAGAGAGAGAGAGAGAGAGAGACAGAGACAGAGAGAGAGACAGAGACAGAGAGACAGAGAGACAGAGAGACAGAGAGAGAGAGAGAGAGAGAGACAGAGAGCTTGGCCACATTGTCTCACCAGGCAAGAAGCATAGTGGGATTAATGTGGGTACTTGCCTGCATTTCTCCTTTTTACTCATCCAAAACCAAAGTTCCTGGAATGATACTATGCACACTTATGTTGAGTCTTCCTACTTTGATGAACCCAATCTGAAAACGTCCTCATAGACATGCCCAAAGATTTGTCTCCTAGGTGATTCCAGACCCTTTTAAGTTGATAGTCAATATTAACCATCACAGTTCATATAAACCAATGTAAGGGAGGGAGGGGAGGAAGAAAGAAATGAAGGGTCTATTTTGGCTCCCAATCCACCATGACGGAGAAAGCATGTCGACAAAAGTGACTTAATCTGTCACCCTGTCCAAGAAGTAGAGTGAGAAGACAGAAAATGCCAATACATGGCTGTTTTTTCCTCCCTCCCCAATTTTTGTCTAGCCCAGGATCCCAGCTCACAGGATGGTGCCCCCACCCCGTGTTTAGATTAATCTTCCTTCTTAGTTAAAGCTCTCTAGAAATTCTGCAAAAGAAAGTTAAAGGGGCATCTCACTTATGCTATAAATAATCCTTAATACGATCAAGTTGACACTGGAAATTAACCCTGACACCCAGCACAGAAAGCAAAAGAGAGGCCAGCAGATGAGTTTTATGAGGATGAGTTTTAAAAATAAGATCGGCAGGGGCTGGAGAGATGGCTCAGAGGTTAAGAGCACTGGCTGCTCTTCCAGAGGTTCTGAGTTCAATTCCCAGCAACCACATGGTAGCTCATAACCATCTATAATGAGGTCTGGTGCCCTCTTCTGGCCTGCAGTCACATATGCAGGCAGAATGCTATATACATAATAAATAAATAAACCTTAAAAAAATAAATAATAAGATCTGCAGTGTTGAGGAGATGGCTCCACTGGTAAAGTACTGGCCTTGCAAGCATAAAGACCCGAGTTCTATTTCCAGAACTCCTGTTAAAAATCCTAGTTTGAGCCAGGCGTGGTGGCGCACGCCTTTGATCCCAGCACTTGGAAGGCAGAGGCAGACAGATTTCTGAGTTCAAAGCCAGCCTGATCTACAGAGTGAGTTCCAGGACAGCCAGGGCTATACAGAGAAACCCTGTCTCGAAAAACCAAGAAAAAAAAATCCTAGTTTGGTGGCATGCATGGGCTAGGAAGGCAGAGACAGGTAGATCTCCAAGGCTCACCAGCTACTTAATCTTGCTTATTAAGCAAGTTTGTGGTAGTTTGAATGAGAATGGCCTCCATAGAATTATATGTTTGAATACTTGGTCCCCAGTTGATAGAACTGTTTGAAAAGGGTTAAGATGGGTGGCCTTGTTGGAGGAACTTTAAAAAAAAAACTTAGTCAATGACCAATGTGTCTTTTTCACTCTACCTAGTGGTTGTGTCTAAAGATGTGTGCTCTCGGCTACTGCTCCAGCACCATGCCTGCATTCCTGCTGCCATGAACCTCACCATGATGATCATGAACTCTAACCCTTTAAACCTGTGAGCCCTGTGGTGGCTTGGATGCAAATGGACCCCTTAGTATCCAGTTGATGAACCCTATGGAAAGGATTGGGGGTATAGCCTTGTTGAAGGTGTGGCCTTGTTGGAAAATGTGTGTCTTCAGGATTGTTGTTCCAAAATTCCATGCCAGCCCCCTCTCCCTTCTACCTGTGGATCAGCTGCTGCTCTAGCACCATGCCTCTATGCTTCCCACCATGACTAAATGGACTAAACCTCTGAAACTGTAAGTCAGCCCTAATTAAACCTTTCCTTTGTAAGAGTTGCTGTCATTGTATTGTCTCTTCACAACCCTAACTAAGAGAAAAGACAAGTCCCAAATTAATTGCTTTCTTTCATTAGTTGCCTTGGTTACAGTAATTGCATCCTTGCCCCTCCCCCCACAAAATTATACAGCTTATAAAGAAACTACCACCACCACCACCACCCACACACACACACACAAAGTCTAAATAACTTAAACACAGATTGATAGATTTGAATGTGATAATCCTGGGGAGGTATATTTATTATGGCTTTGTTTAAATTATTTGTTATATATATGTATCATATGCTATTTATGTGATTCAACTAAATATTTAGAACTTATTATAGTTTAAGCATTAATCTGAGTGCTCAATATATTCCACTGCATAATGATACCCAAACTCAACATGAGTTACATGCAATTCTTTTTCATTATAAATCTCGTTCTGGGAGGTTGTTAAGGGCAATAACAGAGGTAACAGAACAATTATAACAAAAGGCTAGTAGGAACAGAAACAAGGATGCTCCCATGCAAAACATGAAGAGCTGAGGGTACCCACAAAGTGTGTTATGCCTCCCACCCATTGAGAAGTAGAGTTTCTCTAGCTGTTGAGTCTGAGTTGGCCTTGGCTTGGTGACCTGTAGAGGTGAAGCCCTCATGAGCCTAAAGTTTTAGGAGGACCCAGCTGAATGCACTATTAGAGTGTGGAAACCATGAAGAGTCCCTGGTCTAATAGGGAAGGACCTAGTGGAGGGGACCATGCAGAGGCAATACAAAGAGAAAGAGACACACAACTTCTCTGCTATACCAAGATGCCATTCATGAAAGCATGGCATGTTGAACGATGGCCTGGGTGATTGCAGACCCAGATGACATGGAGTCAAGTTGGCCTCCAAACGATCCCTGTCCAGTTGCAGAATCACACAACCTAGACGATCCTCAATGTAAATCACTGAACTGGGCAGTAGTAGTTTGTTATAGAGACTTAGAAAATGGTACCCAGCAACAAGATTCAGCATTAAAAAAAAAAAAAAAAAACTTAGTCGTGCGTGGTGGTGCACGCCTTTAATCCTAGCACTTGGGAGGCAGAGGCAGGCAGATTTCTGAGTTCGAGGCCAGCCTGGTTTACAAAGTGAGTTCCAGGACAGCCAGGGCTATATAGGGAAACCCTGTCTCCAAAAAAAAAAAAATCTTGAAACAGACGGGTTGTTGGCAGTATCATCTCCATGAGGCAACAGTACACAGATATGTGCTCAGAAATATCTACCTGATGCTGGGAAGATGTTCTAGGACATGAAAATAACATTAGATCATAGGCCTGGTAGGAAAGCCAGCACCCTCCATAATTGTGAGTGGGCCGCATCGTTTCAAGCCTTAAGCAAAAGTATAGTTCCAGGAAGAAAGGGAATCCTGCCCGACTTCCTTCAGACTAAAGTGGCAGCACGGGCCATTCTATAGCTTCCAACATGTTGGCTTAGACTGCAGGGTTTTGATTTTTGTTTGTTTGTTTGTTTGCTTGTTTGTTTGTTTTCTGTTTTGGATTGCCAGCATCAATGAGTGCACGAACCTGTTCCAACACCTACACACACACACACACACACACAAATGCTATTTCAATTTGTGTGGAGACCCTGTGACATCAGTACAGACACTGGGTGTCAGGCAGAAGAAGAAAGGTCTCAAGGACGGACTGTTCATGCTGACCTGATGGACACACAGGAAGTGGTCATCGGAGGCTGGAAGAAACACAGCCCCTTGCAGAAGTGATATAAGATGTAATTCTTGTCAACTGCCAAAGGGAAGATGCATAACACCCCTTAGGAAACCCAAAGCTGTGGCTCAGACTCTTAGTGCAGAAGCTGAGAGTCATTTCGTTGCTTTGTAGCTGTGCAAGAGAAAGTGCAGACCCAGAGAGGAAGGAATTCCTGATTCATAGTGCAGAATAGAGAGTAAACATTTCCAGTGCGCTAGGTTTGAAAATAAAACTGGCTTTCTCGGTGCTTCTTAGTAAAGGTATCAAAATAAGAAGTAGCCCCAATATAATAATGAAACTCAGGGTGTTGTCAGTAAAATGTGTCCTTGGGGTGGAGGCCTTAGTGATGTAGCTGTGAGATACTTTGTGTCTGTGTGTATAAATATTATCTAGAATATGAACAACCCCAAACCACATATGCAATTAACTCAACAGAAAGAGTGAAGATCTGAACAAAGTTTAAATGGACAAAAGCCAGACAGAAGACTTGCTGGCAAACAGGGAATGGTTATATGTTATCTTTCCATCTTTCTCATAATTTAAAACGATTTAAGACGTTTAATAATGGTCATATCATGGAGAAGTGGGCCTTGTAGACTGGTATGAGAGTGTGAAATAATAAAACTATTTCTCAGAGGATTTAGAAACATGTGCAATTTGGAAGCCACTCAAACAAAATATACACTGTGGTGATCTGAGTGAAAATGGCCCCCAAAGGTCCACAGAGAGTGGTACTATTAGGAGGTGTGGTCTTGTTGGAGTAGGCGTGGCCTTATTGGAGGAAGTGTGTGAGTGGCCTTTGTGGTTTTTAGATGCTCAAGGCAGGCCAAGTGTCTGTCTGTCTTCCTGTTGTATGCCAGTCCAGATGTAGAACTCTCAGCTCCTTCTCCATCACTATGTCTGCCTGTATGCCATCATAATGATAATGAACTAAAACTTCTGAGCTGTAAGTCAGCACCAATTAAATATTTTCATTTACAAGATATGCTGTGCTCGTGGTATCTCTTCATAGCAATAGAAACCCTAACTAAAACATGTACAATCTCCTGTTTTACCCGGAAATTCCATCAGTGGGAGTCTGTCATACAGAACACTCCAGTGCACACATGAAGGTATAAGTTGAAGATGTTTACTGTAAGGGAAAGCTGGACAAGAATCAGAACTCTACCACTCCTGTGCCACCAGGAGCCAGATCACCGCCTGGAACACAGCAGAGACTCAAAAATATTTAGTGAATGAATGAATGGGATTGAAAAATTAGAAAATGGGCCAGCACAATGGCTCATTTAAATAAAGGTGATTGCTGCCAAGCCTAAAGACCTGAGTTTGATTCCCAGAACCTACATAGGGGAAGAAAGAATCAACTTCCATGCATGCCTTATGGCAATCCTCCCATCCCCTAAATGTAATAGAGATATGTAATTTAAAATTGGAAATTAAATTTTTGATGACTGGAAATGGTTACATCTACCCTATAAAAAATAAGGTAGATTTGGGCATAGCACTATGAGAGACCCTATCATCAAGTGTTAGGTTAACAAGATTGGAAACAATGTAACTTTCAGCACTGGAGGACTGAATTATGGAACAATGTTCTAATGCATGAACGACTGTACTTATTTTATATTTGCTATTGTGGAGAGTTATCTGCAACACTCCATTTACACAGCAGTAACATTTTGAGCATTTACCGTGACAAGATTATTTATCTTAGTCCTCTTTGTTTCTCTAGATGCCGAGTGCTGCCATTAATGTTCCCATTTTACAAGGTGGGAACACACCACAGCACAGATACACTGAGGGCGGAGTCCGAGGTCATATTGCAACAGAGTCAAGATTTAAGCTCAAATGATCTGGCTTCAGGGTTCACAGGGTTCAGCTTTTGACTCCGTTTTCTTATCTATAAAATGGAGATATCAATAGCAACAGTCTATGTATCATTGCCTTCTGTCCTGGTTGATTCTGTTCCACTCATTCCTCTACTGCGATGCTGAGGGTGAACCCTGGGCACTCTGTAAACTAGGCCAGAGCTCTATCACTGAGCTGCATCTCAGCTCCTGACATAAGTGCCTGACACGTGAGGTGTATCTATCACTAATCTATTCATATAAAGTATGTGTGTGTGTATGTGTGCGTGTGTGAGATGTCTGAAAAGATACTCATCACAATAGTATTATGTTAGGCAAATGATGCAGACTAGCAGGTAGGGATGCTTGCTTCCAAACCTCTAATTACCTGAATTTGATTGCCAGAAGCTACAGAGTGGAGGCAAAGAACTTATTCCATGATTTCTGCATGTGTACTGTGGAACAGGCGCTCGCGCACTCGCGAGCGTGCACACACACACACACACACACACACACACACGTACACACACACGTACACACACAGAGTAAATATATATACTTTTATTAGTTGATCCTGTTATTTTTAGATTGATTATTATTTGATAAACACAAATAATTAACTCTTGCTGAATGCACACATATACACATGAGTGGATAGGTTGAAGAAGTGCTCACCGTCTACACCGCATGGTTAGTGCTAAGCACACATCATGCCAATGCCATGCATCCGGTTTGCTAAGCACCGAGAATTTACAAGCTGTCAAAATGACTGAACAACCAATATCATTTAAACATCTCTAAACAAAATATTTATCAGGACCCTGAGAGTGTTTATACTCGAACATTTTCAAGTAAGACCAAGACCCAAACCACCGAGCATTTGAGCACCCGGGAAGTGTGTGCATCTGAAGACAGAATGTGAAGTTGGGTTTCTGCACATGCCTTCCCAGTCTGTTGGGCTTTCTGTTTAACTTCAGAAATCAGTTCTATGTTAAAATGATGCCAGGGAGTAGCGACACAAATCATTCCCTCTGGGGCAGGTAGTGGGTGGAAGGGGTTCTATGGACTGACTCTATTGACCGATGAAGATGTTGTTCCCAAGGGTCTACACAGGATCACCAAGTGGATTTCGCTTACCTGATGAGTAATATTTCAGTTTTTACAGTCTCTCTTGTTTTGTTTTTATTAATGGTCAGGTGCAAAAAAAAAAAAATGACCAGGATGCTGTTTGGGCTTGTATTTTTGTTTTTTTGTTTTTTTTGTGTGTGTTGTAATTAATTAAAATTAATTAACTTATTTTGAGCCAGGTCTCTCTTTATAACCCAAGCTTGTCCTGGAATTTACAATGTAGCTGTGCAGCCCTTGTTAACCTGGAATTCACAAAAATCCTCCTGGCCCCTTCCACCCCCACAGCAAGCTGAGCAAGCCACCTAGTTAAATGTCGCCTGTGACCTTAACTTTCTGGGCAGGGGCGGTGTCTGATGGAAACCACAAGCCAAAAGACAATGTGAAGTTCCTGTGCCTGGGAGTGATCTTTGTCCCAGAAGCATGGCTGTGGCCAAAGATAGCCCTAAGGGTTCCTTCAGAGTTCAGGACCCTCTGTGGGAAGCAAGCATCTTTGCGGAGCTCAGCAAGGATCAGCGCCCCTATCACAGACACTGCCAACCCGGAGGAGGCAGTGCAGGCGGTGTTCTGGTAACTTGAACAGGGGACCTTCCGCTCAGCACTGGCCTTTGGCTTCCAGCTGATCCACAACACAAGATTCTTTGTTTGGGACAATCTGGAAGGTCCCCCCGCCGCGAGAGCTCCAGCTGAGTCACAGCCTGCTTCCCCGGTGTTCCGCTGCTCACAGTGAGCCTCAGAAGCCAACTCACCTCATCTCTGGCCGGAGGATCTGAGTATAGATGAGACAGCGTCCCAGGAAGATGTCAGAAAAGTGCTTCGTGGTAGGCTCTCCAGTCCACACCAGGAGTGAGTGCGGCCTCAGAACTATGACCACGATCACTACTGCCGAGGCGATCAGGACCAGGAGACCCACTCCGAGACCGATCTGGGCTTTCTTAGAGAGGCGGCAGCCAGGTCTGTCCCCAGACACCTGGCTAAATTCATAGTTAGCCATTGGGCTCCCGAAGACTGGCCCAGGCTAGGCAGGAAGAGAGCACAGGGCTGGCTGGGTCAGAGCCTGCCCCTCCTCCTTTCTTTCACTTGCTTTTATCTGCTTCCTTTCCCACCCCCTACTCCTGCTCCAAAGTTCCACGGGGGTGACTGGACTAATAAGGCTTTTGGGTTGTCAACAGGCACTCCAACTGCTTATTTCCAGACTCCAGAGCAAACTGACCAGAACCTCTCTCTCTCCAAGAGAAGACAGCACTTTAGCCTCTGCTGGTACACAAATAACAGCTTCAGGATACTCCTGGCAAACAACCTTCTGCCACCTGTACACTTGACATGTTTGCTACTTATGCTCGTGTGTGTGTGTGTGTGTGTGTGTGTGTGTGTGTGTGTGTGTGTGTAAAATTATTTTCTATCTCCCTCTCCCTCTCCCTCTCCCTCTCCCTCTCCCTCTCCTCCCTTTTCCTCCCTCCCTCCCTCTCTCTCTCTCTGTTCACCCAAATGCCTGGCAATGAATGGCCTACCTCTACTTCTGAGCTTTGATAAAAATCCTGCCCAAGTATCTTTAAAGTCTCAGCTTCACTCTGCCCCTCATCTCAGGAGGTGTCAGTTCAAACCCAGCCCCAGCTGGTAAAGTGCTGTTAAGATAAACTTATCTCTCTGAACTAGATAGATGTGAGCAGAGACTCACATTCATTACATCAAAACTTGCTTTGATTAGATGGCTTAATACCTCCTAGGTGTTTAGCATAATCCCTAAGACAACAACCGATTAATCAATAAATGTAAGTAATTGCTGCTTGCTCTAGGGGATTGGTAAAGGTAGGATTTTAGAGTTGATAGGATGCTTGCAACCCATCTCATGTGCAGTAATACTCCATCCCACATGGGAACCCCAAAATACAAAGGCTCTCTTTCCCAAGGAGACCCGGCACTCTTCTGCTTAAACAGAGACTTGTCACAGAATGGATCATGACACAGGATTTTCACAGGACACTTTTCAGGCAGAGGGTACTAGATGCAAGAGCTGGGGCAGGAAAGCCCCTTGTTCTGTTTAAGATGCCGGAAAGCAGCCATTGCAGCTATACTACAGGATGAACAGAGAATCCTTCTGAAGGCAGCAGGAGAGTAGGTCTCTGCAGCTCCGTATGTCAGGAGGACTTTTTTAGACTGTGCATTTCATTTTTTGAAACGTTTGCTGTCATTTTGCTTATTCATTTTGTGTGCCTCTCTCCCTCTCTTTTTTTCCTGTGTTTTCTTTTTCTTTTTTTCCTTTTTAAAAATACATTCTTTAATCTTTTTTTGTTTGTTTTTTTGGTTTTGTTTGTTTGTTTGTTTTTTCGAGGCAGGGTTTCTCTGTGTAGCCTTGGCTGTCCTGGAACTCACTCTGTAGACCAGGCTGGCCTCGAACTCAGAAATCTTTAATCTTTTTTTACAGTTCAGACTTCATCTCTTTCCTGGTCCATCCCCACACCTCCTCCTCCCCACCCCCTCTCCAAGAGGACCCACTCCTATCCCTACCCCTCACCCCACCAGACTCCCTCACTCCTTGGGGCTCCAAGTCTCTAGAGGGTTAGGTGCATCTTTTCTGACTGAGTCCAGACCTGGCACTCTTCTACTGTATATGTATTGGACCTCATATCAGTTGGTGTATGCTGCCTGGTCAGTGGCTCAGTGTCTGAGTGGTCTCGGGGGTCCAGGTTAGTTGAGACTGTTGGTCTTCTTTTAGGGTCAACCTTCTCCTCAGCTTCTTCTAGCTTTTCCCTAATTTAACCACAGGGGTCACCAGCTTCTGTACATTGATTGGGTGTAAATATCTGCATCTGACTCATTCAGCTGCTTGTTGGGCCTTTCGAACGGCAGTCATGCTAGGCCCTTGTTTGTAAGCACTCCATAGCATCAGTAATAATGTCAGGCCTTGGGACCTCCCCTTGAGCTGGATCCTAATTTGGGCCTGTTAACTGGACCTCCATTTTTGTTCCTGCAGTTCTTTGGTTCTCTCTCTCTCTCTCTCTGTGTGTGTGTGTGTGTGTGTGTGTGTGTGAGAGAGAGAGAGAGAGAGAGAGAGAGAGAGAGAGAGAGAGAGAGAGAGAATATACGCCACAGGACATGAATGGAGGTCCAAGGACACCTTTGAGGGGTCCTTTCTCTCTCTCTACCATGTGTGTCCAAGGCATTGAACTGAGGTCATCAGGTTTGACAGCAGAGAAGACTAAACAAGTTAGGCCATTTCATCAGCACATAATTCTGTTTTAACCTGTTTAAGATCAGTGACCTTAAATGACCTGGCACATGAGGTTTCAGCACAGTTTGTAAAGAGGGTCATCATTTCACAGAAAGACTATGTATCAGATGGAATGGAGAAGTTTCAAAACCTTGGGGAACATTCTTGACGTAGGAGTCAGAAAACTGTGAAAATCCCAGCAAAGGGAACTTGGAAGGGTGACTCCTGAAAAAGAAAGAAGTTCTTAACTAACAGCAGAAAGGAAAAAAAAAAAAACAACCAAACAACATATTATTCACACATGTGTGTGTATGCTCTTATGTGGGATGGCCATATGGGCCAAAATAGGGCATTAGGTCCCTCAGAGTTGAAGTCATAAATGGTTGTGAGCTTCCTGATGCGGATGCTAGGGGGCCTAACTCCAGTTTTCTGCAAGAACAGCAAACACTCTTAAATGCTTCTTTCCATCCTCAAGAGGGAACACTTTCAGGGAATGAGAAGGACACAGCCCAGCAGGGTAGGTTCACTAGAATGTTTGAAGGTTCGATCAGTAAGTTAGAGTGCAGTTGTGTTGAAAAAGGGAGACATTTTGTTTGTTTGTTTAATGTCAAAAGGAACAGAGAAATAAGGATGCAATTGGAAGATGCTGGGCATTATGATGTGGATATGTATAATTCTCTATAGGATCATGATTTTAGAACTCTTGGACCTCAGGTTGGGGAACTATTTTAGGTTTATGAATTTAGGAGGAGGGGCCAAGATGGAGGACTTGGGTTACTCGTTAAAAGTCTTTGATGCTGTGCTGTGCTATCCCTCACAACTTCCTGTCCGGTTCTCTGCCTTCTGGTTGGTCATGATGTGAACTATTCTTCTATGCCATATAATGCTCTACCAAAAGCATAAAGCCGCAGGCGTGGTGGCACATGCCTTTAATCCCAGCACTCGGGAGGCAGAGGCAGGCGGATTTCTGAGTTCGAGGCCAGCCTGGTCTACAAAGTGAGTTCCAGGACAGCCAGGGCTATACAGAGAAACCCTGTCTTGAAAAACCAAAAAAAAAAAAAAAAAAAAAAAAAAGCATGAAGCCAAGAGACCATGGACCAAATCCTCTAAAACCTGAACCAAAGTGAAATTTCCTTCTCTTCAGTTGTCATGTTGGATATTTTTTCCTCAACAATGAGAAAGTAACAATAGCCTGGGAGTCAGGAAACAGCATCCTGTTCTGAGACCAGACTTCTCACAGAACTTTTGGAGGCTGACAAGCTGACTCACTTACACAGTAACACTTGACAAATGCAGGAGATGGGGAGAGGAATCTGAGGCACGGTGGGGATGTGGGCCAAAGCTCCAGCTCCTTACAAAAAGAGGTGGAGAATATGAAGGGGTGGGGGTGGGGGTTTTGACAAGGAAGTTGTCTCCTGATTGCTTCTTTCGTGAAGTAGAAAGAGAACACTCCTGTGAGGAACTGTTTGGAACATTGATGGAGACTACTAATCAGGCTGGGGAGTAGACAAGTCTTCAGGGTGTCATTAAATGGTTAAAAGTTCAAAGAAAGGCCAGTTAGTGAACCCCCTCCCCCTCCCAACACCCCCCCCCAGTTTGTGCAACCACACCCACTGCCTAAACAAAAACAAAAAACAAAACAACAACAACAACAAAAGAAAATGGACAAAGGTTGAAGCTCAGTCAGCCAGTCTGTTGGAGATGCCATAGCACAGTATCACACATACTGGGTATCTTAAGCAAAAGAAATGTATTGTCTTGCACTACTGGACGTTCAGGATCAAGGTTTCTGCATGGGTGGCTGTTCTGAGGCCTGTCCACTCGAATTTCAGTCTGCCCTTCTCTTCGTCTTTATTCGCTGAGCAGGTATCTCTGTAACAGACTGCGACCTAATTTCCAGTTTGTATGAAACCACCAGGTGATGGATTTGAGCCTTCCCTCCCTCCATGGTCTCAGTTTAATTATTCTATACAGGTAACTGGGTTATCTTCTATCTTCTTTTGAGACACGAAGTTTAGGGCTTATACCTAAGAATTGTGGGAGTTGTCATGAAGTCCTTAACACTGGGTAAACACCAAACTGAAATTTGAGCAAGGATAGATTTAAGTAATAGACCGTGGCTCCTAAATCCTCCAGCACAAAAGAAAGATAAAAAAACAGTGAAAAGACACAAGATATTGCTGCCATGATTCTAATGGGACTGCAGAATTATAAGAGCCTAGGATATTTATCCTTCCGTGACTTCACAGGTCAAACTCAACATTAGTCTTGTCCACCGTGGCAGAGACGATATGGAGGGAGCATGAGACAGCTAGGGTTTGGTCAGGAAGCTTAGAGCAATGAGAACTATCGTTCAGTTCACATTCTTTTTATTTAGACTAGGGTCCCAAATGATAGAATGGCTGAGATATTTGTCCATATTATCCTTACTTATGATTAGTCTTTCTACTTCAACTAGCTCAATTTAGAAAATCTTCTGAAAACATGCCAATGACATGTCTCCTAGATGATTCCAGAGTCGATATTAACCATCACAGCAGGCCTTCAAGTTGTACCCTCTCGTGGCTGAACACTACAGATGCCAGCAGATGTCCTGAGACAAGACAGATCTCACAGGCTTGGGAATGAGCTACCTAGCCACCAAACACAACTTTGCAGAACATCTTCTAGGCTTCCTTCCCACGAGTATTTACTTAGGGTGTGGTTGGTAACAGTTGACCTTTTTTTTTTCCTCTTTGTATTCTGAAATTTAACATAAAGTCCTTAAGTGCCTGTTAGGCAAATAGATGCACAGCTCCCCCAGTTTACTCCCAGTATCCAGACTTTCCGATGAGTGGAGGGTTACACATGTCACATCTGAACTATAGATTTGAAAATGGAGCATGAGGGCTGGTGAGATGGCTCAGTGGGTAAGAGCACCCGACTGCTCTTCCGAAGGTCCAGAGTTCAAATCCCAGCAACCACATGGTGGCTCACAACCATCTGTAATGAGATCTGACTCCCTCTTCTGGTATGTCTGAAGACAGCTACAGTGTACTTACATATAATAAATAAATAAATCTTAAAAAAAAAAAAAGAAAGAAAATGATGGAGCATGAAGCGCTGCTCCTACTTTGCCTCAAGTTTGCCTCCCTTATCTCTGACCCTGTGCTGTTCTCCCACTTTCTTTTACCCCTTTGCCCTGTGTTTCTTTTCATGTTATCTGTAAGTGCAAAGTTCAAAAACAGTTACTGTGTAACGAGCCTCACCCTCTCCCCCCAACCATCCCTTTTAAAAGAGTATTGTTAACTTTTTCAAAGACATGTTCACTTTTTGTTTATCTGTATGTGTGTGAGCCTATGTGGGTTTATATGTACAAGGTATGTTCAAGAGCCCCTGGAGGTCAAGAAGAGAGCATTAGATTCTCGAAGCTGAAGTTAAAAGAGGTTGTAAGCCACCCATGGTAGGATCTGGTATGCAATTCGGATTCTTTCAAGCACTATTCTATCTAGCCCTATGTATTTGCTTTTGACAATAAATATGATAAATACACATGGAGCAAACTGGTAAACATAAAAAATGACTTTTTCCTTCGCTGGTTTCCTCTTATGTTAATGAACAAATAAGACACACATTTACATATATACATATTTACTTGTATATAATCATATACACATGCATCCACACATACATAGACAGATCTTTATTATAGCATGCCATGTCCTATTGGTTACCTGATTACCTTGGAAAGATAACACCAGCCAAAAACATTGAACCGAGTGGCACAGTATCTAGACTGTGGATTTCCTGGCATTCACTTGAGTAAACCTGCTCTTTTTGCTGTCTTCATTTCTTGTTATTAATCTTCAGTGAGTTGAGGAAACTTGGGCTTTTTGTTCCTCTTTCTGGTAAATATAACAAACACAGGAGAAAATGAATCCAAAACGAAGCCTGCCACCCTTGACTTCTGCAGTCACTTGGTTTGTGAGCTCTCTCCATTTGCATTTTATCTTTCTAAAAGATGCCTAGCTACCGTATCTGAGATTGATACATTCTTAGAGAAGAAAACTACATCTGCATCAACTTCTCATCTCTTCCAAACAGAACATACTGCCACGATATGACTAGTGGGCTGGTTCCCTACACCTTTCTTTTGAGAAATAGTTGACATGCGCTGTCTAATCAGACAAAAGTGAGGCTGACACGAGAGAAACTACACACCTAAAATGGACAGAGTCCTGTGATTATAGACGTATTGGGACACAGTTAACATACTGAGACTCAAAGCATAGCGCATGATAGTTTTAATTCATTTGTTCATTTATTTGACAGATATTGAGGACCCACCATGTGCAAGTCACTGTTAGGTGCCGAGAGCACAGAAATAAAGGGGCCTTGATCTTGGGACACACAGTGAAAAGCATAGGCTTTGTGGTCAGGTAGGAGGGCTTGGCCTTTCCAAAAGAGCATGAGTCTGCTCTGAAGCACACATTCCTCTTCTGTACAATGAAATTAAAGGAATCTTTGGGCTTGGAAGAATTCCTTTGCTAGGGACTCCCTCCAACACAAGTTTGAAGAGTGAGCTCAGATAGTACAGCAGCTACATGGCTGACCAGAGGGATGCCAGTAGATCTGAGCAGCTTTAAGAGAGGCTTAGAGAAGACAGGGTACTACATTAGGGTGTAAATAACAAGCAAGGTATGTAGACAAAAGGGATGGGTGTTCAAACACAGCCTTAAGCAATCTTGTGGATCTGGGGGTGCCTCTAGAGTGGCCCATACACAATTCCTGTTAACATTTTTTATATCTTTCTGTTTAGCTTTGTTGTCGTTTAATCATTGGTAGGTTCAAAGGTAGTTATGAAGCCCAAGGGCTGTTAAGTCTGTTATGAAATTGTGTCTCTTAGAAATCACAGGAAAGCAAATAAGACCTGAACAATGACAACACTGATAGACATGATATGAAAGGAGGAAATTTCATGGGGATCTACCCTTAGACAAAGAACTACAGGCAGCTAATAACTGCTAGGAGAGGGCGAGTTAATTTTCCCCAGAGAGGAACCCCCTACCTGGCTCTACAATATAAATTGATCAGCTTGAAATCATACTTACAAGGAACACTAAACCATCTCAGCAGGTTGTACTTATATATTATGTGTGTGTGTGTGTGTGTGTGTTGTGAGTGTGTGCATGTGTAAAACAAGAAGAAGGAGGGGGGAGAAGGAGGGGGAGGAGGGGGAGGGAGAGGAGGAGAAAGAGGAGGAGGAGGAAGAGGAAGAGGAGGAAGAGGAGGAGAAGGAGAAAGAGAAGGAGAAGGAGAACGAGAACAAGAAGGAGAATGAGAAGGAGAACGAGAAGAAGAAAAAGAGGCTATGAATTTGGGACAGAGTGGGGTGGGATGGTGGTAGGAGGGGTTGGAAGAAGGAAAGGAAGCAAATGACCGGGCCCATCTCCTCTCTGTAACACAAAAGCCCAGATTCACTCTTCAGAAGCTCCTTAAACATGAGTGCCCTCCTTATATAATCTTTTCACTTCCCAGGCTTGCTGCACATATACCTCCTCCTGGTTCAAGTCTCCAGAAGTGGGTGGAGCCTCTCCTCTATCCTACCCCTGCAGGTCTCCTCCTCTATGACAGTACAATGCTTGCCTTGGTTCATCACAAGTACATTATGCCCCCAGTACCTAGACAATGTGCAGCATGAGGCTGGCACCAGGCAATGCCTATAGGAGGAAGCCCTTTCTCACGACCTAGCTACTGGCATTGGGCTGAGTACTAGACCATAAATCTAAGTCCTTCCTCACGCTCTCCAGCTGAAATCCTTCTAATGATGAGCACCTGCTGCTCATCCACGGAGAGTAAAGCAGAGTAATGAAGAGAGAAGACAGGGGTGCTATAGTTAACTGTAATTGTCCTCTTGTTCTCCTTCAATAATGATCGCTAGCATCTTGATAGAGTGTCAAGCCCCTGTGAACAATAACGCCATTTCAAAAACCTTTTACAAAAGACTTGTTCTAGATAAGCTGAGTGTGTCCTTGAAGAGGACTTATGGTACAGATTAGATACTTCTGGGGACATTCTTCACTGGCAACTGTAAGGGGCCTTTTGTGACCTGGGAAAGCTCAGAGCTGATCTGGTGGTGGTGGTAGGGGTCTGTCTCTTCAGGGTGTTTTGTGTATTCTTCACTCAGGAGCACCATGAAGAAACACTTCACAATGCACTAGGAAAGCCTAGTGCATTAATGACATTATCAGGTCCCAACCTGGGCTTGTATGTCTACTTGATTGAAGAGAAGAAGAGGTACATGTCTCTCCTCCTACATCCCGAGCAAGGCCCAATATCCCAGTTCCATTTTTCCCTCCTAGGTTTTCTGTGAAACAGGAGTAAACAGGACTTAGTACAATGCCAACATTTCCAATTCACTGGATCCAAGACAAAAGGAAAGAATTCTCTGAACTCTTTAAAAGATATACTTATTCTAATTCTATGCAGTTGTGTTTTTTGACTGCTGGTATGTATTGGCAGTCCCTAGGGAGGCCAGAAGATAGTGTCATATGCCCTGAAACTAGAGTTTCAGATAGTTGTGAGCTACCATGTGGGTGCTGGGAATCGAACCCAGGTCCTTTAGAAGAGTGAATGGGTTTAAGCACTGAGCCATCTCTCCAACCCCACCCCTGTATTTCTGGCATTTTCTCCACCTCACCAGTCTGTGGCAGGACGCCAAGGCAGTCTTTGTTTCAGTTATGTCCACAGGGGCTAGAAAGCCACAGGTATCTAGAAGGTACTGAAAACCATTAACAAATATCATGCATCACTGCAATGTTTTTTTCTTATATTTCCTCAATCATCCACTTACTCATTAAATATTTATTGAGTGTTTAGCTTATGAGATGTAGCCTCCCCCAGCCTCGAAGCAGGCTGATCCAGACTTTGACCTTGCTGCCACTAAGAAGGAGAATACCTAGGGTGGAGCCTTCCTGCCTAGATGGCTCTATTGTTCAGACACTGCCGCTGTTCTCCTTCAACACCTTGCTACCTGCTGAGAGGCCCCTGAAATATTCTGGAGACTACACCTGCAGCTGGTTCCAGGCACCAAGAATGGATTGGCGGGAATGGCCCTCTGCCCCTTTATAAGCACATTTGCTATTAAACATTTGAGCTTTGATCAGGAACCTTGACTTAGCTCCATTTTTCTCTCGACCGTCTAGTTCTCTCTCTTTCAGCTCCAGTCTGCCTCCCAGGTGTACCCCGTTTCTTGTGAGCCGCAGGTCGGTCGCAACAATGAGCTGTTATAAGTAGAAGGTATCAAGAACTAAAAATAGTCCCGCAGTCCCTAATAGAGGCAGACGTGGAATAGACACACTCATTAAGTAATCCATTACACAGGTGGAACAGTGCTAGGGACCAGAAGACCAACTAAACAGGGCATGGATCTGGAATTGGAAGGTTGCTATGGGCCTAGAGGACTGAGGAAGGTCTCATGGGGAAGGTTATTATATGAAGAAGGTGAGGTAGCCACATAACACAGACAGAGCAGGTGAAAGGTCTCACTTAAGGCAGAAGTAAGCCAGATATGTTCAAGGAGCGTCAAAGGGCAACTAGAGGACCCTGGTGCCAGGATTCCGGAAGAAAAGTGCAGGGGCTGAGCAATAAGCTCAGATCTGGGGTCAAAGGTAACTCTGGGATTTTAGCTGCTACAGTGAGGCTTCAGGTGTGTGCATGTGTGTATGAACAGGGATGCTGCTGACTGTGTGTTGGCAGTGGGTGCCAAGCAGACACATATATAAGAAAGTTATACCTACGGGCTTGAATTTTATTAGAGCCCTTGCTGAAAAGCAATAGAAAGGAGCCCAGAAGTAGAAGCAGCTAGCAAGATCATTTAAGAGTCTGTGGCATCTGGATCCAGACAAGAGATGATGGTGTTTTGAAATGGGTTAGCAGCGGCAGATAAGATTAAACTCTGGGTGTCGCTACTTAGGACGGGCCGCTAAATTTAGCGTCAGAGGCAGCTGTGATCTGGGCTTGCGCAATGGGGAGGATAGCCATGATGTGAGTGAGCAGACGGGTTGATAGAGAAATTGCTTGCTGAACTGAGAAAGATGGAGGAAGGGAAATTCATTCCAGGCCCAAGTTTGGGAAGCCCATTACTCCCACAAGAAAAAAAAATGTTGAGAACAGAAGCTTTATAAATGTTAGCTCATTGAGATCTATAACGAGTTCAAAACACGGGCCGTACAAGTGACCCAGACTACTGTGAGGGAAAGACTGGCTTACTGGTAGAGCATGGGTACCGGGATTTAAGCCTGTAGGATGGACACGGGTGTCTGTTCTTCCTCACTGTATCTATCACCTTGCAGCAGAGCACTGTCACACATCCATGCGTACACCTGGCGCCTCGTTGTAGCAATTAAAACCCTAGCATTGCCTTTGAGCCCACTTCTGAGCCTATCACCCAGTCCATCCCCAGTGTGTGCCTTAAATTCGAGCAACTCCTATAGCTTGACCTTGGAAGTGGAACCCCAAGTGGACTATGGGTTGGGTGAGAGAATGATCCTGTGTGGAAAATCAGCTTATGGACACGAGAAAAGGGTGCCCTGATTCTGACTATCATAAACAGCGTACTCACTGATTTAGTGCTCAGTGCTCACTGATTTAGTGCTCAGTGCTCACTGATTTAGTGCTCAGTACTCACTGATTTAGTGCTCAGTACTCACTGATTTAGTGCTCAGTACTCACTGATTTAGTCAAATTAACCCCTTTATTGCCCAAGTACTAACTCTGCACACTAGCTATTCTATACATGCATTGCCAATCAACCGAGAATACCAACATATGCCATTTCCTTTCAACAGATCTTATAAGATGTTTACTTCACTTCTAGGGATATTTATGCTTTCCATTCTTACATTCAACACCAAGAGGCTGAAGGTCAAACATCTTAGCTGGAGAATTCTGGAATAGCTGAAGGACACTGAATAATGCTCTCTCAGCCCAGTTTTAATTCACTGGAAGCGAATTAAAAACAAAACAAAACCACAAAAGAAGCAAAAAATGAAGAGAAAGTCCCAAGTGAAACCCATTTGAAGACTTTGACCCTAACTATCACTCACTGACTTTCACACACGTTTCCTTTCAACAGTGAACATCCTTTTTAGGTCAGCTTTTACATTCATAGCAAAATTGAGCAGGAAATAGAATTCTTACACCTTCCCTCATCCCTCTACCCATACCTATCCACCTATACCCAAGCACACCCCCATCCACACCCATATACCTCTTCCCACATTCATGCACACCACCAGCCATACACCCCACCCACACCCATACCCATATCTATACCCATGCACCCCACACCCATATATCCCCCCACTAGGTTGATTAATATTCATTATCAATTTAACTGAAGTTATCTAAGAGACATAGCTCTGGTTGTATCCAGGAAAGTTTCCAGAAATATTTAGAGGAGGAGGGGAGACTCACTCTGTGTGGGTAGCACCATTGTAGCCTGGATGCAATCTGGAACTGAGTGAACAGAGAAGAAAAGGAAGGAAAAAAAGGAGACTGAGAACTGACATCTGTCTCTCCCATTCTCTGGACTGCATGTAGTGAGAACAGCCTCACGTGCCTGCTACCCTACCTTCCCTCCTTGATTGACCAGATCCCTTCACAAACCATGAGTCCAAGTCAGCCTTTCCTTGCTTTAGTGGCTTTTGACAAGTATTCTGTCAAAGAAGCAAGTGAGACGTCACTAAAACCAGAAAACAAAAGTGACTCCACATGTTAGCCAGATGTCATTGAAAGAACCTAGTGGGGAAACCCCCACTCAACTCCCGATTTGGTGTGCACCCAAGAATCACGAACAGAACAGAACGCCCTGATGTAAAAACACGAAGTAGTTTAAGGGCAGAGCTCTGGGTCGAAATGTATCTCATGCAGGAGACAGTGGATTCGACCACAAGGCTTGGAAGCTAGGGTTTTTTATAGAAAAGGGGCTGGGACTGGGGGAGGAATTGGCGCGGTTTCACATGATTGGTCCTTTTAAACATCAGCAGACTGTACATGCAGATAACATTTAACTTAGGTCAGAAGGGTGGGAGATAGGGAGGCGCTGGGCCAGTCCTGCATGTCATTCTCTTTATTTTTATGTCCAAGCAGCCTCAGGAATGTCTTAAAGACGGGCCTGCCCGGGCATGTCCTGGCCTGTTCTGCTATGTCCTCAGCCCCAGGTTTCAAAGCTCACAAACAACTCTTTGGGCTATTTGACATAAATTACATGAATCACAGGTCTCAAGTTTTATTTTCTTTCATCATGACTACAATATAAGTACCCGTCTACTGTTTATACCCTGGCCCAGTCCCGTCGCCCGACATTCTATGAGTTTTTGCGGGGGTGGAAGAGTATGCAACACCTACTATGTTTGCACCCTGTTCCTTCTCAACTCAGGTAACCATTACTTTTCTTGATAATCTTCTTTTTTTTTACTGGATTATTGTAACTGGAATTGTACAATAGGTTACCTTTTCAAATGGTTTATTTGATTTTCTTCCTGTGTCTGAATGTTTTGTGTATGCTTCTGAGGGATTGGCCTTCCTTCCTGAACTTCTCTGCTTCCATGCTTATTTCCCATAATCCCAAGCCCCTTATCTGTGCCAGTGCAGGTTCAAGACCACTAGCTAAGTCCGCCTCCCTCAGATAAGGGGCAACTGGAAAGTTGTCCTTCACTCTGGTCCAGTGGACATTTTTCAGCTGCCTTCATTCTTGCCACTGGGAAGTTGTACAAACATGTCCCTGTGCCTGGTCTTTCTATTGCAGAGATTCCATGATCTCAAGAGCTTGAATTTAATCATCCCTGACCTAGAGCAGTGGAACGAATTGGTGTTTGACCTTGAGCCCAAAGGGATGCTTTGAAGGTGATGGTGGCAGGGCAACTCCCCTTCACACTGTAGGCTCTTCAGCTGGACTATAAACTAAATGGACACAAACAGATTAACAAGGGGGAAAGCTACATTTAAATATGCAGGATATCTGAAGTCCCTGAGGGAAAAAGTAACTTGAAAAAAGAGTAAATGGTTAAAGTTTATGCTATATGCTAGGCAATGGTGGTTCATGCCTTTCATCTCAGTGCTTGGGGGGCAGAGGCAGAGGCAGAGGCAGAGGCAGAGGCAGAGGCAGAGGCAGAGGCAGAGGCAGAGGCAGAGGCAGAGGCAGAGGCAGAGGCAGAGGCAGAGGCAGAGGCAGAGGCAGAGGCAGAGGCAGAGGCAGAGGCAGAGGCAGAGGCAGAGGCAGAGGCAGAGGCAGAGGCAGAGGCAGAGGCAGAGGCAGAGGCAGAGGCAGAGGCAGAGGCAGAGGCAGAGGCAGAGGCAGAGGCAGAGGCAGAGGCAGAGGCAGAGGCAGAGGCAGAGGCAGAGGCAGAGGCAGAGGCAGAGGCAGAGGCAGAGGCAGAGGCAGAGGCAGAGGCAGAGGCAGAGGCAGAGGCAGAGGCAGAGGCAGAGGCAGAGGCAGAGGCAGAGGCAGAGGCAGAGGCAGAGGCAGAGGCAGAGGCAGAGGCAGAGGCAGAGGCAGAGGCAGAGGCAGAGGCAGAGGCAGAGGCAGAGGCAGAGGCAGAGGCAGAGGCAGAGGCAGAGGCAGAGGCAGAGGCAGAGGCAGAGGCAGAGGCAGAGGCAGAGGCAGAGGCAGAGGCAGAGGCAGAGGCAGAGGCAGAGGCAGAGGCAGAGGCAGAGGCAGAGGCAGAGGCAGAGGCAGAGGCAGAGGCAGAGGCAGAGGCAGAGGCAGAGGCAGAGGCAGAGGCAGAGGCAGAGGCAGAGGCAGAGGCAGAGGCAGAGGCAGAGGCAGAGGCAGAGGCAGAGGCAGAGGCAGAGGCAGAGGCAGAGGCAGAGGCAGAGGCAGAGGCAGAGGCAGAGGCAGAGGCAGAGGCAGAGGCAGAGGCAGAGGCAGAGGCAGAGGCAGAGGCAGAGGCAGAGGCAGAGGCAGAGGCAGAGGCAGAGGCAGAGGCAGAGGCAGAGGCAGAGGCAGAGGCAGAGGCAGAGGCAGAGGCAGAGGCAGAGGCAGAGGCAGAGGCAGAGGCAGAGGCAGAGGCAGAGGCAGAGGCAGAGGCAGAGGCAGAGGCAGAGGCAGAGGCAGAGGCAGAGGCAGAGGCAGAGGCAGAGGCAGAGGCAGAGGCAGAGGCAGAGGCAGAGGCAGAGGCAGAGGCAGAGGCAGAGGCAGAGGCAGAGGCAGAGGCAGAGGCAGAGGCAGAGGCAGAGGCAGAGGCAGAGGCAGAGGCAGAGGCAGAGGCAGAGGCAGAGGCAGAGGCAGAGGCAGAGGCAGAGGCAGAGGCAGAGGCAGAGGCAGAGGCAGAGGCAGAGGCAGAGGCAGAGGCAGAGGCAGAGGCAGAGGCAGAGGCAGAGGCAGAGGCAGAGGCAGAGGCAGAGGCAGAGGCAGAGGCAGAGGCAGAGGCAGAGGCAGAGGCAGAGGCAGAGGCAGAGGCAGAGGCAGAGGCAGAGGCAGAGGCAGAGGCAGAGGCAGAGGCAGAGGCAGAGGGAGACAGGCAGATTCTATGACTTCTAGACTACTTTGGTCTACAGAGCTAGTTCCAGGACAGCCAAGGCTATTACACAGAGAAATCTGGTCTCAAAAAAAAAAAAAATTATGCAACACGTCCTCATTACAGGAAGGGATGGGGGTTGAGGCTTCTATGAAAGTGGGCAATTACCCAAGATGTGGTAGGGCTGGGGAGGAAGTACGCCTATCTTGCAAATAAGTCTCCCGGAAAGAAAGATTAATCTGGGTACTGTCCTCTACTTGACATGGAAAGTTTACCGTTTTACACTTCCTTTTCAAATATGTGTGTGTTTACAAAAGGAAAGCTTCTCAGAGCTGCTGTCTGCAGTTTCTCATAATAACCAGCCTCAGATATGCCAAGTATAATTTGAGGTAGCATATTTTGATCTCCTATGATCATATTTAAGGGTAATGTGTCCTGAGCCCCAGTAACTGAGCATTGTGAAAAAAGAATCGGCAGGCATGGCACACAGAAAAACTCAGTCTTTGGCATGATTAAGAAAGCACCTTTCACAGAGTAGGGTGTCTATTTATAGGAAGAAGAAGAAGAAGGAGAAGGAGGTGGAGAAGGTGGAGGAGGAGGAAGAGGAGGAAGAAGAGGAAGAGGAGGAAGAAGAGGAGGAAGAAGAGGAGGAAGAAGAAGAAGGCGGCACACAAAAGCACCACAGACTTGTATCAACAATGGAGATAGACGCTCTCAGCTTGAGTGGTATATAGTCCTCAACAGTGACTACAGCTGGTGCACAGCCCTCAACAGTGACTCAACTCACCATTTTTTTTTCCTTTGGAATTTATTGCTCACAATGAAGTTGTCCAATTTATCGATAGACAACAGAGAGGTTTATGACCCCTGACATAGATATTGTAGGAAATATCCATGCCGATAATGCAGAATAATCTCTAAGATACATTAAGGGGAAGAAAAGCAATGGACTGAGGTTTGTTTTGAATGGCTTCATCTTTCTGAAGGAAAAGGTTAAGGGCAACCATGTGTGTTCATATCTGTTTGTATGTTCACAAAGAAACCCCTGATAGGCCCATAGGAATCTCTAAACAAGTGGTAACCCGAGTCGGGTACAGATCAGAAGAGGTAATGAAAGTGGGATTCCTGACCAACTATAGCCTCCCCAACTCATGTTGAAACCTACTTGATGCTGAAACAGTGTGAAGTGAGACTCTCAGGGTGTGGTGATGTCATGGGAGTCCTGCCACCATGCAGGAGTCAGTGGCTGCTGTTACTCTGGGGATTCCAGTCCAGTGTGCTCCTGAGAAAGGAGAAGAACAAAGCTTGAGTCCTCTCTGTCTGGGTATACTGGCTTGTCCATTCTGCTTTGTCATGACAGGGAACAAAGTTCACCAGGAGGTGATACTGTGTCCCTACGTATCCCAGTCACCAGAGGTATGAGCAAGATAAATTGTTATTCTTCTGGTATACTAGTTTTTCTTCTCAGTTTTATATTTGTAATGGAGTCTCAGTGTGTAACACAGACTATTTTGGAACATGCTCTGAAGCCAAAGTTGGCTTACAACTTCTAACAATTCTCCTGCCTCAGCCTTTTGAGTGACGAGATTTCAATCATGGTATTCTATAGCCACAGAAAAGGGACGAAGATATATGATGTGTGCTTTCATAAGAACTTTTAGTTTTTAAATGCATGTACATACTAGCTTTTCAAAAAATAACATTAAAAACCACCAGATGTAATATTTAAAAATTCTATTTATTTATACTATACAATAACGGTGGACCATTGAGAGATAGCTTGTGTTCCCTGTCACCAGGCAAGCTTTTAAAAGTCCTCACTGTTGAGAGATCTACGGAGGAGTACTTTTCCCTTTGGATAGGGCATTGTTTCTTCCTAGCATTCACAACACACTGATAGCAACTTCCTTCCTGTTTCTGCTGTAGCCCCAGAAGCCCCGAGAACACAGAAGAAAATAAAAGGTGCAGGCACCTCTTTCAGAGCCCTGTGGAACTTCTCCAATTAGGGCCACCAACTGTGGAGCAAATGTTCAAATACTGAGCCTCAGGGTAACATCTCTCATCTAAAACACCATAATGATCAATCTGTATAGTTGGAAGAGACACTCTACAAAAGTGCAGATATTTTTAATAATTTTAAATTCCAAGAGGATTTCCTGCTAATGCAAGCCTTACAGGTAGTGTTCAACATACTTCATGGCATTGGAATAACTCCGGTGGGTCTTGATGCAAATTCTTGTGCTTCTAGGACCAATGGCTCGAAACAGGATTTCTAAAATCGCTTGACTTCATGCAAATCATTTGCTCAGTCTGAATGTGATTTCAAGTATTCAGTTGGCTGATCGCGTTTTGCTATCTGCTCCGAGACTATAGTTTTCAGAGGTTTGTGTGGTAGAAAGCAGGAGTTTCTATGCTCTCTGGAAAGACTAGTGCATTTTAGAACCTACCTTCTGTGTTAACAATTGGTTTGTGTAAAGCTTTCTATGAAGAATCTTTTTTCTTTTTTAGTTTACCTCACCTGTGGTCTCGAATTAGACACCCCCACGGACAAGTAGATGCCATGGTGGCAGGTCTTCTGGCCTTCTCTCTCAACCTCTTCCTGTCTGAGGAGCAGCAACTGTTAGGTGTGAGCTGCATTGCCTACAAAACTTTGCAGCAGGAATAGGTTCAAGTACCTTGTGGTAAATGCTACGTGGTCTGAACTGGCTTCCTTCTCTGAGCAATTCATTCCCTGAGCAGACTTACGGTCTGTCACGGGGTTTGTTTCTGAAGAAATACAGCTAATGACAATGTCACCTTACTTAAGGACTAAAGAGGATTTCCTGATGATCAGCATGGCGGAAGGGCATTCTCCAAGTCCTGAGATACTGCCCGGGCTTGTTCCAGCCATGGCAAGGGAGCTGAGAATGTCGGAAGGAAGAATAATTGGCTGTGTGTTGGCTGGGAGGGAGGGAGTGTCGGCAGGGAGCTCTTGTGCCTCCACTGGACTCTCCTTTACTTTCCTCATGTAGCCAATGGGATAGGACTGACTAACCTGCTTCGTTTAGGCTGAAGGTCAGCAAACCTTTCCGGACAGGAAATGAGTACTTTCAGCTTTGATGGCTTCCTATCTCTGTACATCTAGTCAGCACTGCCATCTTAGCAGAGAGCATTAGTTGACACAGACAGGAAGAAGATGGCTGCTCTGCAATCAAACCATGTCCATGGACGCTGGAATTTCAGCATCTTGCATTTTTTTTTTTTTTTTTTGGTTTTTCGAGACAGGGTTTCTCTGTATAGCCCTGGCTGTCCTGGAACTCACTTTGTAGACCAGGCTGGCATTTTTTTTAAGACTATAAAATGATGTCCTTTATAAATCTTTCCAATCATTTCAAAGCATAAAATTCACTCACAGGATGACAAGATGCCTAAGTGAGTGAAGATGCTTGCTACCATACCCTGGTGATCTTAGTTTAATTTCTAGAACCCACATAGAAGAAGAGGAGAATAGACTCGCCGACATTGAATGTTGTCCTCAGACCCCCACAAGCATGTCCCATGCACACACAAGTCAATCAAACAATAAAAATGAATAAATGCACTTTTTAAATTAATGAGAAAACTGACACCATGCATAGCCTCCAGGCGTATGAAAGCAAGGATTCTGTAGATTCTGTCCATTGCAGGCTATCTTGGTTATTGTTTTATTGTCATAACAAAGCATCATGACCAAGGCAGCTTGTAAAAGAAAGAATTTATTTGGGGGCTCAGAGTTCCAGATTGTTAGAGTCCATTGCCATCATAGCAGGGAACATGGCGGCAGGTGGGCAGACATTCAAAATGAAATGCAACGGTGGCTGAGAATTTACATCTGATCCACAGACTTGAGGGGAGAAAGAGTAAGAGAAAAGGTGGGGAGACAGAGACAGAGAGGCAGAGAGAGACAGATAGACCGAGAGCTAACCAACTAATAGCATGGACTTTGAACCACCAAAGCCCATCCCCAGTAACACAACTCCACTTCTCCTAATTCTTCCCAAATGGTTCTACCAATTGCAGACCAAACATTCAGATATATGAGCCTATGGGGACCATTCTTTTTTTTTTTTTTTTTTTTTGGTTTTTTGAGACAGGGTTTCTCTGTATAGCCCTGGCTGTCCTGGAACTCACTTTGTAGACCTGGCTGGCCTCGAACTCAGAAATCCACCTGCCTCTGCCTCCCGAGTGCTGGGATTAAAGGCGTGCGCCACCACGCCCGGCAAAAAGCCTTTTGTTTTGTTTTTCAAGACAGGGTTTTTCTGTATAGCTCTGGCTATCCTGGAACTCACTTTGTAGACCAGGCTGGCCTTGAACTCAGAAATCCGCCTGCCTCTGCCTCCCAAGTGCTGGGATTAAAGGCGTGCGCCACCATGCCCGGCTTTATGGGGACCATTCTTATCCAAACCACCACACAGGCCATTGACATATACAGTCTGCAATGCTAGTTTCCCCTAAACATTGCATTGTAAGCCACTTTACAGCTTGGGACATCCCAGCACCTATCATTGTAATTTTTCAAAAGGATTGTCAAGGGTTTTGTCAAAGGATTGTCAAAGGATTGTCAAGATTTTAATAGCTAGCCCCTGGTTGTGTGCCGTGGCTCTCTTCTTTCCAGTAGCCAATTCTACTAAGAAGAACACCTGACAAAATTCTAAGGAGCCAAGAGATCTTTTACACAGGAGCAAGGGTGTTATATCATAAGTATAATGCCATCCCTGGCCTAGCATCTCCTCCTGGAACAGGCCCTAGTACAGAGCTAAAAATATCTAGCTACTAAATAACTGTGTTAGCATTCCACCACTCTGTTAACATACCTAGAGTAATTAGCTCATGGAAAGAAAAGGTTTCTCTTTGCTCTCAGTTAGGGAGGTGTTGTTTATGATGGATTGATCTTATTGATTTGTGCCTGTGGCAAGGTAGGGCGCCATGGAGAATACTACAGAACAAAGTTGCTTACCTCATTCATGTCCAGGAAGCAAAAGAGAGGATTGAAGTCCTATGGTTACACGCAACGCCAGTCCTCAGTAACCTGAAGGTCTCCCACTAGGCCTCACTGCTTAAAAATGTCTGCAATATTCTAAAAGTGTCACCATGAGCACCAAGATCTTAATGCATGGGCCTTTATTGAGCACACTGAATCCAAACTGCAACACTAATGATACCTGAGTTCTAGTCTGTGATTTTATCAGTCCACAGCAACCTTATTAGGCAACTCCATTGGAGAAGGGATGAATGAGAAGCCAAATTCAGAGTCATGTCCTTGAATATAATACTACCATAACACTGCATACCCCTCCCACAATTCCCAATCAAAACAGTCTGTAAATGTGGACCGCGTAAATCGGGTAATGTGAAAACGCTTCATACAAACTCAGCCTTTAAGAACATAAACCTTTATGCACATTAGTGTCTCAAACACTCCTTTCAGACTGGTCTCTTTCACCTGGCTGTATAACCTCCTCTTCAGTCTCTGTCACTTTTTTTTTCCTCCCATGATGCTCAGCTGGATGAAGTCTTCCACTCTGAATCCTAAGGCTCTCTGGGCCATCTTCATCACTTACATAAAACAGATGTTACTTGCTAGGCTAATTCTCCTCTAGTGGGTGTCTGTCGCCCTCCTCCCCTCCCGTCCCCTGCTCACCCGGCTTCTGAATGACATTGGTAACAATCATGGTGAAGAACAGTGTTCCAGTGGTTACATTTTTTGTAAATCTTTATTTCTCAAACCCCAAACAAGCTTACACTGCTCTTAAAGCTTGTAAGTGTGGACTTGGTCTCAAACTGTTAAGGTTTAAAACACCATCTAGGTAGGACTAATGTGCTACGTTTTCTAAAACGTGTAGAATCCTGCAGGTTAAGTTGGAAGAAGTTCAAAGCAAACAGCCCTGCTTTGGCACTGAGAAGGGACCTGTACCCGAATCAGCTTTTCAACATACGTTTTCTCCAAATAAATAAGTTATTTTCTAGGAGAATTTGGGTAATTTTAGCAGCTGTCACATGATGAAAACTTCTCAAGGAGAGAATAATATAATCATGAATAAATACCTATTAGAAAAAAGTGATGCGGACTGGTAAGATGGTTCAGTGGGTAAGAGCACCCGACTGCTCTTCTGAAGGTCCAGAGTTCAAATCCCAGCAACCACATGGTGGCTCACAACCACCCGAAATGAGATCTGACGCCCTTTTCTGGTATGTCTGAAGACAGCTACAGTGTACTTACATATAATAAATAAATAAATAAATCTTTAAAAAAAAAGAAAAAAGTGATGCATTTTGAGTCTTTGGGGGTAAAACAAACTATAAAATGCCAAGTAATTTAACAATACATATTTCTTACTACTGGGATAGCCTTTCACTGGCTTTACAAAGAAAAACAGAAACAGTTGGGACTCAAGTCCCGGTGATCATGTTGGAATTAGCATAGTTCAGACTCCACAACCAGCCTTGCTGGGTATTAATGTGGCTTTTCAGAGCCCTTGCCAGGTCTTGAAAAGCCGTTTTCCAGTCTCAACAATCAGTCCACACTGGTCGCCAGAAGTCTTTCAGTCTGCCCCTTTCCCTGGTGCCAAAAGTCTCCTGAGAAGGGAAAGGCTGAGGTCTGGCTTTCAAAACAAGCCTGTTTACTGAGTCCCAGGAATTGCAAAGTCTTCAGTGAAGATTCCTTTTCATGGGTCCTGATTGCTACCTTGAAGAATTTTGAATAGTCTCCCTTGGTGGAGAACAAGCAAGGGGCGAGTTCTGCTTGTTTGGAGTCAAATGTGACTACTTACCAAAGTGATGCTTGGTCCATTTATATCCATTCCACACCCTTTGCTAATCTTGACCTTGAAAGGACCACTTTTGCACAGATGTGACCTTACACTTCACTGTGGACATACTCTGTACTGGCTGGTTTTGTGTGTCAACTTGACACAAGCTGGAGTTATCACAGAGAAAGGAGCTTCAGTTGGGGAAGTGCCTCCACAAGATCCAGCTGTAAGGCATTTTCTCAATTAGTGATTAAGGGGGAAGGGCCCCTTGTGGGTGGGACCATCTCTGAGCTGGTAGTCTTGGTTCTATAAGAAAGCAAGCTGAGCAAGCCAGGGGAAGCAAGCCAGTAAGTAGCATTCCTCCATGGACTCTGCATCAGCTCCTTCTTCCTGACCTGTTTGAGTTCCAGTCCTGACTTCCTTTGGTGATCAACAGCAACGTGGAGAGTGTAAGCTGAATAAACCCTTTCCTCCCCAATTTGCTTCTTGGTCATGATGTTTGTGCAGGAATAGAAACCCTGACTAAGACATACTCGTTGTTTTATTTGTTTGCTAAGGCAGCTACATAAAATATGGAGTTGAGAAAAGACTGTGTTTCTTAGTGAACTGTCACCGGGACAAAAGTGCTGTAGACGGTCAGCTTACATCAGGGAAAAGGCTTCAGGGGTTTCCATCCATGGTTGGCTGCACCATCATTTTGGAACTGGTGGTGATCACTGATGAAAGTACATGGTAGAAGAGACTGCTCATCCCTTGGTAGCCAGAAAAACAAAGAGAGGAGGTTAAGATCTCAGAACATCCCTTCGAGGGCAGATTCAACTCCCTCTACTAGGCTGTCCACCTTGAAGGATCTACCACCTCTTGAAAGATCCCAGAGTTGGTGCTGATAGGCTGAAGACCAACTCTGCAGTACACAGGTCAGACTGTGATGGGAAGGCATACAATTGAGTACCATCCAATCAGAACCTGCAAGGGGTTCCCTGAGAATTGAAGGTATATCATGTTCTCAGTATCCTGAGCATCACAGCTTCCTCAGAACCTCTTTAGGTTCTGGTAGTCTCTTGTTATCAAGGCTGTTGTGTTTGAGTGGAAAGCAGTCAAGTGTCGGGAGGCCAAGATGGGAACCTAGTGCCCAGAGCAGGAATGAAACAGGAACTCAGTTGTCTCAGATCTCCACAGTTCCTCTCCTGTGCTCTGGAGTCTTCCAGGAGCATTTCCTCTTGAATGAAATGCATGTCATTAATTCACCCATTCAGCATGTCTGCATTATGCATCCTCTATGTGTCAGAGGTTTGCTGGTGCTGGGATCTGTCCACTAATAAAGAAACACATGAATGGAGCCCTCCTGCTGAGGCTTGCTGCCCTCTGACTTGGGAAGGGGAAAGCCGAGGCTATGGGAGGTGTCCTTGACTAAGTGAGTAATATGCTCTCTGTGATGCATGATAATTACAAGGGTTTCACAGGGTTAAGAAAGAAGTAAAATGGGGCTGGTGAGATGGCTCAGTGGGTAAGAGCACCCGCCTGCTCTTCCGAAGGTCAGGAGTTCAAATCCCAGCAACCACATGGTGGCTCACAACCATCCTTAACGAGATCTGACTCCCTCTTCTGGAGTGTCTGAGGACAGCAATAGTGTACTTACATATAATAAATAAATAAATAAATAAATAAATAAATAAATCTTAAAAAAAAAAAAAGAAAGAAAGAAGTAAAATGAACCATGTATGAAGATATTTCACCTACACATGCTGCAAGTAGCACCTCACCTGTACACTATTTTGACAGGCGTTGACTAGACAACTATAAAGTAATTATATCTGTAACAATAACACCACCAATAATAAGCTCCAACACTTTCACGGTACTAAAGACATGCCTCATATTTTTCTGGGTCTACTACGCATGTTGTCTGATCATGAGTTGTTGTGTCCAGCCAGCAGATCACAGCCTGGGTTCTAGCCTGGAAAGGCATTTTGGAAACCTGGAAGAGAAGAAGGGCTGGGCTGCGCGAGATAAGGAAGGAACCAAGACAAAGGTCTCTGCTCAAGGTTCAATTTTTACTATTCCCGCACTCAGTTATAAAGGAAGGGGGAGGGACCCGATTTCCGCCAATTAATCTTGGGGTCCAATAGCAGGGTGACCACGTGTATGGCTCCGAACAGCAAAGCGGCAGGTTCCAGCAGTGGGTGTGGCAGAACGATTGAGCCAGCAAGCTCCATCCAGGTGTAAACCATGGAACCACTAAGGCTGGGGGAGGGGAGGCTACAATGAGTTCTTACAATCCTTACTTAAAACAATATCAAGCATCTTACTGGAAGCAATTTGCCCAGGGCTACACAGTTAGCAGGTGATAAAGTGGCATTTGGTCTAGAGTGTTTGGCCCCAGAATCCATGTTCTTTGCCATACTATTGGGCTGCTTCCCTGTGATGGTTTCTATTCTTGTTGTTCCCCAAACCTGGTGCATCATTCCATTTTATTTATACTGTTTGTGGTGGTTTGAACAAGCTTGGCTCATGGGAAGTGGCACTATTAGGAGGTGTGGCCTTGGAGGAAGTGCATTACTGTGGGGGAGGGCTTTAAGGGCTCATGCTTAAGCTTCACCCAGTGTGGAATTTCAGAGGCTCCTCCTGGCTGCCTGTGGAAGAAAGTTGTCTCCTCCTTCTGCTGCTTTCCTGTCAAGATGTAGAACTCTTGGCTCCTCCAGCACCATGTCTGCCTGAATGCTGCTATGCTTCCTGCATGATGATAATGGACTGAACCTCTGAAACCATCAGCTCCAATTAAATTCTGTCTTTAATAGAAGTTGCCTTGGTTATGGCGTCTCTTCACAGCAAGGGAACCCTATGACACTTTTCTTTACAATTTTTATTAGCTCTTTGGGAATTTCATACAATATGTTTTGGTCATATTTACTACCCCAAGTCTTCCCAGATCTACCTTCCTATGCTTAGCTGCCCAATTTAGTGTTGATTTTGCCTTGTTCCTTCTTCCCCTCATCCTCCTCCTTCTCTTGTTCTCCTCTTCCTCCTCCTCCTCCTTGTCCTCTTCCTCCTACCCTTCCTCCTCCCACCTCCACCCTCTCCTCCTCCTCCTCCTCTCCTCCTCCTCCTCTTCTTCTTCTTCTTTTCTACTTCTTCTTCTTCTTCTTCTTCTTCTTCTTCTTCTTCTTCTTCTTCTTCTCCAATCAAATCTAGTTTGTTCTACTCATGTACTTCTAGCAATCTGGCCTTCCACTGGACCTTAGTTGACCTACCAGGAGCTACATCCTTTAAGAAAACTGACCCCCCCCCCCCCGGCTGCAGCTATTAGATGCCAATAGCTACACAGTTAAGTGGTGGGGGCTTTGAATAACCTCCCTTTTCCAGGCTGGGATTTTGTCTGGCTTGAGCTTTTGCAAAGGTCCTGTGAATAATCTCACGACCCACTGTGAGTTCTTATGGGTAGCTACCCTTTGGTGAAGGGATGAATACTATTTCCTTGTAGCTGTCTACCTCTTCTGCAAAGATCCCCGAGCCTTGGGAGGAGAAGTGTGATGGAGATGTTCTACTTAGGGCTGAGCATGCCAAAGTTTTTTCCCTACACTGTGACAGACTGTGAGTCTCTGTATTAACTGCCAACCACTGAAGAAAAAAGCTCCTTTGATGAGAGTTAAGAGATGCATGCACATCCAAGAGTGGTTCCTTCCTTCAGCCACTGTCCACAGGAGCAGGGACAAACAGATGAGGTCAGCATCCTCAAGAGAGACTTCACAATAAAAGTCACTAGGGCTGGAATGAACCGAGGGTCCTGCAGAGAGGGCCAACCTGACGGTTGTAAGAGGGAGAGGAAGGGGTTAAACAGGAGGTAACCAAGGGGACTGCAGCTCTGTGTCTCCTGACACTCAGAACTCCCTTGTTGTGCTGAAGCAGCCTTGAAACTGAACCAGGTTCTGTTTCTGAGGCTGGTGCCTGATCACATCCCAATTGTCACACACACACACCCACCCCACCCTGAACAGAACATCTGTGACTCCCTTATAAAAACATTTACATTGTGGTTTTGAGCCCGTCCCTTGGGATTTTCCAAAGCATCATGGGAAGAATTTTCCTAATAGCCATATCCAGTATATCATTATTTGAGAGGTAATGGGGGAAAGCCACCTGACCCTGGAAATGAACCACTCAACCCATAAAGAATCCTAAGATTTCCTAAAAATCCATAATGCCCCACCCAGTGTGCTACTGAACCCCTAGACCCTGCTTTCCAGTCTATCTTTGGAATATAAGCTTTGGGGTGTTTTAACTGGAGCTCTGGTCTGACTTCCTTGCTGTGAGAAGGGCTGGGGTGAAGCCTTCACCTACTGACAGATGGACAGCAGGTTGGTATTGAGAATGGGGAACTGAGAGAAGGCGTGGGGTGGAGGCCCCTTCCAGGCACAGGGCTAGAACAGTGCTTTAGATCACAGGAAGATAACCTTGAACACTAGGCTTAAAAGTATGGAGTTTTGGCTGGCATGTACCTCAGTGGTAGAGTTTTATATTATACAAGAGCCTGAGTCTGTATGATGTCTTCACACAGCCAGTGTTACAGAAAAAATATAAACATATATGAACACACACACACAGGGAAAGCTTTGATACACACATAACCTCGGCTATCAGAATGATATCTATTATCTTTTTCCCCCATTTTTCTATATTGGAATTTTTTTCAAGTGAGCAGGTATCATTCATTTTATGTTCAGAAAAAGAGAAACACTACTATTATCTTTAGAAAAAAAAAAGCTTTTTTTTTTCTCCATAGAATTCCAAAGTGCAGCCAGCATCTAATTAAGTCACAGGTTAGTGTGCTGTGGGTGACTGTAACCCAGGCAACCTGAAGGAGCGGACACTGTGTTCTCCAAGACAGTCTGAGAGACACCCCTTGGCTCCTACTTCCGTGAGATCAGCCTGAGGAGCTGGTTGGCTCCAAAGAAAATTTGGCCCTTTGCTTCTGTTTTCTCTGAGCCAAATAGTCCTCGGCAGCATCTTCTCTCTCTGCTTCCTTCTCGTGCACACACAAGAAATACCAGACACTTCAAAGATTTTACTGAAATGTAGAATAAATACAGAAAAGTGTGGCTCACCATACTTTTAATACTGTCTCTGCCCATTCCTGGTCTCCTCCACGAAAGACTTGCAAAAAGTGCATTTTTTTTTTCAAAGCTTAGTTCACATTGAATCACTTATGTCCAAATGTCTCAAACTCAGCTAAGCCAGGCCTGCAAAGATGGTTAAGTCTTCAAGGAAGCCAGGAAGCCACCACCCAGATTAAATCCAGGTTTGGCAAAGACCACCCACACCCACAAAAAAATAGCAAGACAATGGCAAGGGACCTATAGTGGATTTCATGGAGGCCAAGGAGGTAAGAGAAAAAAAGTGAGGAATAGGGTCAGGCAGTATTGGTGTATGCCTTTAATCCCAGTACTTGGGAATGAGGGGCAGGTGACCTGTGCATCTCTGTGAGTTTGAGGACAGCCAGGGCTACCCAGAGTAATCCTGTCTCAGGAAAAAACAAAACAAAACAGAAAGCAAACAAACAAACAAAGGAAGAAGACTAGGAAGGCTCTAGGGGGTGGGTCAGAATAGTGTTATTGTTTTTCTAAACTAAAAATGGTTCTAGGAGAGGAGGTGACGTCTAAGGTCTAAGCAGGGTTTTGAATCTGCCAGATAAATGACAGAGTAGGAAGAAATGTCAATGAAGAGAGAACAGCAAGTTCAAATACCCTACGAAGGGAAAATAGGGCACAAGTGGGCTCTAGCAATGAAGTGACCTGAGTGACAGGGAGCTGGGCATGGCACCTCTAAGAAGTGACAGCATTTTTACAGTAAGCTATGGTAACTGTATCAAATGGACCTCTACCATATGTCAAGTCTTTGTTACTCTATAGTGCCTCACATCTCACATCTGTTCTTCATCCTCCTGAATCTGACTGTGTTCCCCACCCCTGCCTTGGCTGTGACTCACAAGTCTCAGAGAATCCTAGTAATGGAAGGGGGACTGCATGTGCCTACTGGATGCCTGGGTGTGTGCTGGGCATAAAAGCTGGGTATAAAAGGGAGAAGGTGGGCTGCATATAACTCAACAGTGCTAGCTATATCCATGATGATAGTGATGAATATGAAAGTGACTGGAGAGCCATCCATCTTTGAACTATTACAACACAACTCACATAGGCTACTTCATCCAGAAACAATTTATTTGGGTTCAAAGCATTGAACGTGTCAGGTCCTAGCATCATGGTATAAACTTTACCCTGATTGAGTCTCATGGAGCAAATTTGTGTGTGGATTCCAAAGGGATGGAGTTAGGTAAAGAGTGAAGAGAAATCACGAATCAAAACTAACTATGTCGACCATATTAGCTTTGAACTAACAGATATTCTCCTGCACCTGCCTCCCAAGCGCTGGGATCAAAGGCCTGTGACAAGGCATGGAAGGCTGAGGAAGCCATAAATTGCCTATCAGGAAGCTCTCATGCCTGCTGTCTATAGGTCGAGAACAGATGTATCTGTGACAAGATTTAATTTTGTTTTATTCTCTTCAGGAAATGTTCCCTATTCGACCACATTTCTGCACACATACGGTAAGTATGTTTCCTTTTTTTCTTTGATATACTGAAAAAGAAACAGAATAGCTGTGAGGTCCCTATTCAGAGAGAACTGCACTGTCCTTGAGGTTATTTTCTTTTATTCATTTACAGTGTTACAAACACACATAAGGAATGCCATAGTATTTCTTACATTCATATTATATTTCGTAACACTTGTATCATATTGTGAGTAGTTTTATATCCCATCTCTAACACATGTTAACATTTTCTTATGTGATGAAATGTTCCTAAGACAAAGATGTTACATTTGCATCCTGTGAGATTTACTCCTTCTGATGTACAGCTCTGAGAGTTTTGAGAAGTTTATGTGAGATGCCACCTTGGTGTTTCTCACTTCTCCTTTAACTTAGCCCCTCCCCTCCCCATGCCTCCAGCACCCCGCCCACCCATCCTGGAATCTACCGCATTCCTCTTTCTCCATAGCTTTGTCCTTTTCAGAACTCTGTATCTTTATCTGCAGTGTGCAGCCATTTGGTCAGGCTTCTTTCCCATAGCACAGTGCACTGAATTGCCATTCATATGACTATACATCAATACTAGTTCCTTCTGATTGCTGAGCAGTATTGCCCAGTACAGAAAGCACTACAGTTACAGAATGCACTACAGTTGACTTAACCGTTCACCAGTCAGGTGACACACATGACGTTTACTTAACAAATGAACATTCCATCCTCTGGGTATACAAAACCTTATGTAGCAGTTCCAAACCTGTGTGTGCTTGTGTGTGCTTGACATTTTGGGTTGTTTCCTTATCATAAGTAGCCATTAAATAGACATCTTTAGATATACATCTTTGCATAACATCTATATATGTATACCTTTATATCCTGGACATGTAATTGAAGCTCTTAACAAACATGTTTTATATATTTTGAAGCACAAGAAAATACAGAAAACACAAAAATACAGATGCTTCCATAAATACATTTAATTATTTAAGATTAAACTATACTCCAGGTCTCAGTGCTTTGTATCATTATCAAGTAAGAAATAATAACTTTAACTCCACAGTAGCAACTTCTGCCTGCTAAGCAGGACTAGATGAATGCCTTGTTTCTTGAATCGTGAGTGTAAATACAATTGGATTACCATCTGGTTACACTGTTTTCCTAGAAGGGATTGTCTTGAGACAGTGGGCTCCCTTAGTTTACACAGGACAGTGGACTGCTCAAGGGTTGCTGCAAGGCTGGCTTCTGTTAGAACCCTGTGGGGATTTTCTAGTCACACCTGAGAACTTGAAGCCAAAGCTACTAAGAGAGAAATGAGAAGGCTGGCGTCTCCTATTGCATGAAGAGATGGGCTCTCCCTCCGCATAGATGCTGAGGCTCTGAAGAGAATAAGAGAAACAGAGACAACATGAGTGTGTGACAAAAAATCACAAATGCACGCCACAGAAACGTGGATGGAACAGACGCTCATAAAGTGAAAGTAAAAATTCTTAATCACTCTATTCCCAACGAACCACAGTTAATAGTGTCAGTTGTCCTTCCAAGGAAGACACACACACACACACACACACACACCTCTTTATGTAAACACACAGAATGCTATTTGCTTCCTTTGCCTGACACCACCTCTTGGCACTTGGACACAGTTCATGCCGGCACACACACAGAGTCAATTCATGTTTCCTTGTGTATGCATTTCTATTTTACAAATGCTCTAGAGTGTCAGCCAAGTTCCTTATTGGTGAACAGTGTATCATCAGCGTTTAGCTGATTAAGAAAATCTTGTTCTGACTTTAACACACTGAGCAGAGGCCCGGCCGAATCCCATTTAAACTAGATAAGATCTGACCTTTTGAGTTTTTGAAATAGAAATTACTGAATTCTTCTCAACCAATTAAAAGGTGAATTTAAAAAAATAATAAAACTATCTTATCTTGGTTCAGAATCAAGACCCATTGCTCTGGACTAGTTAGTGGCCATGTCTCTTACCAATAACTTCCTTAGGAAGCTGAAGCCCCTTCTTTATTAGCCAATGGCGCCCTCTACTGGACATTCACTATAGTCGCAGTTCTGATTCAGTTTATGTCTATATTGCATTTCTATATTCAGTTTATGCACTATATTTCTGGGTCTATGCTAGACGTGTTGGTTTGACACATTTCAGAGTCAAAGATGGTTGTGAGCCACTGTGTGAATGTAGGGTATCATCCCTATATCCTCTGGGACAGCATATCTCTAGCCCTAAAATCAATTCCTTAAAAAAATATAGGAACATCTCCAAGACATACTGTTAAGAGAAAAAGAAAACAACCCCCAGAATCTAATCTATATTATCATTTATTATAATTGATATGAGAGATCTATCTGTGTTATGTGGGTACATGACCATGCATGTATATGAATGCACACATGTGCTGTGACAGGAATATCTTACTCTATAAGGACACACAAGAATATAAAAGTTATGCTCTACCTACTCTGAGCTTTAAAAAAAATCTGGATCATATAAGAATAAAAAAAACAGTGTTTGTTCTCCTAACTCTTTTAATAATTGCAAACTTTGTTTCTAGCATGTATATTAATCTTTCACAAATAAATTTAGATTAAGAAGGAAAAGGTCCAAGGTCGCCCTGTGGCCCCACCTCTAGAATTGTCTGCTGAAGTGTGCTAGGTAGAGTATGGTGTTGGGCTGTCTGGGGAATTAGCTCAGCAGGCAGATATCTGTGGAATTTGCGACAATTTAACTAGAGACTGAGAGGCTACAGTGCAGAAATGACCTGCTCCGCAGTGAGCTATTTAGGAAATGGATGGACAATCAGACTACAGTTCACCTGTGTTGATTCAGGCCATTTACTTACGAGTTCATGACACAGTCGGGGTGAGTGCTGTGGTCCACACACATTAAGAACTTCACTGGTCTACAAAAGAAAAAACGTACTTAACAGATTATCCAAATCACTCCCTCGAGTTAAACACCTATGATGTGGTTGCAAAGCGCTTGGAACACAAAACGCATCTTTGAAGATCCTACAATTTCCTCCTTTATAAACAATACTGGCTAGGCTGGGACTGGTGGCTCACACCTTTAGTCCCAGCACTAGAGAGGGAGGCAGAGGCAGGCAAATCTCTGTAAGTTTGAGGCCAGCCTGGTCTTCATAGAAAGTTTCAGGACAGCCAGAGCTATACAGAGTGACCCTGTCTCAGCACCCTTCTCACAACAGGTAGCATTTACCCAGCACTTACTATGTTCCACAAATATTGTCTGTGTTTTATTTAGGTCATGCCATCCAACCCTCAACTATCTAATGAAGTCGATCCTATTTTCAACCACAATTTGCTGCAGGTGAAGCTGACCGTGATGATTTCCTTATGTTCTGACAGTGGCGAGTGAGAGATCTAACCTTGAATGTGGAAGGCTAATCCAGACCCTTCCTGCCTGCACCTCCTACTTTATTAGGAAAACCTCCTTGATGTGTGCTTGGACAGAAGGTTGAACCAAAAGCACGTGAGCAATAGCCCAATTGAGAATGCTCATTGCCTAGTATAATTGAGGCAGAAAATGTGAAGTTCCAGGGCAACCAGGAGGGAAGGAAGGCAGCAACAGAAGCAGGGGCAGGTGACAGTGACATAGAAGGCGTGAAATACAAGGCAGACTAAGACAACACCTCTACGAACAGATGACTGGAAAGAATTGGGAGACATGGAAGAGTTACATGGGCATGAACTGCAGGCGCTGTAGTCCCCGCTTAGAGTCGCCTACTTGCAGTGAAGTCTAGTCTGCATACATACATTTTATTGCTAGTGGGTTTTGCAGATAGTGTCTCACTAGGATGCCTAGGCTACTCTTGAACTTCTGGGCTCTAGTGATCCTACCGCCCTGGCCGCCTGAGTGTCTAGGACAACAGATGCAATCTGTCCAAACATATTTAAAATGAAATAAGTTCGGTTGTTATTGTCAATTGCCCAAGACAGACTTTGAATTTTATGGGGTCTGATCCAATGTGGTATTGGAAAAAAACAACCAAGAAGAAAGAGTCTATGTAGAGATAAGGCTCTGCCAGTGTCACCAAAGACCCTGATGTGAACTTGGGCTAACTCAAGACAAAAGGCCATTCCACTGAACGCTGAGGGTCAGGAAAGTCTTACCTATGTTTGGGTTGATCTTCATTTATATTCAAACCTTAGCTTCTTTGCTACCCAGGAGCAACAGAAAAGCCACAACACAGAACAGGAGCCTGCAGGAGCTGAGTGAAGCTTGGAGTCCCAGAGCCAGCAGCCAGAAGAAGTGGACGTCACACAAGGGAGGAGGGACATAAACTGAGACCCAAGTCAGCTGTGATGGGGGCAAGGGCTTTGGGGTCTGGCCTGACTGCTACAGTGTTGGCTAGAGATTGAAGAAAGAGCCTTTCTAGAGAGTTCTTGGGCCAGAGAAGAGTGGTGGTAACTGTGAAATCTGTCCTCATTATTGAGCTGTAATGCAGTAAGAATTGCCCATGTAGAAGTATTTCTAACACTTGGTGCTTTAACACAGGTGGGAACATTAGTAGGAGGTGCTGGGGAGAGGTTTGCTTCAAGACTACACAAAGTTAGGTTCAAAAAATTCAACTCTGATCTTGAGTATTGACCTTGAGCCAGTTATTAAACTTCGTAATTCATCTACAAACAGAGAATATTTACAGCCCAAAGACAGACAAAACTAACTCACGACCCTACAAATCTAGTCAGTGATACCACAGGAGCAGACAGCTGTGACAAACAGGTACTCTTCAAGACACCTGGGTGCTGGCCACGTTCTTCTACTTCATATCTAAGAGCTGCTGCACACTGAACCTGATCATCAAACTGTGTAGGGAAATGTATACATTTCCCTGTATACAGGCTATATGTCCAGAAAAGTGTATTTGCTTCTAAAATGGATGGTAGATGGCACTTGGCTTTGCATTTGTGTCAGCATGAGCAATCATAACTAAAGGGGCACAGGTGAGAGTCATGGAGGCCTGGAACAGGGATGGCGTCACTCACAGATGACGTCACCCGCACGTCCTGAGGTTTTGAATAATTGGGAGAATAGTGCAGCTTTGGGAAGGCAGAAGGCAGCAACGTTATGGTGCTGGGCAAGAATACTCCAGGACATTCTGCCTAGACACACCCATTAGTGTCTAAGAAGGCCTTCCAGTGTTGAACTGAAAACCTATTCAGCTTGCACACTTACGAGCTGAAGTGCTGGTAAGAGCACATGCCATTAATTCCAGTGTTCAGGAGACAGAGACAAGTGGATCTCTGAGTTTAAGAACAGCCAAGACTATACAGAGAAACCTTATCTTGAAAAGGGATCGGGGTGGGGTGGGGCAGTTACAGAGGAGCAGAGGCAGGAATTCTGGGTCCAGAAGAAATTACAACCACCCCAGGCTTAGAGCCAGTCTTTGCTAACATCTGTGTAGAAAAAGCCCTTGATGACACCCAAGTCACAGCATATAAAGCTCAGGTCACAGTGTCTCAATAGACAGTGATTGATATGACTTATTTCCTAGTATCTATGGTTAAGACCCATCTGTCAAACAAATGCTCAGCTTAGTATCTTTTGTACTGTGGTTTAAAGATATAGTGACCACAGCCCATGGTCCTCAGTCTCGTCACACATCAACCAAGGCTGAAGGGAAAAAGCAGAATCCTCCAGCTGTCATTAAAATGAACTCAGGAAGGGTCTCCCTGCCCACACACCCCTAGGCAACCCGGAAGTCACCAGCCACAGCCCAAACCAACTCTTTGAATAGCTCTACTCCTTCAAAGTGCGTATACATAGCGCCACCTACCGGTAGTCATTGATACAGCTGTGCTGGAACCCCAGGGCCTCCAATCTGTCTTCCAGGATTTTCACACTGCCTTCGCCACAGGATTCCCTAAAACATACACAAGTGTGGGTTTGTTTGTTTGTTTGTTTTTGTTTGTTTGTTTTTGTTTTTTGTTTTTTTTTTTTTTACTCAAACAGACTACAGAAGGAGGAAAAGGTAGAAGAAGCTGTTTCAGAGTTAACTGAAGATCTTTAGGCCATCCTGAATGTTCTTCCCTCTAGGGGAATCACTGGAAAGCCGAGAGTAGGAGCATTCGCTGGAGACCCATCACCAGGAAAGAAGCGCGGAGCGGGTGGGGGCAGGGATGGCACCGCTTGCACCATTTGTAGTCATGTCTGCCCCGCAGCAAACGTTTGTGATGGTCCCCAGGGTGGGGGGTGAATCTGCTCAACCTATACCAAAAGCTTCAAATAATAACAGTATTTGTTTCAAGTTAGAGAATGCAAATCAACAGAAGAGAAAAATATCATTGTAAGTCTCAACCATAGAGATAATCACTGCTAAAACCTTCTAGATGATATAATCCCCGCCCCGCCCACCCTCCACGTACCCACAGTTATGCTTTCGTGATTCAGTTAGCCAGTCAATGTTGGCCTGAAAATACTAAGAAGAAAATTCCAGAAACAAAACCATTCAGAAGTTTTAAATTGCACTCCTTGATCGGCAGGAGGAAATCTCTTGCTGTTCCACTCTGTCTCACTAGGAGGTGCATTACACCCCACACTGGGCCAGCATAGCCACACTGTATGCCTCCTGTCCATTGGTCGCTAAGTCACCGTCTTGGATGCCAGATGGATTGGCATGGACTTGTAACCTTTGTTTTGGGTCTCAAAACACCAGAGCAGTTGTGCCGGCAATTTGGACATGCTGGAGAAGCTGTGAGCTTCTTCTAGGTAAAAATTCTTGACTTGGGAAGTCTTCTATAGGCTTAGCTGAGGTTGCTAAGCCTGAAAAAGAAAATCTATCTAGGAAGTTCTGCCGAAGAAATGTGCTGGGTTTGCTGTCATAGACTGCATGCAGCACAGAAGTTCTGCCCACAGTGAGCGCACACAGTCACTCTTCATTTCACCCTGGCATGGAGGCATGAATACAGTACAGTGGGATATTTTAAAGCTAGATCGCATTCAATTTTTAATTATTGTATAATATTGTTATTCTATTTTATTACTTGTTGTTCTTGTTTTTTCTTATTGTGCCCAATTTATAAAAGAAAGTTCATTGTAGGTTTACTGACAGGAAAAAATACTATACATAAAATATCAATCTTCCACTAGGCATTTGAATCACACCCAAGAGGGGAGGAGCTGCTGTATATAAGTTTAGAGGCTTTGCACGTATAGCATTGCATGCTATACAGTGTGTTTGTGTGCTTCAGCCCATGTCTGTATGTATGTGGACACATATAAACATATATCGTTGTTTGTAAATCCTGCATGTATAATATATACATCTGTGTACATATGAGTATGTATACATATATGGCATGTTTGTAAGCTCTGCATGTAAGCATACATGTGTGCATATATAAGTATGTATAATATATGTCATTGTCTTTAAGCTCTGCCTGTATGCTTGTGTAGATTTGTGTCTCTCATGTATGTCTAGATTTGTGTCTCTCTATAATTATATATGCATATACGCCATTGTTTGTAAGCTCTGCATTGGCTCCCTTACATGAACAGATTAAATCTCACAGAGCAAAGTCCCTGTTTCAAGGACCTAAGTTGATTCTGATAGTCCATTGTCATTTAAACTATAACAAAATTTGTTGAAATTTCATTTTGTACATATTAATTTTCTGTTTCTCTGGCATTAACTCCTAAAGGTGGGCTTTCCTGAATTCAACCTGGGGCTCAGAATTTCACAGATAGCTTTTCTCTTAGCAACCTCAGCATATGATTTTTTTTTCTTAAAACAGATTTTTTTTTTTAACCTAGAGAAAGCTCACAGCTTCTCTGGCATAGGCAAGTTGCCACCATGACTTCTCTGATGCCTTGGGACCAATAATAAGAACGGCACGTCCATGAGAGCAAAATCATTTATCCTGAGCATACCCATGTCCCTCACTTGCACCAATAGGAAGGGTCACCTTCCCGATGGCCACAACTAGTCGAGAGGATTTCTAAAGGCATCCAGTGACAGACACACTACTGTGAGTTGTGGCCATGACAGAGTCCTGCTGAGTCTCTGTGGGATGGGAATGTTGGCAGTCTCTCCATCATTAAGCTGGTTGGGAGTGCATGCTCAGTGAACTGATAAGCAGCTGGAGAAAGGTTCTGTAGAAATTGAGTTCCAGGCAGTCTACGAACGAAGAGGACAAAGTACTGAGAGAGGCCATTACTTAGAACTTTTCTCAGAACGTGGGCTGATGCCCTTCTCTGGGCCCGGCTTACTTTTTAATCGGCAACGCCACAAGCTTCTAGCCGAACACAGTGACAAGGAAAGGCTTCTCTTATTGTCTCTATAGAGTCAGTTAAAGCTGTGCTAAAAGGGCATCTGCCACACTGCTGGCGGTTCTCAGACTGGAAGTTTTGTTTAAATACACGTCACGGTGTACATTTGAGACTTGTCACAGGATGCTGTAAGATCCACATGCTTAGTAAGATCGTTACCAGTAAAAGAGACTGACCCAGCTCTCCCTTCACCCTTGCTTTCTTGTGGCAAGGGCAGCTGCAATCTGATTACCTGAGCGTAATCCCTACGGTGACACAATTCATTAGTGCTAAGCTTCATTGCTTTCCTTAGAATCTGAGACATTCAAGTGGGCGCTAGTGAGCTTATAACCTGCAAGCAACTGCGTCTTGTGGATCAAATATTACAAGCAGGTGTTCTGACCACGTTTGAATCCCTCCTACCACAGAGATGAGGACCTGGGATGTTAAAATGACATTTCCCAAATGCAGGGTCAAAGGACAAAATCTAGTAGATATGACAGCATAATCAGTTGAAAAAGAGAAACTGCTATAAAAGGTAATTTTAAAAAACCCAAAGTATAATGATTTTCATGCAACATTAAGCATAGTTTGTTTTCTAGGAAGAAAAATGCAGATCTTGGTAAAACTTATGTAATACACAGTTTCTGAAGTTGTTGCAATCTGTTACCCAACTGGGGATGGTAAGCCATCATAAGGTGAGACTTAGGCCATACTACATATTTGAAATGGAATTTTTCAAGGTTCTCTCGACACATAAATTGTGTGGCATATGCATTCTTGAGTTTGGCAATATTCCCCTACATGCGACATCAAGATCTTGAAGAACAGGCCTCTCCTCTGAAGCCCCTCATGGCTGCTTAGCTGGAAACAAACTGTGGCCCTACTGCCAAGCTTCTGGACCAAATGGGTTTAACGTTTTAATTTGGCAAAATTTAAAACAGAGGGTAGAACTGTTTGAAAACTATAAGCAAGTTGATGAGGTAGTTAGGGGGTCTTTAGGCTCCTTGGCAGTGGTGTTCAGCCATGAAAAAGATGAGCTCCACCCTTGCTTATATGTAAACTCAAGTCGTTTTGAGAAGCTGTAGTTCTTTGAAGTCCTGGTCCTCACCAGTCAGCCAGTACCTACTTGCAGAAGTGGTTGCTCCACAGAGAGCAAAGGCTTCCTCATAGAGCCCTGGGATGATCTTGAAAGCTTTGGTGAGGGTATTAAGTCTTCAGGTGACAGGAAAAAGAAGTTGGCTCTGACCCTCAGAAATATGTAAGAAACTCATTTATCCATAACTCCTTTGCCACTCATAAAAATCAGCATGGTGCCGGGCTAGGAGCACACTGGCCTTCTCATCGGTTCTCCTTCCTCACCAGTCACATTAGAATCAGAGGCTGGCAGGTCTCTAAAGCTCAGAGCAAAGGGGCCACGATCATATCACATCCAAGCAAAGCAAGACCTCACAGCTACCGCCCCAAGCCCCAAAACTTACACATTGGGCCCTCCAATGTCATGCATAACCCAGATCTCAATTCTTGTGACTTTATCCTTTTGTAAGTACGGGATTTCAAAATCTGCAAAAAACCTGGGAGACAAGGAGGACATTTATTTTCATCTGTTCTTCCTTGGCTTTGAGTCTGTACATGCTAGGCAAGTTCTCTGACATTGAGTCCTGCCTTCAACCTAGGAGAACACTTCTTCAAGTCTTAACACAATGTAACAACTAATCCATTTTGGCCATTAGTTTGTTTATACATTAAAGTTTTGAAAAGTTTCCAGGAAAGCCAGTTGTAGTAGTGCATGCCTTTAAACCCAGTACTCGGAAAATAGAGGCAGGTAGATCTCTTTGAGTTTATGGCCAGTCTGGTCTACATAGTGAATTCCAGAACAGTTGGGGCTAATTCAGAGAGACCCTGTCTCCCCTGAAAAGACTTTCTAGTGCTCATTTTACATTTTGAGTGAATGCACATGTTTATGTGTATGAGGGTGCACATTTGTGTGTGTGTGTGTGTGTGTGTGTGTGTGAGTGTATGTACACTGGATAACAGAATTGGGCACTGTCTAGTCTCTCATGATGTCCTGGAACCCCCCCCCCAAGTAGAGTAGTCTGTCTGGAATAGTGAGCCCTAGATGTCTACTTGTCTCTGCCCCCACAGCATTTGGATTACAAATGTGCCCCCACTCCCAGATATTGCACTAGAGTTCTAGGGATCAAACAAATGCCCTTGTGTTTACACAAAAAGCACTGCCTACTGACCTATCCCTCCAGGAGTTCTTCTTACCATTACCTTTGGAGACTTGCCAGGGTATTGGTCTGCTCTTAACGGTTTAACTGTCTATACAGTCTCTGATCAACACATCATTGAACTGTTTTACTTACTATACCTCGCTGTACAGAAGCAAACATCAAATTGGGTCTAAGGTGCTTTTCTAGTCTTTAGTCTGGTGTCTCTGGTGTCCTTACCCTTTCGTGGGATAGGCTCCTTTTGGCTCCGAGCCATTCAGCATGACATTGATCACCCCTGAACTGTCTCTTGAATACTGCAAGAAGAAAGACATTTTTTTTTAAGCAAATGAAGACACATCATTTTGTGCTGTAGAAATAGGGGTGGTTTTTTTTTTTTTTTTGAGTGTTTATTATTTCTATTTAGGTTTTCTTTTTTTATGGTATTTTTTTAATTAGGTATTTTCTTCATTTACATTTCCAATGCTATCCCAAAAGAGGGTTTTTTTTTTTAATTGACAATTTTCAATACAGGAAAATTTTGTATTTTGCGTGTCTAGTAGAGATGCAGACTGGTTCATTCGGAGAAGCAAATCGCCTTTAAGGTCCCTATCCATAGACTCACTAATTCCATGTCAGGTAATCTGAGGACATGATATAGGACACACGCCATCATGTCTGCTAGAGTAAACTAGCCTAGACTGATGTGACAAATAGTCTCAACACTGCAGTGTCGTCACAAAAGGATTCACTTTGTGCTCCCACCGATCAGACACCACAGGTCTCTGGTGGTTTGGCACATTGCGTTCTCAGAATGAGGAAGCCACCACACCTGCAAAGTTGTTAACTGCCAGGAAGGGAGACAGGGCAGTGACATGGGCTACAGGTCACACATGACACTTCCACTCACAGCCCATTGGCCCATAGAAGTCTCGTGTAAGTAACCGGCCGAAGCACATCACAATCCACAGGTGCAGGTGTCTCCTGGGAAACAGTACAAAGTCCTACCACAAGCACTGCACACACACACACACACACACACACATGCACAGGGCCATGGCTTACAAGACCAAAACATGCTCACCAGCTGGAACAGCAAGGAAACGGTGCACAGTTCCCACTAGGTTCCGACACAGCATCAAACTCTGAACTATTAATGCACCACTAGTGTGAAGCTACAAGGGACACGCACGGTCATAGGACACGCTTACATGCAAGACAGAGTGCAAGATTAGACAGACAGAAGATGAGCTTCCCTGCAATGTTATAACGTGAGGCTGAGGGTATGGCTCATGCTAGCATGCACAAGGCCTGGGGTTCAGTCTTTGGTATCATTAAATAAACAGATTAATAGGTGGTCTTGTTCTTAGGGTAGTGGAGACTTCTTGTCGTTGAGCCTCAGAGACAGGTTTATTCACTAATGAAATGACACCTGCTCCCAGGTGCTCCAAAGCAGAGATCATTTGGTGCCAGTTCTCTCCAGCTTCTTCGCACCAGTACTAACAGTAGGAGTTTTAAGTCTTCGGATGCTGAAGTCTGACCACCTCTGTGTGAAGGGGGTAGCATTTTGGTGGCAGGAATATGGGGGCTCTCGTTTGTCTTTCTGTAACTTGCTATTCTCTACCATGAGCAGTGGTTGCGAAGATGACAGGAAAACATTGAAAAGGATGTGGGCATACGTGGCCCATAAGCTGTGGAAAGGATTAGTTGAAAATCCAGTCTCTGAAGCTAACAAGCCTGTTTCTGAAACCTGGTGCACCAACTTACTACAATCTTGACCTCAGGGAAATATTTTTGAGCTCTTTGTGATTAATTTTCCAAGTCTTAACAGTTACCTCAGAGGATTGCTATAAAGATGAAACCTTTAAACTCCTAACATTTCAGCCTGGGAGATGTAGCTTATGGTAAGAACTTGCTAGGTATGTGCAATAAAGAAACTAACTTTGACCCCCAGCACCACAAATAGTAACAACAACAACAACAACAACATTTATTGACTACTTATAAGGTTCAGTCCCTCTCATTACTATACGGTATTAGCTTTGCTTTAGCTTCAACTATCCAATGTACTCTAAGGGCTTAAAAATAGAAGGTATTAGCCTGGCAATGGTGGCGAACGCCTTTAATCCCAGCACTTGAGAGGCAGAGACAGGCGGATTTCTGAGTTCGAGGCCAGCCTGGTCTACAAAGTGAGTTCCAAGACAGCCAGGACTATACAGAGAAACCCTATCTCAAAAAACAAACAAACAAACAAACAAAGAATTGGAGGTATTGATACTATTTTCCCATACTAGCAGCCAGTTGAGGAACACACCTTAAAGGCAGGAAGATTCATAGTGGCCTGTGTTACAATTCTTTTATGGACAGTGTTGATCAGAGCCCTCTTTATTTGTGTTAAGCTTTCCAGTCTCCAATAAGAGTCTATGGCAGTTAACCAGAGCCTGTATTTCAGATGAAGCCCTCCCCACCAAAAGTGGGAACAAACAGTGCTCCCATGGGAGCTAACTGAAGTACACAGTCCTCAGCATGAGGTCTTATGCTTACAGGAATCCCTTTGTGTGGCCCTGGTGGAAGGTTTGACCAAAGTCCTTCACCCTATCAGTGGCACCATTGAACTCCTAGAGAGCAAAGTAGACAAGGGGAGGCAAGGACACATCACCTCTGAAAGGGGAGGGGTAGAAGTCCCTGGTCTTCTTCCTGCTTCTCGATCAGCACAATCAACATTTAACCATCAGCACGGAGCTAAGGACTTAGCCCTTCTTGTTTCTAATCTTTATTCCAATGCTCATGGCAGAGACTGTAAGCTACAAACAATGTCATTTTATAGCCACTGATAGCTCCCATGAACTGTGAGGGCAATGTCCTCAGAGACACAGACAGACATGTCTTAGCAACACTTCTGTGACTCCGACTTATTAGCAGCCCATCAGCTCTTCTCCCATTAAGGCTGCTCTGTGGACACCTCTGATGCCTAGAGTGAAGTCTCCACTTTCCTAGGCTCTCCTGTAAAAATCAAAGCCATTTTCACAGCACTAAGAATGAACACGGCTTTGAACCACTAAACACGCCACGGTGCAGTAAGAATGCTGACAGTCCCCTAGCCCCACTGACAGCTAACACTTGCTGAACATTTCTCTCTGCACCAGCCACCGCAGTAAGTATTTCATCTTCATAAACCCTCACAGCTTTGTGGAGCAGAGAAAAGAGTCAGCGTAATCATTACAGTAGGAAGGAAGATACACAGAAATTAGGTAAAGGCCTGGGGGGTCAGTTCGCAGATTCCACACATGCTCCACACTTGCTCGCCCATCCCAGGATTACCTGCATGGATGCACTTTTCCAATAGGAGTCCACGGCATTGTTTTCACAGTCTTCTGATGTGGGGCAGGACTGGTAGTCAAGTTCTAGGAGAAAAGTACACGGATGCATTCCATATTGGACATGTATTAATTTCACGTATTTGCTAATTCCACATCTGGCATGGATGCTGAAAAGTGTATATACTGCATTTACCCCTTTTCAGCCTCTGTTTCCCACATCTGGAAAATAAAGACACAAAGGCAGAGTCCTGCTGGATTGGAATCACAGGCTCTATGGTCAGACTGTGAGGCTACACAGCTTCTTGGCTATACATTCGAAAGCAACTCCCTTAATCATGCCGTACCTCTGTTTCCACAACTCTCAAAACAGGACTGATCAGAGTGGATAATGTGTGGACTCTAGCCTTAATGTGTCTAAAATACCAGTAAGAGCATGCAGCAAAGGTTAGGTACACTCTGTTCACTGTTGTTTGTATCCGTTACTATAGATGCCACCTACCTCGGAGGATTTGGGAAGGATTAAATGAGATGAACATCTACGAAGACACCCAGCACCAAAGATAAACCCACAGGCTGAGGTGCTGTGGTGTGTGCAAAAGTCTTACCAGAGGCATTTTCCTGTCGACACCAGCTCAAGAAATCGCCAACTTTGCCATACAGTACGTCGCACAGGGCCATGAGGCGGCGGGTGTTCTCCCCATAGCTCATAACGAGCAGGTGGTTATTCTCCCAGAACAGTGACTGATGAGAAACAACCAGGAGTTAAAATACAAAATAAAATGAAAGCACCTTGATTGCAGTGTCATCAAGATAAGTCAGCAGCCATTCCTCATGGAATGCAGATCTGCTGCAGACCCGCTGCTTTCTCTTTCCTTGCTGCTGTGGCACCTTTGAAGAATGTCACCTCTGTCCTTCCTGTACTGCAAATACACCATGCAGATCAGTGGTTCTCAACCTCCCTAATGCTGTGACGCTTTAATACAGTTCCTCAGGCTGTGGTGACCCCCAACGGTAAAATCATTTTCATTGCTACTTCCTGAGTATCATTTTGCTACTGTTATTAATTGAAATGTAAATATTTTTGGACCTAGAGGTTTGCCAAAGGGGTCCCACTGGTTGAGACCCGCTGACTTAGTTGATGACATATCTCCCCTGTAGTACAAAATGTGTGCATCATTGCTAAGAACCTTGCATTAGGAATGGGGGGCTGGTGAGATGGCTCAGTGGTTAAGAGCACCCGACTGCTCTTCCAAAGGTCAAGAGTTCAAATCCCAGCAACCACATGGTGGCTAACAACCATCTGTATCAAGATCTGGCGCCCTCTTCTGGAGTGTCTGAAGACAGCTACATGTACTTACATATAATAAATAAATAAATCTTTTTAAAAAAAAAAAAAGGAATGATTAGGACCAGGGCTTGAAGCCTGGCTCCATCTCATGCTAGATGTGTAATCTTTGTTATGGCATTTCGTCTCTCTGTGTGTGCCTCCGTTTCTAGCTGTGGAAAAGGAGGAACAGAAGCCGTAGGCCTTGTTCCGTAGCTCTGATTAGGAAGGTATGCAATTGCACAATGCCCTTCCTGGAGCGAACAGTGCTTCAAAACACCTAATTCTTCACAGCATACCTGGAACCTTCCAGGATAAATAGTGTCTTCACGCTGCACGTATAACAACATTCTTGGTCACTCGCTCATCTGGCCCTCAGTAGTCCAGTCTCTTTGTAGACTGGAAGGGCTACAAGAACTGCTGTTTACTGTTTATATCGGACCCTTAACCCTTAATGCAACACCAGGAACAGAAGAATTTCAGTAAGTTATTTACTTAATTCATTGACCAGCATAATTTTGAACTATGTTTCTGCTTTTCCTCAACAAAGAGGTAGGAAGAAACAAAAGATAGCATAGATGTAAAAATGACACTTTGGTCCATAGCTGAGGTGTCTGTCCTTACCTTGTCCCTAGGAATGGGATGACTGGAGAGGTTAATGAAGAGATCATAGTCTGAGGGGAGCACAGAGCAGGGGTCCTTGTCCAACACCCCCTTGAAGGCCTCCCAGATGGCTGTGCAGTTTTTGTTCCTATACAAAAGTGCCGGTCAGAACTGGAGATGCAGTTCGGAGGGTAAGGCTGCTTGTGCCATAGGCAAGAGGACCTGAGTTCATCACCCACCAACCCTGCCTGTGTGGCTGCCGGTGCCTCTAACCCCAGCATTGTATTAGGTGGAAACAGGAAGATGACTGGGACTTGCTGGCCACTAGCCTAACTCTAGCTTCCAGACTAAGTTCAGAAGACAATGGAGACAGAAAATGATAGAGTAGGCTGTCTTCCTCTCTGTGGGCACAGGCACAACACACACACACACACACACACACACACACACACACACACACACATTCTGTGCACACAACAAAACAGAGTTCTCCAGTTTAAGGAAAGCAGTCCCCTCCCCCTCCCCCCACCTCCAGGCTTATGACAGAAGCAGACAAGGCCACAGATAAAAGTGATGCTAGAAAGTGACAATTTCAATGTCAATAAACCAGGAAACTTGTTTTTCAGAACTTTCCTCCCTCTCCCTCTCCCTCTCCCTCTCCCTCTCCCTCTCCCTCTCCCTCTCCCTCTCCCTCTCCCTCTCCCTCTCCCTCTCCCTCTCCCTCTCCCTCTCCCTCTCCCTCTCCCTCTCCCTCTCTCTCTCCCCTCCTCTCCCCCTTTCCCTCCCCCTCTTATCCTCCTCCCCCCCTCTCTGTCTGTGGTGGAGGTACTGCACATGTACCATGTAGTCAACTGTTCTAGCACTGAACCACATCTCTGGCTTTTGCCTATTCATTAAGACACAAGAGTGGAGCTCTTTGTTCAGGTTCATTGGAGGATGAGTCTCTGGACCCACTGAGGTCATGTCAGGAGGCAAGACTTGGGAAGATAGGAGTGAATGCCAAGTGTTGGGAGCAGTTTCCTCTGCTCCGGGGTCAGTTTTCACTCCTGAAGTTCTGGATGCCTTTCAAAATCACATTCTATAGCAATGGTCATGTCCTACCTTTGGTGACAATGACCATCCTGACTCCTTATGTTATTCTCTCATTTTATTTTATTGAGCTGCATTCCAGTTAAAAACAACTGGCATGAGAAAGAGTGGTGTAACAACACAAAAAAAGCAGATCCAAAGGAGGAAATTATTTCAATAGGAAACACAGTGTGTAGAAGGTAGGGGGAACCAGAGTCCTCTAGATGGGACAAGGGAAGCTAATTCCCAAGTGGTACTCAAAATACCCAAAAGGCAGTTGCTGCTAGCTGGCAAGGCTCTGTCACTAAAATTCACCTCTAGACTGGTGTCGCACTTATACCTCTCTCCTCACCTCTACACCCACAGGGGCAGCCTTAGCAGTTTCCTCCTGGACCTGGAAATCCCCTACACAGGGGACCCTAAGAATCACCTACATACACATCACCTGCATGGAGTCCCGCTAGTCCCTCCACCTGACTTTCCAAAGCCCTCACCTCACCCCACCCTTCTGCCTTTTCACTGTCTGGCTTAGCACTTACCCCAGGCTCAGCAGCGTGGTATACTCTGCGCAGCGGCCCAGGAAGATGCTCTGGAGGTAAGGAGTGGTACCCTCCCCTCTCCACCGCGCTCTTGCTCCCAGCACCGTCCTTGCTCCCAGCAGCGCGGTCAGCAAGGACAGCCATAGCCACAGCCACAGAGACAACAGGCCTCCCTGGACAGCCATCAAGAAGACTTTGGTTCCTCTAGCCCGTGGCCTCTTGGACGGACTCCTCCCAGTTCCTCTTCCACCGCGGAGGCGGTTCCCCTTAGCTGAGCTTTGGCAGGACTCATCCAGATGCCAAGCCAGCCCACCTCCCATCCTCTTTCCTCTTCCATTACGACAGACATTAAACTTGGGGCATCATCTGGCAAAAGAAACCTCGAGGAGGGACCCCAAAGGGAATGAGAATTTTAAGGATGTGAGTGTTTCAGCCATAGGGAGAAAAAAACTTTTTTGGTTCAAAACAACAACACCCTCGGCAGTTGTCCTCTTTCCCAAAAGCTAAAGATGGTTGAATTTTGTTTGTTTTCAGGAAACAAACACACACACACCTATAGAAATCTGTTACCATGTGAGCACTAAGCAAACTTAAATTCTGTCCTGGTTCACACAGTCCTTCCAGGAGAGACATGTGCTACCCTTAGTGAAAATTGATGGGTTTGAGAAAAGCCGAAGGCACAACAAGGGCACAGACAAGAATCGCATGCCATTCCTAAGTTGACTCTTAGGGAGTTTGTCTGGGTGGACTCTGAATGTGACTGACTGGTGACTGTTTTGTCTTTCCTTTTCTTCCTTTGTGTTCACAGGCATCACCTACACCTGCCCCATGGCTTCTGGACCACAGGGCTTGTTTTCTAGTTTTCCAAGTGCTCACAGATAACTCTGAATATACAGTACGGTCAGAGCTACACTCCTTTTTAATTTAGGCAGTTTAGATTTGAGATTTGGGGACTTGAATTGATACTAAAATAAGTTCAGAATTGTAGGGGACGGTAGGGTAGGTAAAGGAATTTATCATGTAGGATGGATGTGAATTTTTGAAGACCAGAGGATAGGTACAATCAAGTCGAAATACCTATTAAAGATGTTTACACTCATATTCTGGAGTTCTGTGATGATTGCCTTGCATGGTAGTGAAGGCTCTATGCCCCAGTATAAGGGAATACCAGGACCAGGAATGGGAGTGAGAGGGTTGGGGAGCAGGGTGAGGGGAGAGAGGATAGGGGATAGGGAATTTTTGGAGGGGAAACCAGGAAAGGGGATGACATTTGAAATGTAAATAAAGAAAAAAATAAATCTTTTTTTAAAAAGAAATTGCCAAAGAAGTAAATAAACAACAACCCCAAAAGCCCCCAAAAGGCCACCCAAAACCCCCAAAAAACCAGTCAGTATAATATGCCAAGATTGTTACACAAAGATCATTTTCAAAAACAATTTCCTAAGTGAGATTTTTTTTCCCCCCTGTGAGGAAAATGTGAATTTCATTCCTGAATTCCTAAGCCCCGCCAACTACTTTCTTTTGGGAAAACCCAACATGCTGTGTTGTGCTAGAGCAGGTCAGTATGAGTAATTCCAATATCGGAATCAAATGTTTCAAGAAATCAGCTACTCAGTGAGGTTCCTTGGCAAAGAGGAAGTGTTTCCACTGCGCTTTCTATGCTTCCGTGACAACCTGTGGAATTTCTCTGGACTGGAAAGCAACCCAACAGATGGCACAGACACTGCAAGTGTGTTACTAGCCATTCCTAGCGTAGTGTTAGCTCACCTCTATGTTCTCAGTGGGACTTGCTGCTCCATCTCTTGTGATCATTTGTAACTTTCCAGCTTATTTGATATTGACCACATACATGCTTTTCTAATTCTTTAAAATTATATAAAGACTCAGATGTGAGGTTAAATTTAAAAAGCAAAAATATCTTCCATAAAAATCTACTCCACACACACATTTTACATAAACTTTAATAGTGTTGCGTGGCTCCCCTCATGGGTATTTTTTATCATGCTGGATTGCAAAATCTATCCTGGGTTATAACTGAATAATAAGCACCATTTCTAATGGCTCTGCAATACTACAGATTGGAAGAGCTACTGTGTTATTCCTAAGTTTCGTTTTCAGCTTCTCTGCTGACTCATCACTAGGAATTGTCCACACCAGAACCAAATAAGCTGGGACAATTCCTTCTCCATCTGTGTAAGACACTCAGGACTCCTTCCTATCAGAAGAAGGACAACCACGTTGATAGTTTTATGTCTTTTTTCTTTCATTGAAAACATTCAATTGTCTCACCACTAAGTACATCATTCTAAGTTTCTGAGCACCCCTTTATTTTGGAAGACTTTAAGCTTTCATTTGCAAGAATATTATTATAAACGATACTTGGATGTCTTTCATTTCCAAAGGGTTCTGCCCATTTGATAAAGCCATATTTTAAGTAATCTTCATTATTATGCTTTAAGCCCAATTTTTCCTTTCTGAAATGTGGCTCAACTGAAGTTGAAGCTACCAAATTAGGAACAGTATTCTCCATTACTGTCAGCATTAACACTCACAGATCCAAAAGTTGAACTTAAATGTGTGTCTTTAAAAAAAAAAAAAAGACTCATTTTAAAAGTATTTCTTCCATTTCAATGGGAATATCATGGTTGCTACTAATAAAAAACAGCCTAAATAACAGTTCCAAAAATGCACTTAGAGTCTGCAACTGATTCTTTTGAAAATCACAGACTTCACTTTCATTTGTAAGTCATAGTTGTTGTCCTCTGTCTGTCTCGAGGGCGAAGAGAACTGGGTCACAAATATGTTCCACCAGGCTCTGGTCTGGCTGGGAATACCCAAAGTGTTACAGTTCTTAGAAGAGAAACAAGAAGGTTTGGGCAACCTGCTCAGGGCAGGTAGTCGAGGTTCTGGGCCTCTCATCAGCTACCAGCAGCAGCACCAGCTCCAGAGGCAGGGGTGGCTGGGGCAGCTGGGGCAGCAGAGACACGGGTCTGGCCAGTTAGGCAGGTCCAATGTCATTGATAAATGCTTCAGGTGAGAGAACTCTTCCCCAAGTGTTTCAGCTCAGTAAAAACAGTCACTCTCAGATAGTCCTCCATCAAATAACTTGTGTGCTTTAGTCCTTGTGATCAGAGACTATATAAACATTGATGGGTGGCGTGGGATTTAGGGGTAGATATTTCCTATTGGCTCAGTGTGAGATATAGAGTGATGCTCTATTTGCATGGGAAAGGACGTCAGTGTTGCCTATGTGACTGACTGCCTGGTTCTCTCAGAGGGGTGTCATGGTTAGGCAGGTACAAAAATGGGTAGGGTGTGGCTGGCCTCCTGCTGATCTCAAGTCTCTGAGATTCCAGGAATCTGAGCTCACTCATCCTTACCAGTTCTTCTGTCTGGTGGCACATTTAACTTGCCCCACAACTCCTTTTGGTTTATATAAAGGAGAAGTGTAATTGAAGTAACTGTCTCCTGTATTAGAAATGGTTTGGCGTTGAAACAAAACCTGATTAGTAGTGATCTTTGATGTAATGAGTAATGATACTCATGTGCAGTTTTAGAATCGGGTCAGTCAAGGTGCCAGGAGAAACAGGGCTCCAATGGCTAGTGTGGGACCAAGGAGGGGAAGAAGTCAAGCTACCAAGGGATGTAAGTACCGTAAGGTAGGGGTGTGGGTAGCATCGTGTAAGTACTGTAAGTTTGGGTAGCATAGTGTGCCTGAAGATCTCCCCTAAGATCTTTGAGCATGTGTATGCCCTGTTCTACCAGCCCGAATTCATTGACATAGAAGCAACATTCCTCCCTCTAGCAAAATGCAAGTCCCTCTCTGTTCAGCAGTCAGTAAGTCCAGGGACTCAGGTTTATTTGTTTGTTTGTTTTTGTTTTTTTGAGACAGGGTTTCTCTGTGTAGCCCTGGCTGTCCTGGAACTCACTTTGTAGACTAGTCTGGCCTCGAACTCAGAAATCCACCTGCCTCTGCCTCCCGAGTGCTGGGATTAAAGGCGTGGGACTCGGGTTTTGAAGAACAACTCTTGATAAGGACATTATCTGGTATAGAAAGGACTCAAGGGTGTCTGCAGTGGAGGCCATTGCCTGGCCAAGTTTGTCTTGGAAGTCACTGAACAGAAGGTGTGTTTGGACAAGGGCTGCTCCAGTGGTTCCTGCTATGCCCAGTGAGACAGAGAGACCCAGTCCGACCAGCTGAGGGATGAAGATCTCTCTTTTCTTCTGATCTCCTTCCAGCTGTAAGGCGAGTTCTTCAGGTTTGTAGAGATAAACCTGGGGAGCAATCAATACAGGGGGGGTAGGAACCTTGAAAAGGGAGGTTTATGCAGGAACGTATAGCGCCTCCGCACCAGAAAAGAGCATGAGGGGTGAGGGGGGAATTTAGCACATATTGGTTTGGTAATGGATACTGCATATAGGATGGAGTCTTGAGGAGGGTCCTACCAGGAAAAGGGGGAGGGTAGATCAAAGGAAGGAATGTCTTGTGATTTTCCTGTGGGTAAGGATCCAGGGAGTTCATGAAAAGAAATGTTAATGGAAACAGCTGCCAATCCATTCAGAAAAGAGAAGCACAGGAAAAGCATTGGGAGGAGTTGGGGTGGGTGGTTAGGGGACGGATGTCAGCTGCCATATTGGATGTATCGTTGCCAGGAAAGGGTAGCTTGGAGCTCCTTCTGAGATTGATTTTCCTGTTGAAGAATATTAACATGGATGAAGACTGATTTGGGGCAGGGACAACCTATCAAGAGACATGTAGGTCAGCCACAGGATATTTGCCATAGCCATTAGGGTAGAGCTTACCCATGGATCCCATCTACCAACATCCATCCCAGGGATTACTGATAGAAAGCTGAAAAGGAGTTTTAAGGTTGGCGAGCACGGTGCTACCAGGGCTGGTGGATTCCATTCTGCAGCTCCGACATCTGTATCCTCCATATGTGGAGGCCTCCTGGAGGCATTCACCTGTGTTTCAGTAAGGAAAGCAGAGGAAAGAGCTGGGGATGGGGGCGTAGTGGAGATGGAATCGGGTTGTAGGGGGAAGTGGGCAGTCCTGGGTTCCTATGATTTTGTTGTGGGTCTTCCTGGTGGACAATCTCCAGTAGTGAGTGCTAGGAAGGCTAGAGAGAGGCTTGGGCAGTAACAGAGTTAGTATGAAGAATGACAAAAACAGCTATAAGAATAGAGGAGAGGGGGACTTATGGAGGGCACATGGCCTGGGCGGCAGCTACCAGATCATAATGTCCTTCCAGGAGATCTTGTTGTTCCTTTAAGAGGTGGCATCACTTCAGCCTCTTCCTCCTCCTCTGACCTTGATCTCTCAGTGAGAGTCGGACCATCTTCTTGGTTGGTGAGGATAGGTCTAGGCTGGTCCTGTAGAAAAACACTAACAAAACCCTTTTTGTTTGTAAGGAGGCGGTTTGGTCCCATCCAAATTCCATCTAAGGGATTTCATCATTGTTTCTGGGTTATTTCTGGTGTGTGCCAATGGAGAGAGATAGAAAGGAGGGTGTTTGGAGCTCTGGTAGATGTTAAATATATTTAGGGTAGTCAGGGCTGTCATTAATTTACATTAGGGGATAGGTATTTGGCTTTTGTTTTAGAATTTGGGCTTTTAGGGTTTAATGTGTCTTTTTAATATTCCTTGTCTCTGAGGGTCATGGGGAGTATGGTGGGCAATTTCCCTTGTGAGCAGAAAGTTTTGAATTGAGATGTTATCCATATAATGATACATAGTGAGTACCTTGTCTAAATAATGTTTCAATGTAGTGGTCACAGCCTCCTGGCAGAGGGGTTGGGCTGTTAGCCATTCCCTAAGGAAAGAGGCTAGACCAGAGTTGGTAATGGGAGGACTGTGAATGCAAAGCATTGTTAGCAAAGCATTCACAGTCTTGGGTGTGTGTGTGGAGAGAGGGATGGAAAACAACCCAGTTTTTTATAACCATTACCAATGGGGGTGGACAATGGCAGGAATGGCTGAGACATGGGGCATCCCCCTTTGGGGGTTTTATTAATTACCCTTAAATCATGTTATTAGTCTCCATACCTCTGAGCTCTTTTTTAGAGCAAACATAGAAGTATTCCTTGGACTGTGGGAGGGGCAGATGTGTTGTAGTAGAAGCTGTTCTTTTTTTTCTTTTTTCTTTTTTTTTTTTTTTTTTGGTTTTTGGAGACAGGGTTTCTCTGTAAAGCCTTGGCTCTCCTGGAACTCACTTTGTAGACCAGGCTGGCCTCGAACTCAGAAATCCACCTGCCTCTGCCTCCCAAGTGCTGGGATTAAAGGCGTGTGCCACCACCACCCGTCGAAGCTGTTCTTTTACCAGTTGTGCGAGGGCTTCAAGTTTCCCTTGACAGAGGCCACTGTTCAATCCAAATGACTTCATTGGAAAGCCAATCAAGGCAGAGAGTATTAAAATCTAACAATGGCTCTTAGGAGTTCATTTGGAGGGAGAGGTTGGGGTCTTTTGGGTATAGTTTTCTTTATAGGCATTGTTATACATCCTAACTCTTTTAACATCTCATTACTCATGTAATCTCTTTCTGATTGAGTGGTCAGTACTGCCTCTCCCTAGAAGATTGGTTGCAACTTGAGCTACTACAGGTAGTATTTGCTCCATCAGGGTCTTCCCACTGAAGAGGACAGCTCAGGAACTTTGAAAAATTCCACCAGACCCCTCCCCTCCTGGAAGAGAAAGGTCATAGAACACATAGGCACCCCTCCCCTCCGGAAGGGGGAGGCTAATTACATTCTTCAGATCACAGCGGGAACCGACCATTGGCCACCTGCAAATGAGGGAAGCCCAGAGCATGTAGACACATTCCTCAGGGCAGATGGACCATTGGCCCCCCACAGACAAGGAAAGCCCTCATTCCCTAAGGACCAATCAGTTTAAAATTCACACTGTTCTGCAAATCTTATTGTGCCTAGTGGCTGTTGCTCTATTCTACCCCTGAAAGTTGTATAAAAGCTGGCTGAATAGACTGCCTGGGGTCACTGCCTCTTCTTTGGGTACAGAAAGACCCCAACAAGTTGGAACAATAAGTTCTTCTTGCTTTTGCATCAATCTCCTGCTCTAAATTGTTCACTGGGGGGTGGGGGGTGGTCAGTAAGCTAAGGCTCATCAGAGTCTTATACCAACTGTAGACCTGATTGGTGAGAGGAGTCCCCAACACCTAGAAGTTGGGGCCCAGGAATTAATCGCCAGTCTCATGAGATCTCCTATTGTCTTAAAATTGTCTTGTCTGCTCCAGTATCAATGAGTCATCTAAATAGCTTTTTATCTAGTTTGATGATTATTTTTGGGTGGGAGCCTTCTGAGATGCTGGACACCTCTAAGGTTTGTATGGAAGCAGTTTTCTCTCTTACTGTCAGGGCTGAGGACCACCCCCTTTTAAGTTTAAAGGCTCCAATGGTTTGCCATCTTTCTCATATAAGAAGGTAAAATCTCTTCTCCAGGGGAAACTTTCACAACACAGTGGGAGGACTGTCTTAGGGGCATTGATTCCTTTATGGGAAGGGACTTTTCTGAGCATTCGTTTTTCCAGTGTCCTGCCTCTCCACTGCAGAATCTCCTAATGCAGATCTTTTCTGTGCTTTATTGCTGCTGCTAAAGCCTGAGCTACAGATGTAATCTGATGTGATGTTCCTATCCGTGGGTTGCCACGACCCATCTATCATAGTGTTCATCCCAGAGACCTTGACAGGCTAGCCTGGACTCAGAAGTCATACCCTCCCAGATGATGTTCTAAGAAGGAGATCTCTGGCTGTGGGGTTGGGAATTTTTCTTTCTACGCTTATTTTAGTTCTAAGATAAAATCAGATAGGGGCTTGCCCGGCTTTTGATGGAGAAAGAGCAAGGAGGAGGCAGGCTCTTCTGAGCCTGAGGGTGGGTGAGTCCGTTCCATGCTTGAATTGCATAAAGGCAGATCTGTTAATAGTAACCTATTAGCTGTGTTGTCTGCTGTGCTCTGGTAGAAAAGTCTCCCTGGCCAAAGAGTTCATCAAATCTCTATGGAACGTCATCCCCATTCTGATTTTGCCTGATTTGTTGAAGGCATTCATCTTGAAATAGGGCCTCCCATTGCAAAAATATTGGACGGGGCAGGGAGAAGCAGCAAATATCTCTCCAATCTTGGGGCATGTTTAAGGTGGCAATAAGGCTCTGTAGAAGAGATTTTGTCCAGGCTGCATGAATTCATCTTTCTTTACTTCCTGCCCAAGTTCTTTTAAGACTGAGGCTTGGAATGGATACCAGTTGAGTGGTTTATTTAGAGTGGGGTTAATATTAACTGGAAATGCCTGACATTGGGGGATTCTGGCTTCTGATCAGAGTCATGAGTAGAGTGGTAGGTGGAGTTTGTTTTCTGAGTAGAATAGAATAGAAGATTACAAAGCTGTTGTGTGGTAGAGGGTCACTGGTAGGGGGCTTTGTAGTTATGTGGCTTTATGTCTATGTTTTTGGTAGGTCTTTGGAGTGTGTGGCTTTGTTGGCTCAGGGAAGAAGGAGCAGAGGTTAGTTCTGTTCATTTTGGAGGGGGGGGGAGTAGAGTACAGGGAGGGGTGGGTGATCTTGTTGGCTTTTCTAATAGAATCCTGTAGAGAGTCAGGTAGTTGGTTGAGGTAAAGAGGGGCAGGTGAGGCCAAGGTCCATCTATGGAACTCTTGCCCAAGTCTTAGAGCTCAGTAAAAGCAGCCACTATCAGATGATCCTTGGACAAATAACTTGTGTGCTTTATTCCATGTGGTCAGATACTATATAAACATTGAGGGGTTGGGTGGGATTTAGGTATATCCTATTGGCTCAGTTTGAGATGTTACTGATGCTTTATTTGATTGGAGGAAGGACTCCAGTGTTTCCTATGTGACTGACTGCCACGGTCCTCTCAGTGGGGTGTCCTGGTTAATGTGTTCCAGAGCAGGTACAGAAATGGAAAGGGTGTGGTTGGACTCCTGCTGATCTCAAGTCTCTGAGATTCTTAGGATCTGAGCTCATGCAACCTTACCATTTTTCTGTCTGGTGGCATGGTTCACTTGCCCCACACATGGTGATAGAAAACTAAACTATATACCATTACTTTTGCACTCCTGAATACCAAATGACACTCACAGGCAAGTTATTAAAAATAATTGCTAGTCAATACATTCATCATCTCTCATTCTTTTCTAGTGTATTAAAATTGACCTCAATAGTCCTTGGCATGTGCAAAATTCAGGCAGAGGATTTTTGCAAAACATTCTGGTACTCTGTTTTATTTTGTTTCTAAAAGTTCACCAAGTGGCTAACAATCGACTTAATGACTCAAAGACATACTGGGGTAAACACTGATAAGAAGACATTTTGTGCTGTCTGCTGAGTGTCTGATAATGAGAGATTTGCTGATCTCCTAGACATTTCAGACTTGCTTAGGAACTTCTTAAAGTGTTTGAAATACATCCTAGATTTTCACTGCTGATGCCCTTTGATGGGGAATATTCAATGATCAGGTTGGACTTGGTGATGGATGGATTTTCACAGAACTTTCTTGGAATGCATGCGTGGCCTGGGGTTAAGACCAGCAACATGACAGAAAAGTATCACAATACAAAATAATATTATTACCAGCCTTGTTCTGACCCGTATGTTTCCTTTGCATGTAATACCTGCCTTTTCTTCCAGACAAAGTCTCACTACGTTGCTCAGGCTGGACTCAAACTGGTGATCCCCCTACCTCAAACTACTGAGTGACTTGGATTCTCCAGGTATACACGGCCATACCTGGCCCTTTCTTGCTTTTCATACAAAGTGAAATCCTTTTCACTATTTACAACCTATCTCAAATGCTATAACATTCAACAAATAATTATCTAAAGTGTTGGGCACTAGAGACACAAAACAAAACAAAGTGGATATTGTTATGTCAGTAAGCATGTGCAGGGTGGTTTGTGTTATTGTGGGGTCGACTTAAATCCAGCCTACCTCAAACACCATGTCAATGCAGATGACAAAACTTTATTGTGATCAAAACACTATTGATAGATCAGGACTACAGAATAGACTTGGGAGCTGAAGTGTGACCTTGAAGGGACATTATACAGCATATCTAAAGGATGAAACCATAAAGCAAGGGAGAGCAGGATGGGCTGTAACATTGTCCAGTCGTATTTTGATGTAAAAGGTTGAGTGAGAGAGTTTCCATCCATTAGGATAGGAATAGGTTCCTGGGAACATGAACTTCCATGTTTGACATTGCTAGCAAGATGGAGAAGTTGTCCTTGAGATGTCTAGACTCAGACAACTATTTCCTTATTTTTTTAAAATTATCATTATTTTTTTTTCTAATAGAAGATATTTAGTTTGGAGGAAGGCCCCAACTCCCCTAGGGCCTGGGTCCTTGAATTTAGCTTCCCCTATGATTAAATGGAGTCTGAAAACGAAGTGATAGCATTTAGAATAAGTTTCTCTTGCTTGTTCCCACTAGTATGAACTAGAGCTACAAGAAAAACCTTGAAAGTAATATTATGTGAACAAAATAGGTGTAAAGAAAATATAAATTCCTGGCCTAAAATTCACAAAACCACACAGGATATGTTAACTTAAGAATTAAACATAAGCCGGGTGGTGGTGGCGTACACCTTTAATCCCAGCACTTGGGAGGCAGAGGCAGGTGGATTTCTGAGTTTGAGGCCAGCCTGGTCTACAAAGTGAGTTCCAGGACAGCCAGGGCTATACAGAGAAACCCTGTCTCGAAAAAAACAAAAAAGAAAAAAAGAATTAAACATAAACATATGTGGGAAGTAGTTACTATGCAAGAAAGAGAGGTTCATGAGCAAAGTGATGGGAATAGGTCAAATGACTAAGGACTTCAATTGTTTTTATAACATTTATTTCTCCAGTTGGATGAGTATACATAGTGTTTCTTCTGACTTGTTTTGTTTTGTTTGTAAAATGATCTTATGTTTTAAAAGCATCCATTAAGACTTAGTAAATTTAAATCACGTGCTCCATCACTTGTCTTCTCCTTCGTCTTCTATATTGCCCGAATACAGGGAATCTTACAGATAGTAACTTCCAGGTGCCAGCTGTAGGCGTATTAGAATGTAACCATCTTCCCAGGAGACCCCCAACTGATGGCTCCCGGCTCCAGGGACCCAGCTAAGACTCCAAGGCACTTCAGCCTCATTAAAGGAGCTGATCTGTGCATCTGTCCTCTGGGATACAGAATATTACCTCACTCTTCTTCCATCAGAACTTAATTTATCTCTGAGTAAATCCAGAAGGTCACCTTTTCGGATCCATCTCCATTATAACCAGCCTTTCCTCCACCAGACCCCCGGCTGCAGACCTCATACTTAACCCAAAGCCCTGCAGTTTAACCTGCCCGCGCATCAACCCCTAACGTCGGCTAGTGGGGAGCTGGGAGCCCGGAGCCGGATCGGCCTGAGCGCATGCACGAATTCCTCGGCGGCTCCAGGCATTCTCGCCGCATTACCGCGGAAGCGTCTCCTCTCGCGGGAGTGATTTGAAGCCCGGCGGGAACCGGGCTTGCCAGGGCTGAGTCTGAGGGGACGATCGCGAGCTGCAGCTCAGAGCGCGTTGGCCGGGGAGAAGCAGCTGCTGATGAACAAGGGCTCTCAGGCGGGCTGTCGCAGCAGCAGCAGCAGCAGCAGCAGCAGCAGCGCCAGAGCCACCGGCTGATGGTGGATCCACTCCGCTTCCGGGTCCAGCCGCGACCCAGGCGATAAATCCCAGAGGGACAGCCCCTGTGCGAGTATCTCTGAGATTGTTGAAGTTTGGATTCCGGTTTACCTTGTCTATTTACTTAGAATACTATAGTGTTTTTGATAATCACAGTAGTCTTGTGTGGGCTTTTAGGTTAAGACAACCATTGATTTTTTTTTAAATAAACTATAAATTCATTAATTAGATGTACATATGTATCTTTCCCTGTAATGATTTTTAATAAAACACGTTTTGAAATCACTAACTAGTAAGTACAAATGAATGCATCTCTGTCACAACCCTTAATTATTTTGTTTGATGTAGCTGCAGTCTTTCATTACAATTCGAGAAGTAGATAAAGTGACTAAGAGCATGTATTAATCTTGGAGAGGATTGCCAGCACTTCCTTCAGGTGGCTCAAAACAACCAGTAACGCCAATACTAGGGGATCCAGCACCCTCTTCTGGCCTCTAGGCCTGTACACACACACACACACACACACACACACACACACACACACACACACACACACACAGCTTTTTAGAATGAAAACTTTATATGACATTTACCTCTCTCTCTCTCTCCCTCTCTCCCTCCCTCCCTCCCTTCCTTTTTGAGATTTCCCTTTCTCCTTTATTCTTCTCTCATACCATTCATCCACTTCTCATACATCAGCTTTCACTCCCTCCCTTCCTCCCAGGCTCCACCCCTAACTTCCCCTCTCCCATATCTGCTGCTTCTTTGTTCAGAAGAGAGCCTGCCACCACATGATACCAACCAAACGTGCCATAACAAGACGCCATAAGAGTAGGTATAAACATCAAGGCTTGGCGATGCAACCCAGTAGGAAAAAAGGGGTCCCCGAGCAGGCCAAACTGCTCCCACTCCCCCACTCCCACTGTTAGGAGTCCAGCAAAAACCTCAAGCTGAACAACCTCAGCTTATATGCAGTGGGCCAGGTTCAAACCCAGACAGGTTCTGTGGTTTCAGTTCGGTTTCTGTGAAATCTATGAGCTCTGCTTAGTGGATTCCATGGGCCCTATTTTCCTGGTTCTTGACCCCTCTGGTTCCTACAATCCTTCCTCCCCCTCCCCCTCCCCTCCTCCCTCCCCTTCCCCTCCCCCTCCTCCATCCTCTGCAGAGAACTCTGAGCTCCACCTATGTTTGGCTCTGGCTCTCTGTATCTGCTCCCATCAGTGGCTGGAGGAAGCCTCTCTGATGGTGACTGGGGTAGGCACCGATCTTACATCTTTATGTTGACTCTTACTCCAGCTGTGATAAGCCTCAAACACCATAATCGTGTGTGAGTCATCTATGTCAGTCATGGACCTGGTTCAAGGGTCTTGACATCTGATCATCTTCTTGGGACTTTGTTCTTCTCTGCCTTCTTTGTCTACAACCACAGCCTCAGATCCACTGGGTCATCAATCCCACTGTGGAGAATCTCATGGCGGAGCGTGGGGCTGGCTCGGTCATTTTTTTTTCTTGGACTGCTAATTTCATAATTTGAGAGGCTCGCTGCGCAGGGTTTTAAAGATGCTTCTTTCCAGGACTGCAGTTGGTCGAGCCGGGCGTGGTGGCGCACGCCTGTAATCCCAGCACTTGGGAAGCAGAGGCAGGCGGATTTCTGAGTTTGAGGCTGGCCTGGTCTACAGAGTGAGTTCCAGGACAGCCAGGGCTATACAGAGAAACCCTGTCTCAAAACACCCCCCTGACCAAAAAAGAATAACCTCTAATGTTCTAAAGTAAGTTGTGTTCCTATGGTTGGCAGTATTTACATATTTTGCAATATCTCATAGAGAAGACGTCAAACATCCCCACCACAAAGAATAGTAAAGTTTACTGCAAGGGATGCCAGTTAACTGCAATTTATTAGGCATTACACATTGTATACACATGTTGAAATAGTACACCGTACTCCACAAACTCAGACCCATTATGTGTCAATTAAAAATTAAAGTACTCTTTGATTCTCTCCTTTGATTCTTAAACTGATTTGTTGATTTGCAAATATTTATTTTACATGACTCAAACTATATAAAAGGAAATTCACTGAGCAGATTCAGCCTCCTTAATCCACCTTTGTCATGGTTACTTTTATTGTCTTGACAAAACACTGTGACCAAGGCAACTTGTAGAAGAGAGTTTATTTCTGAGCTTGCTTACAGTCTCAGAGGATAGATCAGCGACCAGCATGGCAAGGGGCATGGCAGCCATGTTGGAGCCATGTTGGAGCATGTTGGAGCATGTTGGAGCCATGTTGGAGCCATGTTGGAGCATGGAGTGGTGGAGCAGTAGCTGAGAGTTTACATTTGACAAGCCCCAGTCTGAGGGGGAGAGTTAACTCAGAACGGTGTGGGCTTTCAAAACCTCAACACCCATCTCCAGTGACACACCTCCTTCCACAAGGTTATACGCCCCTAATCCTTTCCAAACAGTTCCACCAAGCGGGGACCAAGTATTCAAACCTGTGAGCCTATATACGAGCCATTCTCATTGAAACCACCACACCATCCAATACTCTTCCTGATAGTCTTCTACAGGTAACTATTTTTAATTAATGCCTTTATTTTTCCATTCTTACTGTAGACACAAGCAAATGAGAATATATTTTCTTTTTGTTCATTTTGTTGTTGAGATAGTCTCGTGGAGAAGAATTCCCTATAAAACTGCTACATTTGCTCCAGTAGTGACAAGCACAACAGGCCCTGAAAACCTGGGCGCTGTCCCGAGGCGAAAAGTTCACGGAAACTTAGTCTCCTGGAATCGTGGCATCCTGTATAAAGAATCCTGTCGTTGCTTTAGTTGGTAAACAAATCTGTGTGCTTTCCCTTAATACTGCTTTATTACAAGTGCTCCTAAGGATTGATTTTTTTGACATATAGCTAAATTAGATTCTAGGCAGTCCTTGATCTGACCTTGGGCATGGATAGCTAAATCACTGCCCTACACAGAAATTTACCATTATCTAGGAAGAAGGAAGTCTGTGATCAAAGGAGGAACCAGAGTAGATACTTAGAACTATAGATAGCTGAGATATAGCCATACACAAGTATTTACTATGGCCTAGGGGGAAGGTGGACTATACAATAGACTAGAATAGGAACCATGGCAAGGGCACCCAAGAAGCCCTTGACCCTGGCTTCTAGGTGGAGCTGTTTTTGATTCCAGTTGTTAACATTGAATCTTATCCCAGCTGGTTCCTGCCATTCCTTCCGTGTTTGCATTCCTCTGTTTTGTGTAAGAATCCAGTAACCTCTTTGTACCTTGCCGGTGTGTCACCCAACTTCCCTATTTTATTCTGTATAAAAAGTTTGATGCTCGATTTGACAAATTACATTCAGATTCTACACAATCTCGTGTGTCGCTTCTGTTTGTCATTAGCCGACTCCTTGTCCACCTGCAACCAGAGACCCATTCCATGCAGATAGGAGACCCAAAAAGGTGATAGTCTGTGGCATAAAAACCAAGAATGATCTTGAACTCTTGATCCTCCTGTCAAGCCCTGGAATCATAGGCATGAACCACTGCTCTTGGCTGAGAATGTAGTCATTATTATTAATTATGATAACAATAATTACTATTATTTTAACATTCAGTTCTTTTTGGTGTTTTTGAGTGTTTTGATTGCGTGTATGTCTGTGTACCGTATGTGAACAGTGCTCATGGAGGCCAGAGAAGGCATTAGACCCCCTGGGACTGGAGTTAAAGATGATTGTAAGCCACCATATGGCTGCTGAAAATCAAACCAGGGTCCCCTGGAAGAGCAGCCAGTGCTCTTAATTGTTGAGCCATCTCTTCAGCTCTAGAAGTACATTCTTATCTCACTCAATTCTTCCTTCAGAATTTCTGTAGTATTCAACACTGTTTAGAAATGTACTGTATGATGGCTATTCCTCCATTCTAGTATTTAATTAAGTATACACATTTTCCCCTGTCACAGATTCCATTTTATCAATATAATCAAAGTCCTATGTATGGGCACTTGTGTTGTTTCTAGACTGTAAATATTGGAAACAATACTTTGTTGGTTGTGTTATGTCTTAAATTTGCAAGTATGGCTGCCCAATTCTTAGAATTACTGATCAAAAGAGAGATGTTTTGTAAATGTAATAATATTGACACCTGCCCTTCACAGGGAAGAGGGATCAATGAGAACAAAGTAAACTGACATCAAATGCCATAATGAAACTTGTTTCTTTGTACACTGATAATCAGCTGGAGAGAGAGTTTAACAGTTGAGAGCACTTGCTGCTCTTGCAGAAGAGTGAAATTTTCTTGGGTGCCTCACAATCATCCATCAGCTCATAGTCAGGTGTCTATAGCTCTAGGGGACCTGACACTCTCTTCTGACCTCCAAGGCACCAGCACATGTGCACATAGTCACACATAGTCACACACTTATAAAGAACTTTTAAAAAAACTAGGTAACAGTTTCTCTTCTGCAGACTCATCAGCAAAGAATGGAAGATATTGTTGGCTCTTGATTTGTTTTAGTTTGGAGGCTATTCTTATTCTCTCCCTGAAAGGTTTGGCAATGTAATTCAATGACAAATTTTGAGGGCGTGCCATATGTAAAATAATAATTTTAATGTAAAGGATACAATGTTAGGAACACTGTCTGAGTTATGGTTTCTATTGTTTTGATGATACACCATGACCACAGTAACACTTATAATGGAAAGTTCTTAACTGGGGCTGGCTAACAGTTCAGAGGTTTAATCCAGTGCCATCACAGCAAGAAGCATGGTGGCATGAAGGCAGACATAGTGCTGGAGAAGAAGTGGACAGTTCTACATCTGGATGAGCAGGCAGCAGGACAAGAGAATCACCCTGGGCCTGGCTTGAGCTTTTGAAACCACAAAGCCTACCCACAATGACACACATCCTCCAGCAAGGCCACACCTACTTCAACAAGGCTACACCTTCTAATAGTGCCACTCCCGAGGAGCCCATGGGGGCCATTTTCATTCAAATCATCACAAACACAAAATGGAAGAAACACGTGGAACCTCGATACAATGCTCTCACGCTCTCACGCTCTCTTTATATGCTTCAATCCCAAATGATCTGTGTCTTCAAACTGGAAAGTCCTTGAAGGTGGTTGCTTGAAAGCCTTTACCTGAGCTTTTACTAAGTATCTATGGTTCAACTGTCCCTAGGCCCTCTCCTGCTCTTAGAGTTGGAAGGATGGGTTGACTAGTCCAACTCCATATATGTAGTTGATTGTACTACAGCCTAGCCTAGGACGTGGAGCTACCTAATATTCCTCTCTCCAATCCAATTCTCATGCATCACCTCCCTAGTATAAATTCAGATATGATTGAAGGAGTGAATTACCAAAGGATTCATGTCTGGAAATGCCAAGTATTTATATGGCTCTCTGCATTAGGAACTAGGGACAAAAATCAAGTACCTTTTTTTTTTTTTTGTACTATTGTGCTATTTAAAAGGATAATAAAATGAAAGCATCTATCTAACATCTGACTTAAGTAATAGAGGCGTGGTGGGGGTCATATCTGTAATCCCAGCACTTGAGAGGCTGAGGTAGGAGAACTTCCATGAGTTAGCCTGGGGTACCATGTGTGCCGTTAAGAACCAGAATGCTAAGTTGGCTTTTTAAGTCTTCCTTTCTGACTGTATTCCTTCTAACAAGAAGCAGCCACTACAAGTTTTGTGTTATCTATTATATCGCTTTCCTGTTAGTTAATGCCTTTTAGTTAGCCTTTTGGATATTAAAAATGTCATGTCAACTAACAGTGTTTATACATAGCATATCTAATTCAAATTTGCGTGTCATGCTTAAACAACATAATGTCCTTCCCAGCTGATCTTTCTACATATGTCTATCAAAGTGTTGTGTAACTTGTTCTCGAAGGCTGGATTATGAAATCTTACAGCTTGCAAGTACTGCTTGTAAATGTTCTGCAATGGTGAAAAAACTGAATGATGTTAGATTGAGGCTGGAGATCACCGGGAGAAGGGTTCCCCAGCAGACGCCATGGCCTGAGTTTGATTTTCAGCATACAGTTTAAATAGAGGAGGAAGTGAGTCAGCTAGGTAGTTTGTTAACTCTGCATAGCTTTTAATTAGCTGAGCTATCAAGGTATGCATGCATCTACAAACATGTAAAGGAATGCGTCAACTGCTTTCTGCCACACAGCGGCTACTCCATGGAGATATGATTCATTAATAACAGTGGTGGAATAACTAAGAAATTAGATAGGACTTCTGAAGATTACTTTTCAGTTTCTTTATCAAATAAACATATTCCCCCTTTTCTCTTCAGTGCTAGAAATTATGTGCGATCTTGCATACATTAGGCAAAGGCTCTAACAGTGAGCTACAACTCCCAGTTCCTATATAGCTTTATTAATTTTTAGTATTTTAACCTTTATTTCAAGAATACCATGTGACACACTTGAGGAACTCACAGGTTAAATTTATCTTTAACCTAAATCTTTATTATATTTTACTTCCTTCCAAGAACATATTTTGAAGTTAAAATTTGCCGTTTAAAGTAAACTTTTAAAAATAACATTCCAATTTCTTTTTTGAGAATTCCATATGTTTTGGTCATATTCTTTTCCCTCCTCCAACTCCTCCCTGATACTACCCTACCTCCCTACCTACTCAAATTCATGTTCTTTCTCATTCCAAAAAGGAAAGGAAAGGAAAGGAAAGGAAAGGAAAGGAAAGGAAAGGAAAGGAAAGGAAAGGAAAGGAAAGGAAAGGAAAGGAAAGGAAAGGGAGGGGAGGGGAGGGGAGGGGAGGGGAGGGGAGGGGAGGGGAGGGGAGGGGAGGGGAGGGGAGGGGAGGGGAGGGGAGGGGGGAGGGGAGGGGAGGGAAAGGAGGGTAGAGGAGGGTAGGGGGGGAGAGGGGGGAGGAGGAGAAGGGGGAGAGGGAGGGGAGAGAAGGGGAAAAACAAACAGACCTTGGAGTCCAGTTAGTGTTAGCTGTTACTCCAGAGCATGAGACTGCTTTGGAAAGTGGTTGATGTACACAGTGTTACTCTATCGAAGAACAGTGACTTTCCCCTCTCCCAACTGCTATGGATTGCAAAGAGCTTCTTGACTAGGGGCAACACTTTCTGCCTCCTTTCCCCCCTCCATATTAGGACTTTGGCTGGTCTGAGCTTGTGGTTTTGTGTATAAAGTGACACCATTTTTCTTTTTCAATTAAAAAAATAATGTGTGGGGGCACAAGTGTGCTGCAGCAAATGCGTGCATGCATGGGTGGAGGTCAAGGGTGCATGCATGGAAGATAGGGTTCGAGATTTGAGACTTTATTTCTACTCTGTGGAATTATTCTATACCATATTCCCTTGATAGTGGATCTATCACTGAACCTGAAGCTAAGCTGGCAGCCAGCAGACCCCATCAGTTTTCCTGTTTCAGGCCAGCACAGCTCAGGAGTCATAAGTAAACATAGCTCCAACATAGCTCCCTGCTTTTTACTGGAGGTAGGGGTTTAAGGTGAGGGTCTTAAGACTTGGGCAGCAGGCATTCTTATCCACTGAGTTATATCCTCCAATATTCAACTTTTAAAAACAGAAATAATATGTATGAAAATGTCATCATGAAACGTTAAAGACTAATTTTCAAAGTTAAAACCTGTTTAAAACTTAATAAATAATGCAAAAACAAAACAAAACAAAAACAAAAACAAAATAGTGGTTAAGCCCAACTGCTGGATCTCATATGCAAAGTGCCCTTTGATCAACCCCTTCTGATCTTCCCTGCACCTCAGTCTCTCTACTTCTAGTTCAGTGTTTTTAGAATCTACATGTAAATATGATCACGCATCACTTGTATATCTGTGTTTGTCTTATAGTTATTTCTTTTAAAATGAAGCTTACTAATTAACAACAGATTAAAACACTACCACTTGTTTAAAGTCATAATCTACTAAGAAGTGGGTGGATTTCACCCATTACTACTTAATTCCCCCCAAACTGTAGTTTTATCAAAGTTAATGCAATATAAATAACAGCAGCAGCCATCAGTACGATAACACTCGGAGTTTAAAAACTGAAACACTCAACCTAACTGAAAGGCTTTCTATTATAGGAGCAAGTTAGAGGAAAGTAAGAACAACGAATGCCATTGCTGGGAAACTGTGGCAATTCTGGACATGAAGCCATGAGGAACGTGAATCAACTTCCTCTTGCTTCACCTCAGAGGGTGTGGTGGTATGTGGTCTTGGACAGATCACTTACTTTTGACCCAGATTCTTCCAGAGGGTTCTAGAGCATAAATGTTGGTCGACTAGTGTTTCCCCCTCTAATTTGCTTAAGCTGCAGGATTTTTGTGCAGTTTTTGCTCGTGTCCTTTCCTCTCATAAGCATTAGCTCAACTCAGATAGTGCAACTTTTTATTACTTGTTTAAAAAGAAAACATTCGGGGGATGGTGTGGTACATGCAGAACTCTGGTAGGCAGGGAAGTGGGTGGATGAGAGCCAAATTATATACTCTGAACATTAACTATGGGTGGTCGAGGATTCAGATGATTTTAGATGTATTTGGAAAAGTTGTAGATGACCTCCGGAAGCCCTGTGGAAATGTTAGCCAAGGTAACTATTCCGAGTCAGATTGTTTCTCAGAAGAAATTATCTGAGTCTGCAATATAGCTACTTCTAGAGAGAGGGGGAAAGTGATTATGGGGTGGTATTAGCAACTTGTACATCACTGTTACCAAAAATCTAACAGAGCATCTTCTGTTCATGGCTTCACAGGGCTTTCTGTGGCAGGTGTGAGTGTTAGAGCTCTTCATGGCGTGGTGGATCAGAAAGTAGAGTCTATGGCCAGAAGCAGGGATGTTTTCAATCCTCAAAAGCCCACTTCTAGTGGCCTTCTTCTGCCACAGGGACCTTTCCTCCCAAAGACTCCTCATCAATCCAAATCAATATGGCAAGCTGGAGAACTAGCCTTCAAAACACAAGCCCATGGGAAACACTTCAGATTCAAACTGTAACATTGTATCTCTGCCCTAAGAAGGCTTCTGGGCTTCTCAAACTGCAAAATGGTCTTAGCAAAACCTCAAGACTTAGCGTCGTTTTAACCAATGACACTGTTCAAGTTATAAACTTCCAATATCCATACACACACACACACACACACACACACACACACACACACAGAGAGAGAGAGAGAGAGAGAGAGAGAGAGAGAGAGAGAGAGAGAGAGAGAGAGAGAGAGAGAGAGATTATCAAAACTCAGAAGGGCTCTGGCCACATGTCTCTGACATGTGCTACATCTGATGGTGACTTTGGCTGGCTCCTCTCAGTGCCTTCAGCTTCCCTCTGGAGACATCTTTTGCTCCCAGGATCTCCACTTCTTGGCCTTTCCATTGCACTTTAGATTTCATTTTCACAGCTTTGTAAATAACCTGCTCAGGGCTCCCTTCAGGAAACCTTACCCCATTTTACACTGCCTGGCCACTGGGTTTTGGTGCAAGCAGCCTTGACCCCATAGCTTTTATGTTATACAGGCCTGCAAAATCAGCATGGGTAATGCTGAGTTCTGTTCCCATCTGGAACCCTGGCTGCAGAATTCTATGGGTACCTACATATCTGACCTGGGAAATGACTTCCTTGGATAGCCTTTCCTTATAGAGTGCTTCGGTGGCTTTCTTTTCAGGCAGTTTTTCATGTTTGTATGTTCCCATCTTGGAATTGTTAATGTGCAGTGCCTGGTCCATAAGGCACTTTCCCTCTTGCCCCAGTGCAGTCTGCACAGGTTACTTTTCAATGGCTCTCATCTCTTTTACATTATAGATGCTTTGTCTGCAGATGTTACTTGTCCTCCTTCCCCGCAGAGAAGGACACATTTTAAAATCTGTCTCCTCAGCCGTTTGTTCTAAGTCTCACAGAAATGCTGTCTCCCAACAACAAACAACAACCGTGACATAGACCGTTATTTTATCTCGAAATTTCCTACACCAACAATATCCTGCATTTGAATTTGGCCTTACTCAAATCTTTAGGGCACTGGCAGAATGTAGCCGGATTCTTTTCCAGAGTGTATCATGACTATACTGTTGTTTAGATCCCTATAAGTCCTTGTTCCCATCTGTGCCTAACAAGCCGAGTCTGTTGTCCATACTTCTGTTGGTATTCCAGTCTTCTGCATTCCTACCAGAATGACTCATCGAACAAAGCTCACATCATTGTAGAACTTCTCTCACCTAGTTAAGTTCTCCCAAATCCCTCCCACAGATTAATTCCAAAAGTTTAAGAACCACATAGTCAGGTTTTGTCACAGAAATGAGCCCACCACTCTGGTATCTTTTTGTCTGATTAAGTTTGCACTGCTGTGATCAGAATAAGTAACAGAGACAAGTTAAGGTAAGAGAAGTTTATTTTTGTCTTTGTTTTCAGGTGGATTTCAGCTCAGTAGGATGGGGAAGGAATGACTGACAGGAGTAATTCTGTCCATGGGTAGGTATGTGGTAGAACTCTTCACATGACTAAAACCAAGGAAAGCTCTAACTTTCAGAGGCCTGCTCCCAATGGTCCATCTCTGCTAGCTAAGCCCCACCTTATTAGTGGCTCTGCAGTTCCCTCAAATAGTACAACCAATCAACATAACACATAGACTATGGAGGATTCAAACCATAAGTGGTATGAATATCTCAAAGTTACCTTAAAATTTCAGAACACTGAAAGTATTCCCAATAACTGAAGAACTGCAGGGCTCTCAGTGACTACAACTGCAAACTATTTCACTGAACATGTGGGCCAAGGCATTCCTCCACTGGGACTTTTAACAGTATGTTCACAAAGGAGTAAGCCATTCTTTTCTACCTGGGTACCTGAACCCACAATGGCTGCACAAGAATGTAGGACTCAGAAGAATGGGAAAAACACATTGGCTTACCTTTCAAGCAGGACGTCACCATAGCCATAGTGGTGAAACGTCAATGACTGTCTGTCTGTCCATGACTGTCAAAAATTATCTGTGAGGTCAAAATGCCTGTTGGTAAGATGGGGGTCTGTAGAGGCTCTGTGAATTACAGACTTTGGTAAGTCATGTGACCTCCTTTTTATTCTTTTTATCTGCAAATCCAAGATGATAGTACCATCAACACTTCATATCCTTATTCTATGAATGGAAATGATTTTATGTTCCCAAAGTCCTTAGAAAACTGCTTTGCAATCATGCTTAATTGCTAACATAATTTCTTTTAAGACAAATGCATAAACAACAAGTTAGTGAGCCCCTCTCTTCTTATAAAATGGACATGGTGGTATATGCCTGATTCCAGCACTTCAGAGATAGAGGAGGGAAGTTCTGGAGTTTAAGGTCATCCTCCATTACAGAGTGGTTTGAGGCCATCCTGTCTCCCAAACTAACCAAACTAAATAAACATGCGTGCTCGCATGCGCGCATACGCGCGTGTGCACACACACACACACACACACACACACACACACACACACATATATATATATATATATATATATATATATATATATCACCTCCAAAATAAGCAGAAGTCAACGAGAGGATGGTACCATAGTCTACACTGAGATGGATCATGAGAGACCTGGAGGTCAAGCCCTGCCTAGACAACTTAGCAGATCCCACCTAAATCTATAAAAGTGAATGAGATGGGAAACCAGAAGACCTGACAAACTTAGAGGACAGAACAGTGAATCACATTGTGCTTGTTGAATTGTAAGTGAGCAAATTTTGTTTTTAAAGCGCTTAAAAAAATCATGTGCCAGGCACTGGTCAGTTAGCAACATACTTTTTGTGGACTGACAATATTAGAAAGTTTCTTTCTTTTTTTTTTTTTTTTCATTTTTTTTTGTTTTCTCAAGACAGGGTTTCTCTGTGCAGCATTAGCTGTCCTGGAACTTACTCTGTAGACCAGGCTGGCCTCAAACTCAGAAATCCGCCTGCCTCTGCCTCCCAAGTGTTGGGATTAAAGGCATGTGCCACCACTGCCCAGCGTGAAAGTTTCTTATTCTAGGATGCAAAAGGGTTCTGATTTACTGTAATGGTAATGTCACAATGAACGGGCCAGAATTTGAACACAGTCAACTGGATTCCAATGCTAATATGTTGAGGTGTTACTAAAATCCTTACATACTCACTGGCTCTTAATACTAGAGTCTAATAAGAGAGGGCATCCTGTTTCATAGAGCTTTACATTTGTAATCACCACGGTACCTATTGTAAGGGCTAATCTTTAATACCAACTTGGATTAAGATGCACCTAGGATACTGGTAAAGCACACAGCTAGTCTGTTGTTATGATGTATAATTTGTTGCTAACTGACCAGGGCCTGGCACTTAATGTTGCTAAATGCTTTAAAATCAAAATTTTCTCACTTGTTATTCAAGAAACAATGTGACTCACTATGTGTTGGTGAGGGTTTTTCTGAGGAGGATTGACTGAAGAGGTAAAAGCTACCCTGAATGTGGGTAGCACCATCCTGTAGGCTGGGCCTTTAGATGGCAAAAGGGAAAAAGGAAGCTCACCCACCCAGGTATTCTCTGCATCCTAGCTGCTATGTGAGCCACATCCTCTCTTCTGTGATGGACTGAAGTCTCTGAAACAATGAAGTAGAACAAATCCTTCCTTCCTTAATTTATTCCTCTCAGGATTTGTCACAGTGACTACCATACCTAGTGTTTACTGGGTGTCTGTTATGCCAGGCATTTTAATCACTGTTTTCCTGAAGGATGTAGAAGCTAACATTCATAGAAGTTTGTAACTATGATCACAGTTGCATATGCAGCAGAGATTTAAGTACAGGTTTCTTTATTACCAATGCATTTTTCTATTTCTATACGCATCTTTCATATCTAGCATATTATATATTTAACCCTCCTTACCTGCAGACTCCACATTCATGGATTCACTCAATCATTAAATGGAAGTGTTTATGTCTCTCTGTGTATGTGTGTCTGTGCCTGTCTCTACTCTTGTGAAGGAGAGCTCCTTTCTGAGATGAACAGTGCAGACTTTTTTTCCTCCTTACTTCCCAAAGTGTGGTGATTTGAGTAAAAATGTCTCCTGTAGTTTCAGGTACATGGACACTTGGTCCCCAGTTGGTGGTGCAGTTTTGGGCATAGTACCGCCTTGCTGCAGGAAGTACATCACTAGGGGTGGGCTTTGAGAGTTTACATAGCCCCCGAGCCACTTCTAGTTCAGTCTTTCTGCTTCACACTTGTGATTGAAACCAGCACTCTGTTTCTGTTCCTTTTGCCATGCCTGCTACTGACAGTCATGTCTTCCTGTCCTGATGGTCTCATCCCTCTGGAACTGTAAGTCAGAATAAACTCTTTCTTCCACAAGTTTCTTCCATAAGTCATGGTGCTTTCAATATTAAAGAAATATTGAATATTAAAGGAATATTACATCTATAACTCAAAAGTTAAGGGAAGTGTGTGGAAGTATATATTCAAATATGATATCATTGTGTGTAAGAGCTTGAGTTTCTGGGGGATTTTGGTGTTCTTGAGTGGGGTGGGAGGGAGCTTTTCTGGAATCAATCACTGTACTTATTTGTGTGGTATCCTGATGCCACAGGCTTTACAACCCCCTTATTAGGGTTAAAAACCTTTAACTACGGAAGCATCACCAGCGACTGGAATGATGTTTTTCAAACTTTAGTTACAAAGGAACATTCTAGAATCCTGAGACTAACTACAACTGCATTGACTCAGATTTCCATGGGAAAGACTCAGGCACTACATCCCTTTATGAGTCTTGAGGTCCTGATGCAGGTTCTCCAAGACCATACTTTGAGGGCACTGTGAAGGATGCTATGTCAATACTCTTGACATTCAAGTTTCTGGGTGAAGTTTTACTACAGTGGTATTGTTAGTACTGTTGATTTTATCGCCTTCTAGATCGTATCCACTATCATTACCTTAGCTGAGGGCAAGCACGTAGGTAAGAACTTTGAACAGCATGTACTCTGCCTCCTGCTATGTGGAACATGATTATCTCCTATGGTCTCTTTCCACTGATGGCTGTGTAGCTCAGCAAGTCTACAAGGTCAGATTTGTTTTCAGTGAGACGTAAACATGTAATAATGGTGCTACAAGGAAGCATTGACTAAATCCTACTTCTTTTCTCAATTTGGGTTCCCTCATCTGCTAACAGAACCCCTTTTCAATGTTTTAAGCTAACATTGTGCTAGTATATGGCCAAACTTTCAATAGCTATGGCAATCATCATTGTATAATGGAGTCCTCCCTTTGCAGAGGAAGAAAAAAAGCGTTATGCTATGGCTAAAGGAAGGACTATCTTATCTTAGGTGAGGGAAAACATGAGCAAAACATATAGTATGGAAAATTAAATATAATAATAATAATAAAGAATTGAAGTGGATCTATTTTGTCATATATATATTAGAATAGCAACACATAGCCCTGGAATTTCATCTAAGTCATTTTAATCAGGGGTCATTAGTATAGACTCTAAGTTTTGAAGGAGAAAATTGCCTTGTTTTTGTTTGTTTGTTTATTTTTCATGTTCTTTGTGTCTTTGTGCTGAGATCTGCTCATCAGATGTTAGGTCATTAGTTGAGACTTGCTGGTTTTGTTATTTTAAATCCAGGTTGCCTTTTCTCCTTCTGGTGAATTAATTTGCAGTGCTCAAGAGAGACTGGATTGTAGTATAGTTGTGATGATATTTCAGCCTCTTAGACTGAGGTTCCAGGCATCTGGTTCTACCTTTAATCTGCCCCATGAGTTGAGTGCTGCCTGCAGCAACTGCCGCTATCTAGTATTTAATCCACTCTGATAATAGAGTAGCAGTAGATGTCAAAACTGACTCTTGTTAGGTGCTGGTTAATTTTGGGAGTGAGGAGACCATAATGATACCGTGAATAGTCATATGTTAGGATAAATGCAACGGAAGAGAAGAGGTTAGCAATCACCTTTAGAGCAGTAATGAGTATTCATTTATATGGGAAGTAGATGATAGAGATATACATAGGAAGAGTAGGTGGATGTGAGGTGTTTTGGTTAATAGTAGACTATAAAGAGGGAAGGTCAGCCTCTGGGCTTTGAGAGATGTCACAGTAAGAGGAATGAGTATGGGAAAGAGAAAGGGCAAAAAAGAAGGAAAAAGGAAAAAGAGGAAGGGAAAATAGGAGAGGGAGGGAGACACACACACACACACACACACACAGAGAGAAAGAGAGAGAGAGAGAGAGAGAGAGAGAGAGAGAGAGAGAGAGAGAGAGAGTTGGAGACAGAGAAAGGGGTGGGGAGCTCACCAGCACAAAGATATGTGAAACAGCCAGGGACAATGCTGTCTTGTTTCAGTGCCTCCTGCTCTATCTAGATAAGAAGTTAAGCTGGGGGGGGGGGGAGATCTGGAGAAAGTGGGATCACTGGCAGGGAAGAATAGCTGTGGTGGTAGAGGTGGAGCGATGGCTTCACAGTTAAGAACACTTGCTGCTCTTCCAGGGGACTCAGGCTTGATTCTCATCACTCAGATGGTAGCTTCACAACCAACCGCATGCCCTCTCCTAGTCTCCATGGACTCTACACATACATGTGGTACACATACATATGTGAGGACAAGACACTCACACATAAAGTAAAAGGAATATAGTTGGCCGTGGTGGCGCATGCCTTTAATCCCAGCACTTGGGAGGCAGAGGCAGGTGGATTTCTGAGTTCAAGGCCAGCCTGGTCTACAGAGTGAGTTCCAGGACAGCCAGGGCTACACAGAGAAACCCTGTCTCAAAAAACAAAAAAACAAAACAAAAAAAATAATAATCTGTAAAAAAAAAAAAAAAAAAAAACTTATAAAAAAAATAGGTATAGAAGGGAAGGGGAGCTGGGTGGAAACAAGACAATGAGATTACTGGCCTGACTTAGAGTTCCTCTCCTTGGCTGATCCACAACTTTGCTAGCTTAGCCCGGGTCCTGGCTGTGCTGCTACTGCGTCTGAACAGTCCCGTTTTCTCTGTGTGCTCCCAGCTCCACACACGGATGTTTTCTTGACTGTTCTCCGGCACGTTGATAGATGAAGCTATCAACTGCCCAGGCTCAGCTGTGGTGTTCCCACAGAGGAAGCAGTGGCTAGGGGCTGCATGGTGCCCCATCAGTGTTCATACTTTGTGTTTACCTCCCATAGCTTTCTCTTTCTCTGTTGGAGTGCTAATGGTGGTGGCCTTGGAAGTAGTCACTGGGAAGCTCTTCTGTGAAATCTCCAAGAGCCTGCTTTTGTGGAGTCTCTAGTCAGTCCTTTAGACCATGTAGCCTGGAGGAAAACGCCTCCTATGACAGTGGAGCAAGTCAGGTCCTGCTGTAGATAAAATTTGTGACCAGAGAGAAGAAAGGGTTGTTTGAGATGTTGAGCAAATCAATTCCAGGTTAGAAGAGGCAGCTAATGGATTGATAAAACATTCCTGCTCCTCCCTCCCCTTTTCTCTAATCTGTAATCAGGTACTCCATCTGATGCAGTTTCTATTTCATCATCCTACCCAGAAGCCTTTATTTTTTTTGTCTATGAATATTTACCTGGATGAGTGTTCCTGTAGCATTTGTTTATTTAATGCTCATGGATGCCAGTAGAGAGCACTGGATCCCCTGGAACTAGAATTTCAGAGTATTGTGAGCTGCCATGTGGGTGCTGGGAGCCAAACCTGGATTCTTTGCAAAGGCATTGAGTGCACTTAACCCCTGAACCATCCCTTCTGTTCCAGAAAGGATTTTTCTGTTTTGTTTCTTACATAATCAACATGGAATAGGTGAGATGAACAGCTCAGCACATAATGCCTGACTACATGAGCTCTGCCTAGAGACTCACCTGTTAGAAGGAGAGCACCAATTCTTACAAGTTGACTCCTGACATAAGCTGTCTTCACGACCTCTTTGGTACTGTTAACCTTGAATGTTGGAGGAGGAAAACCCAATCCAGGGTTGTCTGATTAAATCAAGCTTTATTTTAGAAGTGCACCCGGAACCAACCCCATTGGGATTTGAGTGATCAGCCCCTGACTGGCTTTTTTGAGGTCTCTTTTATGAGGTGCAGGGAAGCTAAGGTCAATAGCTTATGGGGTGAGATGCTGCTGCAAACAATACAATGAAAGGTGAGAATAAAAGCAAGGATATCCATCACGTGCAAAGAGTCATACACTATGGGGCAGGTGGGCGCAGGTATAGGATCAAGGTATCTTAAAAACTTTATCTTGGAAGGAAGGCAAAGAACAATCATACACCGTGGGGTCACAAGTTCACTGCAGAGTACAATAGGTTTAGCAAACAGAAACATATTCTTAACTAGCAATAGAAACCTATTCTTGTAGGGTACGGGGACTTACCAACAATGTGGCTCTTTAACAACAGTGTGGTGACTCGATTCTGGTTTCACAGTACGTGTGCACAGTATGTATTCTTTGTCAGGATGCCCCCACACTACATGAGTAAGCATAATAAATAAAACAAAGATATCTTTAAAATAAGTCAAGGCCTAAGAGCAGAGTGCACGCTTAGCGTGTACAAGTCACTGAGGGTTATACCCAGCCCTTAAAAGAAAGAAATCAATCACAACTATATCAGTTTTGTTATCATCTTGCATACAAAGAAAATGATCAAAGTAACCCAAACGAGTCCCCTAGGTAGAGATATTATGGACAGTGAATGAAGGAATTGTGATTACTCTGATAACACAAAGTAATAATTGATTGTAGGTAATATAATCATTGACTGACTTATCTGCTTGTTGATGATTGGTTTTCCAAAACAGGGTTAGTACTTACCTGACACAGTTATTTTTCCATGTGCTAGAGATTAGTGAGTTTTTTATTTTTCCCAATGCCTTCTTATTACTGAGCAGCATCCCAGACCAAGGCTGGAGTTGAAAAAATATGTCCCTAGAGTGGGACTGTCATAGGCAATGGCTGAAGTAAGATTAGAGTTCAGGCCAGTATTTCGTGTACTCATGGCTGTTTCAGAAGAACAATGATTAGTTTATCCGTGGAAATCCTTGTCTTTTTGACCATGAAGTTCACAGTTATACCCTTTTTGTCTACTTTATTGGGTTCTTATATCTACCACCCTTCTCCATTCCAATTCCTCTCATCCCCCCAATACTAGGTAGGAGAGAAAGAAGGTTGGGGGGGGGGAAGAAAGAGGTTGCCGAACTCTTAGACTACTTCCTATTGATTAGGATAATGGATTGACTTGGGGCAAGTCTAGTCTTCTTTGTCAGGATATCTCCAACCAGCAACCAGCAACCAGCAACCAGCAACCAGCAACCAGCAACCAGCAACCAGCAACCAGCAACCCATAGCCAGCAATCCAGCAAACAGTAACCACCACCCGCAGCAGCAGTAGTAAGGGAAGTGGCAGAAGGAGCAACAGAGGGAGTAGCCCCTTACCCCATCTGACATTTTTATACCCTCTGAAAGAGTCCCCAGCATATCCTGCCCCTTGCCAGAGCACTAGACAAATCATAGTCAGCTGCTGTGAACAATCTGAAGCAGCCTCATATCCCAAACCTGGGATTGAAACAAAAGCACATTCACCTAACATTTCTGTGTTTTTAAAGGAAACAAAATCCTCATGACACTTAGCTTTGTAAATTTTCATAAAGTTATTTTATATAATTATGAATATTTTTTTGTACTCTGAAGTACCCTGCCTCTGTGTCCCCATCCCCCTCCACCTCAGTCAGAGCTAGAGAGGAAGGAAACAGACTAGTATTTCTGTAAACATTTACCCCACCCCCCCTTTTTGGATGGGATTAGGCAATTACTCACTGGATTTCATCATTACAATGACTAAATCCAACAATTTACAGAAGCTTATTGCTCTTTTGTTCTAGCTGCGTGTGCTACTTTTTACTACAAGGTAAAATAGCCAAGTTGAGCTGGCTATGAAACCAGCCACCTTCTCGCAGGACAACACACCTGTGTAGTCAGGAACACAGCCTGAATGGAAGTCCAAGCTGGTGTTGAGTTAGTAACATTAATTGAGAAAAAGAGCGGGGGTGGGGTGTGAACATCACCAAAGTACATTTGTATGCATGTATAAAATTCTCAAAGAATTAATAAAGTATTCATATTAAAACAATAGGAGAGGTGGAAAGGTCAGGGAGTTACTCAATATTGGAGTGCCCGTCTGGCATGAACAAGGGGAATGGGGGTGGGGTGGGGGCTCAGACTCTAGCAGTTAAAACAATCAAAATCCAACCAACCACTACCAACAAAAGCCTAAGAAAGATGACACTCAGATATGTTTAGGAAATGGAAGGCTCTCGTCTGGAGTGTTTACAAAGAAACACAGGCTTTTTTCAACACTTCACATCTCTATATTTAAAACAAAACAAACCTTCAACAAAAGGAAATCTAAGAAGTAGGCATGGTTATGCTTGCTTGTAATCCCAGTGCTTAGGAAACAGAGGCAGGAGGATTGCTACAAGTCTCAGGTCAGCAAGGGGTATACAGTCAGACTGTCCCAAGAAAAAGTAAAAAGGGAGGTGGGGGCGGGGGGAGGTGTCCTAGGAAATGAAGGAGCCATCCACATTTGGACACTTGAGAATTTATTGTATGCTTTCCTCCTCTCTGGAAACTAGAGCAAGCCATTCTTCTACTTACTCTGTCTCTATTACTCCCTATTCTCTTTACTTGTTTGCTATTTCACTAGGACAGAGAATAGAGTCCCAGCAACAGTCAGCTTTGGTTCCATCCCAGAGCTTAATAGCACATATTACTAGGCATTCAATATGTTGATATAAACTAATGACAGGAATTACTTTTTGAGCAGCAGAGTGAATGCGTAAGACATGAATTTAGACCATAATGTTTTCCACTCACTAGCTCTATGATACTGGACAAGCCAATGCCTGTCTTTGTATATCACCTTCTCTTTCCATTTAGTGGGAAAATATAACAGTTGACATAAAACTACATATGACCCCCTGGAAAACATCATAAATGCCTGAGGCATGCATTGATGTATTTAAAGTACGGTTTCTTTCCATCTATTTTTTTTTCTTTCCTCTGCTCTGATTTTCCTCATCTGTGTTTAAATTTGTTATTTGTGCACGTTTGTGTGAATGTGCATGCCATGCCATACTGTGGAGGAGGTCCGAGGACAGCTTTCAGGTGGCAAGTTTCTCCTCCCACCATGTGGACGTAGCAGTCAAACTCTGCTCATCAGGTTTGGTGGTAAGCTCTTTTACCTGCTGAGCTACCTCACTGGCTCCTCCTCCTCTTTTTATTCCTAGCAAACTTATCCTCCCGCCCCTACTCTATCCCTTCTCGTCTTGGGTTTCCTATTTCATGCCTTTGAATATGTCCGACTATTTCTCATGTACTGAGTATCAGCGAGCTACCTCGCTGTGGGTGTGGGTAACCGAATCCCACACCTTCAAAACAGGGCACATTATGTAGTTTCTGTCTTCCAATGTGATGCGCTTCGTAGCCTTCATATAAGAAGGGAACTCTGTGCTGCAGATATGCTTCCTCAGTCAGCTCTCTGTTGCTGTAACCATGGTGGTAATGGGTGGCAAAACTACTTAGCTCATGGCAGGAACTTGAAAGAAGGAACTAAAGTTCTTGTGTCCCCTTTAAGATTACATCTGCCAAATGACTGGATGAACCCTTACTATTGTCTACTTCTTAAAGGTTCTACAACTTCTCCAAAGCACTATGAATTGGGGACCACACCTTTCATGTGTGGGCTTTGAAGCATACTTAGGTAAATCAGTTTAACTTGAAATCCTGTAAGTGGACACCAAGACTAATGCTGTGTATAAAAGCAGACTCTAATTAGGAAAATGTCCAAGGTGAGACATGTCCCTGAAATAGAAACTTAAGGGTTCTTTGGAAAGTTGGTTGGATGATGTTTTGCTGGGACAAACACACATAGGAATATTTAGCTGAAGCAGACACAGGTAAAAGAACGTCTGCTAAAGCAAGCACATGAAAGCATGTGTGATGAAGGATTCTTTGCTAACAACATGGTTGTATTGGTCCACCTTACATTGTGTAGTTGAGCTGCATTTGTCAGGATTCTATAGAGAGAAATGCACCAAAGAAACTTCTGGTGGTGTGCTGCAGTTTCTGGCTGCTTCCAAGGTCTTGAACTGATTGGCAGAGTGATGTCAGCTGAGACAGATACACATGTTGAGGTAAGACCTGTGGAGAAATGATATATGGAGGAAGTATAAATAGGACTCAATGGACAGTGCCAGGGGTGAGCTTGGCTTGCTTAATAGAGCTAGCTGTACAACCCTTGTGGTTCTCACTTCTCTGCTGATCTTTGCTTCCCTGAGAGAGGCAGAGCTGAGAACTTCTCCTAGGGATCCATCTGGTCCCTCCTGATGACTTGTGCTGAGGCCAAGGCCTGGCTGTCTCTGCTAAGTAGTGCTACTGCTGATGATTCATGGTTGCTATCCCAACTCTATGGAACTGGACTGCTGGTGTATCCAAGAAGTGTTTGGGAGTGATTGAGCTGCCTGCCCCTGCTGACCTGTGAACTGAGCTGCTGATTTCCAGACAACACAGACGGCAGTTGCTCTGAAGAACCAGGTCACTACCCCCATCTCTTTTATTTCCCACTACCTCTGGTGGGTGGTGGGCTAGAAGGGGGGTTAAAGCATTTAAGAACCATTATTAAAAATAGGTTTTGAAAAAAATTAAAGTTACATGTCCTTGGACTTCTGACAGTTAGTTATTTGGACCTTAAAGGGAGCTGGTACCTATTTCAGGTAGTTAGGGAGAACTCACCAAGATAGTATGCCTTATGTGTGTCTTGTAGGGCTTGGTCTGAAAAACTGAGAGTGCTTTCTCAGTGAAAAATGGAGAGACTTAGGTGTCAGGAAGGCGAGACACATGGCCCTGGTCTCTGATGTCTGAGAAAGGATGGGTCTCAGAGATTAGCATAGCTCAGGCATTGCCTACAGATTTTGTTCCCCTTCTTGTCGATGTGACCAAATATCTAACAAAAAACAACTTAAGGGAACAAGGGTTTGACTTTCTGTTTGAGAGTAGAGTCAGTTCATTATGGTGGGAAAGGCAAATGGCTGGAGCACTCAAAGCTGCTCCACAGACCCATAGGAAGAGACAGCACAGGAAGTGAGGGCAAGCTATTAGCCTAAAAGTCCCACAGGTCCACTTTGTTCATTAAAACAAAGGAAGTGAATGCTTGGGGAATCTCCTGTCTCTGTTTCGGTCTCTCTGTCTCTCTGTCTCTGTCTCTCTCTGTGTATGCATACAAGTGCCATTGAGGTCTATTTACATATAAAAATGAGGGAAAAACCCCAAGAGCATTTGGTCTTGCATTTCAACTTATGAGCTATCTTTTCTTTCTCCAGTGCCAAAATTCTTTCTAAAATCAACTTACCTCATTGTAACAGATGCTGATTGGCCACTAAAAAGTTATTACTTATGCGTATGAGTGTTTCGCCTTCATGTATGTCTTTTTATCACATTCATGTCTGATGCCCATGAAGGTCAAGGAATTTTTTTTTTTTTTTTAAAGATTTATTTATTTATTATATGTAAGTACACTGTAGCTGTCTTCAGACACTCCAGAAGAGGGCGCCAGATCTCGTTACGGATGGTTGTGAGCCACCATGTGGTTGCTGGGATTTGAACTCTGGACTTTTGGAAGAGCAGTCGGGTGCTCTTACCCACTTGAGCCATCTCACCAGCCCCTGAGCCATCTCACCAGCCCCTGAGCCATCTCACCAGCCCCGAAGGTCAAGGAATTGAACCAGGTCTTTTGGAGATGTAGCCAGTGTTCCTAACTGCTGAGTGCTCTCGCTAGCCCTCATTAGCTTTCTTTCTTTCTTTTTTCTTTTCATAACAGCAATGATCAACTCTAGTACTGTACTGAGATTATGATTCTGTTTTATAATGGCAACCTTGTTTTCAGTGTTTCTTTTCAAAGTCAACCCTCTGTTGGGGACAGTACTAGGTCATATACTCAAGTAAAGTTATATGCCTTAGAATTGGCCAATTCTGACTAGGAATTCTTCCTCAAGTCTTCACAAATACTGTTGGGAAATTCTGGGAAATGCCTTCTGTCAGTGTATTTTCAGTTTTCCAGCGAACGATTTGACACCTTCCCCCCTTCATGTTTACTTCCTATAAGATGAAGAGTGAGGGGGAAAAGTCACCAATCCAAGAATGAGGCTTTTCATGGCAGTGATATTACCCAGCCCCTTTGTGGGGATAAGTGGATAGGTGGTCTGTTAGAGTTTCTGTTGTCATACCTAAAGAGATCACAGAGAGATGACTAACCTGCTAGACTGGACTTTAGTAGCAATTCAAATCTGTTGTGGTTGTAGGAACTTAGAGCAACAGTATAACATTAGTTAGTCTTGTCTCTTAGGCTGAAGTTCAATGTGAATTAGTCATATCTATAACCAGATGACTGACTGATCTTTACTTGGCCCATGGGGATAATGTCAACAGCTTCCTTGAGAGGGGAAATGACTCACAGGCCTTATTTTTTAAAATTGCTTATTTCTTTCATTTTAGTCCTTGAAATAAATCCTGTGAAATAGCCAAATTCCAAAGTAGCTGTTATTTTTCTTAGTGGACTACAATCCTTCCAATCCAGGTTATAGTGAAACTCAGTTTGTAGGTGACTATTTTTGTTGTTATACACCTACTAAATGAGACATATATAATACGATGTATTCATAGTTAAAATGAGAAAATCACAAGGATGCTGGGTGCATCCCTCATTCTTTCTTTATACTGGTATTCTTGTTCCAGCTACTGAGGAAAATCTCTTCATATAGCTCTATGTAACTGGTACACTGAAGTCGGAGTCTATATTCCAAGATGGCTAGAGTGAAAGATCAGAATAAAACAAATGAGGGGTTAGCAAATGTCTTTTGAGAATTGTTAAAAATATGGAGGCAAAGCCCTGCTGAAACAGCAGAGAAAAGAAGGGGGAAAAGAGGGAAACAGAGAAGGGAACAGAGGAAAGGAGAATTATGGGGTAGAGAGGGAGGGAGAAATCTGTCAAGACTTATCAGTTCTGTAAGCTGTTTTTTTTTGTTGTTGTTTTTTCTTCAGTCACCTCTTTGTTCCAACTAATACAGTACACAGGAACAAACTTATTGTCAGATCTACATACATTTGGCCAGAATTTTATGTACTGATTTGTGAAATTAAGACATTGCCCACAATGTCTTAATTTCCTTTGTCATAGCTGTTTTCTCTAACATTGTTTACAGGGAGTATTCGTGATGAGGTATTCCTATTAGCACTTCAAAAATACACGTACTCAGTTTTCCTTAAAATCCTATGAAGTAGGTTATTTATTCCCCTCATCCCATTTTACATAAGAGAATACTGCGGTCAGAACTCAGAAGTCAGGTCGCTTTCCAAGGTTAGTACAACTAGAGCTTGATGAAACCATGACATGAACCTAAGTTTCATCTCCAGAGTCTGTTTTCCAGCTCAACTTGCATGTTAATATCAAAAGGTAACCAGAACTCGATGCACTAATAGAAGTATCTTTTTATTCATTTTTTGAGAGTCTGGTTCCTTTTAACCATTGACATGAATTTGGGGTAGGAAATACAAAGGTGAATGTAGCATATCTTCTGCTCACTGTTCAGTTTATGGCTGCTGAGAAAACGACACACCCTTCCCAGGTTCTCAGCCTTGCCCTTGTTTCTCCCATTTTTCCACGAATTCTAAAGCCACGGGGTGAGAGCTGGCTCTGATACTTGGTGAAAGTCTACTGGAGGGCTTAGATGAGGACAGGTGACGTGCACTGGCCTTTCTCTAGGCAGTGACCTCATTTATGGCCCTTTCTTCCTGTCAGAGCCTCCTCGGCCTAAAATGGTGGGATTTGTGCTAAGACTCTCTCCCTACTAGACAGCCATGATGGCTCCCCCCTCCCCTCCCCAAGGCTCATCTGGCCGCTGTGGGACTGTCGTTCCTGATCTGAGGTGTTGGTCCTCCCTCTGGTGTTTCCAGTTCCCCAGGGCCACCAACCCACCCTGCTCCGTGCCAGGAGGGCTGAGGAGGGGCTGCCAGGTCCCCAGCTCTCAGCCGCAAGGGAGAGGCCATGCTAGGCCCAGAGCCAGCATCCCGGGCCTAGCAAACCCCGAGCGAGGCAGCAAAGGCGGCTGAGGGTTCGGCGCGCGCACAGTCCGCCCGTCCAGAGCACGCAGGCTCGATCTGGTCACGCAGGTCCCTGCCTCAAGGCCAGGCACCCGGAGAAGCGCCCTTGAAGACCCTCGCCCTGGGACAGTGCGGTTTTTTTTTTAAGAGATGAAACGCAAGGGACCAGGGACGACCATGCCCACCGGAGGAGGGAGCTCTCTGCGCCTCAGCGCGCGCGCCGGTCACGTGGGCCGCGGCACCGCATGGCGGCGGCCCGCGCGCCCCCGCGTCACGGCCCCGCCGAGCCGCCCGGGCGCGCGCGCCGACGGGGCGGGCGCATGCGCAGGGGGGCGCGCCGCCTCTGCCCCGCGGCGAGGGTGTCTATGGAGAGGCCGCGGCCGCGGCTGCTGAGGCGGACGCTGAGGCAGTGGCGATGGCGCCCTTCCCCGATGAAGTGGACGTCTTCACCGCCCCACACTGGCGGATGAAGCAGCTGGTGGGGCGCTACTGCGACAAGGTAAAGGAGCGCGAGGCGGAGGGCGGTCGCGGAGGAGCCGCCGGGTTCCGGGAGGCCTGGCCTGCGTGCCTCCCGCAACCCCCGCGTTGGCGCCGCGCGAGCCCGTCGCCCGCGCCCCGGCACCCGTGCGGCTCCCGAACCTTCCCACCGGGGTCCCGGGAGCCCGCGCTGGCCGCGGCCTGGAACGAGCGCTCGCGGGACTGACCTGTGCCGGGGTGTGGGGCGCTCCCGGCCGTCCGGCTCGGCCGCCCGCGGGGTGCCCGCTCCGCGTCCGCAGGCCGCTTCTGCGGTTACTCGCAGCCACAGCACCGCTCGCCCGGTCCCTTCGGGCTCTTTTAGTCGCTCTGCAAACACTGCATCCTCTCTCTGGACCTCTTGACTTGCTTCCTGGCTCCACAGGCAGCGTCTTGCAGCCCCTGCAGCAGGCTTATTTTACCTGCCTGCTTTGCACTGGTTTGGTTCCGTACACAAGCCCGGTACACGGACTGGGAAGACCTGCACTCCTCTTTCCTGGTTATTCTTTTTTCCTTCCAGTTTTTATTTTTCCTGGATATTTTATTCTTTGTAGATTTTGTTCCTCTGTTGGACTTTTTACTGAAAGCAAATGAGAGGGGCCCCTAGGAAAAAGTTGCCTTGCAGTGGAACTCACTTTGGACTTTTAATGGGTGTAGCCGAAGTTGAAGAAGCACTCTTTTGTGAAGATGAGTTGGGGACCTTTTTCTAATGATGCTGAAAACTCTGAATTGTCACTTTATGTTTGGAAGATCATATATGAGTAAATTCTGGGCAGTCATATGTTTTGCAAAAAAGGTGAACCAAATAAATAGCTGTTAAGTAATTATTAACTTAAACATAAAAATAAATTGAATTATCAGAGATTACGTGGAATTAGCACCACTATTAACAGCAAACAAGAGTTGTCTTTCAATCTGGAGAGGTGCTAGGAAGGAGGCCAATGTCTTCCCTGGTAGGCCACGGGAAGACCAGCAATTTGAAGTGTCAGGTCTTAGCATCTTGGCTGTACAGTCCTCTCCCTCCATTTTGGGAAAAGAAAAACAAACAAACCAATAAACCCAACAAACCCAGTCAGTCCTAAGCCAGTGGACCTTTAAACACCAAGACCATAGGCTCATGGCTCACTACTTGGTTGCTTGTTACTTAACCCAAGCTTGCTGTTAAAATCCTGATGGCGGAACCCTAACTCAAATTGGAATCTCTGAGCATAGAACCCAGATGTCAAGTTCAGTTTAGAGCTCTCAGTGAGAGTGGGGCCCAGCTATGGTGAGTACCACCTTTGCAGGGGAGGCTTAAGGACTGGCTAAGCCTTGAGCAGAAATTTCTCAAAAAGCAAAAGGGAAAGTGAAGTGAAGACTAATGGCTAGTTTTGGGGAGAGGTAGTCCAGAGACTCCCTGGTAATATGGGCAAAAATTTGTCAATTTGTACATCTTCCTTGGTGCTTTCTATATCTCTTCTCTTTTTCCTTCTATTTTGTTTTGTTTTCCTGTATGGTTTTTCCTGTGTCTGGATCTTGTTCTATAGAGCCGGCTAACCTTGAATTCACAGAGATCTGCCTGCCTCTGCCTGGGATTAAAGGTATGAGCTACCATACCAGGCTTGTCTGTGTGTCTGTCTTTCTTTTTTTTCTTTCTTTCTTTTTTTTTGGTTTTTCAAAACAGGGTTTCTCTGTGTAGCTCTGGCTGTCCTGGAACTCTGTAGACCGGGCTGGCCTTGAACTCAGACATCTGCCTGCTTCTGCCTCCCAAGTCCTGGGATCAAAGGCTTGCGCCACCACTGCTCGGTTAGGCTGGTATTTCTTAAGATGTTTCACATTGTCAAAGGATTATGACCTTCCCAAATAATCGAAATTTGTAATGTTGTACCCAGTCTCTTTTTTAAAATAATGAGGAAGTTGGTCACTATGCTTTGGTTGGTTTGGTTCTGATACTGTTTTTGAGGTAGTATCTCCCGTAATACAGGATGGCCTTGAGGACTCACTGTATTTCAGAGGCTGTCCTTGAACTCCTGATCTTCCTTCTAGATTCGAGAACTACAGGCATTTGGCATCACCTCGGGCACAGTAATTTTGTGTCTCCTTTTTGAGAATGTTTGAATAAATTTTGAAACTGCAGTTGACTTTTTTTTTAAAACAAGTCAAATAAGATTATTCTCAGTAGTTAAATGTTCCCTATTGCATAAACTAATTTAATAAAGCATTTTTAATTTGACATAGCTTTGGTCAAAATCGCCAACACTGTAAAAATTCACTAATTCTGAATTAGTTGAATGTAGTTAATGAGATTATCATGTATATTCATCAAGAGTGCTAAAATTCCAGTTTTCTTAACTATGATCAAAGTAATTTAGTCAAGAAAAAAGAACTACACAGGTATTTTCATCATTTCTCGGGGTTAACATGGCCAGTAGAAGGTAGTCTGGATGTCTTTGTGAGTGAAGAGTGGGGAAATGCATGTCTGTGATGGCAGAGTAGTAGCCTTGAAGGATTAAGAGTGGTTTTGACTGGTTTGTTCTCTCAAGGCTTGTCCTTTCATTTAGCTGTGTAGGTCAAGGATATCAATCCAAATGTCCAGAAACTATAAAGATTTCAATTCCCATTATTGAACTTATATATTTATAAAATGATTTCTTTAGGAGCATCAAATCAGTTGTTCTATTATTTGAGCAATGAGTTATTCTTTAGTGGTTACAGATTATGTTAACTGTTGCTATATAATAGTTTAATGTGTTGCCTGTAGATTTTCTCATATAAAAAGGTCAACCAGACAAAATACAAGCAAGGAGAAGGGAAAGTGGGTTCAGAGTCTGAATCTACTAGTGTAGTAGTTATTTACAAGTGGTAGGTGTTCTCTAATGACTTGTCATTGGGTATATCAACCATCCTCCCCAGTAGTTGGCCAACAGAAAACAGACTCCATAGTTTTTTGTTTTGTGTACATGTTTTGTTTTATCTTGGTGTTTTTTTGTTTTGTTTTTTTTTGTTTTTTTGTTTTTTTTTGTTTTTTTTGTTTTTTTTTTGAGACAGGGTTTCTCTGTGTAGCCCTGGCTGTCCTGAAACTCACTTTGTAGACCAGGCTGGCCTCGAACTCAGAAATCCACCTGCCTCTGCCTCCCAAGTGCTAGGATTAAAGGCGTGCGCCACCACGCCTGGCTTGGTGTTTTTGTCTCATTGATTTTGTTAGTTTGTTTTCAGAAAAAGGTGTTACGGAAAGGTTCTTTTTATCTCTGCTGTGCAGACCACAGGCCTGTGGCGCAAAGCAAGTAAAAGTATGTTTGCTTCTGTCTTATGCTGGGGATTCATGGGCCTGGATTGGTTAGGGGAGAGCTTATTAAGATAGTGATAGAGACTCAGAACTACCCAAATCAGGTTTAAGACTCCCAGCTTAATTTTCTTCATCAGAAGCTGAGATAGCTTTTGATTTGTTTTGTAACAAGAGTCTTGTTTCATAAGTCACTGACCCTCCAGATTGGAATATGTGTAGTAAAAATTGGAGGCAAATGGTAGATAATCCTTGCTCCATTTTCTTCACAATTTTTAGTACTCCCTTTAATCCTCAACACTTATTTCCATTAGTTCTTTTCTGTCTGCCCTGTAGTAGTTTCTATTGGCATTGTGAGGCATGATTGCTATTCCTCAGGAGTTCACAGTTTCATATGCACTATCATCTGTGCTAATACAGAAATCCAAAATGTGCAGTGGGAGCAAACAGAAGAAGGTACATGGTCAGGTCCACAGCAAGCACTGGGAGTAGTCTCTGAATTGACTTCTGAGAACAGTTATGTGGTTCCTATAGAGATCCCCACCACACACACACACACACACATACACACACACAATATATGTATATTTTGTTTGTTTGTTTGGTTGGTTGGTTTTTCAAGACAGGGTTTCTCTGTATAGCCCTGGCTGTCCTGGAACTCACTTTGTAGATCAGACTGGCCTCGAACTCAGAAATCCGCCTGCCTCTGCCTCCCGAGTGCTGGGATTAAAGGCGTGCACTACCACCGCCTCACACACACAATATATATATATATATGTGGACCTGAGTTACAAAAAAGTTAACCACTTCCTTAGTTAACCACTAAGGGGCTTGAGCGATGGGTTAGCAACTGAGAGCAGTAGTTGCTCTTCCAGAGGACCTAGGCTCTATTCCCAGTGCCAACATGCTCATTCACAACAAGAGTTTGGAGAATCTAATGCTCCCTTCTATCTATGCCTCCAGTTTGGAGAATCTAATGCTCCCTTCTATCTTCCATTAGCATCAGATATGCATATGGTGCATAGAAATCCACTCGGATAAAACACCAACCACCCTTACCTAAAAAAATTAGTGGTGAAAGCAGTTAGAGGGTGCCTAAGTTTTTCAAGCAAGGCTGACAGTAAACACAAATTGAATAGGTTACTCTCTGAAACTTGAATGTAGCTTTATGGTCAGGTTCTTCCCCCGTCCCCCCCATTTTTCTACATTACCTCTATTGGCATTTGGGAAGACTTAGTGGACATAATACTGAATCTTGAGCTGAGAGGGAGTTTAATGGATTCTTACTTCGTACTAACATTATTTCTATAATCCTTACAAGAGCTTTGTAAGACAAGTGTTATCCCTCATTTAAAAGTGAGGAAATAGTCTTAGTGGTTAAATAACTTACCAGCTCACTCGGCAATTAGAGCCTGAATTTTAATCCGAGAATTTTTTTCTCCCTCCGAAACCCATGTTTTTTAACCTTGCCTCACTTGTTGCTTATTACTAACTCTTTATGAAAAACAGTTTATTTGTAGGTCATTTTTTTCCATCTGTAAATTTAGTCAGAGCCTGTGTATCTCTGATTTACTGAAAGTATGATCTCGATAATTGGACAGAAAATAAAAAAATGCATTTGGGGTGGTAATGTTTGGATTCCTGCTGTGCATTTTTGTACCTATTTTTTAACATACTGGCTTTATGTTACAGTTATTTTTGGCAATCAGTTTTAAGGCCAGCCTTTCTATCTTAGGCTGTACAGTATCTTGAGACAGAAAGACAGTAATGCATTTTCGTGTGAAAACCCACCATTTAATTGTTTCACTGATGTTGATTGTGTGTATCTTGTTATATGTAGGTTCTTTGTTGAATGTGGTGGCCCCCAGAGTATCTAATTGTGCAGGCTACAAGTGAACTCTCATTCTACCACAGAGCATTGTTTTCCACAGTATATCCTATGACCCACTAGTAGGTCATTAATCAACTTTGTGCATCAGAAATAGCATTAGAAAAGGAAAGTGGAAGTGTAAATACATCCCAGAGTACAGAGGGAGGTAGTTTCTCCTGAATTATCTTTGAAGTATTTGTTCTCTCTCTGGATTTCACTACATTGTTTCATTATATTTTGTATAGAGAGAGACTACCAAGGTCCTTTGTAGTAAACAATATTTGGAAAACACTTGGCCTGGAGCAGCATTTCGCAGCTGAAGCACTGTTGACATTTTGGGCTACATAATTTGTTGTGGGGGCTGTCCTCTGAATTGTAAAGTGTTTATCCATGTTCTTGGCTCATATCCACCCTATGTCAGTGGCACTTCTCCATTGGTGACAAACTAAACTGTCCCCAGACCTTCCCTTTTATATCCTGGGGGACAATGTTTCTTACAGTGAGATCTTTGTTGTCAAACCATTCTGACCAGTTACTGTCTTGGGTCCAAAAAGATAGCTTTCTGTGTGGGATAGACATTCTGTGTGGGATAGACATTTTATCTGTGACATAAATTAGCTACAGAGGCTAACTCTCCATTACTGCATAGTTATGTGAAGGGTTATGTTGTGTGTGAGCTAGCATTTTTTAGTTTATGTTTGTTTTTATTTTGTGGTATTGAAGATTGAACTCGGGTACTTGTTCATGCTTAGTTCTCTAATACTGAGTTTCGGCATGGATATGCTTTTATCCTTTAAATCCACTAACTTCTGGTACCAGATTAGAATTACTTTTATGTGGACAAAAATTGATATGGGTCATAGCTTGAGAACCTGTTTTCTCTTTTCTCTTCTTTTCTTTGTTTTTGGCCTTATTCACTATTTTATCAGAGCAACAAGTAGAAAGAATTTAATACAAAACTATTTTCTTTACCTATTCTATTAGCATTTTTTTTTCTCTCCAGAAAGCACTTTTCAAATCTGATTATTTCCCCCCCAGCTTTAAGGTATAGTTGATAAAGTTATATATATTCAAGATGTACAGTGTTATGGTATGCATTTACAATGTTTAATAATTGCCCAAATCTAATTGATTAACCTATCTATTAACATAGTTATAATTTGTGTATGGGTAGATAGAAGAAAAACACATCTTAGATCTACTTTGTTAGTAATTGTCAAATACAGAGTAGTTAGCTGTAACAATTCTTAACTCACGAGTGTATTGTATTCTTTGGGCATTAAAAGTTTATGACAGTGCTTTTATGTCCTGTGTCTACTACGTTCCTTTTTCCATCCTGGGGTTGAACAAACCTATCACCTAGTGCTTGTTAGGGGGGCTTTTTATTGCTGATGATATCCCTAGCCTCTAATAGTAAGACTTTTTAAAGCCCTCCCTAGCACTGCCCTCCAATTTAAGCAAAAATTACCCATGATACTATTTGTATCTAATATCCTCCAGTGAAGCTTGCTTTAATCTGGTGTGGTATATTTGAACATTTTTAAAAATCTGAAGAATGTCATCAACTCTATTATATTGCTTTTAGTATGGAAAGGAGCTAAGCATTATTTTTTTTATATTTCATAGTTGCACGCAAAAGAATATTTCGTGACATCTGAAAATTAAACTTCAAACGTTGTCCTTGAATACAAAGTTTTATAGAAATAAAGTAACGGTCATTTGGTTACATACCATATGTGATTTCCTTGGGGCTGTAGTAGCAGAGTTAAGTAGTTGGCATAGGTTTATACCCTGGGAAAATGAAAATATTTACTGTTTGACTCTACAGAAATGTTGCCAACCCCAGTTCTAGATGACTGGCTAATGTAGGATGGTTAACTATTCATTATCTTTTCTTCTGTAAAGTGTCAATTCCATGAAGACAGAGATTCTTACTTTGTTCCCCCGTGTATTCCCACGCACCAGGAACTATCTGGCTTATCATAACTGCTCACTGACTATGGAATAGAACAAAAAGTATCTGAATTTATAAAAATGAATATTTAATTTTTAGAAAATGTTAGGCATTTTGTTCCTAGTTAGCATCAAGCAGAAAAAAAGACATTGAGAGACAAAAGTTACCTAGCTAAATAAATGGTAGAGCTGGATCTCTAAGGGAATTTGATTCTATAGATCTCTGTGATCCTGTTGCTGATCCATGCTGCCATTGAAGGAAGATATTTAGTTCTGTTCTGGGTAGATAGGCTTTTCTTCAGTTTGAGTGTTTTGCCATCACACCACAGTTCTTGCTATGAAAGGCCAGTAAAACAGCTTACGGTGCCCTCTTTTGGAAAGGAAGCCTCAGAGATTTGGTGTTAGCAGCATTCAACATTTGTTGTTAATTTATCTACCTGTTGTATTTAACCTAATTGTTTCCCCATTTAAAATGAATTTTGTAATTAGAACTGAACGATAGAAGTTAGATTTAGTATAGATAATGGAAGGTTTGAATATTACTTTGAGTTTATTTATTTATTTAGGCAGAATCTCTCTACATAGCCCTGGTTAACTTTCTATTTAGAGCAGGTTGGCCTTGAACTCACAGAGATCCACCTGCCTCTACCTTCAAAATTCTGAGATTAAAGTTATCTCAATGTGCTTGGCTTACTTTAAAATTTGAAGTATTTCTTTGATGTGTGTGTTTTAAATAATTGAATTTAATTTTCTATTAAGTGTGAAAGCTTGGAGTTACATTAGAATGGTCATTTTCCTTTCATTGAGTGCTCCAATTAAAAAATGATGGCACACTTAATATTATGTCAGTTTTCTTAAAAATATACCTCTTCTGTGGGTGTGGGGGCTCATGCCTTTATTCCCAGCTCTTGGGGTGCAGTGGGTCTTTGTTGATTTGAGACCAGTCTGGTTAACTAGGACTATATAATAAGACCCTGTCTCCAGAAACAATGTTTTCCAATGTTTAAGCTGTAGAAGCAGTAAGCTGCTTCTCATGCATGTGCCTTTGGTGTGTCTGCTTCTCTTTATGACACCTAGAGAGTAATGGAATTTCAGGCTTGCAGGGAACTGGGTCTGATAGGTTTTATTTACATAAAGTATGTTATTCTCCCCCACCCCCTTTTTTCTGTATTACCAAGTACTCGAGAATGCAGCCTTCAGCTTCCTGGTCTCTAGGGTACCTTTAAATCTTACAACTATAAGTTGTTATTCTATGATTTTCTTTTATTTTTAGTTTAATGTAATCATAAAGGAAATATCTTGTTATGAGCAAAAATTTAGGTGTACATTTGAATTGTATCTTGTTACATCATTTCATGTTTACATCTATTAACTATATCTTTTAAAATTTTTATTCAGCTTTCTAAAACCAACTTTTCCAACAACAATGACTTCCGTGCTCTTCTCCAGTCGTTATATGCTACTTTCAAGGAGTTTAAAATGCATGAACAAATTGAAAATGAATACATTATTGGTTTACTTCAGCAGCGCAGTCAGACCATATATAATGTACACTCTGACAATAAGCTCTCCGAGATGCTGAGTCTCTTTGAAAAGGGGCTGAAGAATGTCAAGGTAAAGTCGCAGAAATTGATATGTACTGATACTCTAATTTTTATTAGTGACATTAATAAGTGATGTTATTTATGGAAAGATACTTCATTTATTTGAGATGGCTAGGAAAGCTGTTCATGAGGATTGGTTACAGTGAAGACTTATAGCAAGTTGAACGTAAGAGAGAACATCAGGACCAAGAGGATTCTTGTTGAATCAGCTCTACTGGATTTTTGCTGAAGATAGGCCAGGGAATTAATCTTTGTGAGTTCAAAGTCAGCCTGGTCTACGTAGTGAGTTCCAGGCCAGCCAGGGTTATATAGGGAGACCTGTTTTCAAACAGAATAAAACTATCAGAATAGAATTGGAAGTGGAAAATGTAATTCAGTGGTAGAATTCTTGCCTAGTGTGAGTAAGGCCTTAACTTCAGTCTGTAGCAGTGGGAAAAAAAAAAATGGAATGGCAGCTATAGTGTTCACGGTATTTTATTTTTCCCTATTGTAGGAAATTGACTGGTTAAAGAAGACAATTTCAGTTATATGGCACGAATGGTGGCAACTTACTTGAAATTCCAATAGTCAGGAGGATCACTAGCTAGTTCAAGTCCAGCCCAGGGTACAGAGTAAGATTTTATCTCAAAACCAAAACACAAGAAAATAATAAAAAAGAAAATGAAATGGATTTATGAGTATAGTTTAGAGTAGTGATGCATGTATATTAATTATATTTGTCTTAGACAGTATTTGAAAATTAATCTTAGTTTAACCCTTTCAGTTCAGTGTAGCACAGGAGCAAGTCATAACTCCCATCAGGCCACCATATACCCTTTACTTAGACACCTTGCTTTAGAAAAGTGACTCAGTAAGAGGGGAGATTAATTTCAAAGGACAGAAAACACTCAAATTGAAGACCATTATTAAATTCTACAGTAGTTTCTGGAAGGAAAAACACTACCTAGATATCCAGAGGACATGTGGTTGATTAGTAGAGGGAAGAATACTGGGTAGTAAGTAAACGGAGGTTTCCTTTTGTATTGAATACTCCTTTGTAAGCTCCATGTTTTGTATCATACTCATGTATTATGTAGTCAGTAATTTCTGAACCAAAGTAGTGATTGTTGAAAATATAGGGGAAGGGACATGCTTGACAATTATGTATGACCTAAGACCAGTGGAATACTAGGATTATACAGAGTGGTAGAGGAAAAGAGAGAGAGAAGTGAGAGAGAGTTGTACTGGACTTTTGTATGTGGAAGGGGGCCAGGCATTAAGGCTTATTCTGATCTACTTAGTAATACAAGTGTGTGTTATTAATAGGAGGAGAAGGCATTGGTGGGTTTGAAGAGCAGAAAGAGTAAGGTAGTGTGAAAAGCAGATTTGATAATCACTAGTGTATGAGTGGAATTGGAAGCCGGACGTATGGATGTGTTTAAGGGATATATCAAAGTCTCAGCAGAGTTCAACAGTGAACTGAATATTGGAAAGTAATTGAATAAATCATCTAAAAGAAAAATCAGGTCGTGACAGAGATAAATTAGTACTTGTCTTAGTTACTTTTTTATTGCTGTAATAAAACACCATGACCAAGAAAACTTAGAAGGGTTTATTTAGAGCTTATGCCTCCTTCCGTGTGTGTGTGTGTGTGTGTGTGTGTGTGTGTGTGTGTGTGTGTGTTAACCGGCAGGTATAGTGATTGGAGCTGAGAGCAAAGTACTCAAATCTTAAACCACAGACAGGAAACAGGAAGTAGACTGAGATTGAAATGAACAAGAAATGATGAGGATTTTTAATCTCTTGAAGTCTGTCCCAAGTGACATACTTCTTTGAGTGGGGCCACATCTCCTAAGTCTCCCGACAGTGCTACTAAGCAGGTCCAAACCTCAGATACCAAAGCCTTTGCCAAGGGAACTTTCTCCTTCTGGTCACCACAGTGTCATAGTTTTAAGTATTTCACTATTTTGAATGCTCCCTATATTTTTACATTGGAAAAGATGGATAAATTAGAGAGAGGTTTGATTTTAATTCATATGTGAGAGAAATGTTTGGCTCTTGAGAGGTGTCCAGAATTAGAATGATTAAAGTGTGAATTCCTTGCCTTTAGAAATGTTGATATTAATATTTATGGCCTGTTAGAATAACATAAAATATATTATGAAAACTTTATAGTATATTTGTAATATATTTTAAAATATCTTTTCTCTATTTTAGTAAAATTTAAAAACCAGAATTGGAGTTAGTAGGGAGCTCCGAGCTTGTTTCAGGGCTGTGTGTGGGAGGTGGTGTGCCAAGGCTGACTGTAGAGTGTAGACGTTAGCAAGTGCTCTAGCACTGAGCTGCACCCTGGCTCCAAGGACATCTTTATGCTAAAAGAAAACTAAATGGACTTCCTGTGATCAAGCAGTATATAATGAAGCAAACCTTTATACAACATTACAGTGAAGCACAACTTACATATATTTGAGGCAGGATCCTACTATGTAGCCCTGGCTGGTCTGGAACTTGCTATGTAGGCTAGGCTGACCTCAAATTTAGAGAACCATTTGTTCCTGCCTCCTGAGTTCTGGCATTAAAGATAAGCATCTCTACTTCCTGCTAAATATGTATTACTCTTTGTTTCTAGAATGAGTATGAACAGTTAAATTATGCAAAACAGCTGAAAGAGAGATTGGAGGCTTTTACAAGAGATTTTCTTCCTCACATGAAAGAGGAAGAAGAGGTAAGTAGAGTTTTTCTTTGTTGTGATTTATATTCGTAATTTAACAGAAGATACTATTTGGTGTTGAGTTCTTCAAAAGAAGGAGGAAATGGCTGTTGATAGAATCAGCTGTTTCTTCTTGGCACAGGAATGACATCCAGTGGAATTATAAAAAGCATAGCTTTAATTCTTAGGAAGGTTGCTACTTTTACTGAATGAATGATTTTATTTACTTAAGAATAAGTATATGTATATATATATATATATTTAAATATTTATTTTATGTATGTGAGTGCACTGTTGCTGTCTTCAGACACACCGGAAGAGAGCATCAGATCCCATTACAGATGGTTGTGAGCCACCATGTGGTACTGGGATTTGAACTCAGGACCTTTGGAGGAACAGTCAGTGCTCTCAACTGCTGAGCCATCTCTCTAGCCCCATAAGTATATTTTTATGTGTGATGGCAGTGTGATACATTTTCATAATTGTCACTAATTTTTCAGAACTTTTAGAAGATTCTGTAAATCTTTAAATATTTTCTTTTGGCCAGGTTTAAAGAGTTTTTAGCGTTTTTTTCATTAGTGAACTTGAGTAATTAAATAGTGGCTAAGTTTATCACTGTTGTGCCTCACATACACGCATTAGCATATCACTAACACACTGCAAAACAATTTGTTTTCTTTGAGTGATAAAGGATGATTAAGTATCCAGTGTAAGATAAAGAGAGACTATCCTATGAGGGCTGACTACTTCTGCCTTTTTTCTCTTTTAAAGATCTATTTTCATTTTACATGTATGAGTGTGTTTTTCTGCATGTTTGTGCACTTTGTGCCAAAGGACAATGTCTGTTTTCCTGGAGTGAAGTTCCAGATGCTTGTGAGTCACCATGTGGGCACTAAAGCCAAACCCAGGCCCTTCACAGTAGCAGCAAGGACCCTTAACTGCCTAGCCATCTTTCCAGCTCTACTTTGAAAAACAAAGCCAAAACATTCATTGTGCATTTGGGAATTGTCTCCTTCCACTATGGGTTCTGAGAATTCAACTCAGGTCATCTTTCTTGGGAGCAAATATTTTTACCCACCAAGCCACCTTGTTGGCCTATGGATCCTCTTTTTTTAGTTGTAAATCATTTATTGTAGTGATTTGCAATTATGTTTTCATTTTATAATGCCTTGATAATAAAATAAAGTGTAGGCTACCTTCAAAACTCTACTTGGGATAGGCAGCATTGCCTTGGTGTTCTTCTTTGGTAGTTGATATTATTCTTTACATTGTAATATGTAGCCTGTGCTGAAACCAAGGTAACAAACAGTCTTTTTTCTTTTTGAAAAAATTTTTTTTTCTCATAATATATCCTGGCTATGGTTTCCCCTCTCTCTACTCTTCCTGGCTTCTCTCTACCTCTCCTTCCACCTGGATCAAATTCCTTTTCTGCTTCTCATTAGAAAACAAACAGGCTTCTGTGGAATAGTAAAATTATAATAAGGTAAAACAGAAAAGCTAGTGCTCAGAATTGAACAAAACAAACAGACGAAAAAGAACCCAAGAGAAGGCACAAGAATCAGAGAGCTTCCAGCTGCACACCCAGGGATCCCATAGAAACACCAAACTGGAAGCAACAACAAAGCTTTGGTTGTTCATTTAAAGATTATAATCCAGCCGGGCGTGGTGGCGCACGCCTTTAATCCCAGCACTCGGGAGGCAGAGGCAGGCGGATTTCTGAGTTCGAGGCCAGCCTGGTCTACAAAGTGAGTTCCAGGACAGCCAGGGCTATACAGAGAAACCCTGTCTCGAAAAACCAAAAAAAAAAAAAAAAAAAGATTATAATCCTGTAAATTGGAGGTTAGGGCTGTTTTGCAGAAGAAATCTCTGAAAAGTTTTTCAGGACCCACTGAACTAAAATAATGTTTAGAACAAGCAGGTTGGATAGGTCATATCGACTGAGCTGGGATTGTTAGAGTTGGGTGTCATACTCATGTAAGGGAAAGGCCCTGTTCTGTTAGAATTCAGTTACTTAGTACCAACCAAAACAACTCTTACAGAAGAAATACATTTAATCTGGGGCTTGCCTTCAACTTCCAGGGGCTAACTCTGTGAGTATGGCAGGGAACATGGCATCAGGGAGCAGGAAGGCATGGTGCTGGAGAAGTAACTAAGAGCTGTAACCTGATCTGTAGGCAGGCAAGTGGACAGAACAGCAACCCCCCCCCTCTGCCCCTGCCAACCCCCTGTGCTCCCCGATGGCCTGGTTTAGGCTTTTGACACCTCAAAGCTCACCGACGGTGACACACTTGACACTCTTCCTTCAACAAGACCATACCTTCTAATCCTTCTCAAATAGTGCCACTCCCTGATGACTAAGCATTCAAATATATGAGCCTATGGGATCTTTCTCAAACCACCACAGGCAGGTACTGGGCTAAATGTCTAATAATAACTAAATGATTGACTATTTAACAAGCTTGGTACAGGAAAACCTTCCTGTTCTTTAAAAATTTATAGAGGCTTGCAAAATCAGAGAAATACAAATGTTTTGATAATTTAATGGTAATAACTACAATTTTTATCTCTTTGAAATGTATATTCATAGAACTTGGTTTGAACCATTAGTAAAGAGTTTTGGGTAAAATAAATTGAAATTCTTTCCCGGTGAATACTTTGAATTTAGGTTTTTCAGCCCATGTTAATGGAATATTTTACCTACGAGGAGCTTAAAGATATCAAAAAGAAAGTGATTGCACAGCACTGCTCGCAGAAGGACACAGCAGAGCTCCTCAGAGGGCTCAGTCTGTGGAACCAAGCTGAGGAGCGACAGAAAGTTCTCAAGTACTCTGTGGATGAGAAGGCAGACACTGGTAAGACTCACCTGTTCTTGATAGAACAGTTTATTAGTCAGTGCTGTTGACATTTTGTCACAGATTCTGTTTGAGAAAAAATTTAGGTCAGGATCATACTGTGGTTAGTTTAAACCATTCTCACATAAAGCGATAATTGAAGACAGTAGTTTTTATTTAGTAGAATTTAGTGTTTACAATATTCTTCCATCTAGGGTTGGGTTACATGCAGTGTGGTGTTTCTTTGAGTGAATTTGTAGGTATAAAATTAGTACTATTTTGACCAGTGAACATTCAGGACTGCTATGTTCAGAGTAATAGTATAGTATCAGCCAGTTTTCTGAGCTCCTTTGATTATAGTGACAGGTTTAAAAGTTTTTGTGTACCTGTGTACCATTTGCATTCAGTACTTGCATACCCCAGAAGAGGGTGTCAGATCCTCTGGTCCTGGAGTTACAGTTGATTATATGCTACCATGTGGATCCTGTGAATAGAACTTGGGTCTTCAAGGAGAACAGCTAGTGCTCTTAACCTCTGGGCCATCTCTCCAGCCTCTCAATAGCATGTTTTATTTTTGTGTATTTTTTCACTTTTCAAAATCAGTTATTTTATAAACATTGTCCTTGAATTAGGTTTAACATAGAATTTTTGGGCTTTATAATGGCATGAAAGTAATTTGTATATTTCAGTTTTGAATTTTGACCCTTTTTCTGTTGGCCTAGCTTACGTGCTGAGTAGAAAATAAAAAACTTCCTAAATGTCCAAATGCTAGGCAGCAGCAGTGAGCCATGGTTCCTAGACAACTTGTCCATTCCAGGGATCAACCAGTTCATGTTGTCCATGGAGAGCAGTCGATGATCTACGCACTCAGCAGCCATCATGGTTGCTAGGTTAGGTGCACTTTTGTTCCTTGTGAGTTAAGGAAAAGAACATTTATAATTTTATTTTTATCCTCTGATGTTTATCATTCTCTCAGTTTATCTCCAGTAATGTTCAGGGTAGTGAGTGTGAGAGAGAAACAAAGCAAAACTCTAGTCTTTTTTGAGAATGCATACAAGAAGTGCAGATAAAATAGATGCTTATTTCTTCTAGTAGACTTTGATTATTTTTATTCATTTCAGTTGTTTTGCTTTTTAAAACATTAAAAAACCTGTTAGTTCTAGGCATGGTTGTACAAACCTTTAATTCCCAGCACTTTGGAGGCACAGAGGCAGGCAGATCTCCAAGTTTGAGGCCAGCTTAGTCTACATAGCAAATTCCAGGCCCGCCAGGGCTACATAGACAGACAAACAAAAGAATACAAATGGTTGGCATCCTTCCTCTAGTAGCATTTCTGCTTCTCAATTAGCAATGGCAATGTTAGTCCTGTAAAATACTGTACAATTTTTTGAAATTGGTATTTTTCCAATATAAAAGTAGTCAGATTCATGTTTAAACAAAAGCAAGTTGAAGCTGTGATTAAACCCATAAAGTTCATGAGCTTTACTCTTGGACTCCAGCTTGTGCCCTGGAGACCATGCCAAAGCCTGTTAAGTCTTGTTTAATTGTAACTATAAGATGAAGTTTAAAAGCGTCACACATTTAATTTTCTCTCTCCTTCAAAGCAAATTATAGCTACTTTATGTGTAAATATTTGGCACTTTAAAAGTGGCAGTTTAAAGTCGTTTGATCATATGTTTCTATATTGAAGATTCTTTGTAAAGACAAACCATATACATAAGATAGTGAAATTTTTCTTCTTATCCTCCTCATTGTCCCTCCATCTCCCCCTTCCCTCCTCTTCCTCCTCCTCCTTTTTTTTTTTTTTTTTTTTTTGCCTTTTTGAGACATGGTTTCTTTGTGTAGTCCTGGCTGTCCTTGAACTCACAGAGATTTGCCTGCCTCTGCCTCCTGAGTGCTGGTATTAAAGGTGCCACCACTACCCTGCAGATCTCAAATCCTTAAATAGTACTTAGCTCGCTTTATCATAGCACCCCATGTTCGTTTTTCCTTCAGAAGAATCATAGGAAGTTGATAATAATAACAGAAGGTTTCTTACGAGTTTGCTAGGGAAATTGGTTTACAGAGTAGGCACATAGCTTAAGTAGGTTAAGGCATCTGTAAATTAAAGACCTTTTATGAAATGTCAAAATCAGAGGGAACACACGGAAGGAACTAACAAGAGCCTCAGTGCATGAATAGAAAATGTGAGCATGTGTGTCATTTAATAATGCTTTGTAGAGCTCATAATCTGGCCTAGTATACGCTTGCTGATTTAAAGCAGTGTAACCTGTTTGGTTCCTTTTTCAAATGATGCTGCTTATGCTACAAAGTGAGTATTGTTCTGTCTATGATGCCTCTGTAAGAGGAAGTCAGTTCTGTGTTCATTATTGTTGCTCCCACTGATGAAGTATGATCTGGGCCGTGATAGTTTAACCCACGGGTTCTTAACAAGTTCAACATCCCCATGTTCCCTCTAATAGGTGTTATTTCCTTTTCACATGTTGCAAGCAGGAAGGAATCGACTTCAGGCACTGGCTTTTACTCGTGATTGTAATTTCTTAATGCATTTATTTGCTCATGTAGCCGAACTGTTAAAGGTTTTCTTTTTTATTTCAGAAGCGGAAGTGTCAGAACACTCCACAGGTATAACCCATCTTCCTCCTGAGGTAATGCTGTCCATTTTCAGTTACCTTAATCCTCAAGAATTGTGTCGGTGTAGTCAAGTCAGTACTAAGTGGTCTCAGCTGGCAAAAACAGGATCTTTGTGGAAACATCTTTACCCTGTTCATTGGGCAAGAGGTAGGTAAATGGGACTTTGAATTTGTTTAAAAAGTATTCCAGTCTGCCTTTTTAGACAAATGATAACAGCCTTTACTATATAATGCCAGGGAAGGGAAGGAAACTTCGAGGGTTTGACTAAAACATAGATTTTTTATAGTTGATTTGGTTTTAGTATACAGTTTAGAAGAGTTAGTCATGGTGAAGTATTTGTGAGTAAATTATTAATGGATGCTACTACCGTTAGAATAATGGGGAAAAATATGTCAGAGAGATTGTAAAAACTACTGGTAAAATGTTGATAATTGTTGAAGATAAAAAAATGGGTACACAGAATTTCATTGTACTGTATCTTTATACATATGACAGTTGTAGGAATTTTTCATAGCAAAAGTTTAAGATAAATGTAAGTGATTTTTTTTTTAGAACTGTTAAATAATTATATTATTTGAGTATTTTAAACATAGAATCAGTTCTGTAAAATATAAAGGTGAGATCTATACAGTTTCCTTTTGGTCATGGCTTAAAGTAACTGACTCTGGTTTTGTCTTTGACATAACTTTTTACAGTGATGGTTAATGTATTGCTCTTTAAATCACATTAGTTACATTGCGCCAACTTACTTTCGCATATGAAGGTTTAGAGAAACTCCCCATGAGTATATAATACAATCACGGCACATTTACAGCTATTGCATACTACATTACTTCATCACTGAATTAAAACACTCTTTTAAATATCATCTTCAAAATTTCACCTTATAGGGAATTTTGCAATGGAAATAGGTATTTCTTAAGAAAAATTTGACTGATTTAAATTATGAGTCTTATTAAAAACAGTTTATTTGGTAAGATGTATAGCTCTTTGGGTTTTTTGTTTGTTTGTTTGTTTTGTGGTTATTTTTTTTTTTTTTGAAAGACAGCTTTTTACTATCTTACTGTGTATCCCTGGCTGGCCTGGATCTCACCCAGGTCCACCTTCTTCCTCTGCCAGCACTGTGCTTTGAACATTCTACTGCCTCACCTGACCTCTTAATTTCTGTCCTCCTGCATCAAACTCCTTAGTGCTGAAATTAGAGGCACCTGATGAGGGAGTTGTTAAATATTTAGTGTTTTAGAAGTGATCAGAGTTAGTTTTGTATGGATTTATTTTTCATATTACTTGTAGGATGGTAAACTTGAGTAAACATCAGATAAGGCACATGAATGAATCAGGTTTTTTTCTTGTTCAGCTGTTTTTAAGAATTAAGACAAATTCAAATACTGGTTTGAATATTATCAAAGGTGATATTGCTTATTTCATGTAGCCACTGCATGGTAAATATGCAACTTCATGTTTTTCTGTTTTTAACACATTTAGACCTTGGTTAAAAATTCCTTTTGTTTATGATATTTGTTTTTGCCATTTGGATATTTGCAGAGACATCCTTGCCTCTCTTGGTTCTGGTTACTGTGCCAACATCTAGTGCAGTGGATCTCAGAGGGCTGGGACCCCTCTGGGGTTGCATATCAGATATCCTACATATAAGATATTTGTATTATGATTCATAATAAAATTACAGTTCTGAGATAGCAACAAAAGGTCACCACAACATGAAGAACTAACTATATTAAATGACTGTAGTATCAGGAAAGTTGAGAACCATTGATATAGTGGGTAGAGGCTATGTTGCTACTGAGTACCTTGTAATCCATTGATCAGCAACTTACCCAGCCTCAGATGTCAATGGTGTCTAGATTGGGAAATCTTTTTTTTTTTTATTTTTTTTTAAGATTTATTTATTATATGTAAGTACACTGTAGCTGTCTTCAGACACTCCAGAAGAGGGCGCCAGATCTCGTTGCGGATGGTTGTGAGCCACCATGTGGTTGCTGGGATTTGAACTCTGGACCTTCGGAAGAGCAGTCGGGTGCTCTTACCCACTGAGCCATCTCACCAGCCCCCCTAGGTTGGGAAATCTTAAGGAAGATATAATTTTTTTTTAAATTTTTTTATTAGGAAGATATAATTTTAAGAATGTAATAAATTGATTGTTATTTTCTGTATCTTCATGAACATATATGTACTGTGATTGTAGGAGCTTACATTTATGATCTTGCTCTACTTCAGCGTGTCCCATCTTCTCTTCCTATCTACTGTACATTGCTGACCAATCAGTATAGAGAAGCTAGCTGTCCTCAGAATGGGGCTATTTCTGGACCCAAAGTGAAGTCACAGCAGGGAAAAAAAGATTAGGTTATTTCTAGTAATTTAAAAAATTTTACCTATAAATACTGATAATATTTTAAAAATTATATTATGCTTAGAAACCTCATTATACTAAGCTTTTTATAACCTTTATAAAGAGTAACACAGATACATGGCAGGTATACAGCAGACTGTAAGCTTCTCAAGTTCATCTTCTTTAGTTTTAAAGAAAGATTACTCTGGGAAATACTTACTGTTGGTTAGTAATTAGAACTATTAATTAAACTCATATAGTCATAGTTCTTTTTTATGTTTTAAATTGAATCCTAGCCGGGCGGTGGTGGCGCACGCCTTTAATCCCAGCACTTGGGAGGCAGAGGCAGGTGGATTTCTGAGTTCGAGGCCAGCCTGGTCTACAAAGTGAGTTCCAGGACAGCCAGAGCTATACAGAGAAACCCTGTCTTGAAAAACCAAAAAAAAAAAAAAAAAAAAAAAAAAAAAATTGAATCCTTTGCCTATCTATCTATGTGTAGGTTTTTTTTTTTTTTAATCACAGATATTTCTAAAAATAGCCATTGCCTGAAGTTCAAATGTGAATAGGAGATTATAACGATCTGTCTAATTTGACTTTGTTCCTCTCGTCCATTCACGGTATAGGTGACTGGTATAGTGGTCCTGCCACTGAACTTGATACTGAGCCTGATGAGGAATGGGTGAGAAATAGGAAAGATGAAAGTCGTGCTTTCCAGGAGTGGGATGAAGATGCCGATATAGATGAATCTGGTATTTCACACTTGGAATAAAAATTATTACATGGTGTTTAAATAATAGGCATTCTGCTTAATAATTATTAGGCCTTTAAAGTTCATGTTTTTTATGTTTTCTAAAGACTTTAAAAGCCTTCTTCTCTGAAGAACTTGAAGGAATAATAAGTAAATTTAGAATTTCTTGTTAGAAGTATTTTTAAAAGAGAATGTTTTCTTTTTTAATATTTAAAATCAAACTGATGGCTATTTTTGTGTGGAAATAAACTATTTTCATTATAGTCTTTACAGTTTACAATATGTGATTAGGAGTATTTTGGTTAATCAGTCCATCAGCGTTTATTGAATCATCTGTGGTTGAGAATTGGAAGGCAGGATGATGGCATGTGTGGAAAGTCATGTCCCTTGCCTCAAGGTCGTTACAGAGTTAAGAGGTAATGTGTATGAGAGACTTTGGGTAGGTGTGGCTTAGGGTAGACCTCAGTATAACATGTATAAAGCCCTGGGTTTAGTCTCCAACACTACAAAAAAATCATACGTGAAAATTAATTGTGTTGCACAGTTTTGGTCCACCCCCATTAAGTACTATATGAGGGATGGTCTGAGAGTGGATAAAAATTCATCCCTACTGTTAAATAAGAGAAGTAAGGGAGAATTTAGAATATATAATATCTTTGTTTGAGGTACATAATGAGAATTGCTGTAATAGAGATTCACAGTGATGTTTGGAAGTATAGAGGAGGAAGACAGATTAGATTGTGTCTTATATATTTATTACTTTAGATAATTTTTAAAAGATCATAAAATAGTGAAAATTTATAGATGAGAAATTTTCAGAAGTGTCTGTTTATAAAACTAAGATAAGCTGGTCTGGTGGAAGATGTATATGTATAGAGAAGAATTACAGTGATTATTACTCCAGTAGTGAAAGTGGTTCAGATTTTTATGGAGAGGACCTATTTTAGTATAGTTTTAGGAGTTTGGAAATTTGTTTAATAAGGCAGATATTAGTCTAGTTAGCTTCAATTGTATGCTTCTCTGTGGCAGGCAGTAGAATATGTAACTGTAGTTTTTTTTTTTTTTTTTTTTTTTGTAAACAAAGCATACCTAGTACATTAAGGTTAGGAGTTTAGGTAAGTATAGTAAAGATAGAATCCTGAAAATTAATACAAATTTTAGGCTTACGTACAGTGTGTTTTCTTTTTATTAAATTGGGATTGTAGGAAAATTTCTTTTCCTTAATTTTGGGGTTGAATTCAGGTCTTTACTCATCCTGTAAAAACAGTCTGCTGGCAAGCTAAACCTGTTTAGTTTCTTGTTTGTTGTTAGAGAAGTATTACGTGTTATAGACATCCAAGCTTTATAAAAATTACCAAGTGCAGGAAACCATGCTTATGTTTAAACTTCTTACGAGCTGAGGTGTCTTTGCTTGAAGATTCGTACTGATTAGGTTAATGGCGTTGTTCATATCTAGCTCTGGGTGTCCTTTTTAATTAGTTAGAATAACTTATGTTAGCTTAAAAAAAGCCAAAAAATTATGGATCATTTATTCCTTCTCTTGAATGAGTTTTACAGTTCTTTGACTATTCAGAACTTTTTCTTGTTGCTGGAAAGTGAATTGTTTGCAAAAGTGAGGGTAGTATAGAGTATTTCATATTTAATATTTTGATGCATCCTATTGGTGGCATACTTAAAATTGGTATATCTAGTTCTTAGATGTTTGAATTCATTTTACAGAAGAGTCTGCAGAGGAATCGGTTGCTATCAGCATTGCACAAATGGAAAAACGTTTACTCCATGGCTTAATTCATAATGTTCTGCCATATGTTGGTACCTCTGTAAAAACTTTAGTGTTAGCATACAGCTCTGCAGTCTCCAGCAAAATGGTATGTACAAATGAACACTAGCTTGAGTATTAAGAAAAATAGCAGTGAGACAACTTTAGTTTACTTATTAATGTTTAAGAGGGAAAGAATAGTGTCTTCCCATGGATAGGAGTACACTGTTCACTTTCATATAATTTCATTTCTTAGGGTATTCTATGTAGCATAGAAATCTTGCCTGTGTTATAGCTAAGGGAACTAAAACTAGTCAGCTAAGCGTTTACTTGGATTTATAGATGTTAAGTGGTGAGTCTTAATTCTATATAGTTGATTATAACATGCAAGGCATAGGAAGATGCACAAGTGAGATAATTAGTTTTATAAAATTATGACTTCCTACATATAATCTCCTTGAGTATTCCTTTAAAAGGGTGATTTTTCTGGGTCTAATTTCTAAGAAACTTTAAGAAGATTACTAGAAATAAGGGCCCAGGGATTGGAGAGGTAAAAGCTCATTTGGTAAAGTGCCTTTTGTGCAAGTGTGAGAACCTGGATCCCCAGAATGTAGATATGTGTATAATGGCATGTATTTGTAACCATAGTGCTGGGGCCAGGAGAAATGAGTGCAGAGACAGGCAGATACCTGGTACTTACTGTGCAGTTACAGTAGCAGAACCTATGGTTTAGAGTTCAGCGAGAGATTGTGGCTCAGAAAATTAGATGGAGGAAGACACACTGGGTTAATTTCAGGCCTCCACATACACCTCATCAAAACAAAATTTGAGCACAGAGTGTAACTATTTTAAAGCGTTCTTGGAGTGATTTTTTTTTTTCTTTCAGTATACATGTAGACTTAGGAAAAACCACTGTGTTATAGTTATCATTGTCTGTTGCTTTTCTAACTGAAGTTCCCACAGGTCCTCACAGTGGATTTCTTTACTTCTTAGGTTAGGCAGATTTTAGAGCTTTGCCCTAACCTGGAACATCTGGATCTTACCCAGACCGACATTTCCGATTCTGCATTTGACAGGTTATTTATTTTAAATATCTAAATATAGTAAAATAAAGCAAAGCCAGCAAAAGATTGTCTATTTTCTTGTTTACATAATTATTGTTTACTAATCCTGCTCTGTATTGTTACTAAATGCCTGCCATGTATGGTGGTAACTTGATAGAACCTTCCCAAGCTTTTCCCCTTGTTCACATGTGGCAGCTGATCCAGAACATGAGTACCTGCCATTTGTATGTCTTATCTAGGCTTGCTAGGCTTGCTGTTGTCTAGATCAGTGTTACTGTTCTCAAGGTTTTATTCCAGATTTTAAGTGCCTTTTCACAGAGCTCCCTTTTAATGTAATTCATTGTTTTTGGGTTCAGTACCAGTCTGTTCAAGCCAGACAAATGATTCTTCCTTGGAGATTGCTAGGTTTCTTGTTATTTTAGCTCTCCTTTCTTCACAGTTCTGATATATCCTGTTTCAAAGGGAGAGAAAGGGTCTTTACCTGTTTCTAGAGTTTGTTTCTTCTGTATCTTCATTATACTGTAGCAACTCTTTCATGTGTGTGCTACCTCCCCTCTAACTGCTTACTTTGTACAGGAAACTAAGTTTCTCCTATTCATTTCTTTCTGCTTTCTTTTTTCCTTCTTTAATTACTTGTCTTAGTATTTTTTTTTCTTATCCCTAGCACTTAAAATATTCCCTGATGATTGAAATTCCAGAAATGTTTAAGTATTGTACTTAGAGTAATGCTCTTACCCATCTATCTGTATGTATCGTTTAATGCTTTTCAGGAATTTAATAGTCTTCTTCCCTCTTGTAGTTGGTCTTGGCTTGGTTGCTGCCAGAGTCTTCGGCATCTTGATCTGTCTGGATGTGAAAAAATCACAGACATGGCTCTAGAGAAGATTTCTAGAGCTCTTGGAGTTCTGACATCTCATCAGAGTGGCTTTCTGAAAAGTGCAGGCAAGGCTGCTTCAACTCCATGGACGAATAAAGACATTACCATGCCATCCACCACGCAGTACGCCTGTTTGCACAATTTAACTGACAAAGGCGCTGGTGAAGAAATAGACAACGAGCGCTCTTGGACTGAACCTGTGTCTTCTGGAAGTTTGACTTCTCCTTATGTGTGGATGCTAGATGCCGAAGATTTGGCTGATATTGAAGATGCTGTGGAGTGGAGACACAGAAATGTTGAGAGTCTCTGTGTGATGGAAACAGCCTCCAACTTTGGTTGTTCCTCCTCTGGTTGTTACAGTAAGGACATTGTCGGATTAAGGACTAGTATCTGTTGGCAGCAGCATTGTGCTTCTCCAGCCTTTGCATATTGTGGTCATTCATTCTGTTGTACTGGGACAGCTTTAAGAACTATGACTACACTCCCAGCGACTTCTGCAATGTGTAGAAAAGCATTAAGGACTACATTGCCCAGGGGGAAAGACTTAATTTATTTTGGGAGTGAAAAGTCTGACCAAGAGACTGGGCGAGTACTTTTGTTTCTCAGTCTGTCTGGATGTTACCAGATCACAGACCATGGTCTCAGGTGGGTGATCAGCTCTAGTTATTAGGAAATGGATGTATTTGCAGATGAAATATTACAGTCCTTATCTAAGTTTTTCACTTGGCTTTTTTTAAGCAAGAAAGTTAACCAAGGTTTGTTACAAGTATTGGAGCAATAGTGCTTCTGATACCAACCTGAAGTTTCATTTTAGTCAGTTCAAATACATTGTGGAATATATAGGAATATACATTTAGAAGTTTAATTGCTTAGTAATTGGCCACATTACATTTTTATAATACAGTTTGGTAGATCAATGTATAGGTTATAATCTCAAGGATATGTTACAGAAGTAAATTTTATATTGAGGACTTTGTCAACCATGTCTGTTGTAGTTTGGTGTGATTTTTATACCGTGAAGTGCCTATAAACCAAATTGCTGTTGATCTGTGTCCATTCGTTGCTGCTGTTGTTGAGACACTGTTAGTAAGTAACCTTGGCTGGCCTGGTGCTTGCCTTGTGGACCAGTCTAGCTTTGAACTTGAGGAGAGCCACCTAGCTCTGCTTCCTGAGTGTTATGATTAAAGGCAACACTTACTGCTTTCTTGAGGCAAGGTCTCACTCTTTCCCAGGGTGCCTTCATACTTACTGCAGTCCTATTTCCTAGCACCCACATGGGAGCTCACGGGAGCCGGAAACATTCTGTATCTCCAGTTCTAGGTGACCCAGTGCTCTCTTCTGTCCTCTGCAGGACCAGGTAGCAATTTGATGCACACATACATACAGGCACACTATCTTCAGTTTCAGCATTGCTGCAGATCAAACCTAGACCTTTGTTTGTGCCAGGAACTCTAGCAACTCAACTGTGTGAACATCCTAACCCTAGAGGCCCAATCTTCAGCATAGAATATTAATTGCTCCAACCCTTTTAAGTGGAGAGAAAAGTGGGAGTAAAGTGTTGAATATCTCTTCAGAGGCTGAGAGGCAGATCTCAGCAGCCAGATCTTCCTTAGGTGGACCCACTTAGATATATTAGGTTATGGATATTCTTTTTGTTTTTAGATTTATTTTTAATTATGTATGTAGGTGTATGTTTTTGCATTTGCACATATATGGAGGTGCCTGCAGAGGCCAGATGCAATGGGTCCTCTGGAACTGGAGTTATGGTTGGTGGTGAGCTGCCTGATGAGGGTGCTGGGAACAGAACTTGGGTCTACTGGAGTTAGTACTCTTAATCTCCGAGTCATCTCTCTAGCTCCAGTTATACAATGTTAAAATGCAGAAACATACAGACCTATAGTTTAAAATAAGCAGAAATAGTCAAGTACTTTAGGATTTCATGGTTTTTAATGCTACTGTAAATAGAATTGCATTCTTAATTTCCTTTTTCAATTAGTGTATAGAAAATAATAGTTTTGAGACAGGCATTCATCGTAGAGGCTTCCCTCGAACTCTTTCAGCTCCCCAAGTTCTGAGGTTGTAGATGTGTGAATGCCCTCATCTGGACAATGTTTAGTAACAGAATCGGGTTTTGTGTGTTGGTTTGTTACACATCTGTTTTCATAACTTTTTAGTTGTATCTGTGTTAAGTATGTGGCTTTGTTTTGTTTTGGGTTTTTTTGTTTTGTTTTTTGAACCTTTTCCCCCATGAACTAACCCAGGACTTTGGATATGTCAAGGTGCTCTTCAGTTGAGGTATACCCTTAAGTCTTTAAGGATTTCTACTTATATCATTTATAAACAGATCATTTAAATTATAACTTTCCTGTTTGGGTGCCTTTACTTTGTTTTGCTTATCCAGTTGTTCTGACTAAACATATAGTGTTTTAACGTAAATAGAAATAACAGTGCAATATTAGTAACCATAACTTTGTAATAAGTTTAAAAATTTGTCTTCCAGCTTCTGTTATTTGAGATTGGCTCTCTGGAGTCTCTTGATCTTAAATGTGAATCTTAGAGGTAGCTGCATCACTGAAAAGCCCTCGATGAGTCATAAACGCTGTACCCAGCTCTCTCTTTAACTAGCTCTAAAGAAGAGTTTTCTTACCCTCCACAGTTATTTCCTGCTTGTGTGATATTGGAAGTCTTCCTTATGAGTCTTGAGCTGAGTCTTATAAGTGTGGTGAACTTCCTGCATTCGTTTTGTGAGTTTACTAAGTCTTCTGAGCTTCTCCCTCTAGGAGAGAATGTCTGAATTTAGGAGGAATAGTATACAATACCCCTTATTCTAACTTTTTGATTCATCCTATACCCACATCCCTGATATTATCTGAGTTTTGGAGGCCCTGATGTTATCTGCGTTTGGAGGGGCTGATAAACAAATCTGGTCTTTATTTGTGTCTGAGCATTCATTATAACACCTTCTACAGTGGCCGCTGACATCTAATCCCAGTAGCTTGACAAATTCTGACTCTCTGAAAAAACTGCTTAAAGTTTTCATCCATGACTAAAATTGACAGCCACAGTAGTCTGTGAGCATAAACACAAATATTTAGTAGAATCCAGCATGTAGGAATATCACATTTATTTAAACAAAGCAGTAGTAGTGGCCTTCCTGGCTGCCAGAACATAAGAGAGGTAGCTCACTTCTGGTACTGTGACTTTTAAGAGTACTTTTTCCTCTGTGTGTAAGGTGCCTTCCTTCAAACTGTTTGTTTTTTTTGTGGGGGTTCACAGGTGGGGTGTGAGTAAGGGATTTATTTAGATCCAGAATCCCAGGTAGTCCAGGCTGACCTCAGATTTACTTATGTATTCAAAGCTGTCCTCCTTGAGCTCCTGATGCTGCTGTCTTGGCTTTCTCAAGTGCTGGGATTAAAGTCCTGGAGTGCTGCTGGATGCTGGATACTGGGTATCTCGCTACCTCCCATGAGTTTGGCAGGGCAAGCTTATGTTGCTTGCTCTGGCTCAGGATAGCATAAGGGGGAATAAAGCTGTGTACTTGCTTCCCAGACCTGTTCCTGGAGCCGGCTCATGCGCTCTGCCAGGCTCCAGGAGCCTCTTCATGGGCCATACTTGGCTGCTCAAAGGCACTAGGTTGAGTGAATAATCTTGTCCTTCAGTATACTTTTATCGGGGAGAAATGACAGTTTACTATACGGAAGGAAACTGCCCCTAGAACTGAATGATCTTTTCTGTTCACACCACCAAACACTAGGCATGCACCAAAACCTTCCAGAGACCCACCACCAGGACAACATCTGACTTTGTCTTTTTATTTTTTCTAATGTGACATATCTTTTAGAAGCAGCTGGAGAGATACTGTATTTCAGAGTTTAGTTCCCTGAGAGCAGCTTTAGAATCAAGTTCTGAGCTTATAATCTCAGAAACCTATTGTGACACTTGAGTCTTAGAAGAGGAAACTGAGGCAGACTTGGTTTCACATGAGCCAAAACCTTCGTGTCTGGGGTTGGAGAGATGGCTCAGCCATCACCAACATGATGGCTTACAGGAAATCCCTAAGTTCAGTTCCAGGGGATCTAATGCCCTCTTCTGGCCTCCATTGGTACCAGACATGCACATGATACATAGACATACACCCAGGCCAAACACTCATAGGTATATAAAGTAAAACCAAAACTAATGTCAGTGACTGTGGAGCACCCGTCAGCACCATGGGCCCAGGGTCCTAGGTCTTAGTTGGCACAGAAGACAGTGCACCATCTCAAACTGGGAATAGTATGCCTGCTTAGGATGACCAAGGTGCTTTCTCTGGAAGAAGGGTACTATTTTGGCTCAGGTAGGGGACGTAATCATGACTAAGGCACTGACTCCCTGGGACTCTGGATTCATGGGCCATCAGGTGACTTTGTCATCAGATGACTGATGACAAAGCCTTAGAGGTTGAAGGATGCCATGACTCCTTCCCTCTGGAGCAGGGCAGCAGATGTTCATGGTTTCAAAACTATGTAATGCAGTTGTTGTGTGGGTTGGAGATGGGTCCCAGTGTTGGCTCCCTCTGGCATGTCGCAGCTGCGTGATCACTAGGTAGCTGTCAGTTGTGTTTAATACCTGTGAGGAACTGTGAGTGTTCAAAGTGGTTGCAGGGGTGCTAGAGGTTCTTACTTTCCTTTTTACTTTGGATAAGAAGTTCATCCTGTTTGCTGGTTGGGGACTGGGCTTTGGAGATGAGATGTTTTCTTTCAGGTTCTAGTGTACTGGTCCTTCTTCTTGTGTTGGCTTCAATAAAATATAGTGTTTATTGGTTGTATTGGCTGCATTTGGGTTAGGGGCCATTTGTTAGGGGCATTTAGTTGGCTATCTTGCTGATATCTCTTCTAAAAGTTCTTAAAGTCATTGTTTACTAACTTTACCATTTTTATAATTTATTGATGTGTGTTTCTATTGTGTGTTTTTAATAATTTTTCTCTCAGATTCTCTTAATATTTAAAAATTTTTGGTTGGACACTAGACAGTTTGAATTATATATTGTTGAATTTGGGACTTTGTTTTATTTGTTAATCTTCCCTTTTGCCAGGAGGTGGTGATACATGCCTTAACTCCCAATGCTTGGGAGGCAGAGGCTGGCAGATCTTTGTAAGTTCAAGGCTAGCCTGATGGATAGAACAAGTTCCTGGCAGCCAAGGTTACACAGGAGAGCCTGTCTTGAAAAACAAAAACAAACAAAAAATTAACCCCTCCGAGTCACTGTTGCTTGCATCAGTTCTATAACTTGTACCTGTTTCAGTAGCTTTTTCTTCTTTTTGTATTCTTTATTGTTTAAATGTTTCTTTCTCTCATTAAGGGCAGAATTTGTTTATTATATATATTTTTTGTTATTTTGGCTTGAGTCTGGCTTCTTTGGGCATTTGTGACAAGACATATAGATGAGAGAGATCTTTTTAGAATATATTTTCTTGCTGTATGTTATCATACCTCAGTCTTTCATTGATTGGGTCATACTGCCTTTGGCTAAAGACAGTATTTTAACTTTTAATATCCCTTTACTTTTTCTTACTCTCACCATTGCCCTCAAAAGACATGTGTGTGTGTGTGTGCGTGCATGTACACACACACACACACACACACTCAGGCATACTTGCACATACATACATACACACATACGCGTTAGCTGTAAACAGCTGTTTTCTCCTTTTCTATGGTACTGTGCTTCTTATGTCTTTTTGTATTTTCTCTTTGTAACATAGTACTACTGGCTAAATCCTGTTCATCATTCTTTCATACATATGCCATTATGCTAGAATGAGAAACATTTTCTGATTTTTTCAAGATCCTTCTGTGTCTTCTCAGAAGAGTATTTGTCATACAGTCTTGTAATTGCTTGTTTGTATTTATAGTTGTTTGTTTTTCCACTAAGAGCTAATAAGTCAAGTGGCTGAACAAAATGACTGATATAGGTACATTTGTAACATTTTACATTTCAGACACCATTTGAGCTTTCAGATTCCCCTTTGAAAGGTACTTTTTATTGTGAACTGCTCAAAGTCTTAGACTTTATGAATTATTGAATTTTAAGTATGTTCTTCCTTTTAAAAATTTTTCTTGGAGCCGGGCGTGGTGGCGCACGCCTTTAATCCCAGCACTCAGGAGGCAGAGGCAGGCGGATTTCTGAGTTTGAGGCCAGCCTGGTCTAAAAAAATAATTTCTTGGACCCGTTAATTCTAGCACATAGGAGGCTTGGGCAAAAGAATTTTGAGTTCCAGACCATCCTTGGGTTTATGAGTTCAAGGTTAACTTGAACTGTAAACCCTGTCTAAAAATTTCCTCTTTTATGTCAACCACATAGATTCTGAACTACTACCATTGTTAACCTGAGGTCTTTAGAGATGGAAAAATGATGGGGAAAAATCTTTTAAAATTAGATTATAAGATAAAATAGATTTAAAACATGCCCTTTCCAATCTTTACCATTCAATATTCTCTTTGAGTATTGATAATTCCTGTAGTTCTGGCTAGGTGTGGCATATGCCCGTAATCCCAGCTCTTAGGAAGAGGTCAGTGGAGAATTGCTGTTTACTGCCAAACTGTTTGTACAGTGACTTCTAGGCTAGTCAGTACTGTCTGGCAAGAATGTTTCAAAAACAAAAAACCCAACAGAATTCATAGTTCGTTCTTATCTCCATATTAGTTTACTTCTTACATTGGTTCCCAATGTACTATAACTGCATTTAGAAACTAAATTTGTTATACTAGTTTCTTAATTTATCTCTTCTGAATCAAGTTATCTCATTTTTTGATATTTTAATACTCCTTTAATTATCATTGTATAGAAACTTGACCGTTTCAGTTTTATTCTTGATATATCCAGGAGAGGAATTCCTAGGTTGTTGGGGATACAGAATCCTAGTCCTCACAGAATGTTAATCACGCAGGAGTATCTCCTCAGTGGAGGAGATAGTAATCAGATACCTGCCTCCCACCCAGAAAGCTGAGAGTGGATTTTGTTAATGACCTGGTGGTCTTGCTGTTTGTGGAGGCAGACTTCCCCCCACCCTTTGCTCTAGAGGCAGACCTCACTCAAATTCCCCAGAATAATTACCCCAGACTTTCCCCCCTAGACTGTTACCTGTCCTTAGGGGAGATGGCACATGCACTTGCTATTGGTCAGAAACCACTTTAGATTTAGCTATAGAACCAAGCTTCTGGGTCACGGGAACTTTGTAATAGAGTTTCTGTGTAGTCAGACCTTAAGAGTTATTGTGTGTCTGGATTTGGACTGATGTTACCTGGAAACCTTTTCCCAAATTGAACTGTGCTTTAAATATGCCAACAATGAGATGCCTGGCATTAGAGCGCCTGAAGTCTGATCCAGGTGATGAAGTTGATCTGTAGTGAGGGGGCTTTCATTCTTAATCTCTGTGTGGCTCAGTTCTTCCCTGTCAGGAACTACAGGCATTACCTCTCACTAGGTTATGGGGGAGACTGGTAATTAGGTTTCAGATTTCAGTCTTTTTTTTTTATTATTTTTATTTTCTTAGCTTGATGGGAGAATGAACAGTACAACTGTAGGTCTCAGTGTTTCTTTGTGTGAGAATTAAGTTGCTGTAATGTTTTTATACAGAAAAGTGTCATATGCTTTATTGGAGTCTTCAGGAAAAATTAGAATATTTTTTTGAAGTCAGATATATTTCTGTCTAAGGATGAGTCAGTTATTGGTGTTTTATAAAGATTCTTAATTTATTGCCAATTTTCGAGGTCTGTAAAATACTAGTGGACCATTAGCAGTATTGAAAGTTGCCAAGGTTCCTGTTTCCTGACTGTTGCAGTGTTTGTGTTGCAGGGCTCTGACTCTGGGAGGAGGGCTGCCTTACCTGGAGCACCTAAATCTCTCTGGCTGTCTGACTGTAACTGGTGCAGGGCTGCAGGATCTGGTCTCAGCGTGTCCCTCCCTAAATGACGAATACTTTTACTACTGTGACAACATTAACGGTAATGCCTTTTTACAGTGACATACTTTGAAGAATTTAAGATTTTTGAAGTTCTAATAATTTTTTATAGTTTTTATTTGCTTTCTGGATTCCTAATTGTACAAATTATCTCACTTTATGGTTTAATCCTTTAAATTTAATAAAATTAAAATGATTTGGTTCTTTAATAAAAGCAAAATACAACACATTTTTACTTTGTGGAGGTAAGTTTCTTACCATTGTACCAGATTTTTAGGCATGTAAGAGTTTAAATCACTTAAAATGACAAGTTGTTATAGAAACACGGAGATTATTCTAGGATGTTGGGAATTCCATCGTAGTATTCTAGCGTTTACCCATTAACAACTTGATTTTCTAGATACAGTGATTTCTTTGACAGGCTCATTTTTCCCCCCTCTCAGCACTGCTTTATTTAGTGTGGTGGGTAACAGAGGAAGACTTTGGTAATGTGAACTCGTCCTCAAGACTGAGGAGTGGAGACTGTAGTATTGAGAAGAGATTGGAGAAGATGCCACAGGCATGACACATTTCTAGACTGTTTGAGAAGTTGATGCCTGAACCAACCGAAAGGTCAGGAAGCAGGGCTGGGGGCGATGCAGGTTGGAAGAGTGCTTGCCCAGCATGCATGAAGCCCAGCACCACAGAAAACGAGAGAGTAGCTCGGTGCCTGTCATTTGTTTCAGCACTCTGGAGGTACTGTCAGTAGTCCAAAGACAGCCTTTATTTCAAGTTCATCCTGGGCTATTTGAGACCCCCATCTTAACCCCTACAGACACACAGATAGACAGATACGCACACACACACACACACACACACACACACACACACACACAGCACTAGGAAAACAACCTCCTCCCCCCTCCCCCCCTTTAAAAAGTCTATTCTGCTCTTCATGGAGCCTGTTGGAACATGCATTTTCATGTTGCTCTTTGGGGCATTTGATCTCATTTAGTAGAAGTCGAATTTTTCAGAAGCAAAATAAAGCTGCTTCTCATTATTAATAAACAGAAAAAAATCCTGTATTATAACTGGAAACAAATATAAATAGCTCCATTCTCTTATTCACCTATCTTTTATTTATACTGTACACTTTTGGTTTTGAGAGCCCAATTCATTGTCAACTGAGAGGGAAGACCGGAGTTGATCCCTGGGAGAACAATTGACAGGATTCAGGAAAACTAGAGAGAAGAATATTTTAGAATGCAGAGACGTTAGCAAGTTTTCTGTTGCTTGGAAATTAGATTTCTCTTAAAATAAATGAGAAGACAGGGGATCTCAGCTCTTATTCTGTAAGAGTTGACACGTTCCTAACAAAAGCAGCTTGGTAGAGCCTATATTTGCTTTCTCTTGATGACAGTGTAACCAAGCAGTGGAAAAATTAAGCTTTTTTTCTTTTTTCTTTTTTAAATCTAGCTGAACATAAAAACAAAATATGTTCATGAATGGACGTTTTTGCTTATTGTTAAAAATAAAGCCACAGGGGGCTGGACGGGTGACTCAGTGGTTAAGTGGATGACGCCATATTGCTGTTACAAAGGACCAGAGTTTGGTTTTCAGTAGATACATGTGGCAGGCACAGCTCTGTAACTCTGGCTCCAGGGGCTCCAGCGCCCTGTTGTGGCCTCTGTGGCCATTGCACTCATGTGTGTATCTGCACGTACATGTCTGTCAGTCTGAAAGAAAGAGTAAATACAGCTCTTAAACACAATGCTTCCTGAGGCTTAGCTTACAGGCGTCATTGTAAGACTAATTAATATGCAATTTTAATAAAGATATTTTATTTTATGTTACATTTAAGTTGCCTGTATAATTTTAGTATAGTTTGTGTTTGGGAACAATTTCATAATGTACTTTGTTTTGTGTAATGGATATAGATGTTTTGGTGGGAAGTATTAAGTTTTAGTTCAGTTTTATTATTTGCCTACTTACTTTGTACTTAAGTGTTTTTAAACTTATTGGAAAATATTTAGATGAAAAAGTTAAAGGGCTTAAAATCTTTTGTACTTTCTCAATATTATTTTTATCTTAATCTGTTTTGAATATATAATTTTAGCACTCCAAAGGAGTTATTTACTCCTGTTGAATGTAATTTTTTTTTTTATTTTTAATTTTCAGTAGAAACTTGGGAGATCTGAAAGGTTTGAAAGCTATTTACAGTACTTCAAAAAATACAATTTTAAAATGTCCTTTCTTAACCTGATAGACCATGATTTGGAAGAAATAGAATGCTTTAAAGTTTTCATAAAATGCATTTTCTAGGAGTCTAGGTAGTTGCTTTTAAAGCAGTATTTAGAGTCAGTGTGTTTTGTAAAAGAATATACAATTTAGATGGTACTGGAATTGTACCCACTGGTGACACCACTGACATAGTTTCTTAAAAAATACTCAGCTTGCACAGAAATGCTTGGTGAGGGTTTAGAAGCCCTCATTTTTATTTCTGAAAGTAGTCTTAATCTAGTACATGGTTAATTCAGAGTAATGAGGATGCATACAGATTGGAAAGTAACATTTAATTTAAAGTATATTTTGTTAAAAGAAAATGTACATAATTACCACATTGTTAGTAAAAGAACTTAATTGCTGATAAACATTACTTGTACACTAGATAGTAAACAAAAAGAGAGTACAGTCTGCTTCCTGAGTACTGGCAGAGACACTGCGAAAGATGTTAGCCATCAGCTGTTCCAGAACTCTGTTGAGCAAGATGCTGTACTAAGCTCCGATGCCAAACATACATTCTGATTCTTCTGAACGAGTCTCCATGATTTTTAAATTGTCCCTTGGTTTGGATGTGTGAGGTGTCTTAGCTGTAATATTTACACAAATCTCTGTCACTAATGTAGTTGTCTGGCATAGTTTAGAGCTCTGAAGGACATTTGAACAATGTAGTGAGTAACTTTGTTGTGCTGCTTTGCATTTCAGTTTGTGCATAATTTAGCAGTTAAGGTAGATTAGCTCATAGTTCTGAAGGTGACAGTCTCAGATGATTTGCTCTCTTATGTTTCTAATTTAAGTTAAAAAAGGAATTAAAGGTAAGTGAAGGTAAGTGCAGACATACTCATAGCATGAGCAGTATATACTTAAAACCAAGAAAAACATGCCATTTTATAAATACAATTAACTTCCTTGTAGCTTTTTTCATCTAAATATAAAAAAGGATTCTTTGTTTTAACACATGCCATTTTACTCTTTAATTTTCTATATTCTTACTATAATTTAGCCTGATACAGAATAATTGTTTGACTCCCTTTTTTCAACAGTGAGGCAGAAATTTGCTAGGAAGAAGTCAGATATGCACAGGGCAGTGTGCTTTGACTTGTGTCATGTGGGAGAATAGCATCCTTGACCAGATGTGTAGTGAGCCCTTTACTCTTTCCCTTAAAAACCAGGTGTGCACTTCTCTTTGATGCGTCTGGCTTTGGCTGTTTTCCTAAGCCACCGTGGAATTCAGTATAATATTCCTTCTTTACCTTTCTGTCATTAAGAATAAAGGGCATGTGTGTAGGCAGGGTATATGGAGTTGTGTAGTCCAGCTACTTGGGAAGCTAAGATACAAAGATGAACCTACACCTTTGCAGCCAGCATGGAAGACAGAAGATCTTGTCCCTTAAAACAGAGACAAACAAAAATGTGTGTGTGTTGTATAAATACAGACATGTTTGGCTTTTTATTTGGAAAATTAAATTTTTCATGTTTTTAGTAGTTGCTGAGAATAGAATTATGTACTGATAAATGATAGTGAGGTACATCTAGCATTAATTAGATTAAGGTTCAAGGGCTGGGTAGAGATGATGTGAGGCAGTACTTGGGTATTACAGAAAGGTATCAGGTATTTGATGTTGAAGCAGTAATATGTGATGGGTGGAGCCAAGCTTAGCAGAGGATGGGTGAGGATTGGTGTGTAGGGAAGCTGGAAATATGTACAAGGTAAACTTGGCTAAAGACTGACAGTGGGAGAAGAATGTTAAAGTTTAGGATTCTTTACCAAGGTATTTCTAACAACTACAAAGATATACTAAATCTTTTTAATTTTAGCTTTATGTCCTATTTTATCCAGAAAATGCTGCTTTATATGGCATTATAAATTTTAAATATTTGGCATATAACAATTTAAAATGGAAGATTTTGATTTTTTTATTAAATAAAAGTTGGCCTGTAGTACTCCAGTTGTATTGGGTACTTTTAAAACCTACAAACATGTATCATCTGTGTCAACAACCTGAAATCTGAGTTCAGTCTTTTATTTCATGTATTGTATGTCACGCCCATATCCCTTATTTGAAGCTAATCCCAGACATGTCAGTCTTCACAATCAATTGCAATTCTACACATAAAAAAAAATCCAGTGTTTTTTCTTAAAGATAATTTGTCATTTACATAGTGAAATATATGAACATTATATTTCAGTGACTTTATCCTAAGAAATTATTATTACTTTTTTTTGTTTTGTTTTGCATATGTGCTCTCTTGGGATAAAAGGAAATGTTGTACTTCTGGTGATACATGTAGTCTAAATTTTAGTTGCAAGTATCCTAATTACTGCCTCTGGGTGTTAGCATAGTCACCTTCTTCTGCACATAGTGCAGCTCCTATAAAGCAGTAGGATGCAAATGAATTCTCAGTTAAGCTGGGAAGCACTGAAGGGCAGTGAGAGGTTAAGTCCATTAGATACGTTCTGTAGTGATGCCTGCTCCATGTCTTCTCATTTTGTTTTGTTCTTGTGTGTCACACTTGCAAGCTCTGGTTTCCTGGTGGAAGTGTAAAGAGCTGCTCCTTATTAGTTCAGTGCACCAGCTACATTGAGTCTTCGAAACACTAGAAACAGCCCTGTAGGCCTGTGTCTCCTTAGGAAAGTCATCCTACTCAGAACATTCTCCAACTTTGTGACATTTTTGTTACTTTTCTAATTTGTAGTTATGTTCCTGAATAAACCTAGACCTTTTATCTAGTATCTGGGTAGTATAGTACAGCTGTAAAATTCCAATTATTCCATTAGTGGTTTATTATTGTAAGCGAATCACAGTTTTATGTTTTAGATGTTTAAACATTGTTTTGCATTCAGTTTTGGGACAAATTTTCATCTAAAGCTATCTTTTGTTTTTATTCAGAGGTCTACAAATGATCAGAGTATGGAACATTCATTGAGGATGTGTCTGTATAGTACATTGTTTTAAACTTTGCATAGGACATTTATTCTAATTGTTCACTGCTGTATTCTTTAGCTGACACAGCTCAGATAGGTTTTATTTTTTGTCTTCATCATGTTTCTAGGAAGAATACTCAAAAGAAGTCTTGTTTCTGTGGATTGTCTCCTTTTTTCTTTGGGTTCTAAGATTCTTGGGAAATTTTGTTGTGTTTCCTGTTCCATGGAGGATATTTTCGATGGAATCAGACAGCCATTGGCAATTTGTGTCTGAATTTTTAATGCATGTGCTGTAAGATTTTACTTGTGTGATGTCAATGAAGTGCAAGTAAAAAACAGATTAGAGTCATAGGCAGAACTGTTTGTGTATGATCTCCAAGAAGTTCCTCCCTCACGTGTTGTTTACTTTCATACAGGTCCTCATGCTGACACCGCCAGTGGATGCCAGAATTTGCAGTGTGGTTTTCGAGCCTGCTGCCGCTCTGGCGAATGACCCCTGACTTCTGACCTTTGTCTACTTCATTTAGCTGAGCAGGCTTCCTTTCATGCACTTTACTTATAGCACATTTCTTGTGTTAACAACCCATTTTGGGTGTGTCTTGTTTGGCCCCATTTCTTACAGTCTCAGAAATTTAATTTAGCAGTGAACTATACAAGGTTGTTTACCCTTGCAAAATATATTTTTGTTTTAGAAAAGGTTTAGGATTTTTTTGTTAGGGTGAGAACAGTCTTTCTGGTTTCTTTTAAATGAAATGCTTTAAAAAATATCACTAATGCCATGCTATTTAAAGTATTTTTAGATTATGTGCATTTTAGTCAACGGGGTTATTGGTTCTCTGATGTAAACACTGTACCAGGTTTTGCAGATCCTTTCAAATCCACATTTTTGAAGTTTTATTTTCAAAGACTGGACATTTTAGAAATGAATCTCTTTTCCCCTAATGTTTTCTTTATTTGAACAATTCTCAGGGGCCAATTCAAACACACTTAGAAGCGAGATTCTTTAAGATTATAGGATAAATTGGCCTCTTGGTGCAGCAGTCTGTTGTTGTTTGCTGTACACACCTGCTTCCACTGCTGTCCCTAAACTGTTGAATTCGAGAAGGATTTTTAAAAATTCCACAATTGTTTGAAGAAATGTATAAATAAAATCTACTTTGAGAACTTTACCAAGCAATATCTTTTGTGTTGTGATTTTATTTAAATCTCAATCTAAGTTTACCAAATGTTTTTTTGTGTTTTGGGTATCCATGAAATTATGATCCTGACACATTTAATAGTTTTAGATACTAAATATTACTGAGTTAAATTTTCTTTTAAAGTTAATTATAATACTTATCATGCGGAGAAAATAGTGCCCCCCCCTTCCTTCAAAGCTGTGGGAGGAGGAAGTAATCCTGGTTAGCTTGTTTGTGGCTTTAAGTGCTTTCTGCCTTTCAGGCTAGTGGGGGCTGTTCAGGGTCTGAGGGTAAAGCAGGAATCATCTAATGGGAAAATGGAGGACTTCTGGAACATTTTGTACTTCACCTGACAGGAATTAAACACTCTAGTGTATCTACTGGCATTCTCTTTGAAGTAGTACCGTGCTGTCAGGTATTTTCAGTTTGAGGAGTGAATTACTGTTATCATTTGAAAACAAAATTGAACCCGAAAATTTTGGCATAGGCCTGAGCATATGTAAAAGCAGGCTTGAGGTTCAAGGGGCAAGCGTGTTAGGTACAACATGGATTTTCTGTCATAGCCATGCCTCAGTTGTTTTGCTTTTTAAATCCTCTTTGACATATAAATATAGTCTTTGTTCACCCTAGCACTATATTATTTTCAAGGCTGTGCCAGTGTGTAAGTGCTTGCTTGCCTTGTTTTTTTGTAATTTTATGAGATAACCCAACGTTTGCTGAATTCAATGCTGCAGAGTTGTTGTTTGTTCCTCTAGACAGCTTGCAAAGAGTTAGTGTACTAGGTCTTGGAGTTGTCATTCTGCTGGACAGAAGGAAGTGAAGGGTATGCTCCAGACAAGCAAGCGCCAAAGACTCATAGATAGTCAGGTAGTGTCACGAGGAGACAGACTAAAACAGTTTTATACAGATGATAATTTTATTCCATAACTTCAAAATATATTTTCTTTTGATTCCATTATGATTTAACATGTACATACCAATACTCTTTAGGTGATATAAAAAGCACATTGAAAAATTAATTACCTGTTCCGTACAAGAGAAGCAACATAGATCCAAACAGACAAAACGTTTTTGGGGTAAGGGTGGATATATACAGCTAAAGCAAACTCAACATTAGGAAGGTCAATGTTATGTACTCCGGTGCTATACACAGCTTCAACCAAAGGCTTCACTTCAGAATAAGGCATGTGAAGAGGAAATCCAGAGAACTGAGGAGAAAGAACATATTTGTACTCATGAAAAGTTTGAAGAAAAATAATTGTTTCTTATATAAATAACATAATTCTTAATATTAAGCCTTTAGGATCATGAGGTTGTTTCTGTTAACAAAAAAATGAAGATTCAGTATTTTTGTTTTAGCTACAAGCATATTAATAGTGTGACCAGTCATTTATTGTTCTCTCTCTCTTAGCTCTTAGTATACACATGACCCATGTACTTCCAAAGACCAGGTAAAGCTAACCAGTGCTTTGTACCCCAGACACAAAAATTAGTTTACAGGTCTGGACATGTAGTCATAGTGAGTCTCTGGATACTTGCTACAGACAGTGACACAGTTGCAGTGACTTGCTTTGGGCAGTGTGGCCAAATATGTTCTTGGACTTGTTCTAGCATTTGTTTTTATGAGTGAAGCATGCCTGATGATGTCACCACATGGAGGTCAAAGTGGGAAGACCCGCAGAGAACTGGAACACTGCTCAAGATTACTATGACAACTGAACACATTTTGATGATTAGTTAACTGCATTTTATTCAGTGACTCATCCATTTTGGCTTTCATATTGTTTACTATACTGCGCTAGTTATGAAATTCCCTTTCTTTTATTACCTAGTTGTACATCACCTATAGGATGAACCGACGGATAGTAGACAGCACACATGGTTTATTAGAACTTTTCATGAAAAATCCATCATTATAAAATCATACCCTTAGCCTGGTGGTGGTGGTGGCCCATGCCTTTCATGCCAGCACTCAGGAGATATAGGCAGGAGGATCTCTGTTAGTTCAAGGATAGTCTTGTCTACAGAGTTCCAGGACAGGCAAAGCTACACAAGAGAAACCCTGTCTTGAAAAACAAATTAAAAAACAAAACAACAAAAAAATCATACCCTCAAAGCTTAACCAAAAGTGTTTATTTTTACTTTTATGTAAGTTGAGTTTAATACTTTAGCTATGTGTTTTTTATTTATTAGGATAGGATACATTTCATAGACAGTGTTGCTTTTCATAGGGTTTTATTGAGTGTTAAAATGCTTTGTCACATTTCTTTTTTGGTGTATGGTACCTCACCTCACATACGTGCTTCCTGAGTTTGTACAGGTGGTTTGATTCCCCCAAGTTATGACTGAGTAACTTGCAGTTTGAAGATGAGAAGAAGCACTGGTCATTTTGTCACACGCATGCTTACCCTGTAGTCCCCCAGCTGCTTCAACAGCTCTGCCCTGTGGTCGTCTTCTATATCTTCTCCTTGACTTCTTTCCAGTAGAGGCAAGAAGTGGCGCAGGGTGGAGGTACAGTACCTGTTCCAGCGGGTCAGGTGGCGTGGCCTCCAGTCCATGATTTTTTCTTTTAGTATTTTTTCAATCCTATTCATAGAAAAGTTTTATTTATTTATTTTTCTGTTATTTAATATTTCCCAGGTTGAAAATGTAAACTTTGTATGTAGTATTGGGTTCCAATGAACGCTTGAATGCATCTTTTTGCTGGTGGTGTTCTTCTAGGCAGGTTAGCAGCTACTTATGGGTGATCCTCGTTCTTGAAATTATATGCATTACAACAAGAAATCAACATAGGATAAACAGGAATACAGTGCTTATGATGACACAGGGCTAGCTAAATTGAATACATTCTGTAAGACATTTTTCTAAAACATTTTATCTTTCTATTCATTGGTAATGTAATAAGCAGGTAAATTAGACCCAGGCATAAGGTTTTCATTATGTTGGGAATCTTAACTATCTATAAAGCTTTTAATGTCTTATACCAATTTTTGTAACCTAGTTACTTATAATAGTTGTTTTTTAAAATTGCCTTTAAAATGCCAATTTTCATTGCATTGAGTTTATAGGATATGAAATATAAACAAAGAATAAGGGAAATCTACCATTTGCTAAGCCATTATTAGCCATAGTGCTAATTGTCTTTTATACATTTTGAATGTTAACCAACAATAATGCTTTGTTGTAGGGGTTATTACAGTTTTACAGATGAGACAGTTTGCACTAGGATAAGTGACTTGAGCAAGGCAAGGACAGAGGCATTCAGGTTAAACACTTGCTGATCACTAAAGCCAGCTTAAGCTCAGGCTGAGAGATCCTCCCAGCTTCCCATTGCTCAGAAGCCATAGCTCCACTTCCTTAGCACGGAATATGTAATCTTTGGGTTTATGATGGACTGAATAAGAGATGATGGATGGACAGTCAAACAACCCCTTTAAAAATGAAGGAATCAATGAGTCCATCAATAGCATTCTCAAGCCATTAGATGAGACTCAGGATTGTAGTAGATTGGCTCCTCTAGAGCAGCAGTTCTCAACCTTTGGGTTGTGACCCCTTTGAGCTTGGATAACACTTTGACAGGTCACCTAAGACCACCGGAAGACAGCAAAATTACTGTTAGGAAATAGCAATGAAAATAATTTTATGGTTGTGAAACTATTAAAGGGTTGCCGCAGTAGGAAGGCTGAGAACCACAACTCTAGATGGAGATCCCACACAAAGGCTTTATGGAGAAATTGGGAATAAACTGGTGTTCCTAGCAATAGTGTCTCAAATATGTCTTTATTCTTGTGTAATTTGACAAACTGTTCTTTACACACTGTGATTCAATGGGAATGAAGCACAGATTTTGAAACTGGAATGGTCTGTCTGGTGTCGGGAGCCCACTTTAACACATAACAAGCATGTGGGCCATTCTGAACTTCAATTCCCATATCTGTGAAACACAGTTCAGTTGTACAGCGTTAGTGGACCTGCAAAGCCTTGCAGGCTTTAGCCAGCCTTCTATGGGCTCGCTTCACAAACTGATGAAGTCCTGCACACCACTAATTGGACAGAAGAGGCATATTTAAGCCAAAGATTGTTATGTGTGCAACAAGATTCATAATTACAGCATGTTATGCTTCAACCTGAGTTAGTCTTTGGAGAACTTCATGTCACTAATGTTCACCCCTGTGTGTCACGCAATATGTGACACTTCCTTCATTTGAGCCATGGGATTTAGACTTCCTGTCTGCAGACATAAAGTCTTAACTCCCTTCATCATTTTATAATAATCCAAGCTGAGAAGTTTGTTAGTGTTCTTGTAGTGATGAGTCACCTGTGGACTTATGGGTATTTTGTTACCTGTCTTGTAGTTCAGCAGCTACTGCTTTGTCTGTGTGTTGATAAATTAGCTCTTCAGGCTATAAAAGAGAAAGTTTAGTAAGCACCTACTTTTAATTTGAATAGGCATTTCTTCCATTGTTAAATTTATTTTGAATTCCACAGAGGTCAGAGAAAGCCCTCAGTGTTGTAGTTATAGATGGTTGTAAGCTGCCTTGTGTGTGCTGGCGCTGAACCTAAGTCCTCTGCTAGAGGAGCAAATACTATTAACCTACGAGTTATTATTTCTGCTTCCCCCCTTAAATACCGAAATTTGAGGCTGAATAGGAAAATACAGTGGAAGATGCCAAGGAATGTAGAAGCAAGGGCAAAGGAAGTGGCATAAATTACAGTGCTCTGTAATTCCTTCTCAGTTGCATTTCCCTTAACTCTTGCCCACACAAGGAGCCGTGAACTGAAGTTCTGTTCAGATCAGCTCTGATTCAGCTAAGGTTGTGGACTCACTGTTGCTAAGCCCATCCCAAGCAATGGGCATCAGTACATGGCCATAAACAAACCCTGCGTTATCTACACTGTAGTTAGTGAAGATAACAGGACCTAAATGCACTGTTTCAGAGTTTTACTGCAGAACTGTAGTCCTAGGAAGCCCATATATTGTGCATGTTCTCTAAATTTGAGACTTATTTTTATGTACACACAACTTTCTTTTTCTCCCTTTACATTGTAGTAGGGCTAATAGCTTACTTTTACTGTTTTAAGATTCATTAAAGCAATTATTTGATTACTGCAAAGTATTACACCATGTAGTATATATAATTTGGCCCCTATTGTTGTAATTCTTGAGGTATTTCAGACTGAATTCCTGTGAAAACTCATATATTTACTACCTTGTCACAGGTGAACATTTCTCGTGGGCAGGGTAAAACTGGTTTGGAAGGTTTGTGCCTTGGTAAAAGGGTATTTTATATTACAAACTTAGTTTTTGTCTGTGTGTGTCCAAACATGTTTAATAAATAATATCCATGCTTACAAATTGGAATTTATTTGTCAGACTCTGAAGTTAATCTTATGAGTAGGTTGCACCTGTAGTTTGATTTCATCCTTTGCAGTTAAGAAATTAATTTAGTGATTTAACATTATAAAAGTTTAGCTGTATTTTATGATTCTGTTTAAGTCATATACTTCCTATATTAAAGCTTTCAAATATGTCTAAAATGTATATACCAGTTTTTCATATTTCTGAATGTATGATTCTTTATGTACATTTGTCTCATTAGAAAACTGATGTTTTAAATCTTATGTGTAAATTTAGTAAGCTAAATAACCTGGAGTAGAATTGAGGACTAACAAATCCGTAGTTACTTTGTGTAAAGATTTCATATCTCTCTGAAAACATTTGTGTATTTATAGAAGAATTATACCTGAACACTGGATAGGCCAGGATATGGAAGGCTTCGTGAAAAAAAAGATTTCCATAGTTTGGGCTTTGTGACATCAAAATTTATCCTTAGTGGCGAATCATGGTGTTGAATATTAAACCAAATCTAGAAAAAGTACATTACGATATATATTAGCAGATTTATACACAGATGTCTGTCTGTGTATGATATAGGGTGAGGCAGAGAATTGGGCAAAGATTCACACAGGCTACAGTTTCCCATTAAATTTTAAGCCTCTATGAATTTTATTATCAGTTGCATATAATCAGTTATTCTTGTTTTTTTTTTCACATATATGTACGCACTCGCGAATGCATACACACACACACACACACACACACACACACACCTTTTAAAAAAGTGAAACCCAATCTTCTCTGTTGACAAATTTGCTTTGATAGAAGGAACTTAGCATTGTAAGCTCTGTTGTGGACAAGACAGAGCCAGTATAGAAATTAGATCCTGAGTCTAAATACTTTGGTCTTTTAAAAATTTCTGTATTCTTCTGAAGGCCAAGTAACTAATTAAATCAAGTTTAATTTAGGACTAGTTAAAGTGGATACCTCTACCAAGTCTGCCAACGTATTTATATTTATATAAATGTTAATTTAAATACTCACATTTATACAGTCTTTACACCTATGTAAAATACGCAAATAAATCGGTCAACTTAAAAAACACCCATACTTAAGAGAAAATGGTAATACTCACATTATCAGGACCAATTAAACAGCCCACACTTTTCAAAGGGCAAAATGCATCAAATTGTCCATAACAATGTCCACTGCAGGGATTCCATATTAAATAATAATTTTTCTCCCAAGTTAGCACATAGGCAGTTGGACCCTGAAAATAAATAGCTATTAAAATACTTTCCAATTAATTATAAGTTCATAGTAGTTTGTAGAATTATTTTTAAAAATGATGTTTTACCTGTGTGCATGTGTGTGTGTGTGTGTGTGTATACATGTGTGGTGCATGTGTATCTGCCTGAGGAGTTACAGAGGGGTAACAGGTCCCCTGGAGCATAGTCTATTGGCTGTGAGTTCTACAACATGGGTGCTGAGAACTGAACTGTGTCCTCTGTGAGAGCAGTAAGTATTCTTATCTGTGGATCCACCTCTCCAGCCCCCAGAACAACTCCATTTAGAATCCTCTGCTTTCTAAATTTGATGGCTAATGGATTAAAAACAGAAATAAGTTTAAAAGATCTTGGATTTGATACTAGTACACGGCAGTTATCAAAGCGAGTGCTGCACTACCCAGTCAGTGTAAGTGACGGCTTGCTGAGGAACTCTTGGTAGTGGGTCTCTTTCCAGGGCCAGCAAAGTTGCCATCTGAGTATTCAGAAGGCTGCTTATGCCAAAATACTTTCCCAGTCCCTAATTAGGTCCTTTGGTACACACAGGTACATAGACACATAGATTTGGGACCAAACTGTTGAGATGAAGGGTGTTCACTTCCTCCTTGGAATAACCACATGCCAGTGAGCATTCATTTATGGCTGATGCATGATTTCACCTGGTGTTCACACAGAACCTTGGAGTCGTGACATAACTTGCTGAGAGTCACAGAAGCTAGAACACAAGCCCATGCCTTCCTTCCTTGCCTTGTCCTTGTACTGGGTGGTAACCCTAGGGCCACGAACCCCAAGGATTCCCAAGCATCATGGCCTCTTCTCTTTTAGAAGAACTGCTGCATCCATGTGAATGTTTAACCTTGGACCCAGAATCACTCATTGTGCCCCAATGGTTAGTATTTGTGGTGGGTAGAGACTACGCCGAGAGTCATCAAGTCTTTACATTAATAACATGTTGACAAAACAGCAGAGCAGAATTGCCAACATTGCTTCTAATGTGTTTAACTGCTGTGTTCCCTACTTCCTCCCAAATTAGCAGCAGGGAAAGAAATAGGTAAATGGAGAGAGTTCCCTACACCCCATAGCGTAATATTACCAGGGGACTGAGACTGGGAAACATGGATGAAGTACAGTGCATATTAAAAGGACCACTAAATAGGGACTGTCAGTGGTACAATGTCCAGGTTTGCCAAAATAGTATAGGGCCTTGAGTATGCTGTTAACGGATGCCACCTCTCCATGTAGTATCCATTGTGGTTCTGCCTGCCTGTTGTGTCTCTGCCACTTCCATAGCAGTTCAGATGTCATGAAAAGCATCTAGGTAACAGATAACCCACTCTTGTTACTATCACCCTAAGTGGCCGTACCTCAGGAATCGCACTGCCCATCACCAGCCATGCCTTCTTACCCAGGAACAGAAAGTAATTGCATAACAGTACTGCATGCTCTTCTTCGTCCCCCGCCAGGAGGTCAAGGAATTGCTGTAAGGGAGGAAGAAAAACAAAAAACTGTTATAGCGACTATTTCATTCTGGATTGATAATGCAGGATTTTATTTGCTTTGTGATTCAGAGTGGTCCAACACTTGCTCTGTAGCCCAGGCTGGCCATGAACTGGCAATCATCTCACCTCACTCCCCTTCCCCCAAGTACTAGGATTAAAGGCATGCAGGTCCCATCACATTAGGATCTCAAGCAAAATGTAATGTGTGAGTTGAGATTAGTGCCTCAAAGTATCAGACATTTTTCAAACTTTTCTTAATTTTGTTTCTATGCCGACTCTTTAGAGGATATCATGCTTTCTTTAACATTGATGCTGCTGATGTACAGATCTAGAATCAGTGATTGGAGTGCATCGAAACAGAAGCTTTCCATGTTCTCACTTTGATGTGTATCTGAGGGCTAAACATTTTGAAGTGCATTACATTGATGGATTTATCCCAGAGCAGTGTTTGAGGGTCGTGCTCTCTTTAGCCTTGCAGATGAGGAGGTGGAGGCAAAGATGAGGCAGTATCACCTCTGAGGTGGGAACCTAGTCCAGCTCTGCTCTTCCGCTATTCTCGTCTTTATTTTCTTTTTCTTTTTTTTTAATTTTTAATATTTTTATTACATATTTTCCTCAGTTACATTTCCAATGCTATCCCAAAAGTCCCCCATAGCGCGCCCCACTTCCCTACCCACCCATTCCCATTCTTTTGGCCCTGGCATTCCCCTATATTGGGGCATATAAAGTTTGCAAGTCCAATGGGCCTCTCTTTCCAATGATGGCCGACTAGGCCATCGTTCGATACATAGAAAAGAGCTAGAGCTAGAGCTAGAGACAAGAGCTCCGGGGTTCTGGTTAGTACATCATGTTGTTCCGACAATAGGGTTGCAGATCCCTTTAGCTCCTTGGGTACTTTCTCTAGCTTCTCCATTGGGAGCCCTGTGATACATCTAATAGCTGACTGTGAACATCCACTCCTGTGTTTGCTAGGCCCCGGCATCGTCTCACAAGAGACAGCTATATTTGGGTCCTTTCAGCAAAATCTTGCTAGTGTATGCAATGGTGTCAGCGTTTAGAAGCTGCTTATGGGATGGATCCCTGGATACGGCAGTCTCTAAATGGTCCATCCTTTCATCACAGCTACGAACTTTGTCTCTGTAACTCCTTCCCTGGGTGTTTTGTTCCCAATTCTAAGAAGGTGCACATTGTCCACACTTTGGTCTTCATTCTTCTTGAGTTTCATGCGTTTAGTAAATTGTATCTTATATCTTGGGTATCCTAAGTTTTGGGCTAATATCCACTTATCAGTGAATACATATTGGGTGAGTTCTTTTGTGATTGTGTTACTTCACTCAAGATGATGCCCTCCAGGTCCATCCATTTGGCTAGGAATTTCATAAATTCATTCTTTTTAATAGCTGAGTAGTACTCCATTGTGTAAATGTACCATAATTTCTGTATCCATTCCTCTGTTGAGGGACATCTGGGTTCTTTCCAGCTTCTGGCTATTATAAATAGGGCTGCTATGAACATAGTGGAGCATGTGTCCTTTTTACCGGTTGGGACATCTTCTGGATATATGCCCAGGAGAGGTATTGCTGGATCCTCCGGTAGTACTATGTCCAATTTTCTGAGGAACCGCCAGACTGATTTCCAGAGTGGTTGTACAAGCTTGCAATCCCACCAACAATGGAGGAGTGTTCCTCTTTCTCCACATCCTTGCCAGCATCTGCTGTCACCTAAATTTTTGATCTTAGCCATTCTGACTGGTGTGAGGTGGAATCTCAGGGTTGTTTTGATTTGCATTTCCCTGATGATTAAGGATGTTGAACATTTTTTCAGGTGCTTCTCTGCCATTCGGTATTCCTCAGGTGAGAATTCTTTGTTGAGTTCTGAGCCCCATTTTTTAATGGGGTTATTTGACTTTCTGGAGTCCACCTTCTTGAGTTCTTTATATATATTGGATATTAGTCCCTTATCTGATTTAGGATAGGTGAAGATCCTTTCCCAATCTGTTGGTGGTTTTTTTGTCTTATTGATGGTGTCTTTAGCCTTGCAGAAGCTTTGCAGTTTCATGAGGTCCCACTTGTCAATTCTTGATCTTACAGCACAAGCCATTACTGTTCTATTCAAGAATTTTTCCCCTGTGCCCATATCTTCAAGGCTTTTCCCCACTTTCTCCTCTATAAGTTTCAGTGTCTCTGGTTTTATGTGAAGTTCCTTGATCCACTTAGACTTGACCTTAGTACAAGGAGATAGGAATGGATCGATTCACATTCTTCTACATGTTAACAGCCAGTTGTGCCAGCACCATTTGTTGAAAATGCTGTCTTTCTTCCACTGGATGTTTTTAGCTCCCTTGTCGAAGATCAAGTGACCGTAGGTGTGTGGGTTCATTTCTGGGTCTTCAATTCTATTCCATTGGTCTATTTGTCTGTCACTATACCAGTACCATGCAGTTTTTATCACAATTGCTCTGTAGTAAAGCTTTAGGTCCGGCATGGTGATTCCACCAGAGGCTCTTTTATCCTTGAGAAGAGTTTTTGCTATCCTAGGTTTTTTGTTATTCCAGATGAATTTGCAGATTGCACTTTCTAATTCGTTGAAGAATTGATTTGGAATTTTGATGGGGATTGCATTGAATCTGTAGATTGCTTTTGGCAAGATAGCCATTTTTACAATGTTGATCCTGCCAATCCATGAGCATGGGAGATCTTTCCATCTTCTGAGATCTTCTATAGTTTCTTTCTTCAGAGACTTGAAGTTTTTATTATACAGATCTTTCACTTCCTTAGTTAGAGTCCCGCCAAGATATTTTATATTATTTGTGACTATTGAGAAGGGTGTTGTTTCCCTAATTTCTTTCTCAGCCTGTTTATTCTTTGTGTAGAGAAAGGCCATTGATTTGTTTGAGTTAATTTTATATCCAGCTACTTCACCGAAGCTGTTTATCAGGCTTAGGAGTTCTCTGGTGGAATTTTTAGGGTCACTTATATATACTATTATATCATCTGCAAAAAGTGATATTTTGACTTCATCTTTTCCAATTTGTATCCCTTTGATCTCCTTTTGTTGTCGAATTGCTCTGGCTAGGACTTCAAGTACAATGTTGACTAGGTATGGAGAAAGTGGACAGCCTTGTCTAGTCCCTGATTTTAGAGGGATTGCTTCAAGCTTCTCACCATTTACTTTGATGTTGGCTACTGGTTTGCTGTAGATTGCTTTTATCATGTTTAGGTATGGGCCTTGAATTCCTGATCTTTCCAAGACTTTTATCATGAATGGGTGTTGGATCTTGTCAAATGCTTTTTCCGTATCTAACGAGATGACCATGTGGTTTTTGTCTTTGAGTTTGTTTATATACTGGATTACGTTGATGGATTTCCGTATATTGAACCATCCCTGCATCCCTGGGATGAAACCTACTTGGTCAGGATGGATGATTGTTTTGATGTGTTCTTGGATTCGGTTAGCAAGAACTTTATTGAGGATTTTTGCATCAATATTCATAAGGGATATTGGTCTGAAGTTTTCTATCTTTGTTGGGTCTTTTTGTGGTTTAGGTATCAGAGTAATTGTGGCTTCATAGAATGAGTTGAGTAGAGTACCTTCTGTTTCTATTTTGTGGAATAGTTTGTGAAGAACTGGGATTAGATCTTCTTTGAAGGTCTGATAGAACTCTGCACTAAACCCATCTGGTCCTGGGCTTTTTTTAGTTGGGAGACTATTAATGACTGCTTCTATTTCTTTGGGGGATATAGGGCTGTTTAGATCATTAACCTGATCTTGATTCAACTTTGGTACCTGGTATCTGTCTAGGAACTTCTCCATTTCATCCAGGTTCTCCAGTTTTGTTGAGTATAGCCTTTGGTAGAAGGATCTGATGGTGTTTTGGATGTCTTCAGGATCTGTTGTTATGTCTCCTTTTTCATTTCTGATTTTGTTAATTAGGATGCTTTCCCTGTGCCCTCTAGTGAGTCTGGCTAAGGGTTTATCTATCTTGTTGATTTTTCTCAAAGAACCAGCTCCTTGATTGGTTGATTCTTTGAATAGTTCTTCTTGTTTCCACTTGGTTGATTTCGCCCCTGAGTTTGATTATTTCCTGCGCTCTACTCCTCTTGGGTGAATTTGCTTCCTTTTGTTCTAGTGCTCCTAGGTATGTTGTCAAGCTGCTAATGTGTGCTCTCTCTAGTTTCCTTTTGGAGGCACTCAGAGCTATGAGTTTTCCTCTTAGAAATGCTTTCATTGCGTCCCATAAGTTTGGGTATGTTGTGGCTTCATTTTCATTGAACTCTAAAAAGTCCTTAATTTCTTTCTTTATTCCTTCCTTGACCAAGGTATCATTGAGAAGAGTGTTGTTCAGTTTCCACGTGAAGGTTGGCTTTCTATTATTTATTTTGTTATTGAAGATCAGCCTTAGTCCATGGTGATCTGATAGGATGCATGGGACAATTTCAATATTTTTGTATCTGTTGAGGCCTGTTTTGTGACCAATTATGTGGTCAGTTTTGGAGAAGGTACCATGAGGTGCTGAAAAGAAGGTATATCCTTTTGTTTTAGGATAGAATGTTCTGTAGATATCTGCCAGATCCATTTGATTCATAATTTCTGTTAGTTTCACTGTGTCCCTGTTTAGTTTCTGTTTCCATGATCTGTCCATTGGTGAAAGTGGTGTGTTGAAGTCTCCCACTATTATTGTATGAGGTGCAATGTGTGCTTTGAGATTTACTAAAGTTTCTTTAATGAATGTGGCTGCCTTTGTATTTGGAGCATAGATATTCAGGATTGATAGTTCCTCTTGGAGGATTTTACCTTTGATGAGTATGAAGTGTCCCTCCCTGTCTTTTTTAATGACTTTGGGTTGGAAGTCAATCTTATCAGATATTAGAATGGCTACTCCAGCTTGTTTCTTCATACCATTTGCTTGGAAAATTGTTTTCCAGCCTTTCATTCTGAGGTAGTGTCTATCTTTTTCTCTGAGATGAGTTTCCTGTAAGCAGCAAAATGTTGGGTCTTGTTTGTGTAGCCAGTTTGTTAGTCTATGTCTTTTAATCGGGGAGTTGAGTCCATTGATATTAAGAGATATTAAGGAAAAGTAATTGTTGTTTCCTGTTATTTTTGTTGTTAAAGTTGGCATTCTGTTCTTGTGGCTGTCTTCTTTTAGGTTTGTTGAGGGATTACCTTCTTGTTGTTTCTAGGGTTCCTGTCCTTGTATTGGTTTTTTTCTGTTATTATCCTTTGAAGGGCTGGATTCGTGGAGAGATAATGTGTGAATTTGGTTTTGTCGTGGAATACTTTGGTTTCTCCATCTATGTTAATTGAGAGTTTGGCTGGGTATAGTAGCCTGGGCTGGAGTTTGTGTTCTTTTAGTGTCTGTATAACATCTGTCCAGGATCTTCTGGCTTTCATAGTCTCTGGTGAGAAATCTGGTGTAATTCTGATAGGCTTGCCTTTATATGTTACTTGGCCTTTTTCTCTTACTGCTTTTAGTATTCTGTCTTTATTTAGAGCATTTGTTGTTCTGATTATTATGTGTCGGGAGGTATTTCTTTTCTGGTCCAGTCTATTTGGAGTTCTGTAGGCTTCTTGTATGTTCATGGGCATCTCTTTCTTTAGATTTGGGAAGTTTTCTTCTATAATTTTGTTGAAGATGTTTGCTGGTCCTTTGAGTTGAAAATCTTCATTCTCATCCACTCCTATTATCCGTAGGTTTGGTCTTCTCATTGTGTCCTGTATTTCTTGGATGTTTTGAGTTAGGATCTTTTTGCATTTTACATTTTCCTTGATTGTTGTGCCAATGTTCTCTATGGAATCTTCTGCACCTGAGATTCTCTCTTCCATCTCTTGTATTCTGTTGCTGATGCTCGTATCTATGGTTCCAGATTTCTTTCCTAGGGTTTCTATCTCCAGTGTTGCCTCATTTTGGGTTTTCTTTATTGTGTCTACTTCCCTTTTTAGGTCTAGTATGGTTTTGTTCATTTCCATCATCTGTTTGGATGTGTTTTCCTGTTTTTCTGTAAGGACTTCTACCAGTTTGATTATGTTATCCTGTTTTTCTTTAAGGATTTGTAACTCTTTAGCAGTGTTCTCCTGCAATTCTTTAAGGGATTTTTGTGCTTCCTCTTTACTGTCTTCTACCTGTTTACCAGTGTTCCTTTGTATTTCTTTAAGTGTGTTATTAAAGTCCTTCTTGAAGTCCTCTACCATCATCATGAGATATGCTTTTAGATCCGTGTCTAGCTTTTCCGGTGTGTTGGGGTGCCCTGGACTGGGCGAAGTGGGAGTGCTGGGTTCTGATGATGGTGAGTGGTCTTGGTTTCTGTTAGTAAGATTATTACGTTTACCTTTCGCCATCTGGTAATCTCTGGGGTTAGTTGTTGTCGTTGTCACTGTTTAAAGATTGGAGCAGAAGCTGTGTTCCACTCACCAGCAGTCTCAAAATCCTGTGGCGGGAGTCGTGGGTAGCTGGCAGGTGTCAGCCGACCCTGCGCTCTAGCTACCCCGGTGCTGGTCTGGCCGGAAGAGTCGTCTTTATTTTCATGTATCCTCTGGAGACAGAGAGATCCCTCCTGGCTCTAAAATCTGTATGTCTAAAAATATCTAGACTTACATTGCCAAAATGGGAGCAAAAAAGTTAAAGTATGGCTACATTTTTCAATTTAGGACATTTCATAAAAAAATGATGTATGTGTTAGATTTTATAGAGACATAAGACAACCTGAAATCCACAATCAGATTAAACACTTGTGGTGCTATAGGTTTGCTCTGCTGTATATCACCCATGGTCCATGAGTCAGTCCAACATATGTGGTAGTGAGTAAGAAATATACACTGAATATATTTGATATGGTATACCTTAGGAAGCCCACAAATTAAGAAATATATAATTTCTTACTGTAGCATGAGATTTAGACTGTTTCTAAACAAAGTGATATTATTAATGTTTTATTAGGACAGTTCAGAATTAAGATAGGTGAAATGTTAATTTAAGTCTCTGTAAATCTTCAAAATACTTTTGTGTGTGGGGGCGAGGGGTTACTGAGGATCAACCTAATATCCTTGCACCTGCTGCTAGGCAAGCATTTACTACTGAATTATATCCCAGTCCTATTTTCTTCAACTTCTGAAGTTTGACAGAGTTGAATCAGGAAGAAAACGATTTCAGAATTTAGCTCATCCTGCTAACAGATGGCCAAGTAAGTTTTATAATAACTCATGAATGATGCAGTTGAAGATTATGCAAGCCATTTAGCTAATGTGCAGTTAAGGCCGTGAAGCTGCAAGGGAGGAAGACTCACATCAGATGTGCTCCACAGGTCACAGACTCCAGCAAACGACACGCTGTCAGGCAAGAAAGGGATCAAGGACACATACCGAGCTACCAGTTCCTGCGCAAAGAAAATTAACTTTACAAATAACTACCAGGAAAACAGAAAGCTGCATCCCAACTTAATTTCTCAAAAGAAGTTTCATATATGTGTAAAGCATGAAATTGATGTTCACAGGTGCTTACTAATTACATTGATATCTTCATCTCCTCCTAAAGCCACACAGAAGGTTATTTGTATTATCTTACAAAGAGGCTGGCTCTGTCCCTTTGAAACATCCTTACCTCCCTCACTTCGGTTCTCATTTTTATCCTTGTTTGTTGGCACACAAGACTTTGTAACATTATCTTGTACTGTACTTAGTCCCGTTCTGAAAGCAGCCATTCCCCTACAGGACACTGCCTTGTTTTAGGAGGGGACAGAATATTGGAGTCAAGTCTGGTCATTGTAGTATAATTCACAGTTTATTCATCTCTAAGGGGGATAATTATGTTTATACTTCTGTGAATTTCATCTTAAGAGTTTAGATATTTGGGGTCCAATGAGATGGCCCAGCAGATAAGCACACTTGCTGTTTGAGCTTAATGGCCTGAGTTTGATTTTTGGAACCCATGTGTGGTAGTTTCAGTGAGAATGGTTCTCACAGGCTTATATATTTGAACACTTGGTCCCTGTATACAAAGGATTAGAGCCATGTTACTGGGTGCACGCTTTGAGATTTGAACAGTACCTGTGCCATTCCCAGTGCTCACGCTCCCCCCCTCCTCTTTCTCTCTCCCTCCCTTCCCTCCCTTCCCCCCCACCTCTGCTTTCTAGATATGGATCAGGATATGAGCTCTCAGCTATTCCTCCAGGCCTACACTCTACCATTGTGAACTCTAACCTTCTGAGCCCATAAACCCCCAAACTCTTTTATAAGTTGTCTTGGTATTAAGAATTGAGCTATTGTGTTACAGATCTGCCCATGTGTCCATGTTGGGGTTTTTTGGACAGATGTGGACAACTTTGAGACTTTGAACTAGATAAGTGCTTGAATTGTATGCAGAGCTTAATGGGCCATCCTACTAGGAGCTTGGAAGACAGTAATGCTGAACTGCCGAGACCCAATTCAAGAGGGTTCAGAAGAGAACAGTATTAGCAGCTGGGTTAGATATAGCATTTTGGGTGATATTCTGGAATTGCCTGTCTGCTGTATCTCCATGATTTGTTTGCTCTTTCCCTCATCCTCGAGCCTCATCAGTACTCAGGTCTAGTCATCATCAGTAATGAGACAACCTGAGGTCAAACACTATTTCAGGTTCTCACTCTAGTGCACTCTTGCTGTCTTCCTTTTGATTTCTTTTCTCTTAGTTCTGTCATAGCCATAACTTTAATAATACTTGAAATATTTTATCTATCCATTCTAAACAGTCTTTCCTGGGAGAAATTTATGCACATTTCCAATGCTAAGCAGAACACAAATCACTGTTGTGGCCTCTGACAATGGAGCCCCGTGGCAGAGCAATGCCTGAGGCCTGGAATCAACCAGCAATTCACAAGTTCCTATTTGGTTTTCTATAGAAACTAATTATAGATAGTGAGGCCTGTCTGTCTGTCCGTAGGCATATGTATCTGTCTATCTATCTATCTATCTATCTATCTATCTATCTATCTATCTATCTATCTATCTATCACACCATATTAAAAACTTAGAAATAGTTGCTCCCTTTACTATCCGTAGTCTCAGAATAGTTATGGGTTATAGTATTCATGTAAAATTGGCTTAACATATATATGGCTCATAGTCCACATAGTGGTGAATCTTATGGTGGGTATGGAATTTTGAAGCCAGTGAATTTATCACATCTGTTTAGTGTATTCTTGTGAGTTCACATTAGGATGGGCTATATATTGAAAATATATATTGCTCAAATAACTGCTGTTATTTTGAATTCAATGATGGATATAGCATTAAGTAGAATACTGAGTAGTTATTTTGGTATAGCCTAACACACAACGAAGTTATGTTTATGTAGGATGTTAAAAGTTTCATATGTTAATTTTTCAGTACCTAATATATAAAACCAAGGGTATATAGTGAGCACTCAATTATCTATGGAAAGAACAAACCAAGGTTTATCATCATCTCTGGCATTTTCAGATTTCCAAATAAAAGAAGTCCTCATTGCAGTAAAACAGTTTGAATCCTTCCTTTGATCCCTAATGATGCCTGTGTACTTAGTTTGTTACGTGTTCTGAGATGCCTGGCAGTACATTGAAATTTCAAATCATTTTTTCAACAGCACTGATTGGCTATGGCAGACTCACCGCAGTGGCCTGCGGGTTGTTGGGGTAGACGTGAAGTAGCTCCTGCGGAGGGTTTAAAGGCTTGAGATAACGCGTAATAAAAACCGTTTTTCCAGTCATGTCAGTCACTGTGGTGAGGCACTGACGCTGGGGGAATTTTAAGGCACATTCAGCTTGAAATTTCTCTGTTGCTTGAAGTAATTTCTCATCTTCCTGGGTATCAAACTTCAAAAAGAAATATATGGGATGTATGTGATTACAGGAGACAAGACAAAACATTCAGATTTCATAGACACTATGAACTGAATTTGTATCATTAACTGATTCTTTATACAGTCATTTTCCCTGGTATATCTGCAGCTCTATTTAATCGATAATTTAAGAATGACAATAATCCTTAAATACTAATTTACATTCAGTAAGACCAAAAGAGAGTAGTGAATTGGCAAGCCTTATGAAAACTATTAGATTAATAAATAAACAAACAAAACCTATGCGTGTTAAAGGCTGAAGTACTAATCTGATGGCTGAGCACAAGCAGCAGAGTTTTCTGTGAACTTGATTTAGTCTTCTAAAGGGGAAGAGCATTCAGAATCCCATGTCAAATGTGAACTGGTACAGATTCCTGGGGTAGAGCTGTCAAGTCAGAAATTGTGATTTTAGAAAAATGGAAAATTATGCAACGATGAAGGGATGAAAAATTGAATTTATGCTTTTCCTTTAAATCGATTTATTAAATTTGTCATCTCCTCATTTATGTAGTCATTCAAAAACTATTTCCCAAGATTCTAAACGATTCCAGACACTCTGGACTAAGGAGTATGAACATGTCAAGGCACTTCTAGTCTAGAGAAGAGCAAAGAGAATCAAGCAAACATCCGAAGAGTTTGAGCAGATTCTACAGGGTACCATGGGGAGACCTGGGAGGATGCAGGGGAAGCATCTACAGGGACTGTCCCCAGCAAGAGGTCCTGAGCCAGTGCAACTGTTGACCTCTCAGGCTGACAAAAGTGTGGCAGAGAATGTCTCAGCTTCTTGGAGTCAGGTGCTCTGTTAGGCATCATGAAGGGAGGACTTGTATCTGACCTTTTCCTTCCCGTACCCGGTGCTTACGGTGCACATGCTGGCACCGAGTCACTATCAAGTTATTACTATGCATTTAGGACACCAGCACCTAAGGAGAGGTGTGCTGTTTGTGATGTGAGAAGTGTCATGGAAAGGCCAAATATTACATTGAATTGTTTATTCTGAAGCTACTGTGGATGGAACTAACAAACTCAGGTTTTTTCAGAGTGCAATGTAGAAGAGTCTTAACTGGTTCAGTTCCTTGACCTGTCAGTTGATGAAACATTTGCAGAAAACAGAATGTGTTTGTCTTGCCGTCGAATAGTCAGTCGTGACGACCTTCAACTGGCTAAAAATACCTGCTAGCTCTGCACTGCTTCTCTGAGAAACAGTTATGGAAAATGAAGCTAAGCTCCCCACTTGCAGGAGACATTCAGACTCAGTCAATGACGTCACTTGCAGACAAAGGGAGATAGTAAGTGGGCCAAAAAAAAGGCATCTGACTTTCTCTGTACCAGGGATTGTCCCCAGTTCCTTGCACATGCTACACACATGGCTGGATGTTCTTTGTGGCATCACAGGCATCTACAGTTCATTGCCAAGGGATCACACACATTGGGACCCAGCACCTGTCCCCTGGAGGCAGTAAACAAAAGCAGCTAGTAAAAGCGTTTAACTGATGACTGATGGATTATAAAACAAGATGCTCAGTACCTTCTTAAGCATGTCACTCATCTACCATGGGCAATAAAAAGGAAATGACAGAAACACAGTATTAGCAACAGCTTTAAAGGCTTTTCACCAAAACAATGTAAAGTTCGGGCTGTTAGAGTAAGTACTTTATGGTTGCTACTGACTTACAAAGCTTTTGCTCTAGTAAATACTTTAATAAAAAACCATTTGGATTTGGATGAAGGTGGGGAGATGTTTCTAATCTTCCAACTTAAAAAGTTGCTGTTAGTGAAAAACCATTTCTAGGCTGTGGTCCCATGTATTTCAGGGTGAGAGCCTCTTTTTTGTTAACAGCCTATGGGGACATCGTAGGTGGGGCTTTCTACCCCCTCCATCTGTAGGCTATCACATCCTGCCCGTCACGTGAGAGGACAATGGAAAATGCTGCATACAGCCACAGCGCAAAGAAATGTCACCAAAGGCAGCAACAGGCTGCCAGGCTAAGTTTGAAGTCAGAATTCTGCCCTTGGTCTGAGAGCATTTGTGTGTGTGCACATGCTTGCTGCTTTTTTTTTCCTGAGCTCTCACCTGGAGACAGACATTCAGAATATTTCACTTTCTGAAAAATAATCTGACACAATTCTATTGTGTTTTCTTGGGGATCTCAGCTTTAGCCATGAAGCTGAGGATGTGAGATGAGCTTTGCAGCATGCTTGGGTTTTCATTAAGCTTTCCTGAATAGGCCTTGCTAAGGGGCCGTCGTCCTACTATTCCTCTCTGTGAACCAGACTGTAGCACTGGAAAAACAAAACTAGCAGACGTGGGCTCAGTTTCCTATCTCTTCTTCAGACTTAATGACAACTGGAAACCAAGGGTTACAACACAATAACCTGAAAGTTAGGTTCATGCATGATGCAAGCATGGTAGACTTTGCTATTGCTTTGATGTAGATTCTCGCTTATGTAGGCCAGGCTAGTCTCGAACTCACAGAGCTCTACATGCATCCTCTCCTAGCCTCTTCCCCTGGGATTAAAAGCGTTCACTGCCATCCCTGTTACACAATAGACGTTCCATCTCCTTTCCTAGGCCATCCTTCCTCTAGTGCCTAAGGAACGCCCATTACATCCCGGATACCCAGTAAGATGTGTGAATGTGTAAAAATGGGAAGGTAAATGTTTAACTTCTGCCCTGTACTGCTTCTGTGGCTCTAGATAAATCTAGCCTTTCCCCCAGCTTGAAGTTGGAGACCCAGTGCCCAGGAAAGAGTAAAGTCTCCAAACATGATGCTGCCTGAAGTTTCTACAAGCTTTCTGGAGCTATTTAAGATGCATACATTGTTTTCATTCGGTAACTTGTGAGCTATGAAGGTCATCTAACTTTATGACTGTGTGAACTGATTGAATGCATAGGACAGCTGGGGACCTGAGGTCAGCAATGGAAACTTTTCCTTAGCATCCATGCCAGTAAATGTCAGATAGCAATCTGATTTTCTAATTGTCATACTTCGTTTTATTTGCATGGAAAACATTGTTCTCAAAGCAGAACATGTTTACATTTGTCTTGCTTTCCTACAAGTTTGGGTTGCTGATCACCTTAACTGCTAGATGGTGAAGACAAATGCACACGTGTCTGTCCCATCGTCACCTTAGGTCCTAGCCGAAAGCATAACGATTGGAGATCACAGTAGGAGAACTTGTGTTGATGCACTTCAGTCAAAGTTTATAAAAAGCCTAGCAAGCATCCCTTAGGCTTCAGCATCCCCCTCTTAGGCTTCAGCATCCCCCCTTAGGCTTCAGCATCCCCCCCTTAGGCTTCAGCATCCCCCCTTAGGCTTCAGCATTCCCCTCTTAGGCTTCAGCATCCCCCTCTTAGGCTTCAGCATCCCCCTCTTAGGCTTCAGCATCCCCCCCTTAGGCTTCAGCATCCCCCCCTTAGGCTTCAGCATCCCCCCTTAGGCTTCAGCATCCCCTCTTAGGCTTCAGCATCCCCCTCTTAGGCTTCAGCATCCCCCCCTTAGGCTTCAGCATCCCCCCCCTTAGGCTTCAGCATCCCCCCCTTAGGCTTCAGCATCCCCCTCTTAGGCTTCAGCATCCCCCTCTTAGGCTTCAGCATCCCCCCCTTAGGCTTCAGCATCCCCCCCTTAGGCTTCAGCATCCCCCTCTTAGGCTTCAGCATCCCCCTCTTAGGCTTCAGCATCCCCTGTGGCTTTCCAGACTGTACTCCAGTACCTTTTCTCTCATCGGCTCCCCAGGAACCAGCTGAGGCTCAATGGTAATAAACAGGGTGATGTAGGAGCCTTCACTCAAGCTTCGGGCAGAATCAAAGGCTCGCTCCATAATAATGTTCCGCTCCTTACTATAGCCCAGGAGAACTGGAGGAATGTCTATTTTAAATGTGCCATCAATCTGTGAAGAAAACATGACTTGGTAAGCACTGTGGTAATTTTTTTTTTTTTTTTTGTAACAGAAGTTCAAAGGGAATGGTCATTTGTCATAATCTAATGCATCAGATAAACATTAAGCTCTGTCCAGGTTAGAATCCCTAAATTCTCAACAGAAAGGGCTCTATACTTTCTTGACTGCTTTTCTTTGTTTGTTACAAAGCGCAATGGATATGAAAGATTCCTGGATTCCAAGGGCTTCAGAGGCCTCATTTCTACAAAGAAAATAACAGGACCTAATTTGTCAGGCTGTTGTGGGCAAGGACTGAGCTATGAGATGAAAGGCATAGGAACAGTATCTGGTGTGTGTGGCATGCTCCCTAGCGAGCAGCCTTCCCTCTTCTGATTTCCCAGCTTTCCCTCTCTGCCTTCCAGAATTTTAACCACGTTTCCAGGCTTAGGACTAATGTCATCTTAGAATTACTTTGCTAACTCTCTATCCTTATATATAGCTTGTTTCTTTCACTGATGTTTTAGCATCTCCTATCTGACTTTAGTAGTGTGTATTTGCCATAGTCTAGATGATTGCTCTGCAAAAAGGACGTTTGCTTTAGCTCTTCTGTGTCATCTCTCTGTGCCTTATAGCTGTGTTTATAAATGTAGCAGGCACATAACAAGTCTGCCTCCAGAGGTTGTGAGTGCAGGGTGAGATACTGCCCCCACGTGCAAAGGAGGCACACACATTAGGGCACTCAGCGGAAGGATTTCTAAATAACCTCCAGACCCGAGATTCAACAGTGCCAACCATTAACAGGCAGCTTCACTTGTAAGATGCTATGATCTTTACTTACTTCTTTTAAAATCTATTAGAAGAGGGACTACAATTCTCCCAGCAAGCACATCACTACACATCCTGCATAGCTGTAGACTGTCCCATTGGCTAAGATGGCTTATGCTGAACCTCGGAGAATAGAGGTTGGTTTGGGTCTCCTGCTGAAGACCCTGCCGTTCAGGTAGCATCTGCTCTGTGTAGTTATCACAGCAGCACATAATTTCCTATTGCCGTGGATTTAATGTTGAGATACCAAGAAATTACAGAATCTTCAGCTGCCTCAGTAGACTTAAAAAGGCATGTAAGAATTGCCATCCTTGGGCTGGTGAGATGGCTCAGTGGTTAAGAGCCCTGACTGCTCATCCTGAGGTCGTGAGTTCAAATCCCATGGTGGCTCACAACCATCCATAATGATATCTAGATAGATAGATAGATAGATAGATAGATAGATAGATAGATAGATAGATAAGAATAGCCAACCTCATGGAATCACTAGGCTGAACCTTTATGTCTACAAAGGGTGTCATTGTCAAGCATGCCTGTTAATGTGTGTTAATGAGTACACACTTTCAGAAATATTGATAGGATGCCCATGCCAGGGCTGTCAACCACCCTGACTGTTTTCTGCATCCATCCACTTCACTTCTGTGACAGTTTTTCACTGTGTCCCACATTCTTCACTTCTGTGTGGATATTTTAAAGATTCTGAGACTCAGGTCATCACATCTTAGCTGATATAAGGCATAGGAACGGGTGCTGGATATATATACCATGCAGTAGTGATAGAAGCCAGTGGTTTGATGTGGTAATCTTCATTTGTCCAAGTTCTGTACACATACATTTTCACAGCTTTAAGAGTTTAATAGGAAGCATAGATAGAGGTGTTGCCTACTGGCATGTAATTCTGACTTTAGTTACTTACCCTTGCCTGGAAATAGATGGTGCTAAATGGGATTTTCACACATCCTAACCAGTGTCTCTCAATACGGGTATGGATCCCACTTCCTCTTTCACGATCATCCTGAAGGAAGCATGAGAAGTACTAATTATTTAAGAACTTCAGACATTTATGGATCTGTGTGCATGTGAACAGGTATGGATGGATGCTCTTGACTGTGCTGTGCGTATGGACATCAGAACTCAATGCCAATATGTTTCCCTACTTGTTTCCTATGGTCTCCCATTGAATGGGAGATTGCTGTTTCAACTAGACTAGTTGGAGTCTAGGCAAGCCCTAGGATTCCTCTACCGCCAAGCAGGGGTACACCATCCCACTCAGCTTTTACATGTGTGCTAGGATTCCAAACTTAGGCTTGGCAGTGGGCACTTTACCTACTGAGTCTTTCTCCCAGCCCCCCAGGTAATTAATTCAGTAGGGAAGTGGCAGGATTTCCTCTAACCCTGGAAGATGACATCCTCCTCTGCAAGCACAGTCACAATCCTTTTCCCACGTGCTTGGGACTTACAGTGGTAGGGGATCTGAATATGCCGGCAGAGTTCAAACGACTCCCTTACAGCTGGAAACTCACCTCTAGGATATCATACAGCACTTCATCAAAAATATTAATGTATACGTCATCCTTCACTGACTGTAAGCTGGCTGTGCTGTAGTCCCCATTGGGGGCCCTGTGACAAAACATGAAGAGAGACCATGGAGACAGGCAGAACAAATGCTTAAAAAATGCCGACTCAGAGCACACACAGTCCTTTCATCCCAAGGAGCTCTCACACCACGGCATAAAACACATATTTTAAGTATACACTCCAATGGGACTGGCTCTGAGCTTTGGGCTCTGCAGATCCAAATCCTATACTGGCTTGTACTGGTAAATACTGTATCCCCCATACTCCGTGGTAAGTCTTACAAGGAACTTACCTGCCAGGGCCTGAGGTAGCTCTGTGGAAGACTACAAGGTCTCCAGCCAACACCAGAGTTAGGAACTTTCTAAAGCTGCTCTGACCAGAAGGAGCACCTGCTGTCATGGACTTCCTGCTAGCCCGGGACTGGAGGAATGGCAGCCGCTACTTCTCATTTTCCCACATGGAAGTCAAGCAGTCCAAGGGTGAGAGAATTCTTTCCTGGACTGTAGGACGGAGGACCCAGCAGTGCCTGTGTAACATGTCCCTCTACAGCAGGGCTAGAGTCGGGGGGTGGGGTACCCCAGAGATGGAAACTCATCAGCTGATCTTCCTTTGCTTGTTTTGTGTATGATAGTGGTGACCTTGCCCTCTTTTGATTTCATTACTTCTGAATTCGACCCTAATATGTCTTTCATTCCAAAGATCTCCATAGGGACCTAGAATACACATAACACCCACCACTAAAGACTTTAAGCTGTCTTTAACGGTTTTAATTTCTTCTTCATGAAAGGTTAGGTTTAATTTAGGGCATTTTGGGCACTAAACTAGGAAAAACAAAACAAAACAACAAAAAAAGCCCTTAGCCTGTTAGAAGTCAGAGACAGGAGGAAAGTAGATTGTTCTGAAAGGGATTCGTTCGTTCGTTCATTCGTTCGTTCGTTCATCTTTTGGGAGATAGCATCTTATTGTGTGACTCTGGCCTGGAACTTACTACATAGACCAGGATGCTCTTGTAATCACAGAGATATACCTGCTTCTGCCTCTCCAATGCTGGGGTTAAAGGCATGTGACAACTTCACCCAGCTGACCCAGCTGTGGGCACAGAGTGGCTGCCTCGGCTCCATTTTCCCCACTGTGATACTTTGTCCCAGTTCAGCTGCTCTGGCTCCTTGCAGAGGGGAGTTCCACTTACCTGAACGGAAGTTCAAGTTCTTCGTTCCAGCTGGGATTTGGTCCTTCAGCTGTGGTTGTGTGGCAAATTGTTCTTTGAAAAGAGACCTCCACAAAAGGCCGGACTAAGACCTGAATGTCAAAAGCAAACCCATGTCTGTATTGATTAGTCAGTTTGTTCTTGGTAGGAGAAGCTATATTTATCAAATATGTGACCATTTTCTATCTCAGGCAAAGTGGAACATGCTTATTAGGTAGTATTTTTCAGAAGAGAGTGAAACAGGAAGTCTGTTCAGGAGTTTTTAGGTATTTTTTTTTATTATTTTTAATACTGAAATGCAGGGAAGGGAGGTTTTTTCAATGTGGTCACACTGGGAAGAAGAAAATAGACCCAGTGACCACCTCTCAGGTCTTTGGGATCTTGAGGGGGAGGGGAGGGTTTAAACAGAAAATAAGATATATGTACAGCTAAATAGAACTGGCCCAGGCTGGCTGAGTCCCAGATCTCTTCCACAAGGCTGGCTGAAAGAGTTCTACATCTTTTCCAGGAGACAAGTTTTTCCTGTAATGTCCCCAGGGCTTCAGCCATTTCATTCAGACCAAGCTGGCCTCAAAACTCATTATGAAGCTGAAGATGACCTTGAAGTTTGTGTTTCAATATATAAACATCTCCCCCTTAAAGTAACATTACTTTAATCTCCTCCACCTGATAAAACAAGCATTTGCCGAAAACCATGCCTCCCTACATTCCTGGAATTTGATCCCCTCTCCTGCGTTTCCTTTGTGATTCTTCCAAAACTAGCCAATTGTGAAAGACTCGGAATGGCGGAAAAGACAGAGTCACCACCTGTGTTAGTATAAAATCCTGATGGATTTCTTGCCTCTATATTCCCTAGCCTCTTTTGGGTTCTGGTGCACCCATTTTTCAATAGGAATATCGCCTTGCTGGGCTGTTTTCAGTGTGTGTGTGTGTTTTGTTTTCGTTTCCTACACCAAGATTATTCTTTGTTCCAAACATTTCGAGACAGGATTTTATCATGTAACATTGACTGCCCTTGAACTCCTTTTGTAGACCAGGCTGGCCTTGAAACAAGATCCATCTCTGAAGTGCTAGGACTTTAAAGGCATGTGCAACAATGCCTGGTACCCAGCAGAGGCTAGAAGAGGGCATCTCATCCCTGGAACTGTGGTTACAGGTTGTTCTGAGTTGCCAGGAGGAGGAGGAGGAGGATAGAAACTGGGACCTCTGTAGGAACAGCCACATGTACTTAACTGCTGTCTCTCTAGCTCCTGACCTAGAACTTCTAATCCTTTTGTTTCTACCTCCCAAGTGCCAAGATTATACACAGTGCTACCACCCTCAGTTTACTCAATTCCAAGGATCTAATGCAGGACCTTGAGGATGCTAGACAAGCGCTACACCAACTGAGCGATATCCAAGGCCCTTATAAAGGCAATTCTTAAAGACATACAGAGCAGAAGTCAAAGCAGAAACCCAGCCTTGTTCTCTCACCTGGCCGAGGGGGTAGTCAGCGTTGTGTAGTGGGCTGTGTGTGCTGGGGGAAGCAGTTTGCTTTTCACTGAAAGTTCTTGAAGATCTCGATGGCTGCTGGAACTTGCTAGGAGGGAAACCAGATGAAAGGAGGAGATGAGAAAGGACATTTGTCTACTGAGCTAGTTTGTTTAAAGATGTGTGGTGCCGGTAGCCGTCAGAGTGCCCACTGTCTTTAAGCTTCTTGACATCTGAGTATGTGCTGGCCCATCTGGGGTGCCTCATAATTACCAAGCCCTTCCCCAGCTTCCCTTCCCAGGCCTTCATGCCTCTCTGAGAGTGGACGAAAGGCTATCTTTCCCTCTCCTCCACTTTCAAAGGCGCCTGAGTCGTGAACCCCAGTCCCTCTTGGCAGCAGAATCCTGACTCCATCTCATTCTGATTCCCTTCCACCGTATCAATAGATGCTCTGTAACAGGACAAAGAGTTAGTAAAGGAAAAGGGCAGGAGCTGAAGAGGCACTGGTAGGTAAGGGGACATGGTACACACACAAATACTACATACATATGGGAGTCTGAGTCTGGATCTCAGCTCCCGTATAAAACAGTAGGTGTGACTGTGCATGCACTGGCAACTCTGACACTATGGGAGGTGGAGACAGTAGGACAGATGGGGGCTAGTTGGCCACCCAACCTAGTTTGCACTTTAGTGGGCAACCCTATCTCAGAGGAATAAGCTAGACAGTGATAGAGCAGGATACGGGACATCCTCCGCTGGCCCTTGAACACAAGCATAAAAGTGCATGCGGCCATATGAGCATGTGGATGCACACCACACATTCATACATATGCACAAGACAGAAAAAGAAAAACAGGACAAAATAATGGGGCAAGAGGACAGGGAGATGGAGAAAGAAAGCACCCAGAGGCTCTGAAAGAAGATGCTGCAAGCTACCTTGGCTCTCTGGAATCTGATAGTGCTGGATGACCTGGGCCAGGCCATGTACACCATCTTTGTTTGTTTTCCACCTGGTAAAACAGACCTAGTTGTGGCCTCCCTTCCCCCCAGCCTGGAACCTGCCTGCTCAAGGGTGGAGCTACAGGCTCATTCGTCCTGCCACGCCCACTGCTGGAACCTGCCTTTGCTGCCTGGAGTCACACACGTGTTCGTCCTGCTACTGGACCCTGAGTTACTTGGCGGGAAATTGGGTTCCCTCCCCCTTCCTTTATAAACTGAGTGTCTGGAAATATTAAATTGAGCCTCGATCAGAACTTGTTGTCCTGGCTTCATTCTTTTCTTCCGCCCCGTCTAGTTTCCTCTCTTTTCAGCCTGAACTGCCTTTTTCAGTTGAACCGTTCGTGTTGTGGACCGCGGGCGGGCCACAACAGTTGGCGCCAGAACTGGGACCTGAAGAATGGCAGAGGGATGCTAAGAGAAACGACTGCTGTGTGGAGCTCCACAAGAAAGGAAAGGATCTTCGTATCGGAGGAGCATCGGAGCAACGGACAGGTACACATGCTAGCGCTAGCCTAAAAAATTTCAGTTTTGTAAAGTGTTGCTGAGGATGCGGTAGGATACGAATCAAGTTTGAACCAGTGCTGACCCAACACTGTTTCTGCTTGGGGTCAGCAGTTCGTTAATCGGAACTAGATACGGAGACAGGCGGTGTGCCGCAGTTTTTTAGAAAACTGCTTAGGTGGAAGAAGGAAGGGTTCAAAGTCAGAAATTTTTTAGATAAGATAGATAGCTGTTGTCCATGGTTCAAAGAAGAAGAAACGATAGATTGTGGAACCTGGGAGAAAGTTGGTGAGGCCCTGAAGCAAGTTAGAGTTTGAGATTAAGCTTCAGAGGCTGAGTCTCTTAAGATATTTCTAGTTTAGATAATGATTAATGTGGTTCCTATCCTAAATAGTAAAATTTAAGATAAGATATAAAGCAATGCCTCTTTATTAAAGCGTTAAAGCTTGCTTTAATAGGTATTCATAGGTATTAATTGATATCCAAACTTCGTAATATGATAGTAATGCTTCTTTTTTTTTTTCCTTTTTTTTTTTAATATTTTTATTACATATTTTCCTCAATTACATTTCCAATACTATCCCAAAAGTCCCCCATAGCGCCCCCCACTTCCCTACCCACCCATTCCCATTCTTTTGGCCCTGGCATTCCCCTATATTGGGGCATATAAAGTTTGCAAGTCCAATGGGCCTCTCTTTCCATTGATGGCCGACTAGGCCATCTTTCGATACATATGCAGCTAGAGACAAGAGCTCCAGGGTTCTGGTTAGTACATCATGTTGTTCCAAAAATAGGGTTGCAGATCCCTTTAGCTCCTTGGGTACTTTCTCTAGCTTCTCCATTGGGAGCCCTGTGATACATCCAATAGCTGACTGTGAACATCCACTCCTGTGTTTGCTAGGCCCCGGCATCGTCTCACAAGAGACAGCTATATTTGGGTCCTTTCAGCAAGATCTTACTAGTGTATGCAATGGTGTCAGCGTTTAGAAGCTGATTATGGGACGGATCCCTGGATACAGCAGTCTCTAAATGGTCCATCCTTTCATCACAGCTACGAACTTTGTCTCTGTAACTCCTTCCCTGGGTGTTTTGTTCCCAATTCTAAGAAGGTGCACAATGTCCACACTTTGGTCTTCATTCTTCTTGAGTTTCATGCGTTTATCAAATTGTATCTTATATCTTGGGTATCCTAAGTTTTGGGCTAATACCCACTTATCAATGAATACATATTGTGTGAGTTCTTTTGTGATTGTGTTACTTCACTCAAGATGATGCCCTCCAGGTCCATCCATTTGGCTAGGAATTTCATAAATTCATTCTTTTTAATAGCTGAGTAGTACTCCATTGTGTAAATGTACCATAATTTCTGTATCCATTCCTCTGTTGAGGGACATCTGGGTTCTTTCCAGCTTCTGGCTATTATAAATAGGGCTGCTATGAACATAGTGGAGCATGTGTCCTTTTTACCGGTTGGGACATCTTCTGGATATATGCCCAGGAGAGGTATTGCTGGATCCTCCGGTAGTACTATGTCCAATTTTCTGAGGAACCGCCAGACTGATTTCCAGAGTGGTTGTACAAGCTTGCAATCCCACCAACAATGGAGGAGTGTTCCACTTTCTCCACATCCTCGCCAGCATCTGCTGTCACCTGAATTTTTGATCTTAGCCATTCTAAGATCAAAGGTGTGAGGTGGAATCTCAGGGTTGTTTTGATTTGCATTTCCCTGATGATTAAGGATGTTGAACATTTTTTCAGGTGCTTCTCTGCCATTCGGTATTCCTCAGGTGAGAATTCTTTGTTCAATCTGAGCCCCATTTTTTAATGGGGTTATTTGACTTTCTGGAGTCCACCTTCTTGAGTTCTTTATATATATTGGATATTAGTCCCTTATCTGATTTAGGATAGGTGAAGATCCTTTCCCAATCTGTTGGTGGTTTTTTTGTCTTATTGATGGTGTCTTTAGCCTTGCAGAAGCTTTGTAGTTTCATGAGGTCCCACTTGTCAATTCTCGATCTTACAGCACAAGCCATTACTGTTCTATTCAGGAATTTTTCCCCTGTGCCCATATCTTCAAGGCTTTTCCCCACTTTCTCCTCTATAAGTTTCAGTGTCTCTGGTTTTATGTGAAGTTCCTTGATCCACTTAGACTTGACCTTAGTACAAGGAGATAGGAATGGATCGATTCGCATTCTTCTACATGTTAACAACCAGTTGTGCCAGCACCATTTGTTGAAAATGCTGTCTTTCTTCCACTGGATGTTTTTAGCTCCCTTGTCGAAGATCAAGTGACCATAGGTGTGTGGATTCATTTCTGGGTCTTCAATTCTATTCCATTGGTCTATTTGTCTGTCACTATACCAGTACCATGCAGTTTTTATCACAATTGCTCTGTAGTAGAGCTTTAGGTCCGGCATGGTGATTCCACCAGAGGTTCTTTTATCCTTGAGGAGAGTTTTTGCTATCCTAGGTTTTTTTTTATTCCAGATGAATTTGCAGATTGCACTTTCTAATTCGTTGAAGAATTGATTTGGAATTTTGATGGGGATTGCATTGAATCTGTAGATTGCTTTTGGCAAGATAGCCATTTTTACAATGTTGATCCTGCCAATCCATGAGCATGGGAGATCTTTCCATCTTCTGAGATCTTCTATAATTTCTTTCTTCAGAGACTTGAAGTTTTTATTATACAGATCTTTCACTTCCTTAGTTAGAGTCACGCCAAGATATTTTATATTATTTGTGACTATTGAGAAGGGTGTTGTTTCCCTAATTTCTTTCTCAGCCTGTTTATTCTTTGTATAGAGAAAGGCCATTGATTTGTTTGAGTTAATTTTATATCCAGCTACTTCACCGAAGCTGTTTATCAGGCTTAGGAGTTCTCTGGTGGAATTTTTAGGGTCACTTATATATACTATCATATCATCTGCAAAAAGTGATATTTTGACTTCATCTTTTCCAATTTGTATCCCTTTGATCTCCTTTTGTTGTCGAATTGCTCTGGCTAGGACTTCAAGTACAATGTTGAATAGGTATGGAGAAAGTGGACAGCCTTGTCTAGTCCCTGATTTTAGAGGGATTGCTTCAAGCTTCTGACCATTTACTTTGATGTTGGCTACTGGTTTGCTGTAGATTGCTTTTATCATGTTTAGGTATGGGCCTTGAATTCCTGATCTTTCCAAGACTTTTATCATGAATGGGTGTTGGATCTTGTCAAATGCTTTTTCCGCATCTAAGGAGATGACCATGTGGTTTTTGTCTTTGAGTTTGTTTATATACTGGATTACGTTGATGGATTTCCGTATATTGAACCATCCCTGCATCCCTGGGATGAAACCTACTTGGTCAGGATGGATGATTGTTTTGATGTGTTCTTGGATTCGGTTAGCAAGAACTTTATTGAGGATTTTTGCATCAATATTCATAAGGAATATTGGTCTGAAGTTTTCTATCTTTGTTGGGTCTTTTTGTGGTTTAGGTATCAGAGTAATTGTGGCTTCATAGAATGAGTTGGGTAGAGTACCTTCTGTTTCTATTTTGTGGAATAGTTTGTGAAGAACTGGGATTAGATCTTCTTTGAAGGTCTGATAGAACTCTGCACTAAACCCATCTGGTCCTGGGCTTTTTTTAGTTGGGAGACTATTAATGACTGCTTCTATTTCTTTGGGGGATATAGGGCTGTTTAGATCATTAACCTGATCTTGATTCAACTTTGGTACCTGGTATCTGTCTAGGAACTTCTCCATTTCATCCAGGTTCTCCAGTTTTGTTGAGTATAGCCTTTGGTAGAAGGATCTGATGGTGTTTTGGATGTCTTCAGGATCTGTTGTTATGTCTCCTTTTTCATTTCTGATTTTGTTAATTAGGATGCTTTCCCTGTGCCCTCTAGTGAGTCTGGCTGATAGTAATGCTTCTAATATTGATTTTAACAGTGATAAATTGTTTTAAACATAGGTTTTGCTTTCCCAAAGTTGTAGGTATTATCCTAACCTTGCACAAAAACTTAAAAATTATGGTTAAAACTGCCATTGTTCCATTGACTGCAGCTTGCAGTTTGATTGCAAATTTAAGATTAATGCTCAGATTAAAAAGTATTTTACCTTTGAGTCAATACAGGGCTCTGGGCAGTCCCAGAGCGGCTTGTGGCCCTTTCTTTTGTTTTGCAAACAATGCCTAAAAAAGTTTTTCCCTGTGTTCAAGAAAATTTCTTTTTAACAGTGTTACAGATCTATTCAGATGTTTAAAATAATGCTTAAATTCAAAGATTTTTGCTTCTAGTAAACTGGTAATCACTAGAAAATTTTGCCTCTACGTATGGCTAATATAGCTTTACATTATGTAAGAAAAATGTTTATTGTTTCTGCTTCTTTACAAGAAGCCAAAAGTTTTAATCTTTCAGTATATATTGTTTCCTAAGTGGAAAGTATTTTATTAACTAATGCTTCTCAAGGGAAGTTTACCTTAAATCCTTGCTCTCACCCAAAAGATTCAGAGACAGTATCCTTTTATTACTTAGTGTTTTAGTTTACTACAAAAGGTTTTACAAAAAATAAAGAAAGCTTTTATAATTGTTGTTAATTGGTAATTAAAAATTAGTTGTGCCCAAGACAATTCTTTGGCCAGAAAAAAACATTATTGTAAAGTCATTTTTCTCATCCTCCCAGCCGATCGTTGGCCACGTGGGCCCAACTAGCTGCTGTGGGACGGAGTCTTAAGACACACAGTTGCCCCTATTCCAGCACAAATAATCTGGTTGTGTGCTGTAGATGGTGTTTTAAAATGCTGAACAATCAAACCTTAATTTATATATTAATAGTCAATGCTATATCTCTGAGCTCATAATTACTTAAAATTGTTCGTCCCTCAGATACTATTAATTCTCAAATTTACAATTGCTTATACATATTTTTAGTTAATAAATAAATAAATTATGCACGTGTGACTCTTAATAACTTTTCTAGCCTTCTAGTTACAACCGTTCCTTAAGAAAAATAATTGAAAGTGCAATCAGTCACTGCCCCTTTACAGCCAAATATTTAAAATGTTTTGTCCAAAAAGTTATTAATTCAAAAGGTTAGATATTGTAAAATTTTAAACTTTAACCTCTTAAAAGACAAAAGAGAGAAATTGTATCCCCATATATACTATTTAGTGCATTTCCATGCACACTATTTAAAACATACCTTTATTTTCAAAATTTGAGATCAAAATGTCAAATTTAATAAATGCTTTTTAGTATCTTAAAAGGGTCTACTTATTGGCTTATAGATTGATCCTAAAACAGCTACCTTATTAAGAAAGGGAAAGACAGGTTCTCTCCACAGAATGCTGCAGAAGCATATTAGTAATTCGTGTGCCGAGCCAACAGGTAAGTTAACTCAGTGTCCTAATTAAAAGGACTAAAAAATTAAATTCATGTTTTAGATCCATCCTTGCTTGTCATTTTTCCAGTTTAGACTAGCTTCTAGCCTTTTAACTTTATGGCAATAGTACATCAGAGACTGTATATTCAGACTTAGTAAAATTAGTCATTTAATAGAGTCATAATGATTTTTCACTCTTCTTCAGTGTGACCAGCCATTCTAACTCAATCTTAGACTGGTCTAATATTCAGTTCAATTATTAGAGATTCCTATATTCTAAATTACCTAGCAAAGTTAATTCAGAGCATATCCCCCAAGGTCACCAAAGGCTCACCTTGCCTTTACCTTATTTGTCCTAAACTTTTTGCAAACTGACATTAAAGGTCAGTCTGCAGCGGAACGCCACTGGCACCCAGTTACTTCTAATTCTTATGCATTGGTAAAATGGAAGGACGCCCTGACTAATAAATGGAAGGGTCCAGATCCAGTTCTAATCTGGGGAAGAGGCTCGGTTTGTGTTTTTTCACGAGATGAAGATGGAGCACGGTGGCTACCAGAGAGATTAATTCGTCAGGTAAACACAGATTCTGTCTCTCCTCGTAAGTATCATTCTAAAGACTAAAATTCCTCTTGTTCTGGGAGTAGAAGCTCTCAGGAAAACTGTTTTCCTCTGTTTCCCAAATCCCCTACAGGAGGCCGGAGACTAGCTTTAGCTTTACAATTTGCATCTAAATAAAGTACCTTGACTTCTCCGAACAGAAAATTTACATTGCTACACTCTCATTGTTTAGAATTCTTCCTTCTCTCAAGCAGGTCAATCTACATTCTCCGGTTCTCCGCCCCTACGAGCAAACAGGTGGTATTTCTAATCTCCCTTCCAGGGACATCCCAGCATGTGGCTTTTCAGTCTAAGACAAGATCTAGATTTACCAGGAGAGCTAGGGAAGTAGAAATTTCATATATATTTACAAAGATTAGTTCTTATTTTGAGAGATATAGGCTTAGTCCCTTAGCTGGCCTCTGGCTTTTCACCCTTGCTGTTACTGCAAGGTGTCCTTAGTTCCTCAGGCTACTGGGAATAACAGGGATGAAGAGGAAAGACTTTCAGCTCCTATTTTAACCAAAATTAATGGTGTTAATACTGACATAATTCTTATCTTGGCCTTGCTAAATCTGAGGTTGACAAGTCTCATATAGAGACCTCACAATAACTCAGAATTGCGCTACTGATTCATAATCATATGAATACGGTATGGGTACCGCTTGGCGCAGGAGATTACTGCGGAGGGAAGGTCCAGTTTGACCGTTTCTGAGTTCCCTGTGCGAAACACCTGATTTGAAAGAGGTTGGTATCCGATTCCAGCTAAAAACCAAAAATACTTAAGGCTCTGCCTCCCCTCCCCAAAAGATACCAAGAGCCACAGATGTGAGTTGTTACAATGCTCACGGGAGGAATCAGGTCAATGTCCACCCAAGTCAAGGTTAAAGTCCCACTCATCTAAGGATGAAAAAAATCATTTGATCACCTCTGTTAAGCATTGCCTATTTAAACTTAATTAATAGGGGGGAGAGAGGTTGGAGACCTTGCTGTCATAAGGGCAAGCCCTTCACTGCCTCCCACCCAAAAAATAAAAAAGCCAATTGGCCTTGTACTAGGAGCCAGCCAGTCTTCACCCCTTCTCCCTGTCCCCCTGCCTTTCACCCAAAATTGTGGATAATTTTCAGCTCAGTGTTATTCTAAAATTGTTTAGTTAAACTCAGCCAGGGTTCCAACGCCCTACTTAAAATGTAAACAGGTAGCTACCTATTCAGCACTAATTAGCATTATAAAGTCAGAGCCTACAGCCCAGCGCTGCTATTCAGTCAGTGCTTTAAAGGCAGTCTTAGCCAGATACAGTTTACCATTAGAAAAGTTAGGGAATCCCACGGAAATAGGTTTTTTCTTTAGCCCTAGGAACTCAGGCAAAATTATTGAACATAGATAATTTTTCTGCCACAGGCCACCCCCTTTTTTATTTTTGTTTTGTTATCTAATGGGGGGAAATGTGGCCTCCCTTCCCCCCAGCCTGGAACCTGCCTGCTCAAGGGTGGAGCTACCGGCTCATTCGTCCTGCCACGCCCACTGCTGGAACCTGCCTTTGCTGCCTGGAGTCACACACGTGTTCGTCCTGCTACTGGACCCTGAGTTACTTGGCGGGAAATTGGGTTCCCTCCCCCTTCCTTTATAAACTGAGTGTCTGGAAATATTAAATTGAGCCTCGATCAGAACTTGTTGTCCTGGCTTCATTCTTTTCTTCCGCCCCGTCTAGTTTCCTCTCTTTTCAGCCTGAACTGCCTTTTTCAGTTGAACCGTTCGTGTTGTGGACCGCGGGCGGGCCGCAACACCTAGTAATAGTGGTGAGAGTTGAATAAGAATGGCATCTGTGAACGGACCCACGATGGTGCCGTCCATGGTGAGTGGATTAGTTATCCTTTCCTCCATTACAACGTGGGCACCCACGAAAGAACTTCAATCCTTTATCTTTCTATCTCTAGAAGAAACTCAGAATTGACCCCACTATAGTTATGGTCTCTCCACTGCATCAATATGGTGGACCACAGAAGGCACCAACATGGTGGACCATCACCCATTTTTTCTGAACAGGTAGCAGAGGTGAGCCACAGACAGACATATCTTATGTTTCTGTCTGGCACATGCCCGTTTGTGAAGGCCCTGTCTCTTTGTTCCAGGGGACCAGGTCATGGGTTGTCAGCATCTGACCCCAGTTAGCACTCAGCTTGTCTCCTGAGAAGGTGATGCAGGACTATTTCCATCACATGAGAAAAAGGAAGCAAACAGAGAGACAAGTAGGAGAGACAACGAGGACCCAGGAAAACCACCTTGATCCCACAGTTTATCATGTAGCTCATCTGTGCTTCTTGTCCTTGGGCTCTACAGGACATTGCCAACCCCCACACCGTTGAGCCTGAGTTGACTATGTTACTTGCAAACAATAGGGGGTGGGCTTCTGTGGGGGGTGTCCAGGTCTCGCTGAATCTATTAAAGAAGGTCCAGGTTGGCTTGCATTCTGCGCATTCAGCTGTCCCGAGGGCTCTCACCTCACTACAGGTTTCCTTACAGGGATGTCGTAAGCCCGGATAATGTTCACCAGCAGCTTTATGTCTCCATCAGACAGGTTTTGGGATGTCACCTTCTTCCGACCTTTCCTCCGTGGCCTCAGTGGTCGCTTTTGTTCTGCCAGCTTGAAAAGGCTTAGGCCCAAAATGCTAATGATTATAGAACAGCATTAGGATTCAGGAGGAAAGAAAGGTCTAGAAAGTTATTAGATGGCCTTTTAAACTACATTCCAAGGTCCCTCAGAGACCCCTGGACATTCTCCTTTGAAGGAGGGTGGGGAAAGTCTAAAAATTCTGCTAAGCCAGGTGGGGAAGGAGGCAGTCCTATTGCATGCTTTATTAAAATTCTCAGCTGCCACTCATTAATGGAAGCCAAGTCAGGCCTATCGGAACCCTCACCCCATCTGCATCTCCTGCCTTGCCCCCTATCTTGTTCACCAGCCCGTCTAGCATGCCTTGTGCTGTCCACTGTTCACAGTGACTCCTACCAAGCTGCTGTAGCTTTATCCCCCACTCTCCAGGCTAGTCTTGCCACTTATTCCAGAGAGCTAGAGGCATCTGTTGGAAGGAACACGTTCCCTGAGCATGAACCCTGTTAGCCACCTCTGTTCACTAACTTCAACAATGCTCTTGGCCTTCCTGGGAAGTTCCTGGATAGTGCTTCTTACTCTCTGAGACTACCCAGGCCTGAGTGTGAATCGTGGCTCTGCTCTTTACCTTGTGACAGGTTATGTCACCTCTGTGAGTCTCTTTCATCGTGTGTAAAAGGAGGGTATTCGCATCTCACGTGGTTGAGAGGGTAAGTGAGGAAGGATGCATAGCACCTTGGCACTTGTCTTGGACTTACTAGATACCCTGAAATGAGTAAGTGTGGGGACAGCAGTGACCAGGATGCGAGAGAGAGATGATGCTGGGGTTGAGGGAAGTGGGAGGGTGCAGGGGAAAGGGGATCCTCTCTGCCTTTTATTGAGAGGTGCGCCACACATTGCCCACCGACGGAAGCAGCAAGATCGGCTGAATCATGAGAGGAGCTTAACAGGAAAGCAGAGCTAACCATGTGCCTAGAAGCTGATTTGTGACAGTGCCATTAGCTGCAGGACACAGCCAACCACCATCTGTAGTGTCTGGGGACTTTGCCTTTCTCCTAAGTAATGACCTGCCTAGCCCAGCAGACTGTTTCCCTGGCTTTCTTTGCAGGTGACATACACCAGCTAAGGACGAAAGCTCTGCAGCTGCTATCTGAGCACTACTGGTGCCTCTCACAATGAATCCCAAGGGGATTCCAGGAGGGGCTCACTTGGTCTCTAGCATCCTACACAGAATAGGTACCATTTATAAATGTCTTCTGTTATCTAGAGGAGCACTAGCAACCTTAAATAACAGCCTTAATCTTCACAACTACATTTGCCACATTTTTCAGAAAGGAAAACTATGATAGTTGCCTTGATTTGCTGAAGGCTGCTTAGTATAGGAAAAGAATTAGGGTCTAAATTCCAGCCATATTCTAGTCACTCTGCTGGGACACATTCCTAGCCCAAAGACGGGAGCCTGCCATGACACGTATCCTCCTTTGACAATGCTGTCTCCCTGCAAAGATGCTCTTGTGAGACATCAATGCCTCCTTACCAAGCAGTCTACCTACAAGCACATAATTGACTGAGACTATTAGAAATGGTAGCATTTTAATTATAAGCCAAGAACAAATTAAAATTAAAAAAAAGAAAGAACATACCCCGAGCCTTCAGAACTTAACGCAGAAAGTAAAGCAGAAAAAAAAAAAGAAAGGAAAGAAAGAAAAAGAAACAGCATGAAAAATCACTGTCTGTTCTAACTGTAGCTTTTATGCCCATGCAAACATTCAACGAGCAGCTAGGCTAAAGGAGGAGGCTGGCATATATTCATGGTCACTGTTGCTTTCAGTCCATGGATGGAATTTCAAGGGACTGCCATGGATAAGGAAGTGCAGGCATAGGAAATGACCTGTGTGTATTTTTATTTTATTTTTAATTGTGTGTAATGTGTGTGTCTGTGTGGGGGTATGTCCACATTCACATGGAGGTGAGAAGAGGGTAATAGACATTACAGGTGGTTATGAAGAGCCCAGCGTGGATGCAGAAAAAGTAACTTAGGTCCTCTGGAAGAGCAGTAAGTGCTCTACACTGCTGAGCCATCTCTTCAGCCTCAAGAAATAACATTTACAAAAGGGCAGATGCTTGACCACTGAGAAGGTCATGGCGTGAATGCCCCCATAAGAAGACCCTTATAGGGAGTTATCTTCTCACTTCATGCATCCACTCCTGAGGAGACTATGTGAAGAATAGGCTGACAGGGAATTAGGTAAAAGCCAGTGGCCAACTTCCATGTGAATAGCCATTTTCCCATGTGGCCTCACCAAGCACACACCTCAGCCTTGTGGCAAAACTGGGCTGTCCCTTGGGATCCTAGAACCTCAGAGGGTTGTGATCTCAGCCACCTCCACCATGTGAGATGTACAGGAAAACCTGGTATTAGGGCACTAGAAAGGCAGGAAGAACATAAGAACATACAGGAGGGGATGATCTCAGAGTAGTTTAACTGGGATGGGAAACAACAAGGACTGTGGAGCTGGATTTGGCAGTAGAAAAGGCTGGGATGTGCTCTCATGGAAAGTGATGTAGAGGCCCAGGGATGTTTGTCCTCATATAAATCCCTCAGCTAACATCATGAGGCATTAGTCAGGTTGACCCAGACTTCTAATGCATACGGTATAATGAGAATATCTTACATACATCTTCTGTGTAATGGGGTAAGATAAAGCATAGACAGCAAGAACAGTAACTTTGTTTGATTATTTTTACCTGATATTGGGGACTTCTTCTTCTACTACCAAATCAGTAAGAAGAAAATGGTGTTTGGCAGTTAGGAAGCGATTTACCACTGCTTCTCTAACCTGGGAGAAGAAATCAGCATTACTGAAGGTGATCAAGTTATTTAAATGTCATTTGGCTCAGTTTCTCTGTGCCAGTCCTCCCTCTAACTCCATCCTCCCCCGCGCCCCCACCCCCCACCTGTCTTCTATGGCTGGGAACTCTGTAGTCCCCCACCCAAACCCCACCCGCTAGACTATAAACTCATTAAGGGCAGAGTTGGACCAGTTGGTTTGGGTTGTTTTAATTTTGTTCACTGTTACATTTTTAGGAAATTGAAAAGTTTCTGAAACAGAAGATATTGATATTTTGTTGAATAATACATAAACAATAAATACAAAAAAAAAAGGAACAGTCTTGAAGCATGAACAATTGAGAACAAATTCTTTTTTAGTTTGTTTTGTTTTGAGACAGGCTTTCTCTGTGTAGCCCAAGCTGTCCTGGAACTCACTCTATAGACTAGGCTACCTGCGAACTCTGCATCTGGAGTGCTGGGATTTTAAAGGTGTGTGCAACCACTGCTGGAGACCAAGTTCTTAGTGCTCTGCCCTAACTGAATGGTTTATGTGGAGTTCCAGTAGTGAAATTTTTAGTTGTATCACACATGCTGCTTATACAGAATAATCCACCTCCTAATTTAAATAAAGGACCTCTTTGTTGCCAAGCAGTTAGTAATTATTTTTGGCACATATGTCATAGTGTAGATAATCTAGGTAGGAAGAATGCACTATAGTTACTATAGCATTTCTTTTTTTTTTTTTTAATTACGTATTTTCCTCAATTACATTTCCAATGCAATCCCAAAAGTCCCCCAACTATAGCATTTCTTATAAATAATTTTGAGATGACAAAAACAGGGGCAAGAATAAACAAAAGGCAGCTCTAGCTAGTTTTACGTTTTCTAGTATGTAAGGGAAGTTCAACGTGGATCAAAAGCTCTTGCTTTTCTCACAACGGTTGTTGTAAAGCAGCACAACAGAGCTGCAAACAGGAAAAATAGGACCCGGAAACAGGGTCCCTCCTAATCACACCCCATTCATCATAACAGTCAGCAGCACAGTCCCTGGCATAGCCTGGTGGTTTCATATATTCAAGAGGTGAATATAGTTGTCAATCTGTTATTTATATATGTGGGAAAAAAAGCCCCAAGAGACTGCATGGCTTACATAAGATGCCATAGGCATTTATAAAAGCAGAAACACTCCCATTTTGCAATCGTGGCTCTTTTCCCCTATAAAGACGGCTGTAAGTGGTTTTCTTACTTGCTGAAGGTACTTGGCTACTGTGGCTCTGTGCATGTCCAGGTGGTCCTTGGTTTCAATTACATTTCTGTCCCGTAATCGTTTCTCATAGTCCTAAAATTGAAAGGACATCAGAATGTCATGATTTTTAAAGTGCTCTCTGATGTTTTTCTTGGAGCTGCAGAATTATTTATCACATGTGGCTTGTCATAAATCATGATCTCCTTCCTCTGGACCTTTGGAGCCTAGCCAGTACGCAGGATTCTAAGTCAGTAGCTGGAATGCCTGTACACTACTTAAGTTAAAGAGTTCACACAGGAAAGAACAGACATCATGGGAAGTTGTTATAATTCAGGATGCTAGCATGTGTAACATGCAACTTGGACAAACCCTGTGCACGCTTTGATTTATCAGTGTTGAATGAACTGGCCATAGACATAGAGAAAGCTTTTGTGAAGACTGTTATCACATGGCATCTAGCTACAGGTGACTTGGGTCAGCTTCTTGGAGGACAGTAATAGATTGCTTTGGCTTTCATCTGCTCAGGCTTATCCTTTTAACTACTGATAAAACAGTGTGGGTCCCCCTGGGGAGCACCAATTCTACGTTGTTTGCCATTCTCCACCAGAGTTGAATGTCCAGCATGTCTTCTAACACAGATTGAGTGGTTCAGAGATGTCATTTTTGATGACGAGGGCACTTCTATCTCCATTGGCTAAATGGAGTTGGCCAAAACTTGGATGATACTGGTGATCATGTGGCCAACTGGAATATCCTATCTACAAATGAGAAGGAAGCCACACACCAGAAGCCCAGACAGGATGGAGAGGTGCCCTGGTATCTGGGTGGTCTTGAGGCATAGATGTATTCCACTATCCATGTACTTTTATTTTTAACCATAAACATATATTTTAAAGATTTGTTTTATTTGTATAAGTGTTGTGTTTGCATGTATATTACATATGTATGTATGTATGTATGTATGTGCACCAGGTATGAGTTTAGTACCCATGTATTCAGGAGAGGGCATCAAATTCCTCTAAAACTGGAGTTATGGGTATTGAGTGCTAGGAACTGAACTCAGGTCCTCTGTAAGAGTACGTGTTCATCTGTCCATCCGTAACCACTGACTTGTCTCTCCATCCTATTCTCGTCCTCGTAGAAATTTCATCATCTAATTCACTGCAGTTGGTAGCTGAGGAAATTCAATAGTGGGAAGAACCAAATAACTTAAAGATATCTGGCAGGAATAGTTTCTGCCTGAAAAATCACAATCCTTTCCAGAGCCCCTCCGTTCACCACCTCACACACAAACTTGCCTGCCTTTGGCTAGCTTGTCCCACCAACACATTCCATTCTCCATCACCCCTCAAGGGCCAGCAGGTCCCACCTGTCTCTGGGAGCTGGCTCAGCTGAGTCTTTGTTCCCCTCCTGCCCTTAGATGCTGTGCCTAGTCCCTGGCTGCTCAAATCCTACGCATCTTGTTCTCCCCACGCTTTGCCATTGTGTCCTGGAGAGTCCTTAACACAGACTTGCTATACTCAAATGGCGTCGCATCCTTGACTAAGGCAGGCCTAATTGTGCTGCAGTAGAGAAAGCAGCGTTGTCAAGAGCACACACATACATGGCCAGCAGCAGGCCAAGTGCCACCGCAGATCATTCACTAAATTCTTTGGACAGTTTCTTACCTGGAATACCTTTTCCATAATTTCTCGGTCATATACTGGAATTTGTTTATAGTTCCGGAATTCTGGCACCTCTTGGCTCCTAAGATGGAGAAGTCGGAACCGTTTGGATCTATTTAATTCCTCCTCTGAGACGAAGTTGAATTCCTGCTGCAGCTGCTCCAGTCGGAAGAAGTCAGGGACATAGGATTCACCACTGTTAGCAACCTGCAAGAGCAAGAAGACACCCTGCTCCAGGCGGCGGGCAGATACTTTCCAAATTAACCATGTTGGGCTCAGTGAATGCTGACTAGTTTTCAACTAACAGATCTGAAAGGCAAGTTACATTACATAGTGGAGACAAGCAGATGCTGCTGTAAGTACTTAGTGGTTGGCTTTGTTTGTTTGTTATCACCACACACTGATTTTTCTAAAATAAATAAATAAATAAATATTATTAATTAATAATTTATTTATTTTTGATATCTGTGCGCCCTGTTAATATGCAAAGTGAAAGGATTTGCTATGTCAGCACAGAGCCTTGATCAGGCGCCTACTGGAAATAAGATTACTGAATGTGTGTAAAATATCTATGACTTTTAAATTCCTATGTGCATATGTGTAGATCAAGGCTTCTTGTCAGCTGGCTTCATTCAGTTCCCAGGGTCATCATGGTCTCCTGACTGAACAGGAGCTCATGGCCTTTGCTACTGAGAGTAAGCCAGAGATGGGCACGGGCCAGCCAACTTGTAGGGCCCAGGAAGGACAGCTCCGAGACACCACAGAGAAGCTAGCAAAGTGGCTACCCTTCCTGAGGGCGCTGCCTGGTTCTTTCCCAGCTGTGACCTCCTCCTAGGAAGAAAATGGGCAGCTACTCTCTGGGACCATGGGAGACTCTGCTCTTATACTAGGGGAACTCTTGGCCCATAAAGAGGAGCGGATTGCATGGGATCTCTGTGCTTTGCTTTTCCATGGAAAAACTACGGGGTTAAAAATAAAAGGACATGATAGATAAGTATATTTATTGTTGATTTCAAGATAGTAACTAAGGCATGACTTCAAAAACATTCCATGAATTATGCTGCACTTGAGGTGGCTTTGGCTCATATTTCTGACATGAATCATCTCTGTGCTAAGCAGTGTCATGTTGGAAGGGAAGTTTGTAAGGAACAAGGATCAAATAAAATGATCTGTCTTGAAACCTAGACGAAAATGAAAGTTTCCTAACCTGTTGTATGGTCACCGTATGAGAACCCACTTGTTTATAGTAGTTTGGAGACAGTTAAATCCACTATATTTGATTCCAAGAGAGATGAATTGGGTGTGTTTAGGGTCACATGGTTATAGACAATTTTCATAAAATACCCCATCAGGACTGAAAGGAGAAGAGGGAAAGCTTGGGCTCTGAGCTCTGCTTATTATGAGTGCGGCCGTGAGCAAGCAGGTGAATCTAAAGTTAGTTTTCTTTCTGTGTAGTGGAGAAATAGAATCTTTCTCTAGGGCTATCTCAGGCTGCAGGAAACAGTAAGGAACAGAGGTAATTATATGTATTGTATGTGGATTGTGTACCATCTAAGAGTTCATGCACATCAGCAAATATCCTTATCTACTGTGAGGGCAACACAGGGCATTGATGCTCCACTGTGTCTCATAGCCAGGGAGGTGGCAGAGCTGAAATTTCAACCTGTGGTTGACAGCTCTTGCATTCTTAAACAGCTGCACAGAAAACTGTAAAAGAGAATGCATGCAAAGGGCAGGATATTTTCTCATCTGAGAATGTAGAAATGGCTGGTGCCGCTCTGGCCATGTTACCGAGATCAGCTGCATCAATGGGGCGTGGTTGGGATCATTGGGGTCAAGCTTGGACTCTGCTGCCCACTTGGCCAACTTCTTCATGTCCGTCAGCCCTGATGTGCCAATGGATGAGATGGCATCTGCCCTCTTCAAAGCACTGGAAAAACAGCAAAAACACCAACAGAGAAAGCAGTCAGGAGCTTGTCCTCAGCACGCCAGTGCTGCTTACAGAAGCCATTACCTTCTATAGGAGGAAGCCTCCTGGGAGACTCTGATTACCTTCTTTACTTGATTATTAAACATGTTATAAGGCAATGAAGAAATAGGAATGAACGGCATGCAAATGTGACCCAATGCTACAACTCTGCCCAGTGCCAAGACATGCTCCCCATTTTACATCCTGCCCCCCGTAGTCCAGGGAGCCCTGAAGGCCTCACCTCCCAGGACAGTGGATAGCAGCTTTGGACCCAGAACTCAACAGAGATCCATGCTCTGCACAGACGCCCATACCTGACTTGCTCATAACTTGCTTTACTTCTGGAGGAGCCAAAGCCTTAGCCCCAGGGGATGTCCCTAGTACTAAACTTCAGTGAAAAGATCAGAAAATGCCCAGCCAGGCTTCCATCAGAAGTGGTTCTTGACTTGGCACAGATCTGCATTTGCTTGTTACAGATTGGTATGGGGATAACGTAGGACAAGAAGGGGACAAAGCAAAACCTATTCTAATTTTCCATGTGTTGAAGTCATCTGGAAAAGTGTCTTCGCTGGGATGGAGATACACCATTTTATTCATCTCTCTCTCTCTCTCTCTCTCTCTCTCTCTCTCTCTCTCTCTCGCTCGCTCTCTCTGTGTATGCATGGTTGAAAATCTTTTTATTTTAGAGGTGGGGCAGCCATGGCCGGAATGGTAAGATGATGGATTGATAATGAGTCTGTCTATGCCGAGATGGCAGAGGGAACCTCTCATAGAAGGATGCAGGGTTCCAGTCTATCACAGTGGACTAGATTGGGAGGCCAGGACTCCTCCTTCTGCTCTGGAGGAGAACTGAAGATCTAGCTGTTGGCGAAGAAAGCTAACGATCAGGAACTTTCCCACATCTAGCAAGCTCTGCCAGCCACTTTTATCAAAGAAGCTTTATCTGCTATGCACCCACAAGTTCACGAGGCGAGAGAACGCAGAGTTTCTGAGACAATTAAACAAACAAACATTTTTTGGTGTATCTGACACCAATGGCCATCCTATATATGTCAACTGATTATTATTCTAAATTTTAAGAAAAATGTAAATGAACCATTAAAGTACAGGCAGCTAGAAAGAAAGGAGAAAACATGGCATCCCGAGCCTCCCCACCCCCATGTCTCTAATATAGTCACCAATTCATCCTAGTCATGTTACCTTCGAAATCCAATGTTCTGCTGTGACAGTGGAGGAATTAAAGGAATCCCATTTTCCCCAACGGCCCATGCCACACTGTGGGACACTTTCCCTGATGTCATTAGAGTCAGTTGATTGCTGCCATCAGCTTCAAAGGAGAAGGGCACCCCTAAGGGAATAGCAAGGTCAACAGAATGGTGCTTAGAAAGGAGAGGACCCAGGCCTGCAAGAGTGCAGATAGAGATGGAACCTGGGGTAGGGGTGGTAGGTGAGAGCGCATGCTCCAAGCTGGGCCACTAGATTTGTTTTGCATGTAAATCTGCACAGAATCAAGCTCTCTCTAACGCTGAGAGTAGAGTTTCCATGGTGTACTATCCTTGAGACCATTGGTGTGCAGTATCTGCGTTCTGCTATTTCACAGCTGTGAGAACTTTGAAGATTACCTGCCTTTCCTGAACCTTAGCTCTTCTACATATAAGGGAAAATACCAGCATTCTCTTAAGAAGTTTTTAAAAATGAGGTATTTGTCCATTTATTTAAGACATTTACATGAGCTCCTATTAAGGCAGTGAAGAAATTAAACAAATTAAAAGAGATGAGCTTATGTGATCTTTTAAAAAATTGAGTCCTGTTGTGATGTTTGTGCTTTAGTGTTTATAACAGAGCTAGGAAAGGCTTAGGATGCTGGTGAACATTAAGCATCAAGGAAGAAGATATCAGAGAAGATATAGAGGAAATTTATGCTGTAGGGGTCAGGGGTGTGGATGCTTTCATGCTGTGGCCAAGGCAGCCTGATTAGAAACACTTTCTGGGCAGGCATGCAGAGGCAGACTGGATCACTGAGTTCTGGGCCAGCCTCATCTACATAGCAAGTTCCAGGACAGACAAGATGGGATTATCTAGGAGACAAGTGACAGAGTGACAGCTACATAGAGAGAACCTGTCTAAATAAACAAACAAACAAGCAAACAAGCAAACAAACAAACAAACTAGACACCAGATAATGCCTCTGAGGAAGGAAGGAGACAGTCATGTAGGTAAAAACCATAAGGTTGGTCCATCGTGGATTTTACCAGAATCGAGAATGTTAATGAATTGTTGTAGAATATTTAACCCCAACCCAGGATTTCTACCCAGTCTTTGCCTCTTTAGTTCCCAGATAAAAGACACACATAACCTTTATATTCATAATAAGCCTTAAATGGCACAGGAGCTGGGCAGATACCTATTTTCCATATTGTTAAAATTTATTTTCCTATCCATAACCCTGAGTTATTACTTACTATGTTTCATCTGGGCTGCTCTTAACTCCAACTGGCCTGCCCTCAGGGCCACCTAACCCACAAACGCTTCTCTCACCTCCATTTACCTTCTTCACCTCATGATTCTCCTCTGACCCCAAGTCCCAGAAACCTAAACCCTACCCATGTCTCTTTTGCCTAGCTGTTGGCTGTTGGCATCTTGATTTGCCAATCAGAAATATAGGGGCAGTGTCACTTGGGGCTACATGCAGACTCCAGGTCTTGGAGGCCAGCATGTAGCATTACAATAGACTGTAAGACCAAACCTCAGCAATAAATGATCTCCCTATAATGATTGAAATTCGTGTCTTTTAGCCTTATACACCTATATCTCTCCGCTACATCTTTTTATGCACAATTCTTCATTTTCATTTCTAATTATTTCTTTACAAAAGGTTATTACAAGTGGGATTAAGGCATCAAAGAGCTTATCAAAGCTCTTTAATTCATACTACAAAATACTTTATAATAGTGTAGTCATATGTGTTCTCATAGAGAAATGACTTGGTAAACATCCATGTATCTTCTGAACACATGTGAAGGCTAAAAGAAGTTCTACCATGTAGGTCCTAGAGATTAGACTCACTCCCTCAGTCTTGGCACAAAGAGAGCCTTTACATGCTGAGCCATTTTACTGGCCCTCTCTCCCTTCCCCCAACAACCCTCCTAGACAGGGTGTTATTCTGTACTTCAAACTGTGGTCATCCTCCTGCCTTAGCCTCCCGAGTGCTAGGGTCACAGGTATGAGCCACTATCCCTGGCTTCTTTTGAATTTTTGATAACAATTTTATAATTACTTGGTGATAACTTTTAATCATCTGGGAAGTAGAAAAAGACAGATTCAGATATGACAATGGTAACCATTAGCTGCTGAAAACAATTAGCTTTTCTTACCACTTCCAACTCCCTCATGGTCTAATGTCACATGCTGGGTACTGCTGAACTCCACCTCTTCAATGGGGGCCCTTCCCGTGACAATGGTCGTCTCAGGGATAGGCAGGAAGACCTCGGCTAGCAAGGTGGTACCACTATGACCAATAGTTTCATAGACCTGAAATCCAGAGAAGAGACTCAGCCAGTAGAAGTGACAATAGAATGTGCTCTCAGGTATCAATCTACATTGTTAGTGTCTGTGCTGGTCTGCCCCACAGACCATCTTATATATACCCTGCTTGGGACCAGCCTGATTCTCTGTTTCTCTAGTTTCCTGGGATAGGACATTGTGATAGTCAATATTATCAACATAATGGGATGGATCTAAGGCTACCTAGGAGACAAGTAACAGCATGTCTGGGTCTTAGTAGATGGTCACGTTGAACTATTTCTTCAGCAAATCAACTAGGGAACTCTCTGATCCCAGTAGTTCCCTACCAGCCTTTTTAGACACCTAGAGTGGCAACCTATCTGTTTTCACTGACATTACAAAGAGAAATTTGATCATCAAGAGGCTGACCCATTCCTCTTGAAACACTGAGTTTGCCCATAGTTGACTTTAAACTATCTTACAATTTCAGTGACCACAAAATTCTGTGGACAGAGATTATAGTTAACAGATGTACCTGAAGCATTAAGCTCTCTGGCCAGTTGAATATCTGCAGGTTGAAAATCTGTCCAAAGTGAACCCGGAAATCTGCCCCTAGAGGCCGGCTAACAGTCCTCGACACCTCTTTGCTGTTGAAGACCACCTTTAAGTACACAGAGCGCCTCCTGACATCTTCCCTTCTGGAGACCTCCACCCTGCAAAGTGAGACCACCCACAACTGTAGTCAGTGTTTGATTACGAAGGATCACTGTACATTTGTTAACAGGACGGACACCAAACATTACAAATGACATGGTGGCAACATAATATCATTCCATTTGACCCAGACAGTGACAGGTCTTAAGGAGCTTGCTATAATCAAATATTATGACATGGAACTAATGGGGAAGCCATTGACAGGCACTGAAAGGACAAGGGCAGGCCCCTGTTGGACTACAGTCTCCTCCAGTTTCATAAATGAGGCCTATGCTTACATATAAAACAAAATCTTAAGTAAAGTGAATTCCTTGTTAAGTGGAATTAACTCAGGACTGGAGAGACTCAATGGTAGAAAGAGGGGAAGGGGGAAGAGAGAGGTTCCTGTTCTTCTAGGTGATCTAAATCCAGGTCAGGCAGCTTCTACTGTCTTGAGTTTCAGAGGTAGGGGGTTCACCTGATGACCTCTTCTGACCTCCACATCACCCACACACATAGCATGCATACATAGACACATAAACAACAAATTTTTTTTAAAGGAGTTAATTCAAGCTGCATGGAACAGTAATGACTTGTGTTTAAGCTGATAGTTTTTTTTTTTAAAAAGATTTATTTATTTATTTATTTATTGTATACGAGTACACTGTGGCTGTCTTCAGACATTGGATCTCATTACAAAGATGGCTGTAACCCACCATGTGGTTGCTGGGAACTGAACTCAGGACCTCTAGAAGAGCAGTCAGTGCTCTTAACTACTGAGCCATCTCGCCAGCCTCCCTAGCCAACTGCGGCTGATAGGTTTTACATGAAACTATGGTAGACCATTTTAGCAGTTAGATCAGGTCTCCTTCCCTAAGCTCTAAGCTTTTCCTTCATGTTTTCATAGAGTAGGTGGCTGCTCATTGTATGCTCAGTACTAAGAAATACGGCTTACTTTTAAAGACCATTAGAATCACAGAACAGTGTACCCTGGCACACTGAGAGAGCACAGGGAGCTTGAAAACACATCAGATTCTTCAAGATTATTGTTTAATCTTATTGTATATATTTGCAGAGACACTACAAAAGTGCTAGTCAATAGCAATTACTGCCCATTGACAAAAGTAAAAAAAGATATTTAAATAAAAACAGATATAGCATTTTGAGATGGTAGTTTAGCAATTAAATATTTTTGGTTAAGTATATAAAACATAATATTTGTTATTTTAACTTTTTTGAGACAGTGTTTATGTAGCTGGCCTTGATCCTTTTCTTTTTACTTCCCAAGTGCTGGGATTTCAGGCATGACCCACCATGCCCAACCATTTTAACTATTTTTAAATCTACATTTTAGCACCAATAAATACACTCATGTGCAACAGTCATTGCTACATACCTAAAGAGTGTTTCATTATCGCTAACAGAAATTCTCTTGTCATTATTAAGTGGAGAATCATTTTAATATTTTATATTCCTGCAATTTAGACATATCCAGACATGAATGGGCTTAAAGCTGAAATCAAGAAGCAAGGAGACACCTCAGTGTATCTGCTAGCCCGAGGGGGCATGCGCATAGGAAGTCACTGTGGAGAGCAGGCATTGACTTGTTGGAGTTCTTTTCCACAGACAGCTCTATGGATAGTGTTCCTGGGTAACAAGTGGGGTGCAAAGATGGGGGAACCCTAGGACATCTCTAAAGTAAGCATACATGGGCAGTTTTACATAGTTCAACCTCATGTTTATGCATGGGGACATGGTTCTTCTGTTCATATGGCATAGTGTGATTATATATATATATATATATATATATGTATATATATATATATGTATATATATATATATATACATATATATATATATATATATTTCTCTGTGTGCTCCTGTGTGTGTATGGGTACATGTCAGTGTGCACCAGTGTTATCAATGGTCAGAACATGTTTACCTTGTACATTCCAATATCATGTATGGTTAGAACATGTGCTTACCTGGGACACTGGTCATTGGGGGTCACATTCCCTGCCAGACTCAACTCTGGAATGAGTGTGGGCTCCCCTGGCCTCCTTCTGCTGTGGGCTGCTCTCTCCCGCACCTGCTGCTCTATGACAGCTGGGTCAGTGGGCTCTGGGGGAATGGGCTTCGTAACCTCTTCCTCAGGGAAGGGCTCCTCAGCCTCTTCCTCCTCAAGGTGTTCCTCTGCTGTTTGCTTCTTTTTCTTCTTTTTGGCCCTCTGTTGGGTAGGAGGTGACCTGGTTTCAAAACAGTCTCCGGGATTGGCTTTCAGCAGCATGGCACTGAGAACGGAGAGAACTGGACAACTCCACCCTCAGCCCGTCTCTAACATCCTTTCCCTGTGCTTTGGTTCTCCCCCAAAGTGGAAACAAACACAGACACCACACACACACACACACACACACACACACACACACACACACACACACAGCTTCTGAAATGAGGCAACATCTGAAGAGCATTCAGCAGGGGCATCAACACCCTCCATGCATGGCAAATACACATTCGACATTACATTACTGATTATACACAATGCTATCAATATGGTGTCTGAGTGGCTTTTTGGAAAAAAGATATTACCCAATCAATCCCTTTTGGGCCTCCCTAACAAAAGAGTTGGAGGGAGACCTCTGTGTGGCCTGTTGGTCTAGCTTCCCTTCTCCTGTCTCAGGGGTTTGCCTTCCAAGGCCCTCCCTAGGCAGCCCTACTACAGTAATGCTGAGTGATGCTTTGCAAACCTGGGCTTTCCTCCAGGCCTTCCACTGCTGATGAGACGTTCTGTACTCTTCCATCTTTGTTGCGTATTCCTCCATGTGTTCCTCCAGCAGTTCATGGATCTCAGCTTGAATCTCGGCTTCATATGCATCCTCATCTAGTTTCGGGTCAACTTTTTCCCTTTAAATGAATTTGCAGATCGTGGTTATTTCTTGGAATGAAGTAAAATGGTGACCATGCAGCAGATATAATGCTCGGCTTGCCCTGTGCCAGGGTCTTGCCTAAAACTATTGCTTGTATTAAGCTGTGAACCTCATGCTATCATCAACTCTGAAGAGACATTAACACAGACAGTTAAGAAACTAGCCTGTGAGTATACATGGGGAAGAGCTGTGGACCACTTAGTAATAGGGCCACTCTGGATAATTGTCCCTGTGGGTTGCCAAGGTGGAGTAAATGCTACTCCAAAGGGCCCGAGGACTCATTTGAAAAGTTTTATTATGTCTTTGTTACTGAGTCTCTTAAGCCACTTCCTGAACTTGGGTTGATGACTTCAGGTTGTTTCCTTATGATTTTGTTGACAAGCCATTAGTTCATCCCAATAAAAAGAGTATATCCACAGTGCATCCTGTAGAAGTCTGTAGTACGGAAATGCCTTTTACAACCATCTCAGTAATTGTGATGGTTTCAATAGGTATGGCCCCCATAGACTCCTATGTGTGAATGCTTGGCCCATAGGGAGTGGCACTATTAGGAGGTGTGGCCTTATTGGAGAAAGTGTGTCACTGTGGAGGATGGCTTCCAAGCCTCATATATGCTCAAGCTGTGCCCAGTGTCACACATAGTTTCTTTCTACTGCCTGTTGATCAAGATGTATAACTCGCTGCTCCTCAAGCACCATGCCTGCCTGCATGATGCCATGTTTCCCTTCATGATGGTAATGGACTGAACCTCTGAAACTGTAAGCCAGCCCCACTTAAATATTTTTCTTTATTGCCTTGCTCATGGTGTCCCTTCACAGCAATGAAATCCTAACTAAGGTACTGGATTAAATAGATGTGAAGGTCCCCTGCTCATCTACAAGGAGCCTTTTCCTCATTCCTGACTGGGGAGGTTTTGAGGGGGGCACAACAGACAAGCCGCACCTGTGTCAGCCTGGCAGTCTGGAGTTGGTGCTGGGTATGGACTGCTGACTCATTTTTACCTGGTGTGGTCTACCTTCCTGGTTTCACAGTCCGTAATTTTCTCCATTGCCTAAAACTATGAGTGTTAGTCCAATATTTGTGTGCAGAAACAAATCTTGAGAGAAACTTGTGGGGGAGGTTTGGGACATACATTTATTTATGTATGTATGGATTGATTGATCGATTGTATATAGCTGAGGACTGAAGCTAATAATGTCTTGGTTAAATCTAGGCAAGGGCTCTACTACTGAGCTATACCTGTAGCTTGAAATATTTTTGACTCAGTACTTTGAATAGATACTAAGTGGGAGGTAGCCTGCTAGTTCCATGTACCCAATGTGGCAAGGCTCCTGCCTCAAAGGGCAATCACACTTGTATTTGCCCTGAACACGTTATGAATGGTTTCAGTTTTGGACAATTACAGCTTCTCCATCAAAATTTATAATTATTTTCAACTGAAAAGTATATGTTGTTAAGAAAAGTGCTAGATAAATGCCTTGGTTTGTTACTTTTCTCACATATGTATGGGTACACCATGCCCCAAAGAGATGCCCAGAAAGGGACCAATAGCAGTTGCAGAGAGAGTCTTCATGGAAATCGACAGCACAGTGGGGCATTAAACTACATTCCTACTGATGTATGGAGTTCTCCTGAACTAGGAATCACACGGGTCAGCAAAGCACACCTTTCCTATACTACAAACAAGGAACAATTGCAACTGGATTGAAAAGGAAATGGGAAACACATCACTAGGAAGATTATAGGAGATGGTGAAGTAGTTATCTGTATGAAACAGGAGGTAGAAAATACCAGACAATAAACAGGAGCATATTCTATGTTTTAAAACTAAAAGTTTCTCACTAGAGGGGAAGAAGGAAGAGGGAGGGGCAGAAATGAATGGGGGGAGGGCAGGTTGGGAAGGAAGAAGGGGGAAGATCTCCTGAGAACAGAGAGGTCCTGGATACCTGGAGCACATTTCATGAGCAAGTTCAGGTCCCAGGTATCTTCAGAACGCATGCAAATCACAGGCAGGTAAAGGAGGCATAATAAACCCAGCCTTATGAGAAGTCAGGAGAATAGAAATTATACCAGGTGACAGGGACACTGGTGAAGGCATTAAGGGACATCACGCCTCTCAAGTGCATTTGGAGTCAGCATGTCAAATGGGAGAAAACAATTTCACTTCCAGGGACATGCATCCAGGAAACCGAGGTGCAAGCACACTAAAAGGCAAGTCTGAAACTCTTATGTAGTAAAGTTTGTGGGGCGTGTGTGTGAGTATGTGTGTGTGTGTGTGTGTGTGTAGTATTTATGGATACATGTTGAAATGTTGAGTGTCTTCCACCATTGTCCTCAGCCTTATCTTTTGAGACAGCCTCTCTTCCTAAACTTGGTTCTCATCAGTTGGCTACCCTGGCTGGTGAGGGACCTCTGGGATCCATCTGTCCTGACCCCAACTTCCAAGCACCAGAATTCCAAACTTGTGAAAGCATGCCTAGCTTTTCTCATGGGTGCTTGGGATCAGAACTCATGCCTTTATGCTTATGCTGCAAGCATTCTCTTGACTGAGACAACTTCTCACCTAGATGCTGTCAATCACGGAAATATACATAGCACAAAGAATTGTGTATTTACACATTGAGTCTTTAAAAGTGGAAAACAAGCAATATTAAATTGTATATTCTCAGGGCTGAAGAGATGGCTCAGCAGTTAAGAGCTGTTCCAGAGGTCCTGAGTTCAATTCCCAGCAACCACATGGTGGCTCACAACCATCTGTAATGGGATTCAATGCTCTCTTCTGGTGTGTCTGAAGACAGTGACAGTGTACTCATAAACTTAAAATAACTAAATATTTTTTTTAAAAAATTGTGTATTCTCAAGGGTTATATACAAGGCAGGAAAACTATGGTTGTAGACACAGACAGCTGTTAGTGCGGCTGGAGAGAGGCCTGGGAGCTGTCAGGTGCCTTAGATACTCCAGTTCTCTGCCTGGTAAGCAGCTGCAAGGCTGAGGCTGTTCGCTCATAGTTTTTAAACTCTATCTATGCACTCCATATTCTTTTCTGCTCTATGACACAGCCCGATAAACCAATACCCGAGAAGCCTTACTTTCTCAAGACGAGCTTCAAAGGCGTGTTTGTAAACCTCTGGAACTCCCGTAATGACTTCATCTCTTTCCAGACCTTTATGATGGTCTTCAGCAGTGTTCGATCTTTCTCTTGTTCAGCATCTCGCAGTTTTCGAGTCTGCCTACGAGATGTAATAACTGGTGAGTTTGTATCAGTTGTGTTCATTTATAAAATGCTAATAGTGCTGCATCATTGCATACTGAAGTAGACAGCCCTCCCTTGCACACGTGGCTGCAAAACTGCAGCCCAGCTTCCTATGCCACGTCGACTTTCTCTCTTCTAACACAGTGCTGCCAGGGTTTCTAAGTGAATTTGGGATTCTTTGCATCTCTGATTCACTCATCTGACAATTTTCTCTTCTAAGAGTTTTCAGTATTTCTGAGAAACTGTTGGGTTAGCAGCTGTGAAAGGAAGTAGAAAAAGAGGAGGTAATAGGATAAGGTCTGTATTTTGGACATTTTCTTTAATTTATTCTCTCTTAACTGAATTGTTCAATTTGATAGACTAAATTACCTTTTAAAATTCTTTTTCAAACTATTGTCCCTCCTACTGACAGCTGCCTTTGTAGTTATGACAGGAAGAGACTAGCAGGAGTGCTTGTCTCGGATGAAGAGTGCTGACATCCCAGTTGTCAGACAAGCTCTGAGGTGTTGAGACAGATCCTGAGTTCTGCACAGAGAGGATACAATGCTGTTGCCTGCTGTGAAGAATTTTAGTGCTAATGAGATGACAAAGGGTTCTGGTTTCAACTGTAGATGTGGCATTTGAAAGTGTGTTCTCTCTCTCTCTCTCTCTCTCTCTCTCTCTCTCTCTCTCTCTCTCTCTCTCTCTCTCTCTCTCTCTCTCTCTCTCAGTTACTTAACCTGTTTTGGGATCATCTGATATATAAACCTTCTTCATAAATGGTAGCCAAATCCAGACTCCAAATTCACTCTGGCCCACCATAAATCAGCTAGTGGATTAATTTTGAACAGGTGCCATGTATGGTCCAGGGTGTACAGACATGCCTACAAAAGACACCGTGTCTCTATGCTCAAGTAGTTTGTGGTACAGCCCAGAGATGAACACACACAAAAGTGATGGCAACATATGACACAGTGTGGACCTATGAGTACATCCTGGGAAAGCCAACAGGGTGGGACACTGAAGAAATTAGCATCCCCTAGCTATGGCAAGGCCCAAGAATGGCAGCTCTACTTGGACTGACTTGGGCTATAGAGACAGCACAGAGAAATAAGGGCGTCTGGCTTCTTAGTGGCTCACCAGGAATTCAAAACATGATAGTTATTGCTGGGAACCCAGGACTCAGGAATCTCTAATAACCTTAGGAAGCAAGAAAGTGACAGCCTTCCTGGGCATATATTCAGAAGATGTCCCAACCGGTAAGAAGGACACATGCTCCACTATGTTCATAGCAGCCTTATTTATAACAGCCAGAAGCTGGAAAGAACCCCTCAACAGAGGAATGGATACAGAAAATGTGGTACATTTACACAATGGAGTACTACTCAGCTATTAAAAACAATGAATTTATGAAATTCCTAGGCAAATGGATGGACCTGGAGGGCATCATCCTGAGTGAGGTAACCCAATCACAAAGGAACTCACACAATATGTACTCAATGATAAGTGGATATTAGCCCAGAAACTTAGGATACCCAAGATATAAGATACAATTTGCTAAACGCATGAAATTCAAGAAGAACGAAGACCAAAGTGTGGACACTTTGCCCCTTCTTAGAAATGGGAACAAAACACCCATGGAAGGAGTTACAGAGACAAAATTTGGAGCTGTGACGAAAGGATGGACCATCTAGTGATTGCCATATGCAGGGATCCATCCCATAATCAGCTTCCAAACGCTGACACCATTGCATACACTAGCAAGATTTTGCTGAAAGGACCCAGATATAGCTGTCTCTTGTGAGACTATGCCGGGGCCTAGCAAACACAGAAGTGGATGATCACAGTCAGCTATTGGATGGATCACATGGCCCCCAATGGAGGAGCTAGAGAAATTACCCAAGGAGCTAAAGGGATCTGCAACCCTATAGGTGGAACAACAATATGAACTAACCAGTACCCCGGAGTTCTTGTCTCTAGCTGCATATGTATCAAAAGATGGCCTAGTCGGCCATCACTGCAAAGAGAGGCCCATTGGACTTGCAAACTTTATATGCCCCAGTACAGGGGAACCCCAGGGCCATAAAGGGGGAGTGGGTGGGTAGGGGATTGGGGGGGTGGGTATGGGGGACTTTTGGGATAGCATTGAAAATGTAAACGAGGAAAATACCTAATTAAAAAATAAATTAAAAAAAAAAGAAAGAAAGTGACAGCCTTGTGTGAATTTTGGCTTTGGCACCTACTAGCTGGCCTTGAACAAGCTAAGACACTCTCTATTCTCATTCATTGTACACTTCTAGGGAAAAACCACGATTGTTTCTCTTTTCTCCCCCCCCCCCCCCCCCCGTGTGTCTCTGTCTCCTTCTCTTTCTTCTCCCTCTTCCTCCCCTCTCTGTGTCTTTCTCTCTCAAGCTGATGACTATTTTCATACTCATTCGAGGCTAAAACTAAAACTATCCTCATATAGAGGCTGTGTTTTAAAGATAAATACTTTTAGAACCGTACATGCCTGTACCTCTAGGATTTGAGAGGCTGAGGCAGGAGGACTGCCACAAATGTGAGGCCAGACTTGCTACATAATGAGAAAGGCCTTGCCAAACATCCAACATAACTGTAATAAGAGTAATACTTTACATTTTAAGCATACTTTTTAATTCTTTTTCCAGTATACAAACTGCACTAATTCTCACTTTGCAAGAATAATTTCCAATTCATGCCTAGATTGGAGAAAGAAAAATGTACATTGAAACTCCAAGATTATTATTTTCTTCTCTAAGAATTTGTTCTGTAAAAATATACACACACACTAACACACAGGGATTTTAATTATTGTACAATTTAAAAATTATCTGAGCAATGCCTGTCACTTCAGGACTTCACACTCTAAAGTAAATCTATTAGTAAATCTATATAATAAATGGTAGCCTTTGAATGATAGATACTTAAATGTGTACTGAGAAGAAAAGGGCTAAGAGGTGGGCACATAAAAAAGCAGGTGACAGAAGGGACTATGCAAGGATTTCTCAAAACAATAAAACATGTGCATATAGACCCCCATTTGTATTCTATATTTCCTTATTCAGTAGCAATGATTAGGGCTTTACATTTTGAATTTTAAAATAATGAATAGCTCAAAGAATTGGAAAAGAACAAGCCAGGCAGTGGTGGCGCACACCTTTAATCCCATCACTTGGGAGGCAGAAGCAGGCGGACTTCTGAGTTCCAGGCTAGCCTGGTCTACAGAGTCAGTTCCAAGACAGCCAGGGCTACACAGAGAAACCCTGTCTCGAAAAAACAAAACAAAACAAAAAAAGAATTGGAAAAGAACAGACACTGAACAAGATGCTGTCCACTGACAACTTCTCTTAATGACTCTGTATTATTTTCAATGATATTACAACCAAAGCTGCCCTCCCCTGCCAAACTCACACTCCTTTTCTCCCTCCCAGGATAAAAATCAGATTGGACAGGTACCTTTTCTGTCCACAGCATAGAGGTGTTACCCGAGACAAATGAGTATTGTCCATGTGCAAACAGCCTATGGCAGATGGGTTTATCATTCAACACTGCTTTCCAGATTTCCCCACATGGGAGCATGCTATCAGGCACGTCCATCTAAACTGTGGAACAGATGGCTGTGTCTGCACAGATGTGATCCTGGTAGCACTGGCTGATTTCTAGATCTCCCTTTGTGGATGATGTGGCACATCACATCATTTGTCTTCCTGTGACCCAGGCATGTGGCTCTTTAGACTACACACCCCTGAAACTCTCACTTCCAGCTGGTGGGCACTTTTTTGTGCTATACTAATTTTAAAAATTATTTTTAATAATGTCACACATATACACTCTTTAGTCTTACCCCTTTTACCTCTCTACTGCCCCTGTCCACCCTGAACCCTCCCCACAAATCACATTTGTGACCCTCCAAGATCAATGAGGACAGTCTGTATGACAGTGAAATGGGAGGTGTCTGTTGGAACCTGGTGGCCTCAGCTGTGGAGACACAACCAAAGACAGTGATTCCCTCTTCTCTCGGAGTCTATGTATAGGCAACTGTTCAGAGGTAAAGGGGTAGATAGGTGGTAGGGCCTGTGAGCCCTTCTGTCTTCCTTGATTCATTTGTAATTGAGCTTCATTCATATGTTAAGTTACCAATATCATTGTTTCATTTGGCAGAATTGTACATGAATTCAATGCATTTTCAAAAGTCTGGAAATACGAAGTGTAAACTCACATCTAACAGGAAATAGGAAGTGTAAACTCACATCTAACAGGGAACAAGGGAAGTCCTTGAAAACTTTACTCACCGAATTTCAGATTTATACTCATTGATGGTTTTCTGGGTTGTGTCAAGAGACTGATGAGGTTTCTCTGGGTTAAGACTGGTCTGAACAGCTTTTCTTAGTGCTTGAAGCTTAACATGATAGGGATAGAAGTTTTACGTTAGAAGCTCATTAACCATGAATTGAAAGGTGCGAGCATCTTCTGTGGATGCTCAAGGCTCCAGCTATCTATCTTCAGACTTTCACCAAAAGCACCAATGCTGATACTGACAAAGAGTTGCTGATTCTGTTTTTTATGAGTCCATATTGTCTGAAGCAATCGTTGCCAGTAGAAGCCTCATAGGATGGTATCACACTAGAAATGAATCCAAGGGACAGCCATTTCTCTGCATCAGCTGAAGCTGCTGGTGTTTGAGCGCTACTCTATGTAAAGGGTCTACATAAAAATCAGACTGTCTGTGAACAGACATGTTCTCAAGCTACCAACAGTCTCAGGAGCTGAGATCACTTCATTAAGTAATAACTTTGTGTCTCGTGGGTAAAGCCACTTGTCACACACGCAAGTCTCCCTCTGTAAGGCAAATGGATGCTGAAGAATCCGGGCTTATTAATTGAATACAATCTAAACCCTCCTGTAGTCGCTAATCCCAAACTTTCAACTTGTTAAGATCTAGAACCATCTGGGAGATGGGCATCTAGGCATGTGTGTGAGGGGTAATCTTGACTGAGTTCACTGGGGATGGGAGACCCACCTACTGTGGGTAGCACCATTCCTCGGATAGAGATCCTGAACTATATAACATGGGGAAATAGCTGAGCACTTAACTCCTGCCTCCTTAACGGTCTCACTGTGATGGAGTTTATCCTGACTGGTGAGCCCAAATAAACCCTTTCTTCTTCATGTTGCTTTTGTCAGGGTATTTTAGCACAGCAACAGGAAGAGGAAATAAGACACCTTCCTTTTGCCTCTAGGTAGGACACTATCACACACCCTGGGCAGAGAACACATGAAATGGGGACAGAAACATTCGATGTTAGAAGCATCCCCAGTGGGTTAATCAGAAGAACCAGCCCCATCAGCCACAAGCATGGAGAACACAAGTACCTTATCTGTAAGGAATTTCGTCTTATTTCTTTGCTGTCTTGCAAGGTACTGGTCATACAACTGGGCCAGCTTTGATGCCAAGACATGCTCTCGGCTAAAACAGGGATGATGAGTGAAGATTAAGCCAGAAATATCGATGTCCAGTTGGAAATTTCCTGGAGGGTCTCCAGATCCAATCATATGCTGTCTACTGTGGACATACTTCTCTGCCTGCCAAAGAGAGCGGACTGTGAGTCTTGTCCTCAAAGGAAAGGCTGTCAGATAAAAGCTATCATGAATCTTTTCCATGTAGACTTCCTTGTTTCTTAAAGTCTTGTGTTTTGCAGCTTGTGTTTTTGGCCTTGAGCATTTGGATCACAGATACCCTCTGTTGTAACTAAGATTTAAAAATCTGTAGCATGTTGAATCATGTAGGGAGAGAGGTGGGGGAAGACTGAGCCCCACATGCAGAAATGGGAAGGGAATTCTTTGGTGTGCAGTGTATCAACTAAGACAGTTTTTCATCTAAAACCTCTTCAAAATATTCCCCATCAATCATTACTGTTTACTGAAGCAGGGAGCATCACTGATTTTGTGCTTATATTCCTCTCCTGGTTAAAGACAGACTGCCATCAGAGAGTGCTGCTTTAAGACAGAGTAAAAAAAAGCAAGTGTTGCAATAGATGAATGTTTATAAGAGTATATTTTCACAGGGCAGTTGTGGCACATGCCTTTCTTTAATCCTAGCACTTGGGAGGCAGAAGCAGGTGGATTTCTGAGTTCAAGGCCAGTCTGATCTGCAGAGTGAGTTCCAGGACAGCCAGGGCTATACAGAGAAACCCTGTCTTGAAAAACCAAAAAAAAAAAAAAAAAAAAAAAAAAAAGTCTGATAAAAGAATGAGGAGGACTAGGTGGGAGGAAGTAGGGGTATTCAGGAGTGAGACAAGACAGGGTAACAGGGATGAGTATGGGCATAATTCATTGCATACATGTTGAACATTGTCAAAAATAAATAAAAGATAAGCTAAATGTCATTTTAAAGGAGAATCTGAATGTTTCAGTAATTAAATATAGGACACACCATATTAGGTCCCATAGGAGCCACTAATTCTAAGTATACATCAATAGTGTGTGTGTTTGTTCATCTAGGAGAACCGTGTAGAACTGACTAGGTAAAAATTGACTGGCTAAAACTCGTATATACTTTCTTTGAATTCCTGTACAAAGAAACAAGAGTACAACAAATTTTACCACCAAATAAAGGCTCATATGGGCATGCTTTACCAGAAGTACAAATACAGAAAACTATGTTGACAATAATAACTTAAAGGCCAGACACTCTATGAAACAAATGAGATATTTCCATGCATACACACACACACACACACACACACACACACTCACACACAGACACACAGACACACACACACAGACAGACAGACATACACAGATACGATAAAAGTGTAGAGTTCATTCCCTTCTTCGTCAGCTGTGGAATAATAACACTCTAATCATGGCTCTCTAATGCCAGAATCTCCTCTTCTGCACATTCCAAGCACATTCCCACCAGGTAAGGGTTTTTTTTTTCTCCTTTAAATTGGCTGCAACTTGATTCTGAACTTCAGTGGATTGCAGACACCCACCAGTCATTGTTGAATAAAGAGGATGTTGCATGCAGAGTGCAACAAGGTTTCACACGATGGACAAAGGCTAACTAAACATTTCTCCTCAGGCTACCATTTCTACAGATGAAGATACAGAGAAACCCAAAGATATACAAGATCATGGTCCCAATCCAGCATCCCTACCTGAGACATGCAAAAGAATTAAATGTAGAGAGTACCGACCATGCTCCCCATAGATGAGAGGCCGGAGTGGGGGCATCAGTTCTGTCTTGGGGTTTTACAACATCCATTTAGCTTCATAACTTGCTAAATAAACCATTTATGCTATGCCATCTTGTAATTTTCTAGTTAACACAAATAGCTTCCAAAGCTCTTTCCAGCAAAAGAATTGAGCAACTGGTCTTAAAGCAATCCCTCCCAACTTTAGTCAGTGACTACTACATTAACAGTCTATTAATCTGGAAAAAAAAAGTATGGAAATGAGAAGTGGCAATTAAATTCACATATTCCTATGACCACTCAGATACTCTGCATTAATTTAAAAAAAACACTTCAGTGTAGCAAAACATGGATAATTAAATGTCAACATTAGGTGTGATGGGAATTTCCTCTTTGGCTGAGTTCTGCACCACTCTCTCCTCTCCATGGGAGTTTCCAGACTTATAGTCACCCAGGGTGTGGTTCTGAGGCTCCAGCCTGTGTGCTTGGGATGAGTAAGCGCCTGTGGTAGAGTGTTGCTCTGTGCTCCCAATGTTGCCTGGGGCACTTTTTACCAAGCCTTCCTCTCCCAGCTCAGCATGAGCTCATCCTCCAGTAACTGCTGCTGGTCTCTCTACCTTCAGTGCTAAGTTCAGACGTTCAGAATCCCCAACCCTAACATGTAAAGGGTTCCTAACATCAGGGAGAAAGAACCCAGGGTCTCCTCTTCTTCCACCTGCTTACATTTCTTAGAGACTGAGAACTGTCATGGAAGAAATGGCAGTGAGTTCTCCCAAGGAGAGAGAATATTTCCAAGTGTATTTCAAGTTGTGAAGTTGACATGACTCTTCATTCTTTATTTGAAAACTAAAGCGCAAGGCTGTAAGAGGAAGCATTGGTGGACGATCTACTGGTATTCTCAGCAGATGCTCAAAGAGATGTCTATACCTACATATCAACGACAGGATAAAAAATAAGTTTCTACATGTTCCTGAGAAAATAATAACGAAGCTCAATCAAGTGTTATGCCTCAGGCAGATGCTCCGTCTTCTCCTCCAGGTCTTCCTGGAGACCATTCTCACTTTCCCTTTCCAGGGACCATGCCATATCTCCTGGGTTATGGCCTGGGTGGATATAGGATTCCTTTACAACTGACCGTTATTCGTCTTAGTATTGACAGAGGGAGATGGGGGATTGATATCATCATTTTCCTCTAGAGCTATGAGCTAATCCATCAAGGGTCTCTCTCTCTCTCTCTCTCTCTTACACACACACACACACACACACACACACACACACACACACATACACACACACACTCACACACACACACACCTGTCCCAACATATGGAGAATCAAGCAAAAGGTGAAAAGAATAAGAAGAAAGAGGGAGAGAGGGAAGGAGGGGAATGAGGGAGGGAGGGAAAGAGGGAGGAAGGGGGGGAGGGACTGAGACTCCTCCAGCCCCCAGCCCATGTCCCAGTCTTTGGCTGTACTTCCTATGCCTTCCCCTGCAGTTTTATAAGTTTTCACTAGGTTTTGCAACAAATACAGACCTTCTATAAAAAAGTTGGGAAGAAGAATAGGAAGGTCAAGTGCTAAGTTTTACCAAGTACTAGCAAGGAAGATGGACTCCTTGTAATTTCCTCACACTGGCCTAGCAGGCAGTCCACCCCCAACACTGTACTGTTAGCCCCTGGCTCCTTTTCTGTCTCCTCAAATGGGCCACAAAGCCTAAGGGCAACTTTGGACGTGGCACCTGTTGTATTCCTAAAACTTAGTACAATACAGTATATGTCAGACTGCCAATTAAAGACAGAACAACACAGACGGGCACGGTGGAAGGAAGCAGCCCAGCGACTACTGAGCTGGTCCCCAGTGACCAGCCCATTGTGCTACTGTCATTGGGAAAACTTCATGTCTCCATTATGTTTTGTTCTACTTGGTATTTTTAAGTTTTAGATTTGGATTGGTCCCCTCCTAAAATATGTTAAATTGCATAGTTTATTTGTAGGTTAAGTGTGTGTTTGTACATCTGTTTTCACTCCTTTGTCATTGGTAATCTCATCTCAATTCAGAAGCTGCACATTATTCTGTTTTAAGCAACACACATCTATCACTGGAATTGATGGTTTATTGAGTGGTAGTTGATTCCTGTTGGGCCGAGCGAGCATCACCCACGGAGCTCTCAGTGTGATCACCAAGAGTGCTTTAAAGGCCCAAAAGATTGCTGACTCCTGATCCAGTAGTGGGACTTTATTTCTATCATCTGATAAAACAAAGCCAGGGCCCAATAGAAGCTATTTAGCCCAAGAGATGGCTGAGTCCAAGAGTGGAATAGAAAGACTTTTCTGGATATACCTTGGTACGACATTTTGCGGTTGTTTGAGGCAGGGTCTCTCTCTGTAGCCCTTGTTGACCTGGAGCTAGCTCTGTAGACCAGGCTGGTCTTACATTCACAGAGATCTGCCTGCCTTTGCCTCCTAAGTGCTGGGATTAAAAGAGTGTGCTATCTTCTACCATGCCTAGCTTTCTCCTCTTAAGCTGATTACTTCAGACATTCTGTTAGAGTGCAGGAAAGCTGACAAACACATTCACTGTGTGTATCTATCCCATTTTCTTTATTCATCAATGTGACAGCCAGTGAGACTCTTCCCATCTCACATCCTAATTGCATTCCCTTGGCCAGTTTTTCTCTTGGTGCAACTGGCAATCTGATCCCTTGACTTTGGTCCATTTCCACATTAGCTTAGAACTGCTAAGGGGCAGATCCACTGGCCCCCAAAGAGCCTTTTTCTATTAGCTATCCAAGTTTTCTAATATTATCCATAATTTAGTGCTCCCTTATATTAATGTTTCACGCTTAGATGGCTGCCTGGATGAAGAGATAGACTGATGGGTTGGAAGACATATGTATAAGTTCACCCTATCTTGATTACTAATTCTATCATGCATCTTTGTTTTCTGAAAGTAGTTGATAAATCCCCCTGGCTGGGACCTAGGTGTAAACCTGCTTCCAGGATCACCCTTCTGCACAGAGCAGCCATCATTAACAGCTGCCCATAAAAACTATCTTATAGAAATTTGAAATTCAAAAGGAGGCAGCTCAATGGTCATCTCAGCATTCACAAGGACCCAGTAGGCCATCCACAGTATTATCATTCCTACTTTCTAATGAAGGAGAGACCAGAGAGCAAAGGGATTGCCCAGAGCTGCACAGCAGACAGTATGTGTCTGCGCAGACAAATGGAGAGGAGCCTGTGTCTTCTCTGCTCACCATTCCACTTTATGGAATGGTCGTCATATGCCCGTTCTGTTTTATTTATTCAGTGCAGAGATACTACAAACTTGAAATGATGTCTCATGTTTGTCCCTGAGAGCTGGAATGCTGGAAGTTTGGTCTCTGGGGTCTTGTTGCTTATTGATACAGTAGAAATTTAACAGGTGGCTTGATCATGGTGGCACTGTCCTCAGAAAGGATTAATGCTGGTCCCATGGAGTGGACCAGTTCTCAAGAGATGAGTTGTTATAAAGCAGGTCCTGCCACTTTAGTTTGTCTCTATGGCTTCCATTATCATCCCATGAGCTTTTGTATACATAGTCCCATCCTTGTGATGGCAGCTTCCCTGAGGCTCCCAGCGGAGAGGAGCAGTTGTTGGCACCATGTTCTTGAACTCCCAGGACTGTGAGTAAATAAAATGTCTTTTCTTAATAAATCTGTAAGCTTCAGGTGTTTTCTCATGGCAGCACATATTATCTCATTTAGTCTGCACAGAATCTCTTGGAGGAAGACACTGCTGCTAATCCTACTCTATAGGCAAAGAATCAAGACACAGAAAGAGACCAAGGACCCAGTTCATTGTAGGAGCAGTAAATCAAGGACCCAAATCGAGCAGTTTAGTAGAGAGCTTCAGATGAGTGAGGTAGGGAATGTACAAGGACAGCAAACCTCCCTTAGACCATAAAAGGAGAGAAGGAAGAATAGCTCCTCAGCACAGGTGAGTAGTAAAGACATAAGAAGGGGTAAAAGAAATGTGAAGAGAAGGGCAGACTGAGCTTGCTCATATAACTGCTATTTGGGCTCTTGTTTGAGGTGATAACTTATTAAAAAAAACAATCTAAGAAGTTATAAACTCAGCTCAAGCTACTCAGTAAGCAAGGTGACTTCAATTTCATGTTTTAATAAGGACTTAAAGCAAAGAGGGCACCTGTACCTTCTTGTACAAAGTCTCCAGTCCAGCCTTGGGGCTTTGCTCCCATGTGGATAGTGATGGCCTTGAAGGAAACGGCTTGATGGGGCTGGGCAGTGCCAGGATTCTGCCATCGTCTCCGAACCACTTACTCCCCTGGGCATCAAGCAGAGAGAAGGACGGTTTGGAAAACATTTGCAGGCAATTTCTCTGTTGGTTACATATTTCCTGTGTCACCTTGGGCTCTTGAAGAACTTTAAAGGTTTCTGTCTGCATGAAATCGATTCTTCACTAACACTCCCACAATTAGGTTACATTTGAGACAAGTAAGTGGGTTGGCAAGCGTGACACACGCTTTTAATTCCAGCGCTTGGTGACCAGAGGCTGGCAGATTTCTAAGTTCGAGGCCAGCCTGGTCTATAGAAGGGAGTTCCAGGACAGCACCAAGATACCAAGGGCTATACAGAGGAACACTCTCTTGAGAAACAAAACAAAATTAAAAACCAAGGCAGAGGGGAAAGACAAGTAATTGGATGCTTAACAAGAATCTTACATTCTCTTTGATACAGATTTAAAGGGAACACAGGGCTGAGATTACTCTCCATGTTGACAATTAAAATTTTGAGGACCTGGGAAATGTCAGCTTCTAGTTCTCAGGGGACATGTTCTGAGCAGCTGAGCGTTGGTATTGTTTGGGCTCTCAGAATGTACTGAGAGACAAAGACAGAAAAACAAAACTAGAAAGAGCCCTCTCTAGAGTCCAGTGTCCGGTGTGAGGTGCCAGGCTCCTCTGGAGAACGCGGTCCCTACTCACAGGCTCCTGTATCAGCAGTCGGTTCTCCATGATGTTCTCATTGGTGCGTGCCACCTCTGGTCTAGCCCCGATGTAAAGACCTTCATCTTCCAGGAATCTAGGCTGTATGTTCTCAGGAAGCTTTTTATAGGTGGGTACTACGTAGTTCACAAATAAATATAATAAGCAAGGACATGAGTGCCAGTCTCAACCTTCAAACCGCCATTTGGGTAATTAAAACAAGTGTCAGATTTTATTTATTTAAAAAACAGCACATTTTTCTAAATTAATTTCTAGAAGCAGAACAGAGGAAAAGATGAATGCGATTATTTACAAAATCATATAGAATCGTGTACTTAGGACACAACACCTAAATAATTCAGCACTGACCTGAGCAGTGGGGTGTTCTGAGGAGAACATGGCATTCCGAGCTAAGGGTCAGGGTAGAGAATCTGAGCTATTGCCTTTTAGCCTGGTGAAATCAGGCCAGGCACTTGGAGCTCTTTTGTACAAGAACTACTAAATTTTTTCCTTCACTGGGTTCCTGGGAGAATTAGATGATATCAAGTCCCAAGAAATACTTTACAAACTGAAAAGCTCACAGCCTGGGCAGGTAGTTAGCATCGAGAGTGGGGTCAGCATGTATAAGGTCTGGTACCCAGCACTAAAAAGAAAGTTTCTGTGAGTGAGGTGAGGGTGACCAGGACTGTCTGTGTGCTCTTGATTTCTCTGTTATTTATAAAAAGCAGATCTTTACTGTGAACTTCCTACTGACAGATTCTCTTGTGACTCAGGGTTTCAGGTCAGGCTAATGCTGGGTGGAATCTCTCAGGTGGCAGTGGCCACAACTCAACCTGGGGGTCCTTTCACAGGGTCTAATACCATGGGAAAACAGATATTTACACCACAACCCATAATAGTAACAAAATGACAGTTACGAATTAGCAATGAAAATAATTTATGGTTGGGAGTCACCACAGCATGAGAAACTATTCTGAAAGGTTACAGCATTAGGAAGGTTGAGAACCACTGCTGTAGAGTGGCTTCCGATGAAGAGACTCAAAGTTGACAGAAACATAGGGAGGGGAGAGGTGAACTCCAGATACAAGAAGGAGTCTGCTTATGGGCAGGCACCATGCAACCCTAGTGTCAAGAGGAGGATGTTTGAGGCAGGAGGAGAGACCCTGCAAGTCAAGAACACCTGCCGTCACTCACACGACCTGCACAGTGGTTCCACCCAAGCTTTCTATTACAGGTGTCCCTGTACTTAGCCTTGAGCTCCATCAGCATGGTGGGTGACATGCTATGCAGGTCTTCCCTTTGGAACCATGTGCTATGAACACAAGTCAGATGTATATGAGGCTGCACCAATTGGGTACACACAGTATACTGTGTGATGTTCTCACAACAGTAAATTCACCTAATGACTTTTTCTTAGAATGCACCCCTACCCTCAGATACTGAAGACTGTGCATGTTGGGAGACAAGCTTGTCTCCAGCATGCTGTGGTAGCAAGAGGAGGCACAGGGTAGCAGGGAAGAGCAAGGGAACTATTCAGACCATAGGGAGGAGCTCGGGGCTCTGTGCTGGGGAGGGACTCCAGCAGTGTTGAGATTCTGTAGAGGCTGTGAGGCCCACTGCAGCAGAGTGGACTGGAGAAGACAGAAGGGTGGGAAAGGATGGCCTGGGGCGGAGGCAGGACGTAACTTAAGAGTTAATACATACAGGGCTCATACTTATCTCATCTGGATGACATTAAACACCTGACCATGCTGTCTTGGTGTGTGTATGGCCATCGGACACTGTATATTCCACCCCTTGCCACCAGAACTAGTCCTGTCCCTAGAAAACTTTCCTCTGGGCATCAGAATACCCAGGACACACTTCTTTATTCATCTTCATTCATTAGACTAAAACACCAGGTCAACAGTATCTTGTGGTGTCTAAGTTTTTGTTAAAATAGTTTTGACTGCTCAGCCAATGTGTGTGTGTGTGTGTGTGTGTGCATATATATTCTGCTCTCTGACTCCTGCTTGCCATGGAGCAGGTTTATATGTGTGTGATTAAGTGAGTGTGAACATATCTAATCATATCTAATCTAATCTAATCTAATCTAATCATCTAATCTATATATCCTTATATATATATACATATATATGCATGTAATATATGTATATCCTTATTTATCACAGAGACACTAATGTAACAGCAAAATTAGATTAGATAGGTGCTTTTGCTGCACCCCTAGGTAAGCCTGTGCTCCTCTAAAGCCACTGCTATCTACAGTAGCAATAGCAATGGGGCAGAAGCTATGGGTCTGGTCATCACACTAGGCTCTTCACCCCTGTTATCTTCTCTGTGGTGCACCAAGTCATCTTTTATGTGAGCTTAATTTCTTCCTTTCTTCAGCCAAGGCACCTGGGAATAAGGGAGCCTACTTTTGGTTGCAGCTCTCTGACTTCTGCTTGCACGGAGCAGGTGTGTGCGTGCCCTCAGGTAAGTATGGATGTGTGCGCATTGCATTTTTGGGATAAGATGGAATCTCTCACTGAATCTAGATCGTGTCAGGCTAGGCAGCTCCAGGGAACAAATTGTCTCCATTCCCCAGCACTGGAATAACTGGCAGGTGTTACTGCTCCTGGCTTTTTGTACGAAAGCCAAGGATCCAAACTCAGGTTGTCCAGCTTGCGCAACAAGCGCTTTATCCACTGAGACATCTCCCCAGCTCCCAAAGATCGTTTTTAATTAGTAAATCATATTCAAGCCTAGAATGAGGTCTGGAAAGGGTGGTCCTTCTATGTCAGGCATATTTCATGACGGTGTCAGAGCTGAGCACAGAAAGAGAGAGTGAGTACCTGTCAGCCGACTAGGCGTGAAGAGGATTTCTTTCTCCTTCTGCAGCTGAATGCGGGCACTCTTGTACTCTGCAGCTCTGACTGCCACGAAGTCATGGGCCGTGGGATCTAAGCCCAACAGGAAGTCTTCAGCATCCTTTCCATTAAGCAGCTCTTCTTCTTCCTACACAGCATTGAAAAGCAACAAGTGGTACCAAGACTCTTAGCAGACTTGGGAAGAGAATTACTAAGACAGAACCCATGAAACTTACCACATCTTACAACAAGACTGTGTTTGCCGGGCCAGGGGAGATAGGTCAGTGGGTAAAGGTGCTTACTACAAGAGCATGAGGAAACAACTTCAAGTTCCTAGACCCCACGTGAAAGCCAGGTGGAACAAGAGCATCTGCTATTGCACTACTCCCACTGAGAACTGGGACAGGAGAAGCCCTGAAGGTTCACCGGCCAGCTAGCCTGCCACACACAGTGGACAAACACCATGGGTTCTGTCTCAAGCAAGGAGAAGGAGGGGAGAGACACCTGAAGAACTCCTCTGCCCTACACACAAGGATGCTGGCACATACCTACCCACATTTACACACACGAACTCACCCACACACTGTGCACACATACACATAAACTGTATTTCCCTTTTCAGATGAAGGTGACATTTCATATTTCACAAGTGGGTTATCATTGGTTGCTTTTAGCTATTCTTCCAGCTACCTGGAAAATTCTACAACAGAGGAAGCCACTTCCACTCCGAAGTGTAAACCCAAACTACAGTCTGATCCTAACAGGGCCTGCACCTTTGAAGGTGATTATTCCAGTACACTTACTTAAAGAACCTGGGCTCATAGTTATGCTGCATAATTTATCCTCAGGGTGGTATTTGGCACAAAAACTTGTTCTCTTGTAAGCCTCCGGGAGAGAGAGGCAGGATTCCTTTGCCTTCTGGAGCAGAGTACTCTATGTGGGAAATGTTGAGTTTAGCAAGAACACCCTCAAACCATGCCAGCTACTTTATTTCTGCTCACACAAGGAAAGATGGACAGATTTAGCTAAGGCCATTACTGTCCGATCTGTGGGCTGTGTCAAGGGCTGCAGACAGTTATGCTGGATTAATTCTTAGTGCTTAGTGGTCCTCCTGCTTCCAACCAAGCTGTCACATGGCCTCCTCTCCAGCCCTGTCCCCCCTACCCCTCCTCACCACCGTCACTGTATCAGATACCGTTTTCTTCGCTCTCTCTTGAGCCTGTGTTCCTTCTTCTCCTTCTTGGTCCTCTTGGTGAGCTCTCTCTCCACCTTTTACTGGTGATTTTTCCTCTGATTCCTCTGGCTCAGGATCAAAGTTGAACGTAAAGAAATTATAGGCCTCTTCTGCAGATGGGAAACCAGGAGGGAGCTGCAGAGAAACAGGCAGCAGCATCTTAGATGGGGGAAACTGAATGATCCCCATGTAGTTATCTGACAGCTGGCTTGATGGTGCTGTAGCTTACAGAGGCCTCCTGGCCACACTGTCAAGAATTTTAACAAGAGCTGCAGGCAGTTATTGAGTGTTTAAAACAATTAACTCCAGTTACTTTTACAAAGATTATTTTATAAGTTTGAGTGTTTTGTCTGCACATATATGTACCATGTGAATGCTGTGCCCAAGAGGCCAGAAGAGGGCACTAGATTCCCTCCAAGTGGAATAACATATAGCTGTGAGTGGCTGTGTGGGTGCCAGGAATTGGATCTGGGTCTTCTAGAAGAGCAGTCAATGCTCTTAGTAGCTGAGCCATCTTTCTCCAGCTCTACCTTCTAAAAATATGAACTATTATATAATTGCATCCCACTAAGCATAAAAATATAGTACTTATAAGCACTGTGATCATTGTCCAATGGGCCATTGCAGAGAAACTTGCTTATTAATGAGAAATACAAGATCTGTTCATTTTAACAAGGGATAGTTATTATTTATTTTGTTCTTGAGTTGGTACTGTCACTCCTTTCCCATCATAAAAGCTGAGGCAACTTAAGAGCTGAACAACCTTTCTTCATTACCATTCCCAGGCCTCATAACTCTCTCCTCTTCCCTCCCCACAATGGGGCAGTATTTTAATCTCACCTCCAGGACTTTAAAAGTAGAAATCATCTCTCTCCCCCGCCCCCATAAAGCATGGTAACAGGAGGCAGTTATGCATCTATGATTAGATATTTTTGAAAAACATAAACATAATTTTAAACAGAGTTTCTAACCTGGGGTTTTGACTTGATTTTTCGTACAGAATCACGGAACTTAATTCTTGAATAACTCTTGGTGTCGTCGTCTTCTTTTTGAGTGTCTTGCACCTCTGTACTTGGCTTTGTAAAGGGAAAAAAAAAACACATATTAAATCAAAAGAAGTCTAGAAACTGAAAGTATTCTAAGTTGAGGGTTAGCCTTTGTGCTGGCTTAACTGTCAACTTTACAGAACCTACAATCACCTGGGAAGACTCTTGATCTAAAGAGTCTAGACCAGATTGACCTGTGGACACCTCTCTCTCTCTCTCTCTCTCTCTCTCTCTCTCTCTCTCTCTCTCTCTCTCTCTCTCTCTCTCTTTCTCTCGTTGATTATGTAGAAGGAGAAAGCCCACCGTGGGTGGCGCTATTCCCTTAGGTAGGGGATCTTGAGCTATCTGAGAGTGATGAAAGCTAGCCGAGTACAAACAGCAAGCAAGCAGGCAACTATGCATTTATTTTTTGTCTTCCACCGTGGATGTAATGTTTAATTCCCACCTTTACTTCTTCACAATGATAGACTATAACTGGGAATTATAAGTCAAATGAGCCCTTTCTCTCTAAACTTGCTCTTTGTCAGAGATTTTTATCACAGCAACAGAAATGAAACCAGAGCAGCCGCCTAACACCTTATCTTCTGCTCTCTGATCATCTTGTCATTCCACAGGCTGCAGTGTTCACAGACTTCAGATATACTTGAAGATGGAAGGGCTGAATGTTTTCTTACTTACCCCTGCTCTGTTAAGACTAAACAAATAAAAAAAATTAATTCTCAGTAGCCCCCAAATGGAAAGTCTTATTTTTACTCTGTAGAGCCAAAAATCGTTTTACGGAAGATCGTTTCCAGTCTCTTAAAAAAAAAGCATCAATTATGACCAAGTGTAAGTCCAGCGTAGGAGCCAGGATTCAAGAGCCATCTTTCTCATTGAGCCTCAGGTCTGGTATTTGATGAGCTGGGCCTTCTGCCTAAACAGATTAAATGGCCCTTATCACCCTGGAACCAGAGTTGTTTTTGACTTTGGATATTGTTCAGATTTGGTAATATTCTCATCTCTCTTGTCTGTAGCCCATAAGGACAGCTGATATTTAGAGAACACATACCAAGCAGAGCTACAGGTACAAGGTTCTGGTAGAGCACTTCCCTGGCATGCTCAAGGCCTTGGAACTTCAGGAAGAAAACTAAGAAACTTCCCATCTAAGAGGACTTACCGTGTGTCTGTTACTGATAGAAACACTGCTAATCCATGTTAACTCAGTCCATAAACAATACCAAGAATTTGTTTGTAGCTTGTCTCTGTTCTACAGAAGTGGAAACTAGGGTCAGACAGTAGGGGGACCTCATGTCAAAGTAGAAAGAATCCACTTCTTACCTCTGTGCCAAATTCAGTCTCTGTTTCTTTCTCTCTGGAGGGACTGCGCAGGCGCCTGGGTCTAGGGGTGGGGACATCCCGCAACAATGCGCTTTCTGCCTTGGACTTAAAAACCAAATAGCAAAGTATTACATATAGCAAATTATCAGAGAACTTCAGCTGCTACCTCAATAAAGAAGAATCAGTAAAACAATTGCACACTGTCCCTCTGTAGAGCAGAGCAAGGACAATAGTTTAGAAGGACGACCACCACTTTTCAGTGCAATGTTCATCTTCCCCAATGCTACGTATATTGACATTTTAGGTCTTAAAGAGGAGACGGAATGGCTCTCAGCTCCACACAGTTTGGATCATACAAAGCAAGCAAGGCAAGCCCTGGAAAACTGCAATCAGTTCTGAAGGGAACATTCCCGCTGTGTGTCTTACCCTTGCAGCCTGAAGTTTCTCCCTCATGCGTTCCCTCATGGAAAATTCTGCAAAGCCGGTTCTAGAAGCTGAAGGGATGGGAGGTAAGCCTTAAAAATAAATACACAAAGGAAAATTACTTTCAAAACATTTATCCCCCTTAGGGGGTGAGTTAAGTATAAAAAGGGATGTAATTTTGCTAGTCCAGAGCTGCACATAAGCAAACAGGCCACAATGCTAAGGCCTCTTTTGAAGATGGAAGTACATGCATTGGTTTCTTGGGGACTGGCATAGAAAACTGGGTCCTGCTGGGGACTGTCGTTTTGGTTTAACCAAGACTAGAATGCCTAGTGCAGCTACCAACTGCTCAAGGCACACAAACACTTGCCAACCCCATCAGCACTGGACTCCACCATGTTGTTTCTTGGGTGGATGAATGGGCGGCTGAGGAGTGGAGATTTCAGGGTTAAGCCTCACTTGACCTAGAGAAATCTTTGCTGAAGACATAGCCATAGCCCTTGTCTGTGTCACTGAGACAATGTGCATATCATAGATATTTTTGAATGTAGATGGGAACCCCTTGAACATATTCACAGCTATCATGTGTTGGGTATGGTTCCGTGTGTGGAATGAATTTTCGTATGGATCTCTACAGCATCTTTGCTGGGTTGTCACCAGATGATTACTCCAGGCTCAAGTGTTATCATCACTGGGCATCACTGATGATGAAGACAGTGAGCTCAAGATGACAAATGACTGACTTCCCTGATCACATGCCCAGAAAAATAGAACACTTGAGATCTGCTCCCAGTTCTGTTCTTTGCTAACCAACACCACCCCAAGAAGGCTGCGGGATGCAGGAAGTGAGATGGTGTTTGATAGGTAGAATATTTTGGCTCATTGGAATCGAATCTGTAGTGGGAAGCTGGAGCAGGTGATTTTGCAGGATTTGGGGATGAAGGGATAGGGAGCCTCTAATGTCCTGCTAAGAAGTCTTGACTCTGTTTTCTGTGGAAGGCCTGAAGCAGGTGGAGAGAGCCAATGTCATTAGTGTTTCCAACATTTCCACCTGGAGGGCAGATACAGGTTGGCTGGGGTGCAGTATGTGCACCAGAAACCCAGTTAGCATGTCATGGCCTGAGATCATAAGGAGAGAGGGTCAGACAAAGAGAAAGAAAGAAGGAGGGAGGAGTTAAGGAATGGAGGGAGAGAGAGAGGGGGGAGGGAGGGAGGGAGGGAGAGAGAGAGAGAGAGACAGAGAGAGAGAGAGAGAGAGAGAGACAGAGAGAGAGACAGAGAGAGAGAGGGAGAGAGAGAGAGAGAGAGAGAGAGAGAGAGAGAGAGAGAGAGACTGATTCTTTTTTTTTTTTTATATTTTTATTACATATTTTCCTCAATTACATTTCCAATACTATCCCAAAAGTCCCCCATAGCGCCCCCCACTTCCCTACCCACCCATTCCCATTCTTTTGGCCCTGGCATTCCCCTATATTGGGGCATATAAAGTTTGCAAGTCCAATGGGCCTCTCTTTCCATTGATGGCCGACTAGGCCATCTTTCGATACATATGCAGCTAGAGACAAGAGCTCCAGGGTTCTGGTTAGTACATCATGTTGTTCCAACAATAGGGTTGCAGATCCCTTTAGCTCCTTGGGTACTTTCTCTAGATTCTCCATTGGGAGCCCTGTGATACATCCAATAGCTGACTGTGAACATCCACTCCTGTGTTTGCTAGGCCCCGGCATCGTATCACAAGAGATAGCTATATTTGGGTCCTTTCAGCAAGATCTTGCTAGTGTATGCAATGGTGTCAGCGTTTAGAAGCTGATTATGGGACGGATCCCTGGATACAGCAGTCTCTAAATGGTCCATCCTTTCATCACAGCTACGAACTTTGTCTCTGTAACTCCTTCCCTGGGTGTTTTGTTCCCAATTCTAAGAAGGTGCACAGTGTCCACACTTTGGTCTTCATTCTTCTTGAGTTTCATGCGTTTATCAAATTGTATCTTATATCTTGGGTATCCTAAGTTTTGGGCTAATATCCACTTATCAATGAATACATATTGTGTGAGTTCTTTTGTGATTGTGTTACTTCACTCAAGATGATGCCCTCCAGGTCCATCCATTTGGCTAGGAATTTCATAAATTCATTCTTTTTAATAGCTGAGTAGTACTCCATTGTGTAAATGTACCATAATTTCTGTATCCATTCCTCTGTTGAGGGACATCTGGGTTCTTTCCAGCTTCTGGCTATTATAAATAGGGCTGCTATGAACATAGTGGAGCATGTGTCCTTTTTACCGGTTGGGACATCTTCTGGATATATGCCCAGGAGAGGTATTGCTGGATCCTCCGGTAGTACTATGTCCAATTTTCTGAGGAACCGCCAGACTGATTTCCAGAGTGGTTGTACAAACTTGCAATCCCACCAACAATGGAGGAGTGTTCCTCTTTCTCCACATCCTCGCCAGCATCTGCTGTCACCTGAATTTTTGATCTTAGCCATTCTGACTGGTGTGAGGTGGAATCTCAGGGTTGTTTTGATTTGCATTTCCCTGATGATTAAGGATGTTGAACATTTTTTCAGGTGCTTCTCTGCCATTCGGTATTCCTCAGGTGAGAATTCTTTGTTCAGTTCTGAGCCCCATTTTTTAATGGGGTTATTTGACTTTCTGGAGTCCACCTTCTTGAGTTCTTTATATATATTGGATATTAGTCCCTTATCTGATTTAGGATAGGTGAAGATCCTTTCCCAATCTGTTGGTGGTTTTTTTGTCTTATTGATGGTGTCTTTAGCCTTGCAGAAGCTTTGTAGTTTCATGAGGTCCCACTTGTCAATTCTCGATCTTACAGCACAAGCCATTACTGTTCTATTCAGGAATTTTTCCCCTGTGCCCATATCTTCAAGGCTTTTCCCCACTTTCTCCTCTATAAGTTTCAGTGTCTCTGGTTTTATGTGAAGTTCCTTGATCCACTTAGACTTGACCTTAGTACATGGAGATAGGAATGGATCGATTCGCATTCTTCTACATGTTAACAACCAGTTGTGCCAGCACCATTTGTTGAAAATGCTGTCTTTCTTCCACTGGATGTTTTTAGCTCCCTTGTCGAAGATCAAGTGACCATAGGTGTGTGGGTTCATTTCTGGGTCTTCAATTCTATTCCATTGGTCTATTTGTCTGTCACTATACCAGTACCATGCAGTTTTTATCACAATTGCTCTGTAGTAGAGCTTTAGGTCCGGCATGGTGATTCCACCAGAGGTTCTTTTATCCTTGAGAAGAGTTTTTGCTATCCTAGGTTTTTTGTTATTCCAGATGAATTTGCAGATTGCACTTTCTAATTCGTTGAAGAATTGATTTGGAATTTTGATGGGGATTGCATTGAATCTGTAGATTGCTTTTGGCAAGATAGCCATTTTTACAATGTTGATCCTGCCAATCCATGAGCATGGGAGATCTTTCCATCTTCTGAGATCTTCTATAATTTCTTTCTTCAGAGACTTGAAGTTTTTATTATACAGATCTTTCACTTCCTTAGTTAGAGTCACGCCAAGATATTTTATATTATTTGTGACTATTGAGAAGGGTGTTGTTTCCCTAATTTCTTTCTCAGCCTGTTTATTCTTTGTGTAGAGAAAGGCCATTGATTTGTTTGAGTTAATTTTATATCCAGCTACTTCACCGAAGCTGTTTATCAGGCTTAGGAGTTCTCTGGTGGAATTTTTAGGGTCACTTATATATACTATCATATCATCTGCAAAAAGTGATATTTTGACTTCATCTTTTCCAATTTGTATCCCTTTGATCTCCTTTTGTTGTCGAATTGCTCTGGCTAGGACTTCAAGTACAATGTTGAATAGGTATGGAGAAAGTGGACAGCCTTGTCTAGTCCCTGATTTTAGAGGGATTGCTTCAAGCTTCTCACCATTTACTTTGATGTTGGCTACTGGTTTGCTGTAGATTGCTTTTATCATGTTTAGGTATGGGCCTTGAATTCCTGATCTTTCCAAGACTTTTATCATGAATGGGTGTTGGATCTTGTCAAATGCTTTTTCCGCATCTAAGGAGATGACCATGTGGTTTTTGTCTTTGAGTTTGTTTATATACTGGATTACGTTGATGGATTTCCGTATATTGAACCATCCCTGCATCCCTGGGATGAAACCTACTTGGTCAGGATGGATGATTGTTTTGATGTGTTCTTGGATTCGGTTAGCAAGAACTTTATTGAGGATTTTTGCATCAATATTCATAAGGGATATTGGTCTGAAGTTTTCTATCTTTGTTGGGTCTTTTTGTGGTTTAGGTATCAGAGTAATTGTGGCTTCATAGAATGAGTTGGGTAGAGTACCTTCTGTTTCTATTTTGTGGAATAGTTTGTGAAGAACTGGGATTAGATCTTCTTTGAAGGTCTGATAGAACTCTGCACTAAACCCATCTGGTCCTGGGCTTTTTTTAGTTGGGAGACTATTAATGACTGCTTCTATTTCTTTGGGGGATATAGGGCTGTTTAGATCATTAACCTGATCTTGATTCAGCTTTGGTACCTGGTATCTGTCTAGGAACTTGTCCATTTCATCCAGGTTCTCCAGTTTTGTTGAGTATAGCCTTTGGTAGAAGGATCTGATGGTGTTTTGGATGTCTTCAGGATCTGTTGTTATGTCTCCTTTTTCATTTCTGATTTTGTTAATTAGGATGCATTCCCTGTGCCCTCTAGTGAGTCTGGCTAAGGGTTTATCTATCTTGTTGATTTTCTCAAAGAACCAGCTCCTTGATTGGTTGATTCTTTGAATAGTTTTTCTTGTTTCCACTTGGTTGATTTCACCCCTGAGTTTGATTATTTCCTGCCATCTACTCCTCTTGGGTGAATTTGCTTCCTTTTGTTCTAATGCTTTTAGGTGTGTTGTCAAGCTGCTAATGTGTGCTCTCTCTAGTTTCCTTTTGGAGGCACTCAGAGCTATGAGTTTTCCTCTTAAAAATGCTTTCATTGCGTCCCATAAGTTTGGGTATGTTGTGGCTTCATTTTCATTGAACTCTAAAAAGTCCTTAATTTCTTTCTTTATTCCTTCCTTGACCAAGGTATCATTGAGAAGAGTGTTGTTCAGTTTCCACGTGAAGGTTGGCTTTCTATTATTTATTTTGTTATTGAAGATCAGCCTTAGTCCATGGTGATCTGATAGGATGCATGGGACAATTTCAATATTTTTATATCTGTTGAGGCCTGTTTTGTGACCAATTATGTGGTCAATTTTGGAGAAGGTACCATGAGGTGCTGAGAAGAAGGTATATCCTTTTGTTTTAGGATAGAATGTTCTGTAGATATCTGCCAGATCCATTTGATTCATAATTTCTCTTAGTTTCACTGTGTCCCTGTTTAGTTTCTGTTTCCATGATCTGTCCATTGGTGAAAGTGGTGTGTTGAAGTCTCCCACTATTATTGTATGAGGTGCAATGTATGCTTTGAGCTTTACTAAAGTTTCTTTAATGAATGTGGCTGCCTTTATATTTGGAGCATAGATATTCAGGATTGATAGTTCCTCTTGGAGGATTTTACCTTTGATGAGTATGAAGTGTCCCTCCCTGTCTTTTTTAATGACTTTGGGTTGGAAGTCAATCTTATCAGATATTAGAATGGCTACTCCAGCTTGTTTCTTCATGCCATTTGCTTGGAAAATTGTTTTCCAGCCTTTCATTCTGAGGTAGTGTCTATCCTTTTCTCTGAGATGAGTTTCCTGTAAGCAGCAAAATGTTGGGTCTTGTTTGTGTAGCCAGTTTGTTAGTCTATGTCTTTTTATCGGGGAGTTGAGTCCATTGATATTAAGAGATATTAAGGAAAAGTAATTGTTGTTTCCTGTTATTTTTGATGTTAAAGTTGGCATTTTGTTCTTGTGGCTGTCTTCTTTTAGGTTTGTTGAGGGATTACCTTCTTGTTGTTTCTAGGGCGTGGTTCCTGTCCTTGTATTGGTTTTTTTCTGTTATTATCCTTTGAAGGGCTGGATTCGTGGAGAGATAATGTGTGAATTTGGTTTTGTCGTGGAATACTTTGGTTTCTCCATCTATGTTAATTGAGAGTTTGGCTGGGTATAGTAGCCTGGGCTGGAATTTGTGTTCTTTTAGTGTCTGTATAACATCTGTCCAGGATCTTCTGGCTTTCATAGTCTCTGGTGAAAAGTCTGGTGTAATTCTGATAGGCTTGCCTTTATATGTTACTTGGCCTTTTTCTCTTACTGCTTTTAGTATTCTATCTTTATTTAGAGCATTTGTTGCTCTGATTATTATGTGTCGGGAGGTATTTCTTTTCTGGTCCAGTGTATTTGGAGTTCTGTAGGCTTCTTGTATGTTCATGGGCATCTCTTTCTTTAGATTTGGGAAGTTTTCTTCTATAATTTTGTTGAAGATGTTTGCTGGTCCTTTGAGTTGAAAATCTTCATTCTCATCCACTCCTATTATCCGTAGGTTTGGTCTTCTCATTATGTCCTGTATTTCTTGGATGTTTTGAGTTAGGATCTTTTTGCATTTTACATTTTCCTTGTTATTGTGCCGATGTTCTCTATGGAATCTTCTGCACCTGAGATTCTCTCTTCCATCTCTTGTATTCTGTTGCTGATGCTCGTATCTATGGTTCCAGATTTCTTTCCTAAGGTTTCTATCTCCAGTGTTGCCTCATTTTGGGTTTTCTTTATTGTGTCTACTTCCCTTTTTAGGTCTAGTATGGTTTTGTTCATTTCCATCATCTGTTTGGATGTGTTTTCCTGTTTTTCTGTAAGGACTTCTACCTGTTTGATTATGTTATCATGTTTTTCTCTAAGGATTTGTAACTCTTTAGCAGTGTTCTCCTGCAATTCTTTAAGGGATTTTTGTGCTTCCTCTTTATTGTCTTCTGCCTTTTTAGCAGTGTTCTCCTGCATTTCTTTAAGTGTGTTATTAAAGTCCTTCTTGAAGTCCTCTATCATCATCAGGAGATATGCTTTTAAATCCGTGTCTAGCTTTTCCGGTGTGTTGGGGTGCCCTGGACTGGGAGAAGTGGGGGTGCTGGGTTCTGATGATGGTGAGTGGTCTTGGTTTCTGTTAGTAAGATTATTACGTTTACCTTTCGCCATCTGGTAATCTCTGGGGTTAGTTGTTATCGTTGTCACTATTTAAAGATTGGAGCAGAAGCTGTGTTCCACTCACCAGCAGTCTCTAAATCCTGCGGCGGGGGTCGTGGGTAGCTGATGGTACCCCGGTGCTGGTCCAGCCGGAAGAGGCCTGTGGTCCTACTCAGGCCGTTTTTCTGCTTCCCTAACTAATGCAGTCTCTGGTCCCGTGTGCAATTGGATTGGAGCAGAAGCTGTGTTTCACTCTCCAGAAGTCTTAAGATCCTGTGGTGGGTGTTGTGGGTGGCTGGTGAGTGTCAGCCGACCCTGCGCCCCAGCTGCCCCGGTGCTTTTCTGACCGGAAGAGGGTTGTGGCCCTATGTAGGCCGGATTTATCTCTCCCCAACCAGAGCAGTCTCAGGTCCCGCGTGATTGGACTGGAGCAGAAGCTGTGTTCCACTCACCAGCAGTCCCAAAATCCTGCGGCGGGGGTCGTGGGTAGCTGGCGGGTGTCAGGCAACCCTGCGCTCCCGCTACCCTGGCGCTGATCCGGCCGGGTGAGGCCTGTGGCCCTACTCAGGCCGGTTTCTGCTTCCCTAACTAAGGCAGTCTCAGGTCCCGCGCAATTGGATTGGAGCAGAAGCTGTGTTCCACTCACCAGCAGTCCCAAAATCCTGCGGCGGGGGTCGTGGGTAGCTGGCGGGTGTCAGGCAACCCTGCGCTCCCGCTACCCCGGCGCTGATCCAGCCGGATGAGGCCTGTGGTCCTACTCAGGCCGGTTTCTGCTTCCCTAACTAATGCAGTCTCAGGTCCCGCGCAATTGGATTGGAGCAGAAGCTGTGCTCCACTCACCAGAAGTCTTAAGATCCTGTCGAGAGACTGATTCTTAATAGCAACTGGATCTAGGAACAGCTCACATACAGAACTCTTAAGTCACAGTCAAACTTACTGAGTCAGAATATGAGCAAGTCCAAGCAGTGTGGCTGCTACGGCTACACTCAGGAGGACTCTGGTAGAAGATAAGGAGAAGGCGAGGGTGGTAAGAGTTGACCAAGGCCATCAAGATTGTAATGCTACTGAGAAAGATGGGTGAGGAGGAGGAGAACCAGGCTGGGAGTTCCCAGGGAGAAACTTGGGATGGAAATGGGAACCAATATCAGAGCCACATATTCAGAGAAAGAGAAGAATAGAAAGTGTCTAACATCTCATTACAAAGTGTATCAAGAAGGAAATGGTGGCTGGGTGTGGTGGCACACGCCTTTAATCCCAGCACTCGGGAGGCAGAGGCAGGCAAATTTCTGAGATTGAGGCCAGCCTGGTCTACAGAGTGAGTTCCAGGACAGCCAGGACTAAACAGAGAAACCCTGCCTCGAAAAAACAAAAACAAACAAACAAACAAACAAACAAACAAAAAAGAAGGAAATGGTGTACAGTGCGTGGAGATGGTAGGAAGGTCTGGAAGCCATCTGAGAACAGGAGACTGATGTAGCCTCAGGCTAAAGGGCTTAGTAGGCAGCAATGCTTCCCGCCATGCTGGTTCAGTGGCAGTGACTATATTTTAATGGAATATCCCAGACTTCTCTCATTATCTGTGAGTTCCTTCATGCTGTTCCATCAATCTTTAACAACTTTATGAATTATTTTCTTCACAATCACTGTGTTTGAGTATGTGGAATCTTTGTTCTTGCCAGTTTTTCAGCCATTTTCTGAATGTGTATCTTCCTGTACATATAATCACATCCTTCCCTAAAGCTGGCAAGTCCAGGCTCCTCCCAGGGCAGGACAAACCCAGCCAGTGTGGAACTGCATAGATGGTTCAGTAATGGAGACATGGGGAAATGTCTTAGGAGGTCTTAGTATTTAGAACAGGTCAAAATCACTGATTTCTATACTATATCCCAACAAAGATTAAAGAACCAGGCTGGAGAGATGGCTCAATAGTTAAGAGCTTTGCCTGTTCTTCCAGAGGTCCTGAGTTCAATTGCCAGCAACCACATGGTAGCTCACAATCATCTGTAATAGCATCAGATGCCCTCTTTTGGTGTGTCTGAAGACAGCTACAGTGTATTCACATATATAAAATAAATAATTCGTTAACAACAAACAAATAAACAAACAAAGATTAAAGTACCTAGTCATGAGGTCAAAGACAATGAATTAGCACCATGGCTTTCATTGGTTACCATGGTAGCAATGGTTTCACAATATCGCTCACGACAACAGTCATGGCCACCATCAGCTTAGACTCAAATAACACTGACATTTATTTTATCTGAAGCATCTTTTAAAGTATAATGTCCTGCACATCCTCATCGCTGCTGTGTGAGTATTCTCTTGACTGATGGGTTGTTACCATTGACCAGATGTGAAAGCATCTGCCAAGGGCCTTTTCATCATGGTGCTCACATTCTGGCAGGGAGATCAGAATTAGGAAATGTTTAAAACCTCTAAAGGTCTTTCTCCACATAATCTCACCACCCCCCAAGTCTTAAAACATATTGAGACATGTCTTAAATATCAGCAATTTTTAAGGATTAAAGGAGGAATGAAATCAGAGAAGCATCGATTTCTTAGGGCACTGAAATTATGTTATGCGGTTCTTCTAATTAGCACACTCGTCCCAGATGCTCCACAGTAACCAGTCTCACTCCTTCAGGCAGCTCTTATGGGTGTAACAGCAGAACACTTGTTTCCTGTGTCTGTCTCTCTGGGTCTTGATGACTTTGAAAATGTATGTCTGAAATACATCATCTGTTTCATTTACTTAAATTTTACTGAATTTTCTTTTCCACCAGATCTGAGTAACGCTCCCCAAAGTGATACTTTAATCAGAGGAACTAGCAAGAACGGAGAGAAAACAAACAACAGATGTTAGTGAGACATGGCTTCACGCTGGACTGTTACTTGTTAAGAGATGGTACAAGGGAAGGAAAGGTCAAGGTAAGAATCATGCATACTCATCCAGGGGGATCGACAGTAAAAGGCTGCGGAGCACAGTCTGCTCAGAGCGGTTAGTATGCACACACCTCTAAACCAACAAGGCCTGAAGACAGAGTAGATAGGCTAGTTCTAGACACAATTCACCTAACACATAGTGTGAAGTGCATCTGAATTTTAGCCTAGGGTGAGGCCAAAATCAGAGCCAGTCTGTGTCTTCAAGGCTGTTGGATGTCATGTCAAGACTGGGGGAGGGCAGATTGTAAGTCAACAACATCACTTCAGACAGGCACAAGACTTGTGGGAGCCCAAGGAGGGTCCACTGGACCCACTGGACCTAGGGAATGCTTTCTAAAGGAGACAATTATGTGTACTGAAGTTTGAAAGATGAGTAGTCAGGATAAAACAAGTAAAATGTCAACAACAATAACAAAAATCTAATAATCAACGAGTTATTTTGAGAAGTCAGGGGTGGACTCTGGAAAAAAAGAGCAGGAATGGTTGGGTCTATAATTCCATGAAGATTCTAACTGATTCTATGCCTCTTTTTAGGAGTTTTCTATAGTCTCTGAAGAACTGCTGCTACTGGATTGAATAATTAAGTCTATGGAGCACCCAAGGTTAAGTGTGTGGATCCACATTGATGCATCAGGCAGCAAGTGGGAACACAGGTTATTAGAGCCAGAACCTGTTTTCATTGCTTCTGCTGTTAATACCTCCTAGATCGTGTCTCTAATCTACTAAACAATGCCTGAGAATAGGATTACTTGGGAAATTAAATAAGATAATACACATAAAAAGACCTTAGTATGGTACCTTTCGTATCATTGCCTAGCTCAGAACATGGTCTTAAGTTCTTGACATTTTCAGATGTATCTGATTTATCCGTTTCTTTCAACATCCATGGCTCTGTCTATCTAGAGTAAAAGCTCCAGACAATCCAGAAAGTTCCATAGCTTTCTCAGTATTACTCAGGGATGCAAACTTTCATGTTACTGCTGGGGAGAACACAAAAGTGGAGGTTTCACCTGAGAACTGTAGCTAAATAATGTTTGTTAGGAGTTATGATGAATAGCCTCACAATTGGTTTATGGAACATTTAACTCAAATCAGCAAGCCTTTCCCATGGGCTCAGACTACGAACACAGAACTTCTCCAGAACATTTAAAAGCGGGACAGGAAGAGGCATGCAATGAAGGTTCAACATATGAAAACCAACTTCAGAGTAAGGACCAAAACCACTCGGTCATCCCAACTGACACAGAAAAGGTGACTGACAGAATTTAATACTTCTTCAGGATAAAAACGATCATAACATAGAAAGAGAAGGAATGACCTCAATATAATAAAGAGAATTTAAAAGCCTCACAACTGATGCCATATTCAGTTGTCAAAAATTATTTTTTCCCTCCAAGATCAGGAACAAAGAAAGATAGCAGCTTTTGCTCTTTCTGTTCAACAGAGTTTTGAGTCTCTTACCCAGCTCAACAAAGGAAGAAAAATACATTTTAAAAAATCACTCTGATTGGGAAGTTAAAAGCCTAATTATCTCTATTTCAGTGATTACATGATTTGGTATAATGAAATTCTAGTGATTCCACAAAAGACTCGTTAGAACAACACACGAATTCAGCAAAGTTTTGGGATACAAAACCAATGTACAAAAATGAGTTGCATTTGTATATACCAAATATAAACGGTTCAAAATGAAATTAAGAAAACAATTCTACTTAGAATAACATCAGAAACTATGTAATACACTTAAAAGGAAGTCAATGGAGGAAGTGAAGGGTGTATAGACTCAAAACTAAAATTCGGCTGAAAAGAAGTAAAGATGAGAAAAATAAACCCAAGGACTGTTTGTAGACTTACAGACTCAGTGTTGTTAAAATGTCAACACTACCCAAACAATCTGTAGGTATACCACAATCCTTGTGAAAAGCACAATGATTTTTGTTTTGCAGAAATAGAAATGTCTACCCTGGAGTGCTTAGGGGTCACTGAAGGACCTTGAATAACTGAAGCAGTTTTGAAAGTGAACAACCTTCAAGGTCTCACATTCCTTAATTCCAAAACTCGTTTCAAAGTTGAAGTCATCAAAACTGCATGGTAGTAGCATAAAGACAGAAATGTAACCCAATGGAATAGTATGGAGAGCCCAGAAATAAATCCCTGACTATATGGTCAAATGATCCTCAACAGATGTGCCAAGACCAATCAATAAGAAAGCATTTCTAGTCAACAATTGGAGCTGGGAAAACACATGTCCCAAGACAAGAGAATGATATTGGCATCTGGTGAGATGGCTCAGGGGAAAAGGCACTTGCCACCGAGTCTGACAACCTGAGTTCTATGATTCACATAAGTTGTCCTGGAACCTTCATATGTGCGCTGTGGACACACATATGCCACTTAACAATGTAAAAGATTAAATTAATTAATAAAATATGAAATTGGACCCTTACCCAATAAGCAAAAAGTAACTCAAAATGAATAAGGGAAAAGATTATGACATTAAACTGGGCCATGATCTTTAGGATAATGACACCAAATACAAAAGTATCAACAACCAATTACTGGAGCTACATCAAACTTTAGAAACTTTTGTGCACCGAAGGGTGGCACAATCTGCAGAGCAAACACAGTGCACACGAGGAAGCTCTGCTCTAGCAGAACAGTCTGTTCCCAGCAGCTCACAGGCACATGCCCAGGAGGTGAGGTGTGTACTGAAAGAAACCAGCTCAGGGGACAGGATGGAGGGGAGAAAGGACTGCTCTCCATAGAGGGGTGAGGAAGCCTTCTCCAGTCCCAGCCTCTCACTCCCTCCACCAGAGTCCTACATCCATACACCATGTCCACCTGGATAACCATGGAACATCTTGTCCTCTGCATCTTTATTCCTGATCACCAGCCCTCACACATGTCCTTGCTGCTGCCCTGTTCCCCTGAAGATGGCAGCCTCGCTTGCCCAGTTGCTAATTCAAAGCCATGGAGTCACCCACTGTGCCTGAGCAAGTCTACTCCATCTGGTAATAAGGATCCTCTGCGATGAATTCAGTGAGCTTCTGAATTTTAATAAAGCCATGCAATCTATGAGATTTAGTTAGGGCATCCCAAGCTGATAAAGGCAAAGGCAAAGGAACAGCTATGTAGACTCAATCTTGGTCTGCTGTTCTGGGATTCTTAGCAGCTCTAATTGCATGACTCTTTCAGTTGTCAGAGCCACACTTTTCTCAGGGTTAGACTTAGGTCAGCAGCTTCCAAAGGCATTGAATGTCTAACAGTCACTCTACTTCCCAGCTCTGCCACAGTACAAGAGTGTAACTGGAAGAATGCAGCACATTTCCCTTGTCTACAGTGGGCTCACAATGAACGATGCTCACTGTATGGAGAAGAACAAATGCTGTAAAGTCCAAGGACAGACGGAGGCTCTTTAAAACAAAAGTCCTCCTTGTATGTACATATGTCCACATGAATCTGTGTGCCTGAGTGCAGGTATGAGTTTGTCTCTGTTAGCCCATTATAAATCACAGGAGTTTGTCCTCTCCTTCCACCTTGTTTGCAACAGGGTCTCTTGGTTGCTTGCCTGTGTGTGTGCCAGGCTAGCTGGATGGTAAGTATTGAGGGATTCTCCTGTCTCCACCTCCCATAGGAAGTGTTGACATAGGGGTAGTGGGGTTACAGATATGTGCTACCACGTATGGCTTTTACACAGGTTCTGGGGACTTGAACTTGAGTCTTCACACTTGCAAGGCCAAGAGCTTTTCCTACTGAGCCACCTCCCCCAGCCCCCAGCTTCCTGGAAGTTCGTGTGCAGGGGACAGGTGTCAGTGGGGTAAAGAGTGAGTTGCATCACCTCTGTTTTTCAGTCGGGTTCCTCTTCTGCTTCACCGCCCTCGTGTCTCCTCTGTGCCACTCTCCTTTCAATTCTGACATATCTGACATTACTCATGCCTTTTCTACTTCACTTCCTACTAGATATCTTTCCTGGTTATAGAGAAGCCCCCAAACTTTCTGTCTTGGCTTCTAGTCTGATGCTATCCTAAAAAATTGTACCACAGAGTTGCAGTAAAGTGAGTGAAGCCCCCTTCAAGAAGGGCTTCCAAAACTCAACCTCTGAGTGTCACTATACTCCCTTTAGCTTTGTCCTATCCAGGCAGCCTTGCTCCTGGTCATACATTAAAAACAATGCTCCCAATCAAGCCTCATACTGCTCAGTGCTGAGCCTGTGGTTGGCAGTTAATAACTACCAGCCAAATAAACCAAGGTACTCACTCCGCGGGCCCCACCGGGCTGTCAAGCTCAGGAGGTTGGTCTCGGGCTCTTCCTCCACCACTTCTTGCTGCCCACCATCTTGGAATTTGTCTGACACCATTTCCTCAGGGGGAGAGGCGGGTGGCTGTGAATAGATCAGAGGTTTCTGTGACATCTAGAGTTTAGTTGGCTCAGTTCCTTTTAAGAAGTGGTGGGTACCTTAGAAGGGATGGGCCCTAGTACCATCCATGTTATAGACTGTGGTTTCTTGCTCAGATCAGCCTGAGCTGCTACTAACAGTCTTCCTACAATAGTGTTGAGACATCCCAAAATAAGACGATAATTTCCACATTTGCTTGGGGGAAAAAACTTAAAGCTATGTAGGAATCACAGGAGAATACTTCATCTCCAGCTTCAGGTAGACAGGAAAGGACTGTTCAAGCTTCACTGGCTAACCTGGGCTGATTCTGTTTCCACACTGGGTGCACCTGAGGACAGTCTATAGTATCTTCATCAAAGTCTTGAGGAAGCAGGGCTGGTATGGATGTCTGTGTGGCCAGGTAGAATAAAGCTCACAGCCAATTCAGCCTGGCTGTGAACGCTGGGCAAGCCTGTAACCACTTACTCTGTAAAAGCATTCCCATGAATGGGGAACCATGGGCTCTCTCTCTCTCTCTCTCTCTCTCTCTCTCTCTCTCTCTCTCTCTCTCTCTCTCTCTCTCTCTCCCAACTCATTGTTATTGTTATACACAAAGAATTGCAGCATAGAAATTCAGATGGAAATAGATGACTCTAAAGGATATGAACATCTGAATAAAAACCCTGGTCGACATCAAGGCTCTAGAGAAGGCTAAATGAACGGGAGTGTGCGGAAACTCAGCCACTGAGTTATTACATCCCTCCTGTGGCTTTCTCCTACTAGGTCCTGGATGCCAGGCAGCTTTATCGTTGGTCGCTCTCTGTTCACTCTGTGATTCAAAGGCACTTTTTTATCTGACATCTCAGGGTTCCCTGCCCAGGGCTGTAGAACAACAAACAGGCTGAACTGGTAAGAATGGGTAAAAACTTCAGGCACGTGGCCAGAGAGTGGCCCCATGGCGCTGCTGCAGCTCGTCAGTCCCCAGCGCACTTCCCCAGGCTGCATTCAGCCTGCAGGAAAGGTAGAAGGCTCTTTTCTCCCCTCTTTCCCTGGGAAGCAGGAAGTGTGCTGCAAGGAGCTGGAATGGGGGGGGGGTGTCCCCTTCTTTTCCAGTGCCCTCTCCACCGCCCAGGTCTGTTTTCCCTCAGCCGGCAGTCTAGTCTCGTCTTATGACTGCTAACTCAAAATGGCGCTCCCTTTCTTTCCCTCCCAGGCTGGCTTAATGATTACTCCAGGCAAGTCCATAACAAGCCCCTTTCTTGTCTTTCTTCTCCAGGAGAGCAGCTCCTTAATAAGGGAACTGAGTTACCTTACAGGGATGTTTCCAGCGGAGGAAGGGAACTCCTGCAGAGAGGTGGGGGAACAGGGGCTGCAGGCTGGGGAGACAGGAGTTAATCTTTGACTGAAAATTTGGGACTCGGGATAGGAGAAAGAGGGAGTCTCTTAAGATTTGTAATCCTGCACTGCCATCTACCGCCCACCATAGTCTATGGCCATCAGTGGCAATACTCAAATTAGCTGCTTTCCTTTTTCCTAGACTTGAAGAGAAAGGAAGAAAGGAAGAAAGGAAGGAAGGAAGGAAGAAAGAAAGAAAGAAAGAAAGAAAGAAAGAAAGAAAGAAAGAAAGAAAGAAAGAAAGAAAGAAAGGAGGGAGAGAGGGAGGAAGAAAGGAAGGAAGGAGAGAGAAAGAAAGAAGGAAAGAAAGAAAGAGAGAAAGAAAGGAAGGAAGGAAGGAAAGGAGGGAGGGAGGAAGGAAGGAAGAAAAGAAGAAAGAAAGGAAGAAAGAAAGAAAAGGAAAGAAGGAAGCAAGAAAGGAAGGAAGAAAGGAAGAAAGAGAGGAGAGAGAGAAAGCAAGCTCTTAATATTGGTCATAGCTTTATTCTGAGTACCATCTCTATAAGCCCGATAACCAGCATCTCACATTAGACACATCCCTGCCCCACAGCTTCCAGGAGTAAGCCCAGAGAGGGATGTTTTCTGCAGGGCCATTATAGTTAAGTTTCTATTGCTGCGACCAAAAGCAACTTGAAGAGAAAAGGGCTTTTTTCATCTTACACATCTAGGTAATAGATCATCACAGAGGGAAGTCAGGGTGGGAATTCATTGCAGGAACCCAAAGGCAGGAACTGAAGGAGAGATTGTGGAGGGAGTGGTACTGCTTACTGTATTGCTGCCAGGCTCTTGATCACCTACCTGCCTTTACTATACAGACACTGCCCACAGTGGACCAGACCCTTCTACATCAATTATTAAACAAGCAAAGGCTCCACAGATATCCCACGAGTGTCAGGCTGACAGCCAAGATTAGCCATCACAGGTGTATCCTGTGTGGCTCCCCAGAGATGCGCGCAGGCCTTCTGTCCATCAGTGACGTGGATCAGTAACACTCTGCCCAGACAGACACAGGTTCTCATCACCTCTCACCTTTTTCTTTCTCTGCTGTCTTCGCACCTTTGAATTCTTCTTCCGTCTTCCCGCCTCTGTGTCCGCACCATCTCCAGTGAAGTCCTTTGTCAAAAGGAAAAGAGAAGAAAAGACTCTTGAGGTATTGAGTTCCTCCCTGACATCAGTTCCCACCACCACAGGGTTGAGCAAAGGGACAAAAAACAAAATCTAAGTGACCACCTACCCGCCACTCTTCTCAGAATAGATTCGCTCTAGACAACCTTTCCTCTAACTGAAATAAGTGGGATGGTATGGTATTAAGGCTCCTATTTTTATTGTTACAAGTGCTCATTCATACTTTCAACATTTATTGAGTACCTACGGTGTACCAGGTCCTGATGTTATAGGGCAATACACTATGGTCCCCACTCTCACGAAGAAAGGTGAGTATTGAGTGAAGCTTCCAGGACAGATGGAGAGGCAGGGACAGACATGGACTCATGTGTGGGATTTCATTTACTGCTTTCTAAGTTGAGTAGCAGGTAAGGAAAAAGGAACGAATAGTGTAAGTTGAATTAGCAGGAAAAGTTCAACTCACAGGGAATTTTGGCAGATCTCTTTGGACAGGGAAAAGGCCAATGAAGGTCACATTCTTTTTTTCACGTTATGCATTGTACATTTGATACCGAAGAGATTAAAGCTAATATCTCTGATGTGCTCAAACCTTGACATTTTGAGTTATGAAATTTTGTAACTGGGGGCATCGGTACTTTTGAGTGAATGAGACACTTTAAATCTGCTGGCTGTGTAGTACACACCTGCGATCCCTGCACCCAGGAGCTAAGGCAGCGAGCCTGGGCCACCCAGAAAGTTCAAGGGCAGCCTGAGTTCCAAAGTGAGACAATCTCAACAACAAGTCCATCAATTCTCCTACTGCCTCACTAAATCCACTGAAGCAGAATTAGAATGCAGAACTTGGACGTTAGTGTAGAGACCTTGTGTTGTGGCCGATCCACGATCTCCTATCTCCCCATTCCCCTTCCTCCTTGGCTATTGGGATTAGAACATGGAGGTCACTTCCAGAGGAGGGAGCTGAGATCCCAGTTAGAGAATGGGTGTGGCTTGGGCTTTTGTTTTTGTGATGAGCTCTGTCTAACCGGAGTACTGAGTAGAGGCCCCATCCTAACTCCTTTCCCCAGACTTGCTAGCAAAGGACTGTTGTAGCTTAGAGAACACCAAGAGGCTGATGCCCGAGTGGGCAAGCATGGCTTGAAGTCCAATTGTTAGTTTTCTTGGGCTTTGGACAAACTACTGAGACATCTAAGCCATCCTTGGTTTTCAAGTAGTATTCTAATCCTCAGTCCATGGGGAAGTAAGTATCCATAATAGTTATGGGAGGATGGAATGCAAGCTCAAAGTCACAGGGCTCTCTTCACTACTAGATCACCAGAGACTATTTGTTAAGTGAATGAATGACAGACAGAGGTATGTGTGTGGCTTACAATGACCTGTCAGCTTCTTAAAGTGAATCTGTATGACTTTATAAAGGGTGCCACCAGGGGTTAAAGAGACAGTTCATTGGTTAAGAGCACTGGCTGCTGTTCCAGAGACCCCGGTTCAATCCCCAGCATCCACCTGGTGCTCATAACTGTCTGTGACTCCAGTTCCAGGCAACTGGACACCGTCATACAGACATACATGCAGGTAAAACAGCAAAACACATGAAACAAAAATAAACTAAAAAAAAAAAAAAGTGTCCCCAGGCTTTGTTTCCTGTGGTCTCAAACCCATGAACCTTAACCCAAGTGGGAGTAAGGGTTTGGAGGGCCTCTTTGGCTTCTGCTGAGTGGGCACAGTCTCCACTGTAGGTGGCTTCCCTTGTCTGGACAGAAATGGCAAGACTCCAGGGATAGGATTTCCTTCATAACCTCCAGTTATCAGACATGATTAGATTTATTAGAATTGGTGTTCTCAGAGCTAGGCCCAGTAGCATACAGCGAGAGCTGCTATGTGCTGGATTCATGGAATGGTGATGCAAATCCCTAAACATCCAGGTAGAGATTAGACCCCGGGGTGTCTGCAGGCTTGCTTAGCCCTCATTATCTGCCTCCTTCCTCACCAAAGGCAGATAAAGAACCAGTGTGGGTTCTGATAGTTGTTAAATTCAACAAACAGATTGGCCTAAAGGTGCCTCTGTCCTTGTCACATGTGACAAATGATAATGAACTGATACATGAAAATGATAATGAACACAACTATGCAAATGAACTGAACTCTAGATGGGTGTGTATTTTTCTAACAAGTACTTCTGTCTTAGAGAATCCTATCAGTCAATCACAGGGCAGGAAATGATCAAACATTTAAATCAAACAGCCCTAGTCAAATGTTGTCCTTTATAAGAGTTACTTTGGTCATAGTGTCTGTTCACAGCAGCAAAATCCTAACCAAGCAGTCAGGCAAGCTTTTCTAGGCCCTGACTTGTGTTTTTACCCTGTGTACCTGCCACTGTCTGACTGTGCTAAATTTAAGTTATCTGAAGCATTGCTTTTTTTGTGTGTGTGCACATTTTGTGTTCATTTTAGAAGCATCACTTTTAACACATGGAGCAAATGCCTGTTGCTAGACAGAGCTTGCTCACTCACAAGCGGTGACTTACCTCTGAAATTATTTTCACTTTTTCGTCGTTGGCATTCATCTTGTCCGTGATGGCTTCCTGACTGAGAAGGAGCAAGGAAGTGGTCAGGCATAGTGAAGTAAGTGATCAACGTCTCTCTTGCTCTTGATGGACAGAGCCTGGGAAGCTCACACCCAGGCCTGCTGAGCTGTTCCTCACAAGTATTGCAGACCCCAGGAGCCGGTGGCAGAGGAGAAGAAAGAAGGAGGAGGAGAAGGAGGAGAAGAAGTGCAGCCTGCTGGCCAGATTTACCTCAGCCAGAATGCAAAGGACCATTTCTGGCTTTTCTTCCTTTCTGACTGCTAAGTCTTAATTTTTAATCCTCTCCTTTCAATGAGCAGAGAGCTGAGACCTCAGAGAGTGCCAAATCCCCTCACCTCCTGCCACCCCTACTGGGTCCCAGCACTCCCTGTCACCACTTCCCCTTGGTATAGTGCAGTGGTCTCTCTGGTTTCTTCTCTGCTTTCACCCAGCCCAGCTCGAGGCTGTCAATGGGTCCCATCACTGTCCCCTCAAGACCATGATCTTGTCACCTCCCACCCTCACACTGGTGCCCAAACAGTCATTTCTTCTCTCTATATAGGTTCATTCCTATCAGAGTTAAAAATAGCCCATCTTTTCCTTACCCACAAAAATGCCTTCTGTCCACTTCACTTCTCTCTATCTCTCTTGCTCTATTTTTCAGCCTTTCTAGGAAAGCTCTAGAAACACCCCCGACTCCTTTGCCCAACATTTATTATTATGGGTATGTTTGAGGTGTCTAATGCTCCCTATGCCTGCTCCTGCTGGGGGCTCTGTTAATGACTCCAGCATTGCTGTATCTGAGGATCAGTGTTCTTGCTCATGTACTGAACCTCATCAGACATGTCATCAAAACACCTCCTTCACTTGCCTCTGGAACAGGTTTCTTCTTGCTCTTCTTGCCACTCCTGGACTCCACTTCTCAGCACCTCATCTCCTCAGTGCTCCGAGGCTCTGCCCTGCCTGTCCTCACTCCCCTGGCCTAACTCTTGGCCTGACATACCGTATGTACACTGATCTTTCCCACATTAACACCTGAGTTTAAAACACTTCTTCAGAATCCATTATGTGATTGTGTCATGGATACCTTCCCTTGGCCCTAAATGAAGCTCTTGGCCTTTGCCTATTAATTAGCCTGTGCTGCAAACTTCCTGTTAGAGGAAACAAATCCCTTCTACCCAGGACAGAATCTTTGCAGCTGTCTTTAACTGTTACCATTCTTCTATGATATAGTGTACCTATGAAATTTTTATACGTCGACTTGACTAGATCAAGGAATGCTTAAAAATGTGAGAAATTACTATTCTCTGTGTCTGGAAGTGTATTTCCAACGTTACATTGGTGTTTGGATCTGATTGGACTTGGTGGAGAAGAGCCACTTCCAAAATGAAGGGAACCATCTAATTATCCAAGACCTAGAGAGGACAAATACAAAGGGACACTTAGCCTATCCCTCATCCTCTAAGAGTCAGGATGCTTCGAAGCCCAGGTCCCTTGGCCTTAGGACACCAGGCCTCACACCAGTCTCTAAACCTCACCCCCTCATCTCAGGCTTTTGGCCTAAACCTAGGGTGACAGTGGCTTCCCTGGATCAGAGGCCTTTAGACTTGGACTGCTGCTCTCAACTACCAAACTGCAAGGCTCCAAGACTGTAGCCTGCTCACAGTGGGACTCTAGAGTCAGGAGAGACAAGAGTCAAGAAGATCTCTACTCTGTGATAGCGTCTCCATTCAATTTTCCTGAGAAACTCTGGCTCATTTAGCCTTCTGTCCTCCAGAAATCCTGACAGCTTTCCAGGTATATCTAGGACTGTACCAAAAGATGTCTGCTGCTAATACTATGGTCAAGTCAGGCTCCATCATCTCTCTTACAGATTGCCCTGGGAATGTCCAGACTCTTCACTTCCCACATTACTCACCTCCAGTGGTCTCTACATGGAAGCCAGGTTGAATGGTTGGAAATTTAAGTAGGATCATGACATTCCACCACTCAATCTTCCAATGACTTACCTCTGACTAATGAGTGAAGCCTCAAATCTTGTCAAAACCTTATGGTTCCCCTACATGGTTTTGCACTTGGGCCCTCTGGCCTCAGGTCCTTTGCACTTAATGTTTCTTCTACCTAGAGCTTTCTCTTAGAAGCTAGCTATACTATTGGTCTCTCTCTCTCTCTCTCTCTCTCTCTCTCTCTCTCTCTCTCTCTCTCTCTCTCTCTCTCCCCTACCCACTCTGTTACACACACACACACACACACACACACCACCCCACAGTTCTTTTGGGTCTCTAGTAAATTCACTTTCAGAGGTGTCTTTCCTGAGAGTTCTTTATACAGTAACTTTTCCATTGTGTTATCAATCTTCTGAGGACCTCGTGAGTACCTTACAACAACTTCTTTTTCTATAATACTTACCACCAATCAGCATTCGTAATTATATGTCAGCCTTTCCCCATCACTATTAGAATAGAGCTTCAAGAGAGCAGGAGCAGTACTTTGTGTGTTGTTTATCCCCAGAGCCTTTGCCCAGGCCACTTAGTAGACTGACAGTTCATGTGTGTTTGTCAAATGAATGGCTCAGTTGCTATTCGGATCCATTTTTCATGGGCACATTCTGGAGTCCTTCAAAGCCTCGCTAGGATGCTGTGAAGATTCAATGAGAGAAGATGAGGAGAAATATTACACACAGGACTGACAAACCTTAAGCTTTTCTTAATCTTATGGGAGCCAAATCTTAGCTGCTCTGGGGCCCTTAAGCAGCTCACCCCATGTGCTCGGGGGTGGGGGTGGGGGGTTACTGACCCTCCTATGGAGTAAACATGTGAAAGAAAAACAAATGATTTGCTAGTCAGTTGTTCTTCATCCAGACCCTTCCAAACACTCAAGCAGGAGAAGAGAGAGGCTGAAAGCCAACCCAGAGGTAAAGAGGTGTGCGTGGGAATGGGAGGGGGCAGGAAACGTACACAGAGATGCCTACGGACATCAATGGCTCTGACCAACACTTCTGGTCCTTAGAAATTGGAAAGAAAGGATGCAAAGTGTTTTCCACTGACTAAAGTGGAAAACAACCTCTCCACAAATTAAAAACAAGTCGTACATGGAATTAAAAACTCGAGGAGGAAAATGACAGATGTAATGGACTTGTTTCCTCTCTCCCCATTCTTTCCCCATCATTACCTTCCAATGAGTTTTGAGAGAAATCAAAGGACAGCAAAATTGATCTCTCCTCTGAGCACTGCTGGCTCCGAAAAGATGAATAAACACCGCTCGCTCAGCTTTAATAAGCCCCTGTCATCAGTGTTGGCCATGGCCACTTGTTAATACATTCTTTGACAGTGTCAAAATAAAAGCCCTGGGTGTGTGGAGCTGGAGCTTGGCAGTCTCCCCGTGCATGCGTTCTGCTCACCCTGATACAACAGCTCTCAGTAGGATGCGTGTCAATGTAGACCCAAGCAAACCAAGATTTCCGAAATTATGTGAGTGCTTTGTGGTTCCAAAGTTCTCTCTCCCTGGCCCCACTTTAATTTTGTTAAAACAAGATTACCATCACTAGTCTATACTGTCCTTGCTGTGAAAATACAATGGAAAACCACAAACACTATAGCAATGTCCTAATTATATAGGTGACACAAGGCCAGTAATCTATTTTACACAGGGCAGATAACCAACTAATTTTAAAGGAAAGTACCTACACTGTTTTCTGACCACATGAACTGTTTCTAAAGCCAGCCATTAAGAGACATATCCAAGAACCCAGGGATGACCCTCCAAGATACAGAGAAGGACTAAGAGGAAATGGCTATACTATATAAAGTACTTCCTCATTGAGACTGCTCCGAAAGGATGGTGTATTAATTATACAAAGAAATTATGGCTTTAAAGAGTGAGGTCTTTGGAAAAAAAACATAGTCATGGGTTCAAATCCCCATTTTCTCACCTGTGTGTGATCTTGAAACAACACGGCCGATTCTGTAAATTCATAATCAAATGTCCCACCTCAGGTGATCATCATTTCTTATGGGCAACCCATTCTTATGATGGACTCTGTACTGAAATGGTTGTAATAAAGTGACTGTCACAGACCAGGCTCTCTGTGTTGGTAGGGTTTATGGTTTTATTATTATGGATGTTGCCAGAGTTTGGGTTAGAACAGTTGGCAACTCTAACAAGATAGGTTTGGCCACCAGTGCCCCAGTAGGGCAATGAAAGAGAAAAATGGACAAATTAGAGACAACATGATGACTTTGGGAAGTGGAACAGAGCTGCCCAATGATGTCACAGTCTGTTTTCCAGGGTCCTGACATGAAATTTGGGTCTGAATAAAAGGTACCAGGAGGGATACATAGCTAAGCAATTTTGGTCACGGTGTGGTTCTTTCCATCACTGACATGTCATTGTCTCTGTCCCTGTACCTTCTGCAAGGTGACTGACAAGCTGTCAGAACTGTCTTTTGGAGACAAGTCCACCCTTGTGCTGGTACGAGCAGCCCATCTTTCCCTTCTCCCAGTGCTCGGTACTGAGAAAATACAGTTCTGAGAGTCCATTGTTTTAAAGGCTTAGAGTCCATTGTTTTAATGGTCCCATAGCTGAAGGAGAGACACAAATGTCTCTTTAGAGTATCTTTTTACCAACCAGGATGGTCAGATGAAGAGGTCATGGTTGGGAGGGGAGGTGGGAGGAAAGGTGGGAGGAAGGGATGGAGAGGGGAAACAGAGGTTCAGAGATGGAAGAGAACCATAAGAAAAGCTTAGGGTGTTGAGTGCTATCCCTTTACTCTCTTTAGTTTTTGACGCCCATCCCTGACAGCCATACACAAGTCTCTTCTCCCCTTCCTCCAGCCAGGACCAGGACACTTGTCTTCCCTCATCTGTTTAAAGTGTTGCTGGAACCTCCTCCCCTTCACACATGCTCACTTTCTCTCTTTAGAGACGAGGCTTTTCCTTTCCAATGGGAGGGCCCACTCAAAGTTGTGAACTCTCAGGAGCCATCCTGTGCCTTTTTAATGATTAATTATGTAGCAGCAAGTTACTCTAGCCCCAGCTTCTAGGGTACCAGGTGAGTGACACAGCTGTGTGCGGTCATTTAATCAGATGGACGGAACACCTTTCACTTGATGAAGCCAGGTCAGCACCCAGGCTCTGCTCATGGGATTGCTCAGCTGCACAGGGGGTGCTGGAAGCGCCTCTGTGGCAGGAGTCCCGCTGTGGGCCAAGCTCTTTAGATCTTTTTACAAGTCGCTTTTGTCACTGATCTCATTATCTGTTTCTACATCTGCTTTCCCAGCAAAGTCTCAGCACTGGACCTGGTTTAAGTTGGTTTTGTACACTGTAAACTTGAGTTCTTCATCTGCTCCATCATTGATGCTCACTAAAAACTTGAATAAATGACTCTGTAAGTGAACTCTAGGCCAACTATCTATCTATAGATTGATCTATGTTTATATATGTGCATATCTCTCTATGTATACATATATACACATATTTTCTCTATCCATATACAGTTCCCCTCTATACAAAGCATACTGTCGTTACACGTATTTGCAGAAATGTTATATAAAATGCAATAGCAGACATGTATTTCTCATTAGATTTTATTAGCTTTTCATAGCAACTATTTGTAAAATGAAAACAGTTGAGCTGATGGCCAGTAGATTTTTCTGAACGCTTGGCAGACCTCAGCCCTTGCGGTTCAGAGCTCTTTGTCCAATACCGAGAAAAGTGGAGCTCGCCACATGGAGAGTACTCCCTCCCACCTGCCCTCCCCTTCCCCTTGCTTTAAACTAAAGGCCTGAAAGCAACACGCAACTAGTGCTTAGCAGCACACTGACCAGAGAGGCTCTCTGTGAACCAGTTTGCTTTTCCCCTGCAAGGCAGACAGCAGCTGAAATCAGAGCTGTCCCTGCAGTGCCCCCACTTTGCATTGAGAGAGTGAAACTGCAAGCAAGATGAGAGTCCCTAATGTTACAAAGCATTCAGTCCACTCTCATGGCACCAGGGAGGGGCTGGTTTCTCCGCCGGAAAGGAAGGGAGAGGAAAGCAGGACACTGCAACCTGGTTCTGTTAAAGACTGATTTACCTTCGTCCACAAAACGAAGTTTGCAGATTCCACTTGCTGGGCTGAAGGGATGAGAGGAGAGACCAGTTGTGTCAAGCCAGAGAACCTTTTAGAAATGAGCGAAGGGGTGGGCTTGGGTAAGGAAGGTTGCTCCCTGGGAAGCTGCAGCCATATCTCAGGGTTTAAAAAAAAAACACCAGCTTAGCAACCAGTTCCCAGGGAAGGTCACTAGGCGGCTGCTTTTTTTTTTTTTTTTTTTTTTTTAAAGTGGCAGTTTACTTTTAAGACTTGGAATATGAGCTTGCTGGGCAAGCAGTGGAAAAATAACGTGCTGAAGAGAGACAAAGGGAAAGCAACTGGGCAGCCGAGCAGAGAGGACTCAGGCTCTCAGCAGGGTGTGCAGCCTTATGTCTCTGGACTGCATGGTGTGTTGGGTCAAGGACAGAAGGGGTTGGTAAGTAGAGTGGTTTAGAATCAGGAGGAGCCATGTTGTGTGGAGCTGTCTAATCAGCAGTAGCAAAGACTGTGTGGCCGGGCATCAGAGCTCCAGCATGTGTTGCATTAGGGATGATGGCTGGCTGTGCACAGAAGCTGGACCGGACACGCCTAACCTCTGTTTCTTCAACTCTTCACTATAAATGACCCAGCGACCCAGCAGGGATACAGACATGATGGCTCAAAAAAAAAAAAAAAAAAAAAGGCAAGAAAACAGGAGAAAAGACCAAGTAGTGAGAACAGTCATAAGCAGAGAGACTCTACAGACCAAAGACAGCCACAGATCAAGGAACTCCACAGACCGCGGCCTCCTAACCCCAACTGTTGTTCCTCAGAAGCCTGCCATTTTGTTTCTTAGACAAGGCCTCTGACTGGAAGCTGGCATTTGGTGATTAGGCTAGGCTGCCTGCCTAACTCCAGATCCCTGCTTGTCTTAGCTTGTCTGGTGCTGATAGAACAAACGTGGGCCACCATTAAAGCCAGGTCCTCATGCTTGTGTGATGAAAAGTCCTTTACCAATAGAACTATCTCCCAGCCCCTATTTTCTGTATCCCTAAAGCTCTGGCATTCACTGCATGGATCTTAGATAGATCTCTGAAGCTAACTAATTCCTAGAGACAAGGAAATGCATACATTCTCTTTGATACATACTAACTGACCCCAAGCTGGCATCTCCATCTACTGCAATAGCCAAGAAGTACCCCTCTGCTCTAAGTCACTCTGGAGGCAGGTGCTTAGGGAGCATGTCTATGATCCAGAATATTCTGAAACAAGTCAAATTATTTAATTCTAAACCCACCAGCACACTTACCATGCCACAGCCTTCCTTCCAGGGAAACCCCAGTAAAGGGTCTCTTTTGGAGCCTGATGTTTGTAGAATGCTGTTTTTGGAGACTGCTGCTGATTGTGTTTGGTTGATTGGTCTGTCTTTGTATCTCCAGTGCTGGGAATATAGATGCCTGTAGCCACTTGGCTTTTTATGTGAATGCTGGAGACCTGAACTCAGTATTTATTCTGGGCCAGTATCTTATTGAGTCATTTTTTTTCCCAGCCCAAGAAACAAATTTATATCCATTGTGATATTCTGTTATAGAGTTATAAAACATTTCCTGCTTTGAAGGATCTGTGTGAATAACCTTTCTACAAGACAGCCATGTCTGTGTCTGCATGTCTCACCATACCAGAGAACCCAGAGTTCACTTTTTAACATACGTGTGTACAGTGTACACATGAGCCAGCATGTTTGTGTGGTGTGTGTGATGGGGAGAAGGAAGATATCAGATTGAGGTACTAATATGGTCTTCATAACATATTGACATCTTCACTCCAAGTACCACAGAACCTGACATTATTAGAGGTAGGGTCCTTACAGTGTGTGCTGGTCAGTCTTATGTCAACTTGAGACAACCTAGAGTCATTGGAATGAAGTGAACCGTAATTGAGAAAATGCCTCTATAAGGTTAGGCTGTAGAAAAGCCCGTCAGACATTTCCTTAATGACTGATTGATGTGAGAAGGCCCAGGCCATTGTGGGTGGTGCCATTTCTAGGCTGGTAGTCCTGGAATCTATAAGAAAGCAGGCCAAGCAAGCCAGGAAGAGCAAGCCAATAAGCAACACCCTCCATGGTGTCTGCATCAACTCCTGCCTCCAGGTTTCTGCATTGTTTGAGTTCCTGCCCCAACTTCCTTCATTGGTGAACAGGGATATGGAAGTGTAAGTCAAATAAACTCTTTTCTCCCCAAGTTGCTTCATTACAGGTATAGTAATGCTGACTAAGACATGGAGGTAATGGAGTTAAAGTGGGGTTATTAGGGTGGAACTCAACCCATGGCAAACAAGAGGAGGATGCTGGGACACAGAGATAGACATTTGTAACAGAAAGTGAATGAGAAATCACAAGGTGATCACTCGGGGGCTGCCAATAGCTACTCCATCATTATAGGACAGATTCTCCTTCAGCTCTCACAAGGAACGAACCCAGTTAGTACAGATTTGGGACCTGCTTATAGAATTGTGAAGCAAGGAGATGCTGGTTGTTTCGAGTCCCCTGGTATGTGATACTTTGTTACAGTAGCCCCAGTCAGACTCTGAGAAAGCAGAAAGAGAGGAGGAGGATTGGGGGGAGGGGGCAAAAGTTGCAGGAAGACTGGGCATTTATGTAAGGAGGGGATGGATTCTTAGACCATCTGGTATTCCTGGCAGCCAGAAGGGTGCTTTCTGCTCTCTCACCCCTTCTTCTGTTGCCCAGAAGAGACTAGGGGTGCTCTTTTACAGTGACATTGAACCGGAATGTTCAGTGCAGCTGGATATGTCTCTGGACAGTCATTGGGTCCCTTCCTAAGCTTCTCAATAGAACGTAAGCCTCAAAGCTCATAACTTCACTTCTCAATCTGTCTCTGTGGTGCTGAATTAAACAAATAAAATGCATTTTCAGAATAAAACTTAACATTATAAGAAATGGGGCCTAGAAGTTAACATTTCTGCACCAGTCGCAACCAAACCAACCAACCCCAAAACAACAATACCCACCTACTCCACCCCCCAACATCCCCCACCCCCAAACTGAGGTAAACAATTCAGGGCTTGTTTCAACAAGAGGATGTAACTTCCATTTTTTTCAACACCTATTTTCTTTGTTGTTTTTGTTTGTTTGTTTGTTTGTTTTTCGAGACAGGGTTTCTCTGTATAGCCCTGGCTGTCCTGGAACTCACTTTGTAGACCAGGCTGGCCTCAAACGCAGAAATCCACCTGCCTCTGCCTCCCAAGTGCTGGGATTAAAGGCATGCGCCACCACGCCCGGCCTCAACACCTATTTTTAATGATGGATCTTAATCACTTTAACCCCCCTTGTAGCCCACCACCCATCAGAGGTAGTGGAAAAGAAAAGATACCGGGGGCGGGGGCGGGTAAGGGAAGTGGACCTATTTAGAAAGGTTATTTGGGGCAACTCCCATCTGTGTTGTCTGAAAATTGGCAGTTCAGTTCACAGGTTAGCAGTGGCAGCTCAAGCCACTGCTCAAGCTCAACCACTGCTGGATAGACCAGCAGTCCAGTTCGGTAGAGTCAGGATAGCAAACGGGAATCAGCAGCAGTGGCACTAACTAGCAGAAACAGCCAGGCTTCAGCCTCAGCACAAGTCAGCAGGAGGAACCAAGAGAAACACCAGGAGAGGTTGTCTTCTGGTGTCCCTCTCTCAGGGAAGAGGAGATCAGCAAGGACTTGAGACCCACAAGCACTGGACAGCAAGCTCTATAAACAAGCCTAGCTCAGCGTCCACCACTGTCTATCCAGTCCTTTTTATACTCCTTCCAAAAATTATGTGTCATCCATAGGTCTTGCCTCAGCATCTGTGTCTAAGTTGACATTACTCTGCCAATCAGCCCAAGTCCTTGGAAGTGGCAATAAGCTGCAGCACACCACCAGAAGCACCACTTTTGGTGTGTTTCTCTCCATGGAGTCTTGACAAATGTAACTTACCAAAGAATCCTTCATCATCTTTCCTTTCACATGCTTGCTTTAGCAAAACATCATTTCTCCTGTGTCTGCTTCAACTAAACATTTCTTCATGAGTCTGCCTTAGTTTTTCAACTGTGTTCACTTCAGGAAAACATTCTTTCATGTGTTTGCCCCAGCAAAACACCGTCCAACACAACTGCTTTTCAAAAGAACTCTTAAGTTTACATTTCAAGAGGAAATGGAAAAAATGGGATAGAATTTATGGCAGAAATAATGTCACACCAATGTGAAAGAGTCTTCAAATTGAAGGGACTACGGAGTATTATAGGGACAACAGAGACACTTGTCAGTATCAGTTCGTATTGTGCACATGGTGGGAAAAACATTCCCTGAGAAACACAAAGCCACTGACTTTGTATTTTAACTGTTTATTCTTGCTACCTGTATTTTTCAAGAATCTCCCAAATGACCCATTTTAAAAAGTGGTCTCAGGTTTGCATGTCTCCTAGGGATCTAGCAAAGCCTTTTTTTGGATGGGAGAACAATGCTTAAAGGAATAGCTCAACATGATGACAGAAGACCTCTGATCACAAGACATCCAGAAATTATACAGTCAGCAGCAAAAGCAGAGGACAACTAGACATGGAGAATGTCTGATAATACAGCAGTCAGATGGAGAAGGTATAAAATTCAGTGACAATATATTTCAGAACAAAAGAAGAATCTGAATGTATGAAAAGAGAGTAAGATACTGTAAATACGTGAGGCAGGTTTGGAAAGAACAATGTGCGATTTTTAGAAATGAGTACTAAAAGTCATGGATATTTTAAGAAGCAAAAAGCACATTCAGACACATTTGAGCTGGAGAGGATTAACGCTATGAAAGAAAGATTTAAAAAATTAAAATCTAGCACAGAACACTAGACAATAGGAAAGAATTGATAAGTGAACAAGAAGTGACAGTGGTCCATTAGGTCAGGGGAGTCTCAGAAGAAGAGGAGATAGAAGGGAGTTGAATGCTGAATCTTACGGCTGAGGGATTATGATCAACTTCCCCAACAGTACCCATGTTCCAATTCCCTTATCTGTAAAAGAGGGTTAACTGTTGTTGTTAACCATTGGCTTACATCTATAACTCTAGCATCCGGGAGGCAGAGGCAGGAGGATTGCTCTATAGTTGAAATCAACCTGCGCCTCAAATTGTGAGGGTGCAAGAATTGCTGAAGGAAGATTCCAGTCTCAAAAGCAAAGAGCTTTATTCAGCTGAATTGCAGGGGTCTCTTCATTCAGGAATGGAGGCACCTAGTGGGCTTGAAGGCCCAGATTTTATTGTCAGTAAGGGAATTCCAGGGAGAGATATGTGATCTTTTACCTTGATTGGTTAGCTCTATCTCTAGGGGTCTGATTAATTCTACAATCGGTTAGGCTCTGGAGACCTGTGTGTGTGTGTGTGTGTGTGTGTGTGTGTGTGTGTGTGTATCACGTATTCATTCTAGCTACCTATTCTAACTTCAGGCCAGATGACAAGGTGTTCTCAGATTGGCTGCCCATGGCTGTGATTGGCTGATCACAGGTTTCTGGATACTAGTTCTCATTTCTGGAAAACAGAAACTTAGGCCTAGTCACTCAAACTTCCAGGGTGCAGCCTGCCATGGAGTTAGCCTGGCTCTGGCTTGCTCAGTCTTCTCAAAATATAGCAATTTCCTGGTTAGGCTGGACTACAGAGAGAGATTGACAACAAGACAATCAAGCTACTTTGAGAATGTTCTCTACTGAACTGGCTTAATTTAAAAATCCCAGCAGGGTCATCCTCCAGAACTTAGCCAGCATCAGAGTGATGGACTTAGTTCTGCCCTCCCTGAGTTTCTAGTCACTTGTATCTGTTCTTTGGAGAACGCTGTATGTGAGGTTGGACACTGGTAGTGGACTGGTGGCTGTAACAGGCAGACAGCATAGAGAATACCTTAGCCACCCAGGACTCCCAGTGCTAAACATATACCTCTCTCTAAATAATGCACATAGCAACCTGTTAGCAACCTAGCACCACCATCTGCATTGAGCTGCATTGATTCCTGCTTTAATAAATGTAAATAACGAATGTACTCACTCTCCTTAGCAATACCTTGACAACACTGTACTAGAGCCGCTCACGTACCTCCTGGAGCACCATCTGGGAACTATGGGCAATGGACCTGTCTGGTTTTTGGTGTGTATATAATAAGGCAGGCTGTATCCTCAAAGTGAACTTTTAGAGAAAATCCTTTATTTACCATCTCCTGCCTATGCACACTTGGGTGTGAATATGATTAAAGCCAGATGAGTATGGGAAGGGACACACACATTGAGCAGAAGCCTAGATAATCCAAACCTGTCAGTCAAAATAGAGAGTCGTCCAAACTAAGCTCTTAGCAACCAAGCTTCTCCTTCTTTATCTTGAACCCCATAAAAGGACGCCCCAGGTAGTAACTGGGGTCCTTGCCTATATTTAGCCCCGTGATCCGCTGTGAATCTTGACAGTGACTTCCTCTTTAACCTACACCACTGCTACGCTTCAAATAAAGCCTCTCTGCTACTTTGCAAGCGGTGTGCATAGTTATTTCATGCATGAAAAAGACACCAGGAGCCTGGAAACAGCTGACGCAGACCTGAATATCAGCAGATTCAATTGCCTTAGTGCTTACACAACCATTCACACTCAGTGCTCAGAACCGCAGTTTTAGTGGGTTACGTATGCTAAGAACATTTCCTTTTACTTGGTTTTTAAATTGGCATGAGCCTTTCTTTAAAAATTTAAAATATTATAAAACGGATAGATTTGTTGTTTTATTCTTTATTATTCTTGATAGCAAGCCTCTTCTACTCCATTTTGGCAAGGCCCCCACAGTGGCTCAACTAACAAACAAAAATGTCCAGATTCTTTGGTGCTTTTCTCACCAGGAAGTGAAGTCCATTTTTCTTCTCCCTGTATGGGAGGGACGAGAGGCTGTACTGAGCAATGAAGGCTGGCAGAATTCTGAATGGTGAGGCCATTTCTATGATGTTTGCTTGGAGTCTTGCGCTTGGAGTCTCACTGCATTAGAAGTCCCACTACTCGGAGACACGTGTGATGCTAGGGAGCCACACCACATGGGAAGACTATATATTTCCATTCTCTGTTGGCTGCTTCATTCTGAGTCACTCCAGCCACGCTGCAGACACGAGTGAACACGTGTCTGCATGATTCCAGCCCTCAGATGTTCAGTCCCGTCTCAGGAGTCACACTTCTCAGCGGAGCCTTTGGCACTGTCGAGCAGAGATTACTTAGCTAGCAGACTCAGAGAATCCATCTGCTGTCTAGATAATTCTTGTTTTGGCAGGTCTGGCCATTGAATCTAGGGCCTTATGTGTGTGAGGGAAGCACCCGACCACTGACCACTGAGCTACACCTCTATCTAAAACGATTGTCTTAAGTACAGTATTTGAGATCATTCATTTGCAGTAATAATCATGGTAGTCATATGTTTAAATAGATTAGCAGATAGATGAATAAATGAACAGAATATACTGGAAAGAAGATAAGGCAATACTAGGGTGAAGGGGAAAGAGAGGGTCATGGAACTGAAGGATAACCGTGGAGGGTGAGCTCCAACCAAGACTGTGAAAAGGCTGTAAAGAAAGAAGTCACTTTGTGTGCTGATTAAAAATAAATGCCATTTTAAAAAGGGAGTACAGTAATGTCACAAAGGACTACATGTGAGACAATGCATAAGAGCCATCTTCTGAGACAGAGCCACGGGACAGAAAATAGTGGTTGTCTGGGCAGATGTGGAGATGGGGATGGGATTATGAAGTGATCCCTACACCCGAATACGTGCGGAAGGCATTTAGTTGACCCCCAACCATAAAATTATTTCATTGGTACTTCACAGCTGTAATTTTTCTATGGTTATGAATTGCAATGTAAATACCTGATATGCAGGGTATCTGATAGGTGAGCTCCAAAGGGGCCATGACCCATAGGTTGAGAACCGCTGTCACTAAAGCCAGGTGCGTCTGAAGGCTCTTTAAGACAGCTGTTCTCAACCCGTGGGTCATGGCGTCTTTGGGGTTTGAATGACTCTTTCACAAGGGTTTGAATGTCAGGTATCCTGCGTATCAGATATTTACATTACAATTCATAACAGCAGCAAAATTACAGTTATGAAGTACAATGAAATAATTGTATGGTTGGGAGTCACCACAATGCTAGGAACTATATTAAAGGGTCACAGCATTAAAGTTTGAGGACCACTGCTTTAGGAGATTAGAGCTCCTTGGTGAAATAAATATTAAGAAACTATAGGGCTGGGGACGTCTCTCAGTTGCTGGAGTATCTTCAGGTCATATACAAAATCCATTTTCAACTTACAGCACAGCCTATGTCCTAGGTTTGCTTCGAGATGTGGTGATAATATAAGCTGACAAAACAGTGTGTGGAGGGGGAGTTTAGTCACCTTATAATTCCAGGTTCCAGTCCATCAGGGAAGCCAAGGCTTCAGGATTTGAAAAAAATCTACTCACGTCACATCTACTGTCAAAGGCAGAGCAACATGAATGATGTGGGAAGGCCCAGACCATTGTGGGTAGTGCCATTTCTGGGCTGGTAGTCCTGGAATCTATAAGAAATCAGGCCAAGCAAGCCAGGAAGAGCAAGCCAATAAGCAACACCCTCCATGGTGTCTGCATCAGCTCCTGCCTCCAGGTTCCTGCATTGTTTAGGCTGTATCAGGTTGGCAATTATAGCTATCGAAGCCTAAAACCAGACATGACGGAACTCAGGATGTTTGAGTTCAGCCTGGGCTACCTGAGACACCGAGACTTTTCTGCTATCATTTGTTTGCTTTCCTAGACGCAATGGGCCCTTATTTGGGTCAGTATAAGTTCAGATATGCTTGCTTCACCTGGGCACAGACAGCACAATTCCCTCTTCCGATTGTTTGCATGCATGCAGGCAGGCCTTCGAACTTTACAATACTGATGTTTGCAGCTCATTTGCTTCCTAGGAGTGATAAACACATCTCAAGGAAAAACATCTCACTAAGATAGGGCTCAAGTTGAAAGCTGAAGAATCTCCTCTGGGTCATAAATTTTGTAAAACTGCGCTTTTCATCTTTGAGTCTGTGTTTTCCAATTTACTGAATTTTATAGTTCTCCCCTTGAAATATAGCTCAAATGCCAGCAAATTGGAACTTCTTGTTTCTATACTCAACAGAGAGAAGCACTTATTGACTTGGAACTATTGGCTGTGTGGCCTGTTTTTACTGTGTAGATATCAAAGCTTTTAATTTTCTTCCCGCAGTGCTGTGATTCTCAACCTGTTTTGAATTACAAGGCTTTCCAGTCATTTGCTCCGTTTCACAACAGTCTTCCTTCTCCAGAGAACTGTCTGAATTACTGAGAATAAAAAGCCCCGTGATTCATCCCTTTTAGAGACTTGGGCCCTGACTTGAAATAAGCTGAGAAAACTGCTGCTCATGTGTGAATCTTGAATTTATTGCTTTTTGTTTTTGCTGCAGAAATTAATGCACTACAATTAAAAAAAACATTCTTGTCAGCTACTTCCCCAAAGTATATCTCATGGGCTCAGTGAGTGGAGACAACTATAGCTCTCATTTTTCCACCAGTAGCTTGAAGACATGCTTGCCCTTTCTGTAGGACACCCAGGGTCGTTTTGAAGGTTCTTGCACATTGAGTTGTTTGTATATCTGGAAGGGCTTATTTGGTTCAAAGGATAACTCTCTGTTAAAGGCCAAAGAAGAAAAAACACTGGCTCGCTGGCTGCTGCTGGCAGTGGCTGTAGACATCTCATGGTGTCTAGGCATTTTTACTCTTAGCTTTACCAATGGGCCTGACAATTCAAATGACACAAATTTGAAATTCCACAGTCATATTCTTTGCTTTTGCATTGTCCTATTTTGGTGATAGGTATGTGTCTGTATATGCACCTTGCATATGTATAAGCATGTGTGTGTGTGTCTGTGTGTGTGTGTATGTGTGCCCATGTGTTTGCGTGTGCACGTAGAGGTCTGAGATGGATGCCTGGTTTCATCCTCTATTGGTTTTCCTCCTTATTCATCGAGGTAGAGTCTCTCAGTCAAACTCCAAACTTGCTGATATGGCTTATCCTGCTAGCCAGCTTGCTCTGCCTTCTGAGGCTAGTATTACAGTGAGGCCTGGGATTTACATGAATTTATAGGATTCTGGATACACTGTCGAGCCATGCCTCCATTCCTCATAGCCATATTCTTTTAGCTTATATTAGTGCACGTCAGCCAGTGTTAATGTCCCCACTGCCCGGCCATTTGACAAAGTCTGCAGGCATTTTTAGTTGTACTAGTCTGAAGGTAGACATACTAATGGCATCTTGTGAGTAGAAACGCTGTTGCTCTTAAACATCCTACAGTGGATAGGACAGTCTCTTGCTTATAGTCCTAACACCCAAAGTCATGTTCTGGCCCCACATGTCAGTAGCACTGGCTGAGAACTCTTTCTCCAGTGTGGCTTACCCGAGCATAATCATTTCTGCTTCCAGCACTGGGCAAGGTTAGGTCTCAGTCCCAGCTGCAGTGCCCAGGCCACCTTCGTTCTCACAAGTCCCTGGTCACAACATGCTCTTTCTCATGTCATAACGCTTTCCGTGATGTCAAGCATCTGTTTGGTTGATCCATCTCAGCTTGGGCCATCCACGTCACTGAGGTCTTAATGCTGCTGATGCCGGTCAGCACTCTCTGAGTCTTTTTCCTTAGGCAGTTCTGATGTCATTTATATGTAGAATTACTCAGTGTATGTTAAGGACTATAAGAGATTCTTGGAAAATTGGGGAGCATTAGTTATGTCACAGGCAATTCTGTAATACCTCAATTTCTCTAAGTGTCTGGGCACCCATCATAGTTGTGACAGTTGCCTGAAGGAATGTTTACTGAAATAGATCATATCCAAAGACACTTGCTGGGCTCACTAGACAGAGGAATAGTTGAGAATCCCTTTTGATTTAAAAATGTGTCTCCCTTTTCTGAGCATTCTGATCTATTTATCATTTTCTTATGTCCTATGATGTGAGCAATGGCATTGTATCCCTCGCACAGAGCACCAGGGGCTAAAATGTTCAAGAATCAGACAGTTTGCCAGAGTTGGTTTAAGAAGGACTACTTTACGATTTCTAGAAGTTTGCAATTATAACCACAGCTCCCTGTGAGGTAAAGTGCTGGAAAACCTCTATGCTTTGGGCCCTAATCCAACAGAGGAGATAGTATCAGAACAAAGGAGAGTATACATGTCCTGATTTCTATTCAACTTGGAAATTGGATTCTAACTCCCTTAGGTAGAGACCCTTTCCTTGAAACAAAACAAAACAAAACAAAACAAAACAAAACCCTGTATACATGGTCAAAATTTCACATATTTTGTTTCAAGAATCAACTTGCCCGTTGAGGATTTTTGCAACTTTCATATACACCACTGCCGTGTATACAAGGTTTCTCTACACAGATAACCTGGGTTATTTTAGCATGGCATCCTGAGTTCACTCACACATTCTTTAAGATACTGATATGACCATAGTATCTGAGCGCTCACCTAATTCACATCTTCTTTAACACTGGAAAGGGGTTACAGCATAACCCAGGCTTCCTTCTCTATCCTTTCTGTCCTTCCCACTTCTACTACAGTTGGCACATCTTCTGTCTTCACAGTTGGCTCTGATTATTCAGGGATCACATACTCAATGAAAATTCTGAATGACGAGGAAACAAACCACTTCATGATGGAAAGAAATCTTCATTAGGTCCTTGTTTGAGAACAGAAACCTTATGACTTATGACCGAGAGTCTGAAAAATAATGTGCACTTAGGTCAGGTGAGTTGGTCTGGAGAGATATGAAGGTTATCATTAATAGGAGGGGTCCCTCGGACAAGTGTAGTGTCTTTAACAGATAGCCCATTTGAGATAAGACTGGGCTTCTAGCTTCAAGACTAAGATCTTCCATTTGCTAGTAGAACAAGAAAGTAAGCAGCTTTTGGTTTTAATTCTACTTTTGAATTGAATTTTATCTGCCCTCCTGTGAATCCACCCATCTTACATCTATTTAGTCCTTGGCATGTGGCCGATATGGTGTAAAGTATTGGAGATTTAAAGAAAACCCAGATAAAACCTGTACCCTCGCTTGTTTATCATCCAGTAGATGTTGCAGCCTTTCTTCATATTTATCTGATCATGTTTTGTGGTAAGGCACTCTGAAACTGTGAGGCTGTCTCTTTCAATTATTTCTTAATTGCAGTGTATCAGGAAATGTAGTTTTCAGCTGTGTGCCAGTCAGTGGGAGGGAAGAACCGAACGAAAGCCAGAATTCCGATCTTGACTCCAGTCCCACGAGAGAGACAGCCGGTTAGCACCCGAATGTGTGGAGTAGGCAGATTAAGCTGAGCTCAGAGAAGTCTGTCTCATCCCATGCCTTCTTTTTACAAAATCTTAAAAAACATTCTGCAGTCGTGTCGTTGTCTTTACTGACCACTAGAGGTCAGCACTTTAAAAAGTAAACGGGCCACATTACATTCCGTTCCCCTCAAAGTAAGCCTTGAACCGAATGCAGAATAACAATTTTTGAAAATCCCATTTAGGTTAGGGAGAAACATTCCCAAAGGAATAGTGTTCTCTCTGACGTGTTGGAGCTGTAGAGTTGACATGCCCTACGAGTTGCCCTGACTGAGCGCTCTCATAGAGTGCTCATTGGACTTAACCACCAACCTCCATGTGAGAGGTGAACAGAAGCTATAGTCCTTGCAGCTGGGGGACTTATGGTTTTTACTTTATTTTATTTTAAATTTATTTTTATTTTATTTTATTTTATTCACAATCTAGTCGTTGCCTCCCTCCCAGTTCCCCCTCCCACTGTTCTCATCCCATTTCTCTTCCCCCCTGTCTTCAAGAGAACATTCCTCTAACCCACCAGACCTCCCCACTCCACTCATAGTGGGGACTCAAGTCTCTCTAGTGATTGGCCTGTCTTCTTCCACTGTGGCCAGAACAGGCAATCCTCTGCTATATGGGTGATGGAGGCCTGGGACCAGCTTGTGTATGCTGCTGCCTGGTTGGTGGCTCAGAGTCTGGGAGCTCCCAGGGGTCCAGGTTAGTTAAGACTGCTGGTCTTTCTATGAGGTCGCCCTCCCCTTTACCTTCTTCAGTCATTCTCCTAATTCAACCATAGGGATCCCCGACATCAGTCCAATGGTTAGGTATAAGTATATGCATCTGTCTCAGCAGCTGCTGGTTGGGCCTCTCAGAAGACAGCCATGCTAGGCTCCTGTTTGCAAGCACATCATAGCATTAGTAATAGTGTCAGGCCTTGTCATCCCTCCCCCACCCCCCATGAGATGGATTCTAAGTTGGTCACTGGATTGTCTTTCCTTCATTCTCTTCTTCATTTTTGGCGATGCAGTTCTTTTAGACAAACAATTCTGGATCAAAAATTTCAACTGTTAGTTGGTAACTCCATTCCTCCACTTGAGGCCCTGTCTCTCTATTGGAGGTGGAATTCAAATTCCCTCTCTCCACTGTTGAGCTAAGGTCAACCCTGTTGAGTCCTGAGACTGTCTCACCTCTCAGGTCTCTGGTATTTTTTAGAGGGTCCCCCCACCTCCCACCTCTGAGGCTACATATTTCCATTCATTCTGCTAGCCCTCTGGGCTTCTTCCCTGCTCCTCCCATACCTGATATTATTTCCCCTTCCCCTTCCTTCTCCAACCCAGGTCCCTCCCTCTCTCTACCTCCCATGATTATTTTCTTCCCCTTTCTAAGTGGGATTGAAGAATGGGGCCTTCACTTGGGCCTTTCTGATTGTTAAACTTCTTATGGTCTGCTGGTTGTAAAATAGGTATTTTGTACTTTTTGGCTAATATCCACTTATTAGTGAGTACATACCACGTATGTCCTTTTGGGTCTGGGTTACCTCATTCAGGATATTTTCTAGTTCCATCCATTTACCTGCAAAATCATGATGTCCTCTTCTTAATAGCTGAATAGTGTTTCATTATGTAAATGAACCACATTTTGGGTATCCACTCTTCAGTGGAGGGACATCTGGTTTGCTTCCAGCTTATGGCTATTACAAATAAGGCTGCTATGACCATCGTGGAACATGTGTCCTTGTGGTATGGTGAGGCATCTTTTGGGTATATGCCCAAGAGTTGTATAGCTGGATCTTCAGGTAGATCCATTTCCAATTTTCTGAGGAACCACCAGATTGATTTCCAGACTGGTTGTACCAGTTAGCAATGGAGTAGTGTTTCTCTTTTTCCACATCCTCACCAGCATGTGATATCACTTGAGATTTTGATCTTAGCCATTCTGATTGATGTACGGTGGAAACTCAGGTTTGTTTTGATTTGCATTTCCCTGGTGACTAAGGACTCTCAACACTTCTTTAAGTGCTTCTCAATCATTCTAGATTCTCTGTGAATTCTCTGTTTAGCTCTGTACCTGATTTTTAAATTGGGTTGGTTTTTTGGTGGGGTTAACTTCTTGGGTTCTTTATATATTTTGGATATTGACCCTCTATTGGATGTGGGGTTAGTGAAGTTTTTTATTCCCATTCTGTAGGCTGCTGATTTGTCCTATTGACTATGCTCTTTGCCTTATAGAAGTGTTCCAGTTTCATGAGGTTCCATTTATCAATTCTTGATCTTAGAGTTCTGTTGAGGAAGTTTCCCACTGTTCCAATGAGTTCAAGGCTCTTTCCCACTTTCTCTTATATTCAATTTAGTGTATCAGATTTTATGTTGAGGTCTTTGATCCACTTGGACTTGATCTTTATGCAAGGTTATGGATCTATTTTCACATTTCTATATACAGACTGCCAGTTGGTTCAGCACCATTTATTGAAGATGCTTTCTCTTTATTTCACTGTATGGTTTTGGCTTCTTTGTTAAAGATCAAGTGTCCATAGGTATGTGGGTTTATTTCTGGGTCTTCAATTATATTGCATTGATCTTCTTGCCTATCTCTGTACCAATACTATGCGTTTTTTTTTTTTTTTTTTTTTTTTTTTTTTTTTTTTATCAATATTGCTCTGTAGTACAGCTTGAGGTCGGGGATGGTGATTTCCCCAGCAGTTCTTTTATTGTTGGGAATAGGTTTTTATTCTAGCTAGAACTTCAAGCACTATATTGAATAGATATGGAGAGAGTGGACAGCCTAGACTTGTCCCTGACTTTAGTGGGATTGCTTCAAGAATCTCTCCATTTAATTTGATATTGGCTGTTGATTTGCTGTATATTGCTTTTATTATGTTTAGGTATGGGCCTTGAATTCCTGATATCTTCAATACCTTTAACATTAATACCTGTACTTTGTCAGATGCTTTTTAAGCATCTAATGAGATGATCTTGTGATTTTTTCTTTGAGTTTGTTTATACAGTAGATTATGTTAATGGATTTTTATATATTGAACCATCCGTGCATCCCTGGGATGAAGCCTACTTGATTGTGCTGAATGATGTTTTTGATGTGTTCCTGGATTCAGTTTGCTAGAATTGCATTGAGTGTTTTTGCATCAATATTCATAAGTAAAATTGGTCTGAAGTTCTCTTTCTTTGTTGACTCTTTGTGTGTTTTAAGTATCAGGGTAACTGTGGCTTCATAGAGTAAATTAGGTAGTGATCCTTCTATTTCTATTTTCTGGAATAGAATGAGGAGTGCTGGTATTAGCTCTTCTTTGGAGTTCTGGTAGAATTCTGCACTAAAGCAATCTGGACATAGGCTTATTTTGGTTGGGAGGTTTTTAGTAAAGGCCTCTATTTCCTTAGGGGTTATGGGATGGTTTAGATAGTTCACCTGCTCTTGATTGAACTTTGGTTTGGTCTCTATCTAGAAAATCATTCATTTCATCTAGATTTTCCAGTTTTGTTGAGTATAGGCTTTTGTAGTAAGATTGGATGACTTTTTAAAAAAAATTTACTGTTTCTGTTATGTTTCCCTTTTCATTTCTGATTTGTTAATTTGAATACTTTCTCTGTGTCCTTTAGTTAATTTGGCTAAGAGTTTATCTATTTTGTTAATTTTCTTAAAAAAAAAACAGCATTTGGTTTTGTTGATTCTTTGTATCTTTATCTTTGTTTCTAGTTGGTTGATTTCCACCCTGAGTTTGATTATTTCCTGCAGTATACTCCTCTTGGATATGTTTGCTTCTCTTTGTTCTAGAGCTTTCAGGTATGCTGTTAATATGCCTCTAGTTTATTTATGAGAGCACTTAGTGCTATGAATTTTCCTCTTAGCACTGCTTTTATTGTGTCCCATACATTTGGATGTGCGGTGTTTTCATTTTCATTGAATTCTAGAAAGTCTTTAATTTCTTTCTTTCTTTCTTCCTTGACCAAGTTATTGATTAGAGAATTGTTCAGTTTCCATGAGTATGTGGGCTTTCTATTGTTTTTGTTGTTATTGAAGTCTATCAGTCTAATGATCTGATAGGATGCATGGGATTATTTCTATCTTCTTATATCTGTCAAGACTGGTTTTGAGGCCAATTATATGGTCAGTTTTGGAAACAGTACCATGAGGTGCTGAGAATAAGGTATATTCTTTTGTATTAGGTTGAAATGTTCTATAGATACCTGTTAAATCCATTTGGTTCATAACTTCTGTTAGTTTCACTGTGTCTCTGTTTAGTTTCTGTTTCCATGACCTGTCCATTAATGAGAATGGGGTGTTGAAGTCTCCCACTATTATTGTGTGAGGTTCAATATTTTCTTTGAGCTTTGATAATGTTTTTTTTTTATAAATGTGGGTGCCCTTGCATTTGGGGGAATAGAAGTTCAGAATTGAGAGTTCATCTTTGTAGATTTTTCCTTTGATGAATGTGAAGTCCTTCCTCATCTTTTTTGATAACTTATGGTTGAAAATCAATTTTATTCAATATTAGAATGGCTACTCCAGTTTTTTTCTTGGGACCATTTGCTTGGAAAGCCTTTTTCCAGCCTTTTACTCTGAGATAGTGTCTGCCTTTGCCACTGAGGTGTGTTTCTTGTATGCAGCAAAATGCTGGATCCTGCTTTCATATCCAGTCTGTTAGCTCATGTCTTTTTGGGGGAAATTGAGTCCATTTATGTTGAGAGATATTAAAGACTGATGATTTTTAGTTCCTGTTATGTTTGTTGTTGGAGATGGTGTTATGTATGTATGATTCTCTCCTTTTGGGTTTGTTGTGAGACATTTAATTTCTTGTTTTTTTCTTTGTTGTAGATACCCTCCTTGTGTTGGAGTTTTCTTTCTAGAATCCTCCATAGGGCTGGATTGGTAGATAGATATTGTTTAAATTTAATTTTGTCATGGAACATTTGGTTTCTCCATCTATGATGATTATGTGTTTTGCTGGATGTAATAGCCTGGGCTGGCACTTGTGTTCTCTTAGTGTCTGCATGACATCTGTCCAGGATTTTCAGGCTTTTAGAGTCTCTGTTGAGAAGTCTGGTGTAATTCTGATATGTCTGCCTTTATATATTACTTACCCTTTTTTCTTTACTGCTTTTAATATTCTTTTTTTTCATTCTGTAATGCATTTTGTGCTTTGATTATTATGTGATGGGAGGATTTTCTTTTCTGGTTTAATCTACTTGATGTTTTGTAGGGTTCTTGTACACTTATGGCTACCCTCTTTCTTTAATTTGGGGAAGTTTTCTTCTATGATTTTTGTCAAAGATGTTTTCTGGTCTTTTTAGCTGTGAATCTTCACTCTCTTATATTTTTGTTATTCTTAGGTGTGGTACTTTTATTGTGTCCTGGATTTCCTGGATGTTTTCGGTTAGAATCTTTATGTTTTGTATTTTCCTTGACTGTTGTATCAATATCTTCTATGGTATCTTCTATGCCTGAGATTCTCTCTTTTATCTTTTTTATTCTGTTGGTGATGCTTGCATCTGTAGCTTCTGATCTCTTTCCTAGGTTTTTCCATTTCCAGGCTTGTCTACTTTTATGATTTCTTTATACTGTTTGATTGTTTTTTTTCCTGTTTTTTTATTTCAGGTTTTTGTTTGTTTCCCCTTTAAGGGCTTCTACCTGTTTGGCTGTGTTTTCCTGTATTTCTTTCAGTGAGTTACTTATATTCTCCTTATAGGACTTCATTATCTTCATGAGATGGGAATTTAGGTCAGCATCACATATTTTAGTTGTGTTGGGGTAGAATAGGGCTTGCTGTGGTGGGAGAACAGGAGTTAAGTACTACAGCAGGAAATGTTTGGGTTAGTGTGTGTTTGAGTTTATGTGTACTAGCCATTCCCACTGGCTGCTCTTTGGATAAGCATCAGCCGCCACTGACTCTCCTTGACACTATTGGTGTTTCCTATACCCTCCAAATAAATTGCTTACATTCTAATCCTTGCCTCAGGCTGTGGGTTTAGGAGAAATTAGTGAAAACAGCCACTTTAACACATATCAACACATTTGGCTCTCAGAAGGATTATTGTGAAATTTTGAGCCTACCACTGCAGTGTCTGCCTAATGAGTTCATACAGGCAGTCACATCCTGTTTACCCCTAGTTGAAGAATTTGAGTACATTGTCCAAGGTAGTTGAAGTTTCATTTCTGTTTCTATCCAGTTAATCTTATGTCTTTCTGATCCAGATAATTCTGGCAACTTGAAAACTCTTTTGGGACTCGGGAAATGGCTCAGTGGGCAAATTACTCGCAGCATAATCACAAGATCGAGAGTTGAATCCCTAGAATCTATGTAAAAGCCAGGTATGACACTGCATGCCTATAACCTCAGTGCTAGGGGAGGGAGCAGTGGGGACAGGTGTGTTCCAGAGATCAGCTGGCCATCCAGCCTGACTGAAATGGAGAGGTCTAGGCTCAGTATGAAACTCTGTCTCAAAAGTAAGGTGGAGAGAAACCGAGGAAGATACCAAGTGTCAACTCACAGACGACACACATGTACTTCCATGGGCAGGTTCACCTTCACAGATGGAATCAGACAGCCATCACACATAGATTCTCCTAGGTTAAGAAGTGTCTTCTTACTAGATATTGTATGCATTGACCTTCTGCAGGACACCTGTATTCCCATTATATCTTTGCAGATGAGGTCTAGGCAAACAGATTAGATTAGGTGAAGAATAATATTGGACACTCAGGAGAATACTTGCAATTTATCTTAAGCTAAATGATTACTATTGTGCAATCTGAGATTCACAAATGAGTTTCCTGAGTTTTTTCTGGAAGTCCTAAGGGGACTCAGATGGACAGCGAGTGCTTGTGTGCGTATCTTTTTTTTTATTATTGGATATTTTCTTTATTTACATTTCAAATATTTTCCCCTTTCCAGATCTCCCTTTTGGAAACCCCTATCCCATCCCCCCTCCTCCTGCCTCTATGAACATGTTCCCCCACTCCCCCACTCCTGTCCTCCCATACTGGAATTCCCCTATACTTTGGCATCGAAAACCCTCAGGCCCAAGGGCCTTTCCTTCTAGTGATGTCCAATAAGGCCATCCTCTGCCATATAAATGGCCAGCACCATGGGTCGCTCCATGTGTATTCTTTGGTTGATGGTCAAGTTCCCAGGAGCTCTGGGTTGGGGGTCTGGCTAGCTTTCTCCATGGGGCTGCAATCCCCCCCCCCCCAGGTCCTTTGTCCCTTCTCCAACTCCTCCATGGGGACCTCCACACTCAGTCCAATGGTTGTCTGCGAGCAACCGCCTCTGTATTTGTCAGACTCTGGCAGAGCCTCTCAAGAGACAGCCATATCAGACTTTCATCAGCAAGCACTTCCTGGCATCCACAATAGCATCTGGGTTTGGTGGCTGTATATGGGATGGGCCCCTAGGTGGGGCAGTCTCTGGATGGCCTTTCCTTCAGTCTCTGCTCCTTGTGAGTGTATCTTGACCTACAGATGCATACTCCGCTGTGTCCTGACATGTCACACACCAGCCATTTAACTATTATTTGGCAGTAGTCTGTCCTTCTGGACTGCCTGTGTAGCTACACCTCTGGTTCTGAATTCAGTAAGACCTGGATATTTTCTAGAAAGTCTGTACAATTCCCTATTATTGTCCCATAGTGATTTCATTATTAGCAGATGAGCTGCTCTGAGGCTGGGTGGGACTAGATCAGACAGCCTTTACGAGTACAGGACAGCATTCCACTTAGTCTTGAGAAAGACTTTGGTAACATTTGGTCAGCTACAACTTCCCTAGAGTTTATAGCTTTTCTGCCCCTTCAGCTCTCAGATCATTTCCCGGGATTCTGATGAAATGTGGCAAGCTTTTATTTTAAGAAATTCTGCCATCCCTTGATGGCAATGGAGCACAGCCACAGATTCTCTTCCTGCTGCGGCTCATAAACCCTTTGCCATCTGACAAATGCATTGGTTCTGAGTTCTGAGTGACTTCATGCTATGGCTAACCCACTGGGTTTATGGTTCCGGACCAATAAAAAAAACAGAATAAAATGATACCAACTCAAGGCTAATTTCCTTTTCTGTTCAAGTTAGAATGGGGTAACTTTAAAAAGTTACTTACAAACTCCGGTTATTGTGCCTTATTCTTTTTTTTTTTGAAGAAATCCTCCGGGATAAAAATCCGGATACGTCACCAGGAAATTTTAGGGTGATGTCATTTCACACTTCAATCCACAATTTTAAGGAGTTTGTTTTCATCTGTCTCCTTAGAGCATTTCTTCTGCAATTCTTTGGAAGTAAAATAGCTTGCAATTACCTTACACTCTAGCAGTTTATGTGAAAGTATAACATACAAGAAGTGAAATGCTTTATTATACTAAATTGAAATGTAAGTCAGAAGGTAGAAATATAGCATTTTAATTACTTTTCTTACTTATTCTATTCAAGCTTTCCCTATATACATGCACATGTTTATTTTAACATGGGATCATTGCTGAACATATCATCCAGTAGCCATTGTTCAGTTAATATTTCACGATCATCTGCGGTGCCAATGTATTTCCATCCTCCTTTTTAATAACTGTCCTCTGTTGGAGGGAGGAATCACAGTCCATTTAACACATCTTCTATTATCAGACACCCAGGTTTTTTTTCAAATTTCCATTTTACACGCTTTGTTGATGTAAGACTCTGTAATTAAACCTTTGCAAATATTAATTACTTTCTTGTAGTAAGTTCTTAGAAACAGGAGGCTTTGCAGTGTGTATATTTTAGACTAAGAATAACCTATCTGTAGCAAGAGGGAATTGGGGTAAGACAGAGTTCTCTTTCTTTCTTTCTTTCTTTCTTTCTTTCTTTCTTTCTTTCTTTCTTTCTTTCTTTCTTTCTTTCTTCCCATGTCATAATCTTCATTTTTTTATTAGATATTTTTTATATACATTTCAAATTTCAAATGCTATCCCAAAAGTTCCCTATACCCTCCCCCATCCCTACTCCCCTACCCACCTACTTCCGCTTCTTGGCCCTGGCATTTGCCTGTACTGGGGCATATAAAGTTTGTAATACCAAGAGGCCTCTCTTCCCAGTGATGGCTGACTAGGCCATCTTCTGCTACATATGCAGCTAGAGACACAAGCTCTGGAGGTACTGGTTAGTTTATATTGCTAAGACAGAGTTTTCTTCTTGCTTCTTGAACAACTCCAGGATGAATTTATGTCTATTGGAGGCTGTCATGAAGGAACTGATGTCCAACTGTGGGAGTATACCTATACAAATGTCACTTAGGAGCTGGTTACAGGCCAAAAGGGAGATTGCGGATCCTGAGCAGGCTCTGTCTGTGGGGAATCGGTTCTAATGCTTTGTCTTATTTCGGCTCCCAAAAAGCCATGCTTCCAGACCTGAGGATCTGATTGATAATCAAGAATTGCCATTCAGCCAATGGCTGGTCCGGGAGATGGGCAGGACTTTTAGATTTTGCTGGCAAGAGACTGACGGTGAGGGGAAGAGGAGGAGAAACTCCATGATGGGGAAGGAGAGCGATGAAACGCAAAGGCCCCCCAGCACATGTAAGAATCCAGGAACGTGGCCCTAAAAGCCACTTCCCCGATTGGGTCTAGGATAGCAGAGATGAAATATCGATTTTAAAAGATATTAAAGATTTTAAAGATGCAAACCCTGTCTTGAAAAAACAAAACAAAACAAAATAGAAGAACAACAACAACAAAAAAGATGGTAACTCAGGAATACCAGAGGGGAGTGTTTGGTAGCAGTGGAGACTTTTTGTTTTTTGGTTTTTTATTCACAAAATATTTTTTCAGTCAATACAACAATCTTATGATATAGGTATCATCTACTCCCCCTTTCAGATATATGGAAACAAGTTCACATGACATGGAGCTTTGGTATCATGCAGGCATACAACCAAGCCATTGCCATCCCTACTCTTCCAATGTGAGCATATAGAATTGGAGAAAATACTTATATTTTTATTGTCGTTGTTACCTATAAAGATCCTCATCCAGGAGATCATAGAACTCTATTTTGCTCTAGAAAATGTAGAGAAATAAAGAATTAGATATAACCCACATTGTCAAAATATTTTTATTAGATATTTTCTTCATTTACATTTCAAATGCTATCCTGAAAATCCCCTATACAATTCCCCCACCCTGCTCTCCAACCCACCCACTCCAGCTTCCTGGCCCTTGTATTCCCCTGCACTGGGACCTGGCAAATACAGAAGTGGATGCTCACAGTCATCCATTGGATGGAACACAGGGCCCCTAATGTAGGACCTAGAGGAGAAAGTACCCAAGGAGCTAAAGGGGTCGGCAACCCTCTAGGAGGAACAACAATATGAACTAACCAGTACCCCGCCCCCCAGAGCTGTGTCTCTAGTTGCATATGTAGCAGAGGATGGCCTAGTAGGTCATCAATGGGAGGAGAGGCTCTTGGTCTTGTGAAGATCAACTGCGAGGAGTTTTAAAAGTGCCCAACTATTAAGCTAGTCGTGAAGTGTGCACGGCCTGCTGGGAGCCAAATTGGTGGTTTAATTTGCTGCTACACCTGTCAGCATGCCAACAGTGTGGAGAACTGGTTCTCAACTGGGACAGTTTCTTATCACCCATGGACATTTGACACTGCTGATAGTTATGAGCCAGAAGATGTTCCTCTATCTCTACAGGTAGATGCTAGGGGGTGTTGCAGGGCATCCTATAATGTGCAGGTATCCCCTCCCAACATGAATGATCTGTTCCAAAGCTGTCAGTGCCAAGGGTGAGAAACTATGATGCAGGAAAAGAAACGTGTGAACGTGTCTCTTGGGAACCACAGTATGGCAGTGGGAATTTTCCTACATTTTTTTTTCCTTTCCTGTGACACTTCACTTGGATAACACATTTGATGTGTTTTGGAGCTGATCTGCAAATGCCACTGGGGTGCAAATACGGTCCAGGGAGAGAGTGTTCCTATTTGCCCTCACCTTACCTCAGGGTTAAATCTAAGAAGGACATATAAGTGCATGCAGCCCCTATAGATGGGGCTGTTTTGCAAAGAATTCAGAGTGGGTGTGCTTTTACAGCCGTAATGATATAGTGATGGAGACTCTCTTTTAGATTCTGCTTGGCATGGGGCCTTTGGAGCCAGTCTTTGTTCTCTGCACAGAAAAAGGCAGATGGTAGATTGCGGCCTGTCATTGTTTTCAGAGCACTGTGGTCTGGCCACACTGAGTATTTTGGGCACAAATGAGCCAGTCCTGAGGCGACAAACATGTCTCCCAGTCAAACAGAGGATCCTGAAGTTTTACTATGGTAAAAAAAAAAGTGTGAAAAAAAAGTGTTACAGATATTTGTAACATGTCCCGGAAAATGCAGGAAAGCAGAGGCCCTGGGAGGTAGAGCAATGGGTGTGTCAGCACCTGAGCATGCAGGACTATAGGCAGCACTTAGAACTGCACTCACTAAGGCATGGCAGTGGGCACATTACTTGGGTTTCCTGTCTCTGATGGATGTGGACGGCCATCTAATTCATGTGGGCCAAAAAGCAATGTTTTGGGGACTCAGAATCCCTGAATGCTTCCTCCACTGCTCGCTGCTGCTGAGTGTTTAAAAGAGGACTTCCAGTAGGGAGATTGGCAAAGCCCTCTGTCTCCACAAGGCTACAGCAAAATATGTCCATGCAAATTCCTGGTAAATAGAGCTGAGTTGCTTTGGGGACCTGAGGGCTGCTGACTGCATCTCTTAGGTAGCCTCGAGCAACAGTGGGAAGGCTGTCTGCTGCCCTTCTTCGTTCATTGTGCCCCCCTGCAGGGCATTTTGAAACTTTGGAGTTGGAAGTGATTTAAGAGGGGAGCCTTATGCCCTCCCCCACTCTCCTGAGGTCTCTGCCCATCTTCTGCTCCTCTTAGTTCTACAGTTGTGAGGAAGCTCATTTCTGCGCACCATGTCACTCAGAATGCTTTGTGTCCTGGAGTTTGGTTTGACGAATGGGGCACCAGTGAGACAAAGCAGAAGAATAGCTGGAAGGTATCTTGCTTCTTGCTTCTATGTATTTGTGGTAATCCCTCTGGTGGCACGGTCCCTTTCCTACATATTCAGTTTTACAAATGCTCAGTCTTCTGAGGTGTCTGACATTGCTTTAGGTTCAGATACCTCAAGGTTGTTACCTGATACATTTTGTCCTACCCACACCACTGAATGAAATTCCTTCTTCATTCAAGTCTCTGTAGAGAAATATTTTAGACTGTGTTCCACTACTTCATACCTGGTCCCCAAGTAGCATGTGATCAGAAGCCAGAGACCTTAGTATGTGGTCCCAAGAGATGCTGACCTCATGCACTCTCAAGCTCCAGGCCCCCAACATGTCCATATCAGCTTTCCTCTTTTAATGTGGGAACTGGGTGTGGTACTCTATAGAAGTTAGAACACATTATGTCACTACATGGCTCTTTAAAAAAAATAAAAGAAGTACATATTACAAATACTCTTCATGAGGCCATTAACAAAGGGTGCACTTAGTAAATGGTTACTACTAGTATCTTAGGTAGTTGTTCTCTCTCTCTCTCTCTCTCTCTCTCTCTCTCTCTCTCTCTCTCTCTCTCAGAAGTCTTGCAAGAATGGTAGTTCATGAGCTAGGGTGGCTTTTCAGTGCCAGTGTTATGTTCTCTAAGGAACAAACAGTTTACTCGGCCATGTGATTCCATAAAGAGATTAATCTCAAAGGATGCCTCACTAATGCTCTTTAAAAATCAGTATTAAAGAGAATTGTTGAATCTCCTAAGTAACTAAGGTAAAAAAAAAATCAGAGCTTTCAGCGAGAAGAAGGAAGCTTGTTGAGAGTAACACTATTTCATTTAAAGTATCAGTGGAGGCCAAGACTATGACAGACTGTAGGGCTGAACCATCACAGATGCCAGGTCACAGGGTAGGAAGTACCCAGTCAATTCTGACCAAATGTTATAGAAAGTCAGATTATTTCAGAGAAAAGAAACTCTAGTGATACACATTTTGTGCATCATTCAGAAATAAAGGGAGTTTTGACTGTGTATGGAGATAGTTGATTGCCAATAACCAATAATTCATTGTTTAGACTTGATGCCTTTATCTTCTATTGAGAAATGATCTTGTTCTAAACCTGGGACCAGGACTTTTAAGTGAGAATTATACCAGCTCCAGGGGTGGGTGTGACACAATAACTACCAAGGTTCATCCCTTTGGCCATTAACTGGTTAAGGGATATACTCAGGATCAACCATAGTCAGTTGTCTGTCATATCTGAGCCTTCTGCCAGAATTAGTGCCTTCTGCTAGAATTCCCTCCCGGGATCACAAATTCATGCTGGGTCCCTAGCCCCATCAAACAAGAAACAAACAAATCACAAAGCAATGCCAACCTCAGCTGTTGGTGGCCATCTTTGTCACAAAATAAAATCTTGCCAGAGTTGAAGCTAGCCCTGAAAAGAATTGATCTTGAGGTGAGAAAGGTACAGCATTGCTGCCAAAGCCTGTGTAACCAGGTCTGTCTCCAAATTTCTCTTAGTCTGTCTCTGTCTCTCCTGAATTAGCATATATCAGGTTCTAGCAGGTCTGGATTAATGTGCAGGTGACTATAGGGCTTTCCAGGCCTGATGTCCCTCTTTCTCTCCTTCCCTCTCCCTTTTCTTCTCTTTCTTTCTCTCCATGTGTGAAGACTACATTAAAAAGAACTTTTCATTGATTAATTTGGCATGATTTTATTGAGCACCTACCATGGCAGGTAGAATTCTGAGATATATACAGGAATACTTCTGTACAGATAGACAAATGAAAGCATGTGTCAATAATATAGTGGGTCACCATTAGGAAAGCACCGTGGAGTTGGAGTTCCACAGTGATGATGAAGAATGCTGACTTTGAGATCAGACTGCCTGGAACTACTGTGCACTTAGGATTTACTTCATACATGTTTTATCCTTTCTGTCCCCCTGATTCTCTACTTGTAAAACTAGGGCATAATTACAGTCAAGATTGTCTTAGTGAAACTTGGCCTTTATGACAAAATACCCAGACTAGGTTTCAATAAATCACTCATATGTATTTTATTTGAAGACTAGTTTGTCCAAGGTCAGTTGCTGGTAGACCCAGTATCTGTTTAGGGCTCATGATCTTCTAGAAGAAGGAAGTGTATAATACAGAAATATGACATGATACATATTCATTACAAGGTAGTCCTTACCAAGAATGATAGGACTGAGACTTGGATTATTTTTAGAAACAAACCAATCTCCTCCCGCTTTACAAAAATATTCACAGATGTAGAAAAATGATGGCTGAGATCTTTTTAAGGACTCAAAGACACAAACATTCAAGCATTTCCTGAAGTTTTTTTTTAATCATTTTAATATGAAACCTGCTTTTCATTTCCCACAGCAGTTGTCTGACCCTCATCGTTACCCTGCTAATAACTTAAAATCAAATTCATCTTGGGCATAAAACCAGGGAAAGAAACTCCATTAAAAAAAAAACTACAGGAAATGGATTTTGTAATGAAGAATCATTTGCAAGATGTTGACAAAATGCCTTTGTTAGGATGGGACTGTGACTCAGCTGGTAGATTGTTAGCCCGGCACGGATAAAGCCCTGGTTTTGATCCCCAGCACCACGAACCTGGGCATAGATGTGCATGCCTGTAATCCCAATACTTGTTCAGTAGAGAATCAAGAACTCAACCTTATCTTCAGCTATTTAACAAGGCCTTGCTCAAAATTGCATTAGAAGAACACAGTTAGAAGAAAGTTTTAATTATACAACAATCTTGTGGGACAAGACAGTCTTCATAGTTTCTTTAGGAAATTCACCTGGTTTCAAATGGCCTATATTTTATTGTGTATTTCTGTTGGCTGTTTGCTATGCTTTGTAGCCTGGAATTCTAGCAGTGGCTGTTATCTAGAGATAAGTGAATATCTCAAACCCACCTTTTCTTCTTTTTTTGTCTATTCTTGATGCTGTTGGCCCCTGAGCCTATGGATTGATTCAGAGAGCAAGAAGTAGACAGAGTTCAGCAGGCAGAATACAGTAATACATTGGACTCAAGGTGGGCACTTCATATACACAGGCTGTGTGATCATTGTGTCACCTCTGATGATGGCAGTGCCTCACTTTGGGACCCATTCTATAAATACAGTCACCCTCCTGGGACTTAGCATTTTCTTTTTCAGAGCATTGGTACTTGTGTATAGGTTTGTAGGCATGCATATCATTTCTTGCCTTCTTAGGAGTCGGGTGGCTTAGACCAGGCTACATTCATCTTGGTTTTCCTTCTTTATCACAGGATCCAGCCTGGTGTTTCATGGATATCAGGCACTGAAATCCTTAGTGAACAAGGAGAAGGACACATAGAAGATATAGGACGAAAGACAAGAGAATGACATTACTGCAGACCACAGCAGTGATACTTAAGACAGAATCATGGTGGCTGAGATTAAATAGGGAATCACAGTGGGCAGCAGATGCCAACTCTAATAAAAATGGCTGAAGGAAGTGAGAGGCTTGGAAGGTAATAGTTTGCCCTGATATTCAGGTTCCTCCCTGTTCATCTTCACTCCAGCTTACTCATGGATCTGGGACGTGTGTTTGCTGCATTCTAACTCTGGGAAATTTGTGAGAAATGTTTTCCCCCCATAATTTAAGTAGCACCCTTGTTTGGAAGAAACATATTTGTGTTAGAAAACTATTTTGCTCCAATCACCACCTTGAGTTCCTTTCTCAGACTTACCTCTTTCTGTCTTTCATTCCTTCTCAATTGAAAATAACACTGACATGTCAGAGGGGATGAGGAGACTACAGAATGTGAACCCTTCTTTCCTCTGCAACTGTTGGACCCATAGAAACACTTGTACCTTGGCATGCTTAGTGCTTTTTCTCTGTGAGAAATCTTTGGCTTTCAACCCCAGGCAGGAGTCACGGTCTACGTGTCTCTAGCATAGAATCGATCTGTTTACCATGGTGATCATCTCATGCCACTGTGTCAAAGTGCTCTCCACACTCTAGCCTGCTCGAAATAAGGCTACTGCCATCTTTCTCTGTCTGGTTCAGCACTCAGTGTCTGCTCCACACAGTCTCATTAGATAGCTGCGGACGGCTGGGGTGATAGCACAGTCCAGAGTGTGTGCTTTCTAAGCATGAGGACCTGAGCTTGATCCTTCAGAACCCATATGAATACAAGGCAGGCATGGGGGCACGCCCTTGTAATCTTTGTGCTGGAGAGATAGGAACTGGAAGCTTCCGGGCTCACTAGTCAGCCAGGCTACCCAGATCAGTGAGCTCCAGGTTCAGTGAACTCTCTGGCTCAAAGAACAAGATGGATGGCATCTGAAGAGAGACAGCTGATGTCTTCTGGTACACACACACACACACACACACACACACACACACACACACACACAGAGTTATTGGAACATGTATAAGCATAAAAGAATAAATAAAAGAAATTTGTCACTATTTAATTTGTTAGAAAATTCTTAGCATCTCTTACTTTTTTTTGACTCTTGAGAATTGTCAACAAATTTCACTGTAATGTTATGACTGTCCTAAATAACAAACAAAACTGGGGTTTTATGAATATTTAATGAGGCAGTGTCATTTCCAGCTGGTTGTATTGCCAAGGGCATTCAAATTTGTTAACATCATTTGCTTTAATTTGCTTCAATATTTAGGATCATTACTTTAGGGGGTCCATGTCTGAGGTTATTGTATGCCATTCGTTTTGCTGTGATTTCATCTAGTTGGTGGTTTGTCTTATTTTGATAACTCGGCCAGAGTCGTCTGTAAGAAACGTTTTCTGAATCCCTGTATCACTTGCTCCACCTTCTAGCAAACCAGAGTAGAGTGTCAGCCACTGTGGTACTCATGTTCGCAACATTCAGGCCTGTAGTAGTCTGGATCACAGCTCATCGTCCTCTGATATAGAATCCAGGTAATCTGTATCGACATAGAGGAGAAACCCAGAAAACAAGCTGTCTGCCCAGCCTGGATCGGAGAAAAGGCCATTCTGGTCATTGAAGAAGATCTCCAGCCAGACCTCATCTTCTGGCTGCAGGTAGATGACTGTGGACCCCGATGCCACATCATGGTTCCCTGTGTTGGCATCAAAGGTCCTTATTCGGTACTGCCCATTGTGCACCAGCCCTATTGCTAGGTGCTTATTGGCCAACGTGATATCATAAGAAAAGTAATAGATCCCCGGGAAAGCGCAAATGAACTTCCCTGTTGCAGGGTTGTAATGCTCCCCCTCATTGAAGAGTACTTTGTTAAATATGATGGGTAGTCTTTCTTCTGGGTAGCTGGTTGTGATGCCAACTGAAAAGGCAGATTTGAGCACAATGCTTCCACACCTGCACACTCCAGGCAGCCCTGGGTCCCCTTGATCTCCTCTGTCTCCCTTTGGCCCAGGAGGCCCAGCTGGACCGACTTCTCCTTTCTCACCCTCTGGTCCTATGGGTCCTTTCTTCCCAGTTTCTCCTTGGTCTCCTTTCTCACCAGCAAGGCCCAGGGGTCCAGTTTTACCTTTTAGACCTTCAAAAATAATCAATAGCTAATTAATAGTTCTTCTAGAGAGTCACAGATAACATACCTACCCATTGCTAACACACCTTAAACATGTCTGAAAACAGTCAGCTATCAACAGCATCCCACTAATTAAAAAGCCTTTGGAAATCATTGATATACTAAGACTGAAAATTAAAAAAGCTTGTCATAGATTTCCTCCAGTATTAGAGACTTTAATTAGCCCCTAACTAATTAAACTAATTAGATATTATTTTAAAGACAGATTAGCTGGTGCATATTAGTCATATCCTGGTACTTGTCACTACAGAAAGACTACAGAATGAGTCTCGGGGCAGACAGAACTAGATGATGCTTTGGAAACAGCTTAGTCTTTGCCCTGTTCCATTCCTGTTTGAGTTCACAATAAAGTAATTAATCAAAATCAAATCTGTTATTTGTCAACTATACCAGGACTGATATTAAATGTTTTATTTGCATGAATTATCTTGTTTAAATCTCACAACAATTTTACTAACTAAAAAGTATTAACTCCATTGCAGAGAACAGAGCTAGTGAGTGACAGAGCTGCTATCTCAACCTAAGCTTGCCCAACTCTGGAGTCTTGGCACCCCATTTTCTAGGAGAATATGTTGGATTGATCCTGAAAACTGTAAGCACACCTGGAACGTTGGGCTTCTTATGTTACTATACCTGAAAAATAATGATTACTTTCACAATGCTATAGGCTTGCTTTTGGAAGGGAAAACTGAGTTCTGAGATGGTAATTAGTTTAATTAGCTAGGGTCTAATTAAGGTCTCCAATACTGGAGGAAATCTATGAGAATCTTTTTTTAATCCTGTGTATTAGGATTAGAAAGACCCCAAGCTTTCCCAGTTTCATAATTTCTTTCTCCCCTCCATCTTATTGCCTCTTTCCTTATGGCTGTCTCTGCCACCGAATGCATCACTTTGGATTTGTATTCTAATTTCTCTGAGTCTCCTTACATATAGAAAAAAACAACGGAATGAAAGAATTTCAGTGAATTCTAAGCCACTGTATAGGACTATTTTCTGTATGTTCAAATCTTTACATATGCAGGTTAGCTAGAGGCTAGATATAGAGAGATAATGATCTTGATTGAAAGCAGTCAACAAAATTGACTTTTTTTTTTTAACACAGTAATTGGTTTTAATTTTGTGACTGAATCCATGTCATAAGCAATACATAGATAATAACATTTCCACCCAAAGTATCCAAATTGTTATTTTCTGTTATTATTATACTTTTGTCATCTGGGAAAATGTATTGTTAATGCATGGTTTCACTTGTAGCCACGGTTTTCATCTCAGTAACTTTTATTCAGCTAAGCCTTTTATCTTGTGGTGCTTTGATATCAATTATTGGAGTGCTGTACATACTTCAATGCATACATGTGATCACTTGATTCTTTTTTCCCAGTTAATTGGCAAAATTAACAAGGAAATATCTTGGTAATGTAAATTTTAGGAGAATGAAAGCTTTGCCCTCAGAATGTCAAGCATGTCCTTCAATCCTTGTGAAAGTGGCTGTTTAACAATTTACAACTCAGGGAGGATACTGGCGATGAATGTCACCATTCTTTATGAGACAAGATCAGTGTTTTTATCAACAACAGTTGTGTCCCCTTAATGCAGTCAGTCCTTTTAAGTTGAAATTCTACTGGTTTAAACAGAACACACATGATAAATATTTCTTGAAACAAGGTCATAAAAATCTTAACGTTCAATGCTTGATTCATTGGTGTAGAAATGACATATAAACTTTCTTTTGCTGGTCAAAAATCAAAGACTTCAATGTCTAGAATCTGTGTTTTAGCTTCAATAAGTAGCTTAACCTTTTCTGTATTGATGTTCAATACAGTAATAAAACCATTCTTGTCTCAATATTTCTTTTTCTTTGATATTTTCTTTACTTACATTTCAAATGTTTTCCCCTTTTCAGGTGTCCTCTTCGGAAACCCTCTATCTCATCCCTCCTCCCCCTGCCTCTATGAGGGTGCTCCCCCACCTGCCCACGCCCATCCTCCCACCCTGGCATTCCCCTTCACTGGGGCACTGAACACCCTCAGGCCTGAGGGCCTCTCCTCCCAGTGATGTCCAATAAGGCCATCTTCTGCCACATACATGGCCAGCGCCATGGGTCACTCCATGTGTATTCTTTGGTTGGTGGTCCAGTCCCTGGGAGCTCTGGGAGTCTGGCCTGTTGATATTTTAGCAACAATTTTAACCATAGAATTTTGTTACCAACACAAATCGTGCTGCTTATAAGATTCTTGGTTAGTCTCTCATTCTCTAGCTTCATGGACTCCATTTGTAATACAGAGACATTGGATAGAAGTCTATTCTGAGCTTAGTGGGTAACACAGTAACTGTCACTGAGATAAAACCCATTTCAGCTGCAGGCAGGGTAGTGAATCTGAAGAAGAGGTAAGATCCCCTTCTTGGGGACTGGGAACTTAGGCTTCCCAGTCATTGGAATAAAGGTTTGGAGTAGGTTGCTTGAGGGCTTATCCCCTTGAAAATTTGTTGAGAACAATTCATAAGTACTGAAATGCAAATTATAAATGTGAGGGGCTCTTTACAACTCCAGTGTTTATTTTCTATTGCAATACACATTTAATACCCTGAACTGCTGGATACATTTAGTCATGGAAGAAATGTAATAATAACACATAGAAATTCTTCCTCTTTATATGAAGAGTTTTCCCATGTATCAGAAGACTACATACTCAGAAGAAAAACAAAAGAGGACACATCATTATGCATTAAGTATTAAAGTATGTATTACTGAAGCTTAGCCATACAGAGTGTTTGTTTGTTTGTTTTAGTTCCTTCTCAAATGGGTCTAGATTTTCTCAATAGAATCTTCTTATACTTCCATTCATCTGTACATCATCCATCTAACAAAACTTCATTCTCCCTCCCTCTCTCCCTCCCTCCCCCTCCTTCCCTTCTTCCTTCCCTCCTTCCTTCCTTCCATCAATGGATCTATGTATCCATTCAAACATATATCTTATGTTTATTTCATTTAATATTGACTGACCATTCACTATATGAAAGCCTCCATGATTGGAGCTCGGTATTATAAGCTCATGGATACTATAATTCATATATTAAATTGGAATAAAGACTGTTTCATGATGACTTGAAAGATGGCTCAACTGTTAAAGGCCAGTCTCACAACCAAAACAGTAAGAATGCTTTGTGAGGTAGTTGTAGCGATATTTGAATGAGCACTCTCAGATTTAATTGAATCCTATATTATGATAATTGTTACAGACCAGTGAGATGTATCCTTGCAAAGAATTTATGATGTGATGTAACAATCTCTTCATTTCTAATTAGAGTAGGGAAGTTGGAAAAAGAACACTATTTGTTCTGCCTGGACTTGGTTGAGGTGAAGGCAATCTGGTATCTAAGAAGGGAGCACATACAAAAAGACCCTGTGCTGTCACTGGAGAGGAAGGAGTGAGTAGAACATCCCAGCCTTGGACTCATCTGCAGCCATGTTACAAACATGGCTTCTGAGTGATGTGTGTGTCTCTTCACAACCAGCCAGGCCTATCTTTCCTTTCTGAGCTGTGTATAGCCTTCAGTGTGATAGATATAACTTCAGGTTGGAAAAGTCACTTTATTTTGAATCTCAATAGTTTCATTTATAGCATTATTTTATTGCATATTACAGTTACAGCAGATCATAATGATGAATGTTAATGTAAGTGGGTTGCTGACACATGATGAGTTCTTAATAAATGGTCAGCATGTGGAGCTACAGTGATGAAGAGCTTAGAAAGTCTTTTTCCTTTACCTTCTGACAGATGTCTGTGTTCAGATAGACCTGGCAGTTGTGTTCTTTTTGACAGTTTGCAGTCTGGAGCTATTCTTGTTTGTCAAGGTTGGGGAAGGTTTGCCACTGATATCCAGGGAGATGCTGTCAAACACCATACCAAGCACTTTACCCTGCTATAAAAATTATTCAGCACTAAATGACATTGGTATGGAGGCTGGGAAACAAACACTCTCCAGAAATGAAAATTGGTAGTTAGAGGTACACAAAAATGTTTCCAAGTAAATAGGTACTCAGAAACAGATTCATAGAGGGATGAATAGATTGTATACAGGACTAGCCCTGACCCCAGAGGGCTCAAACTGTAGCATTTAAGAATATTATGTTTGATCTGAATAATGGTATTACTACCTTATGGATGTATTAATCTTTTTTGTTTGTTTACTTTGTGGCTTTGGATGGCCACAGATTTATTTTTGATCTGTGGATCAAAATTTAATAATGAACAATATCTAACTTTTCCAAGTACTTAGCATATGGCAATTATTGTCTGGGACATTATGCATATATAACTACCCTTAAAATTCACAATTTCCCTTACTATTGCCAATTTACAAATGAAGCTCAAAGATGATTTTTGCCCAGGGAGGCTTAGTCTTGGCTGAAAGAGCCAAGATTTGAATCTGCTTTTCTGCTTGTGTGATTAGCCACTACATTCTACCTTCCAGACACAGCAAGATGAAAGGGTCACTATATAGAACTATAATTTGTGTGCCATAGAAATTTAAGGATATTCATAATCATAGCTCAGTCATAATTTCATTCCACATGAGCCATCTTATAGACAGACACCCTTGAATAACTATGTTTAAGCTCCAAATTCAAGGTTGCTTATTTGACATTGAATTGTTATGTAATGTTCTGTAATATTGAACAATGGTCATACATCTGACAGCTATTGATTTGCCCAATATTTTCTGCCTGGAATATTTGTAAATGATGCATTAGCCAATAATCTGGATATGTACTGTGGTACTGTCTCACAGAACCCCAGTAAATCAGGTGTGGTGACTAGAGAGAGGCGTAGTTTTGAGATCTATGTGGTTTTTTTCCTTCTTATCTTTTAACTTGTACTCTCAGAGGCTTGTTTTCAAAGATTGATTCCAAATCCCTTCCTCTTGTAGAGTTCATATAACTTCTGTAGAATTTCAATTTGGCTTCCTCTGAAGGACTGTGGATTCTGGCAAGCTTCCCAGGCTAACCTATCTGCAGGGAGAAAAGCCTGAAAACCAGTGAAGGACTAGAGGACAATTGTATTGTCTTCAAGAGTTATGTAAAGTCTACATGGCAGCTGTTGCAGGGCAGCTGGGGGAGTGATGAGAAAAGGAAGGCCATCTACATGACACTGTTGTCCTAGCTGTATACATAACAAAAACTATAAGCCCTTGAGGAATATTGGTGTAGAAAGTTAGCTCTGAGCAGGGTGGCAACTGAGCTTCTTCATGCCAATTCTTTCCCTGCTCTGTCCCATCTGCTTGTCTCCCTAAGCTTCCATGCATCCAGCTGTTGTCCAGTGGTTCCAGTCATCAGTTGTTGAGAGTCCAGCTCCAGCGGTCATGCACAGCACCTGTCCATCTGTGCTCATCTCCCACAGTGCCTTTAACCAGACTCAGTTTTCTTTCATTTCCAATGTCACAAATATCCACCTGAGAAAAGTCATCATTGTGGCCAACTAAGGCTGGAAAGAGTTTGAAGCACAGTCATGGTCTAGTGAGTTGTTATTTTTAATGAAGGTAAAGGGCAGAAGTGTTTGAAGGAGCAGTTCCCACCGAGAAGAAGCAACAAAGGGAGAGGTTGGGGGGTAGAGGAGGGTGTTTGCAGAGCCTCATGGTGATTCCTTACCTGCAGTGCCCTTTTCCCCCTTCTCTCCTTTTCTGCCATCTCTACCATCCCTTCCAGGAAGGCCAATTCGACCATGGGGCCCAGGGGAGCCATTTGCTCCAGGAGGACCTGGGGGTCCAGGTAATCCAGGGATGCTGCAGATGTACCTTGGAGAGTAGTTCTCTCCCTTAGCCTGATTGGCCCGAGGTTGTCCACTTGCACAGATGGCAAGACTCGTCACACAGAGCAGGACAATCATCTTGGGCTCTAGAAGAGACGTAAAGACATCAGTGCACTCTCCAGGGAAGGGCTTTGGCATGATGGAGTTACAGTGAGCAGAAGAATGGGCGTGTGCGCAGTCCCCTCTGGCATTTGCTTTTTTCATATTTAGAACCCTAAATATTAAACCCACCGAGAAGAAGCAACAAAGGGAGAGGTTGGGGGGCAGAGGAGGGTGTTTGCAGAGCCAGTGGGTTTTTGATTTAAGAATACATCAATCTACTGTTGACAGAATCCTCATTGCCTTACTGATGTCGATGGAGGGTGAATGGATGGTCTTATCAAAACATAACTTTCCTTCTTGCAAGACTAATTTATTAGAAAAGGAAAATGGCATATTCAAACGACTTAGATAAATACCAGCACAGTTGCCACTATGCAGGGATAATTAATTGCCTCTGACAGGTTACTATATACTTATTTTCAGTCTTCTTGTATGTGTCTGTGTTGTGAAGAAAGGTGATATTGTGCCAATCCTGTGATTTAGAACATTATTTTTTTTTATTTAACATTGATTTAACCTCTTACTGGACCAATTATCTATAACATTAATTACCATCTTTCTCCCTCTTTTCTTGTATGTGTAGAAGTTGTTTTCAGAGTTTTGCCAATGCGACACTGTGTCGCATCCCCCTCAGTTTTGCACTCACCCATCCGTTTCTCAGAATTCATGGGAGAAAAGACACATTTTCAGAAAACCCATGCTTTTCACTTGTTAATCATGTGTAATGCCAATTAGAGTTAATTGAAGTACTGTGCCTACCCTGGGGGAGTCTGAAACTTTAATTTAAAATCTGCAGGCTATAATGCCTCTGTGTCCTATTAAGCTGTTAGCACTGGGGGTCAATTAAAGAGCTGGGTGAACTTAAACCATGCACTGTGCCACGTGGGCCATAGGAAGCAGATACAGATCTCTTTGACTCTAACCTAAAAGGACCGGGATTCTTACTCCACAGAGCCTGGATATGGAGAGCAATGAATGATATATTAGCATGATATCATAGGCAGCATAAGCTTGGGAAACCTGAATTTTCGGCTATGTTTTACTTAGGGATGAGTAGTTTCTTCAATGGAAGAATGCACATGGGTGCTTCGGTGGGTTGTAAATGAGCTTTTGGATAGCTAGACCTGTGTTTTCATATAGAATCTTCATAGTCATTGATCTGGATAACATTCTCTTAAGGGAAATAATAACAAAATGAGGGAAGAGTGATTAAATGTTAGTTTTGACAGCCACCCCAGAAAATTTAAAAGGCACACCACACACCATAACACTTTTATGGTGCTCATGGAAATACTGGAACATCTTGCAATTATACCCAGAAATAAACCCCAACTCAGGCATGTACATGAGATTTTAGAATAATTTCAAGTTTTAGAAATCTCATGATCAAAAAAGCTAAAACCATGTATCCAGTGTTACCAGACTCTCCCATCAAAGGTCACAAACACTTTTTGCCATGTACTATGTACTGGGCTTGCCATATGATACTATACTGCTACTGTAATGAAACACCTGAGGCAAGGAGTTCACAAAGGGAAGAGGTTCATTTAGTTAACACTCTGGAGGCTGAAGATCTGGAGAGTGAAAACACCATGTAGCCCAGGGTCCCCAAAAGGCCTTCTTGGCTGCATCACACCATGCTGTATTATATCAAGGTAGGAGGGATAGGCAGACATGAAGCTAGAACAACGGAGAGTGTCTATTTTGTGGCTTTGCTCTGGGGCCTGCTCCTTAATGCTCACATTGCCTCTCACAAACATTATAGTGGGAGCAAGCTTCTAACATTAGAATCACCATGTTAAATCATACCCTGAACAGGAAAAATGCCAGCCCTCAAACCACTGATGCTAGTGTTCAAATGGGACTAAGGCATTTTCTGACAAACCCTGTGATTCTGATAGCAACATCAGCTCTTCAGGGAACTTCATAGAAGAGGAACCAAAAAGCAGATAAGAGGCAGAGGACTACTGCAAAAGAGTTCCTGCTGGACAAGGCAGGGATGTTGCTCCCACAAGCTCTCAACGTCTATAGTTGCCTGCCAAGACCTACACAAGAGCACACCAGTCAACATCCCAATGTGAATAGAGATAAGACTCACAGCATCCCTCCCTTCCTGAGTTGAGGAGCTATAAGCAGTCTATGGCTGCTGAGGGAGACAGTTTTTTTTTTTTAATTCTGTAACAAGACCCATGATAGGTTGTCTAAGCCCTATTGGTCAGCCCTAAACTCATGTATGTATAGACAACACTAATTATATACATATGTATACACATACATTAGTCACACACACACACATCCACACACACACACACACACACACACACACACACACACACATATGTGCACTTGAGGCATTATTTGGAAAAGGAGACATGGGGGATCATGGCAGGAATTGGAATATCCATGATCAAAATTAATTATACTCATGTATGATTTTTCTTGTTACAGAAACAAGCTATGAGCTGTTTTGAAGAACACTCAGATAAAAAATAATGGAATGAGCATCCTATGCACAACCTTTGCTATAATTAAAACTGGATGCATTGATTAAAAAATCAGTTCCTCTTCCTCACAGAACACACTTAAGAAGATACTCAGGGGGAGATTTTTAACTATGCACACAGAGTACTGAAGGCTGTAGACTGAAGCCAAGAGGTACTTCTATGAAAGACTTGAGGTTATTGGTTATTGGCAGAAAGGGAGTTTGAGGGAGTTTAGGCACCAGTGGTGGTATGAAAGTCATCATGGAAACATTAGAGAAGAAGAGTGAGTTGGGGATTTGGAGAATGGTAGAAAGAGAGCACAGGTAGTTTGGAATGAGCTTGGAAGAAAGATTTCATCACCAATATCAAGCAGTATGAGTTAAAAGGAGGAACAATATAAGCAGCAAAAACAGTTTTGTTATTGAACAAATGGACTGATTGTCCTTGTCAGAAGCACTAGAGGACGGTCTAGTACAGGAACCTGAGGACGGTCCAGTACAGGAACCTACATACTGTAACGCAGATCCAGTTAGAGCCATTGAGCATCACTCAAGATACTTATTTACTAACAGTCATCAGAAGAGAGGAACAAGGTGTTGTCATACTCACTGCACGAGGCTGCATACTCACTGCATAATGGTAAGTGTTTAGCCAAGTCTCAGGACTCAGTTCATGCATGAAGATAACAGAGTGTGAGTTACCATGGAAAACCACAGGGGTTTCTCACCAGGATGGCTGTTAGTTTCCTTTACCAGTCAACATCATACGTCTACAAGATCTACCTGATCTGAACAGCCCTCAAGTCATGTGACTTCATCTTTGGCTTTCCTGCTCAGTTCCAGTTCTAGCTGTAATAGATTCCTTGGTGTCCCTCAAAAGCACACCTGGCACAACCTGTCCTAGGATCCTTGTGGTTTCCTTCTTCTGGGTAAAATCCCTGCACCAGTGTGTCCTTGTGGCTGAACTCCTCAAGTCTTTTTTGAGGTCTTTCTCCCATGCCATCATGTTCAGTGCAGCCATTGTCATCTTATTTAATATTGTGAAGTGTATCATTCATCCCCAGCCCCCTTCTTCCTGCTCTATTTTTCTGCCCTCCTTTGCATTACCAACTCACTAGATTGTTCTTATCTTTGTTTTATAGTATGCATTTTTTCATATATGATCCATAGCATTCAAACTCCACAGGGGCAAGGACCTTTTTCTCATTTGTCGATGGGTCCAATGGTCTAGAACAGCACTTAACACAAACCTACAAGTTGGGAGAAGAGACTTTTTGGAGGATGAGACATAATTGCTGTGGTGAACAAAAAACTTAATGAGAAATGATGAAAATATCATAAGGCAAAGAACGTTGAAAGATTTTCCCTGCAACCATGGGTTCTTTTTGCAGTGCTTAAGACTATGCATTAAGAACTTCAATGGGAGAAAAGCACCGGGGCAGCTGGGGCGCAGGGTCGGCAGACACTCGCCAGCTACCCACAACACCCGCCACAGGATCTTAAGACTTCTGGTGAGTGGAGCACAGCTTCTGCTCCAATCCAATTGCGCGGGACCTGAGACTGCATTAGTTAGGGAAGCAGAAACCGGCCTGAGTAGGACCACAGGCCTCATCCGGCTGGATCAGCGCCGGGGTAGCGGGAGCGCAGGGTTGCCTGACACCCGCCAGCTACCCACGACCCCCGCCGCAGGATTTTGGGACTGCTGGTGAGTGGAACACAGCTTCTGCTCCAATCCAATTGTGCGGGACCTGAGACTGCATTAGTTAGGGAAGCAGAAACCGGCCTGAGTAGGGCCACAGGCCTCACCCGGCCGGATCAGCGCCAGGGTAGCGGGAGCGCAGGGTTGCCTGACACCCGCCAGCTACCCACGACCCCCGCCGCAGGATTTTGGGACTGCTGGTGAGTGGAACACAGCTTCTGCTCCAATCCAATTGCGCAGGACCTGAGACTGCATTAGTTAGGGAAGCAGAAACCGGCCTGAGTAGGGCCACAGGCCTCACCCGGCCGGATCAGCACCAGGGTAGCGGGAGCACAGGGTTGCCTGACACCCGCCAGCTACCCACGACCCCCGCCGCAGGATTTTGGGACTGCTGGTGAGTGGAACACAGCTTCTGCTCCAGTCCAATCACGCGGGACCTGAGACTGCTCTGGTTGGGGAGAGAGAAATCCGGCCTACATTGGGCCACAACCCTCTTCCGGTCAGAAAAGCACCGGGGCAGCTGGGGCGCAGGGTCGGCTGACACTCACCAGCTACCCACAACACCCACCACAGGATCTTAAGACTTCTGGAGAGTGGAACACAGCTTCTGCTCCAATCCAATTGCACGCGGGACCAGAGACTGCATTAGTTAGGGAAGCAGAAAAACGGCCTGAGTAGGACCACAGGCCTCTTCTGGCTGGACCAGCACCGGGGTACCGTCAGCTACCCACGACCCCCGCCGCAGGATTTAGAGACTGCTGGTGAGTGGAACACAGCTTCTGCTCCAATCTTTAAATAGTGACAACGATAACAACTAACCCCAGAGATTACCAGATGGCGAAAGGTAAACGTAATAATCTTACTAACAGAAACCAAGACCACTCACCATCATCAGAACCCAGCACCCCCACTTCGCCCAGTCCAGGGCACCCCAACACACCAGAAAAGCTAGACACGGATTTAAAAGCATATCTCATGATGATGATAGAGGACTTCAAGAAGGACTTTAATAACACACTTAAAGAAATGCAGGAGAACACTGATAAAAAGGCAGAAGACAATAAAGAGGAAGCACAAAAATCCCTTAAAGAATTGCAGGAGAACACTGCTAAAGAGTTACAAATCCTTAAAGAAAAACATGATAACATAATCAAACAGGTAGAAGTCCTTACAGAAAAACAGGAAAACACATCCAAACAGATGATGGAAATGAACAAAACCATACTAGACCTAAAAAGGGAAGTAGACACAATAAAGAAAACCCAAAATGAGGCAACACTGGAGATAGAAACCCTAGGAAAGAAATCTGGAACCATAGATACGAGCATCAGCAACAGAATACAAGAGATGGAAGAGAGAATCTCAGGTGCAGAAGATTCCATAGAGAACATCGGCACAACAATCAAGGAAAATGTAAAATGCAAAAAGATCCTGACTCAAAACATCCAAGAAATACAGGACATAATGAGAAGACCAAACCTACGGATAATAGGAGTGGATGAGAATGAAGATTTTCAACTCAAAGGACCAGCAAACATCTTCAACAAAATTATAGAAGAAAACTTCCCAAATCTAAAGAAAGAGATGCCCATGAACATACAAGAAGCCTACAGAACTCCAAATAGACTGGACCAGAAAAGAAATACCTCCCGACACATAATAATCAGAGCAACAAATGCTCTAAATAAAGATAGAATACTAAAAGCAGTAAGAGAAAAAGGCCAAGTAACATATAAAGGCAAGCCTATCAGAATTACACCAGACTTTTCACCAGAGACTATGAAAGCCAGAAGATCCTGGACAGATGTTATACAGACACTAAAAGAACACAAATTCCAGCCCAGGCTACTATACCCAGCCAAACTCTCAATTAACATAGATGGAGAAACCAAAGTATTCCACGACAAAACCAAATTCACACATTATCTCTCCACGAATCCAGCCCTTCAAAGGATAATAACAGAAAAAAACCAATACAAGGACAGGAACCACGCCCTAGAAACAACAAGAAGGTAATCCCTCAACAAACCTAAAAGAAGACAGCCACAAGAATAAAATGCCAACTTTAACATCAAAAATAACAGGAAACAACAATTACTTTTCCTTAATATCTCTTAATATCAATGGACTCAACTCCCCGATAAAAAGACATAGACTAACAAACTGGCTACACAAACAAGACCCAACATTTTGCTGCTTACAGGAAACTCATCTCAGAGAAAAGGATAGACACTACCTCAGAATGAAAGGCTGGAAAACAATTTTCCAAGCAAATGGCATGAAGAAACAAGCTGGAGTAGCCATTCTAATATCTGATAAGATTGACTTCCAACCCAAAGTCATTAAAAAAGACAGGGAGGGACACTTCATACTCATCAAAGGTAAAATCCTCCAAGAGGAACTATCAATCCTGAATATCTATGCTCCAAATACAAAGGCAGCCTCATTCATTAAAGAAACTTTAGTAAATCTCAAAGCACACATTGCACCTCATACAATAATAGTGGGAGACTTCAACACACCACTTTCACCAATGGATAGATCATGGAAACAGAAACTAAACAGGGACACAGTGAAACTAAGAGAAATTATGAATCAAATGGATCTGGCAGATATCTACAGAACATTCTATCCTAAAACAAAAGGATATACCTTCTTCTCAGCACCTCATGGTACCTTCTCCAAAATTGACCACATAATTGGTCACAAAACAGGCCTCAACAGATATAAAAATATTGAAATTGTCCCATGCATCCTATCAGATCACCATGGACTAAGGCTGATCTTCAATAACAAAATAAATAATAGAAAGCCAACCTTCACGTGGAAACTGAACAACACTCTTCTCAATGATACCTTGGTCAAGGAAGGAATAAAGAAAGAAATTAAGGACTTTTTAGAGTTCAATGAAAATGAAGCCACAACATACCCAAACTTATGGGACGCAATGAAAGCATTTTTAAGAGGAAAACTCATAGCTCTGAGTGCCTCCAAAAGGAAACTAGAGAGAGCACACATTAGCAGCTTGACAACACACCTAAAAGCACTAGAACAAAAGGAAGCAAATTCACCCAAGAGGAGTAGACGGCAGGAAATAATCAAACTCAGGGGTGAAATCAACCAAGTGGAAACAAGAAAAACTATTCAAAGAATCAACCAATCAAGGAGCTGGTTCTTTGAGAAAATCAACAAGATAGATAAACCCTTAGCCAGACTCACTAGAGGGCACAGGGAAAGCATCCTAATTAACAAAATCAGAAATGAAAAAGGAGACATAACAACAGATCCTGAAGACATCCAAAACACCATCAGATCCTTCTACCAAAGGCTATACTCAACAAAACTGGAGAACCTGGATGAAATGGAGAAGTTCCTAGACAGATACCAGGTACCAAAGTTGAATCAAGATCAGGTTAATGATCTAAACAGCCCTATATCCCCCAAAGAAATAGAAGCAGTCATTAATAGTCTCCCAACTAAAAAAAGCCCAGGACCAGATGGGTTTAGTGCAGAGTTCTATCAGACCTTCAAAGAAGATCTAATCCCAGTTCTTCACAAACTATTCCACAAAATAGAAACAGAAGGTACTCTACCCAACTCATTCTATGAAGCCACAATTACTCTGATACCTAAACCACAAAAAGACCCAACAAAGATAGAAAACTTCAGACCAATATCCCTTATGAATATTGATGCAAAAATCCTCAATAAAGTTCTTGCTAACCGAATCCAAGAACACATCAAAACAATCATCCATCCTGACCAAGTAGGTTTCATCCCAGGGATGCAGGGATGGTTCAATATACGGAAATCCATCAACGTAATCCAGTATATAAACAAACTCAGAGACAAAAACCACATGGTCATCTCGTTAGATGCGGAAAAAGCATTTGACAAGATCCAACACCCATTCATGATAAAAGTCTTGGAAAGATCAGGAATTCAAGGCCCATACCTAAACATGATAAAAGCAATCTACAGCAAACCAGTAGCCAACATCAAAGTAAATGGTGAGAAGCTTGAAGCAATCCCTCTAAAATCAGGGACTAGACAAGGCTGTCCACTTTCTCCATACCTATTCAACATTGTACTTGAAGTCCTAGCCAGAGCAATTCGACAACCAAAGGAGATCAAAGGGATACAAATTGGAACAGATGAAGTCAAAATATCACTTTTTGCAGATGATATGATAGTATATATAAGTGACCCTAAAAATTCCACCAGAGAACTCCTAAGCCTGATAAACAGCTTCGGTGAAGTAGCTGGATATAAAATTAACTCAAACAAATCAATGGCCTTTCTCTACACAAAGAATAAACAGGCTGAGAAAGAAATTAGGGAAACAACACCCTTCTCAATAGTCACAAATAATATAAAATATCTTGGCGTGACTCTAACTAAGGAAGTGAAAGATCTGTATAATAAAAACTTCAAGTCTCTGAAGAAAGAAATTATAGAAGATCTCAGAAGATGGAAAGATCTCCCATGCTCATGGATTGGCAGGATCAACATTGTAAAAATGGCTATCTTGCCAAAAGCAATCTACAGATTCAATGCAATCCCCATCAAAATTCCAAATCAATTCTTCAACGAATTAGAAAGTGCAATCTGCAAATTCATCTGGAATAACAAAAACCTAGGATAGCAAAAACTCTTCTCAAGGATAAAAGAACCTCTGGTGGAATCACCATGCCGGACCTAAAGCTCTACTACAGAGCAATTGTGATAAAAACTGCATGGTACTGGTATAGTGACAGACAAATAGACCAATGGAATAGAATTGAAGACCCAGAAATGAACCCACACACCTATGGTCACTTGATCTTCGACAAGGGAGCTAAAAACATCCAGTGGAAGAAAGACAGCATTTTCAACAAATGGTGCTGACACAACTGGTTGTTAACATGTAGAAGAATGCGAATCGATCCATTCCTATCTCCTTGTACTAAGGTCAAGTCTAAGTGGATCAAGGAACTTCACATAAAACCAGAGACACTGAAACTTATAGAGGAGAAAGTGGGGAAAAGCCTTGAAGATATGGGCACAGGGGAAAAATTCCTGAATAGAACAGTAATGGCTTGTGCTGTAAGATCGAGAATTGACAAGTGGGACCTCATGAAACTACAAAGCTTCTGCAAGGCTAAAGACACCATCAATAAGACAAAAAAACCACCAACAGATTGGGAAAGGATCTTCACCTATCCTAAATCAGATAAGGGACTAATATCCAATATATATAAAGAACTCAAGAAGGTGGACTCCAGAAAGTCAAATAACCCCATTAAAAAATGGGGCTCAGAACTGAACAAAGAATTCTCACCTGAGGAATACCGAATGGCAGAGAAGCACCTGAAAAAATGTTCAACATCCTTAATCATCAGGGAAATGCAAATCAAAACAACCCTGAGATTCCACCTCACACCAGTCAGAATGGCTAAGATCAAAAATTCAGGTGACAGCAGATGCTGGCGAGGATGTGGAGAAAGAGGAACACTCCTCCATTGTTGGTGGGATTGCAAGCTTGTACAACCACTCTGGAAATCAGTCTGGCGGTTCCTCAGAAAATTGGACATAGTACTACCGGAGGATCCAGCAATACCTCTCCTGGGCATATATCCAGAAGATGTCCCAACCGGTAAAAAGGACACATGCTCCACTATGTTCATAGCAGCCATATTTATAATAGCCAGAAGCTGGAAAGAACCCAGATGTCCCTCAACAGAGGAATGGATACAGAAATTATGGTACATTTACACAATGGAGTACTACTCAGCTATTAAAAAGAATGAATTTATGAAATTCCTAACCAAATGGATGGACCTGGAGGGCATCATCTTGAGTGAAGTAACACAATCACAAAAGAACTCACACAATATGTACTCATTGATAAGTGGATATTAGCCCAAAACTTAGGATACCCAAGATATAAGATACAATTTGCTAAACGCATGAAACTCAAGAAGAATGAAGACCAAAGTGTGGACACTGTGCACCTTCTTAGAATTGGGAACAAAACACCCAGGGAAGGAGTTACAGAGACAAAGTTCGTAGCTGTGATGAAAGGATGGACCATTTAGAGACTGCTGTATCCAGGGATCCGTCCCATAATCAGCTTCTAAACGCTGACACCATTGCATACACTAGCAAGATCTTGCTGAAAGGACCCAAATATAGCTGTCTCTTGTGAGACGATGCCGGGGCCTAGCAAACACAGGAGTGGATGTTCACAGTCAGCTATTGGATGTATCACAGGGCTCCCAATGGAGAAGCTAGAGAAAGTACCCAAGGAGCTAAAGGGATCTGCAACCCTATTGTTGGAACAACATGATGTACTAACCAGAACCCTGGAGCTCTTGTCTCTAGCTGCATATGTATCGAAAGATGGCCTAGTCGGCCATCAATGGAAAGAGAGGCCCATTGGACTTGCAAACTTTATATGCCCCAATATAGGGGAATGCCAGGGCCAAAAGAATGGGAATGGGTGGGTAGGGAAGTGGGGGGCGCTATGGGGGACTTTTGGGATAGTATTGGAAATGTAATTGAGGAAAATATGTAATAAAAATATTAAAAAAAAAAAAGAAGATAGCCACATGAAAAAAAAAAAAAAAAAAAAAGAACTTCAATGGTTTAGCTTATGTAGCCTACAGAGCTTAAATGTATTAAAATACTTTTGCATATATAACTAATGTATTTCCAAAAATGGAAAAGAAAAGGGTACAAAGTTATAAGTAAATCTAGTGGTGTTTTTCTCTCTCTTAAATACTGGTTTGTTCCCCAAAGGTGAGTCCTGTTGTCTACTACCTGTGTAGACCAGCTTAGCTTTATGTAGACAGAATTCCCATTTTGCTCACAAACATCATATTTGTGGGGGATTTGTCCCAAGACCATCACCTCAACATAGGTACCAAGATCTTAAAAGGCTCAAGGCCCTGATATAAGCTGTCTTGTATTTACATATGATTTATGAACATTGTCCTGTATATTTTGAGTCACTTACCTCTAGATTATTTATAATATCTAACATCATGTGAATTGTACTGTTCCCAGCATAATAAGAAAAAGTCTGCACATACGCAGTAGGTAATTACTAAACAATCATTACTTATTGCTTATCTGTGATTCATTGGATTCAGTCACGTGGAACCTCTGGATAGAGGGCTCAGTTCATCTCTCTTCACATAGAGGCTCGGCAATCCTTTTATTTCAGGAACTTTAGGATGTCTGTCATATGCATGTGTTACATTAACTAGTGTCCCACCAATGGACACTTGGGGGTAGTTTCATTCCCTTGTTATTATAATTGCTACTATAATAAATAGTTATATTTACTGGTCTCATATGCTTCATGACAAATACAGGAAATATTTTCCTAAGTTTTCTTCTTATTTTATTTTTAATTACATGTGTCTATGTGTAAGTGCACATGTCTGACTGCACGAGCCTGAACAGGCTAGAGATTGGATCCCTGGAGCCAGATTCATTGTCAGTTGTGAACTTAACATGGGTGGTGTAAGCAAATCAGGGTTTTCTGAAAGATCAGAAAGACTCTTAAACCCTGAGACACCTCTCCAGCTGTTATTTTTACTTTTTAATGTACATTTAAAACAATTTTTATCACTAAAACATTTTCTAAAGTCTAATTTATTATGTTTAGAATATTTTCCCACTCCATGATACTAAAAATAATTTGACATTGAGTTCTGTTCTCCCATCTCATTTTATCACATACAAAAATTTGGTCCGCTAGGCTCTTTCTAATTAAAAGTGGCAAGGTAGCGATATAACTGCACATTTACAACACCATCTCCTGAACAATCCATTTTTATCTAAGCCCAAAGTTTAAAGCATCGCAAGGAATTTGTTTGTTTTGACTGAGACTAAGCCTCATGAGTCAAAACTTTACATTATAATGATTTTGGACAGCTTGAAAAGACGTAATTTGCACAGCATAAAACTAATCAAAGTATACAACTCAATACACATTATAATCCAACCTTAGACTATATTTTAAATCTCAGGAGAAAACATTTCCATTAGCAGTTCCCTCTCCTGTGTACGCTTTCACGCATTGGCTTGAATTATGCAAATTTATGTAGAATATGTACTGACATGTTTTTTTTTTCTCCCTGCTTTTATGCTTCTTTGGTCTTAGAAAATCAAAGCTCTGCATATAATGCTAATCTCAAACAGGCCCTGAATGCTAAATGGAAATGATTTCCTATCTTAGCTTTTTCTTTAGGGATAACGAAATGACAGGTTTTTAGATTTTAAATCATGCCTTTAAAAATATGCATATAACAACAATTTTATGTAACTATGTCCTTACACTCTTTAAGGCAGGATGTAGATCAAAGTAGCATGTGATTCTTATAGTTATAGAATTCTTTCTTGCCAAACTAGCAGTAAGAAACACCTGGAGGGACATAGATTAAGTCAATGTAAAAGACTGAGCCTCCAGAATAATGTATATGTAGCTTGAGTTCTATTTATAAATAGTGTTTTTTTTTTTTTTTTTGTTCTAAGAACAAAAATTGTTATTCAGGAGAACCTAGATGCTGGAAAATAGTTCAAGGACTCAAATATGGTCAAGTAGTGTCACTTCTGGAATTAATAATTCACAAGGAATTAAGCACAGGATATAAATTGATATTTACACACTCCTGTTAAAGGCAACATCATTCCCAACTGCCCAAAAGAGCAGCCCAAGAGTTCACTAACAGATACATAAGCTATGGTACACAGATGCAGTAACCTTCAAAATCAGAAGGCACTTTGATGACTGCTACAACATGGGTTGACTTTCAAGGCACCATGATCATAAAATGCTCCAGTCAGAAAAAGGTCCGATACTAAAAAAAATCTTTTATTCAATTTTCCTAAACAAGTCATATTCACAGAGACAAAACTTTCATAATTCACAAAATGGCACAGCCTGGATTTGAACTGACATCTTGTTGGAAACACTGAATGTTCAACTATTGCTTCATGACAGAAGACTGGATTTGATTAATTCAAGTTCAAACTGCGCTTTGCCTGGAAGTCATTAGGATGATGAGAGGTGACTAGGAGGGCCAAAGCAGGACTTCTCCTTGGCTCCTGAGGTGGACATTACTCAATATCAGGATCTGTTTTAGCTTCCCTAGGAGGGGTGGCAGTGACTTTGGGACAGGATGGAGACCCGAGCTTTCTACACCATAGTTCCTTCCCTGGTGAGCCCCCTCAGCTACTTGCACCTCCCATTTTCCTGTGCAGAACTGATTTTCCGTTTGGATGAGGTTCCTTCTTCTAGACGTATTTGGATCCCCTCAAGGCCACACAACTGGTTTTAAACCTATCTGTATGCTCATTTCCCTGACAAAACATAAACTCCATCTTTCTGCCATGTACAACAAGCTAAACTACAGTAGAAGCTCAACAAAAGTTGAATGAAAAAGAAAATACATATTCATCAGGGTTTTTTTGTTTTTTTTTTTTTTTTAACAGCAGCTCATGATTTATAGTTCTGGCTGCTCTGTGTAAAGTGCTGTGATGGCCGAACAGTGCAAAAAGAAACTTGGACATTTGCAAATATTCTCATAGTCTACAGATTCACCCCAAGTCCATATCATTCACCCAAGGGTTCCTTTGTGATAGGCTGCAAGAAGAGCAATGGGCTAAAAACTATTGTTCATGGCTAAGCAGCTAGTGTTAGTCAGAAATTCGGAACTAGGTCTTCACTTCCTGGATCTTTACTGTAGAGCTACCTGCTTACTAAGTTAAAACCTCCATCATAATGAAGATGGGCCATGATAGTGACATTTGCCAAAGGTCTGAAAAAGAGAATAAACACCATACCGTGCTCTGGGAGGGTAGGTTGCTGCAGGATTCCCAGTGTACAAAAGTCAGGATCTTTCCTGAGAGCTCGGTGAAAAACTTGCTTTGGTACCAGACAGAATAGCGGGTCCAAGTTCTCAAAGATTTCCAAATAGTTGAGCTAAAAATAATCTTCTCGTTTAGTCCCAAAGAGCCAGAGGCCCTGGAAGTCATTCATCCAGTGGAGCTCAACTCAGGGATCAGTTAAAATTACGGTTTTGTTTGGGACAAGCTGTAAGTGCCGGCTTTCCTTGACTGGTGAGGTTGGAAGCTTACCATCTCTCTTGCTGTGGCCTCTTTTAAAGATTGCTTATTTAATTTTTTCCTCTTTTCATTGATTTTCCAATCAGATGGTTCCGGGAAAAAAATTACTCACTGACTGGAAATTGGTTGTTATCTTTGAGAAAAGAAGCATTTACTGCTTGGGGGATTTAAGATTGGGTCCAAAAACTATCACCCCTATTCTTGGTGAATATGGCAGGATGTTGGCCTTTTGTTCTACTACAAAAGGCAAGGACTGCAAGACTGTATTGATGTTTTCTTTGTTCTTTGTTGAGTAGACAAATGATCACATATTTTAGAAGATGGATACATCTTTTTCATATAGACAGCATTTCCTGACAAATCCGAAGGTACAATGTGTATTGCAATCAATGTTCTTGTTTCCATTTGATATGTATTTCTTATATCTCCTTGGCAACAGTGATCTGTAATGCATGATGTCATTTATGGAAATTATGTGAAAAAAATCTTGTTTTTATCCTGTTTTTCTCCTCATTCTTCTCAAGAGTAACAATTCTAAATGAAGGAAATTGTTTTCCCCCTAGAGTCTTGGTAGTGAATACTGATCACAGATTTGACCAAGAACGTGAGTCGGCTCTCACTCTGATGTAATGTGTATTACCTTGAGCTGTCCATCCACTGAGCTTGAGGTCAGGGTCCTTTAAATTTGATGACTTTCAAAACTGGAATAGCATCATAGCATGTGCGAAGTTGTAAACCTCAGGCAGGTATTTTATTTTCCAGATCAGTGTAGAATCCTAGTCATAGAGGGTGCTGATGTTTTACTTCTCATCCTCAAATAAAGTGGTTGTTCTTAGCTATTTGATAAGTTTTTCTTATAGTCCTTAATATGTACTTATAAAGTGCATTGAGTGTCAGCTACAGACAAGCTTAATTTTGTTTGACCCAGCCTCTTAATTAATTACTAGTGGTTTTTCTTTTTCTCATTTTCCTTTTTCTTAAAAAACAAACAAACAAACAAACACCCCAAAAACCGAACAAACAAAAATCCCAAAGCAAAACACTTTTAGGTGTAGTTACAAATATTTTAGGCATCAGGGAGGGGACCCTATAATGGAAAAGTACCCCAAGATGTTTTTCTCATCTTCTCCACTGAGGTAGACAGCCAGTATACCTAGGTTAGGCAGTCACGTCCTTTTCACTTGGAAAAAGGAGGAACCCAAAGACATAGGAACTGATTTTGTGTGTGTGTGAGAGAGTGTGTAAAAGTCAATGCTATAAATCTAAACAAGGTCTATTTTTAGTTTTTTTTTAAACATATGACGACTTTGATGGACTTTTCTTGCTGCCCATAGAGTAGAATAATCTCTGCTGGGGAACTTGAACTAATCTGTTGACCAGTAACTGGGGATGTGTGTTCTTTTCCATCTTGTTCCTTTGTTCACTCATTCATTCGTTTTCTCCTTTCTTCCTTTTTTCTTTCTTTTTCTTCCTCCCTTCTTCTCTTTTTTTATTTGAGATGAAGTCTCATTATGTAGCTCTGATTGTCCTAGAATTCACTATGTAGACCAGGCTAGTCTTGAACTCACAAAGGTCTGTCTGGCTGCCTCCCAAGTGCTGGGATTAGACATGTGCCACTATACCCAGCTAGTGTTTACCACATTTTATGTGCAAATATTTTTCATATCATTAAAGAATCATAGTATTTTTAACGCACAATTGATTTTTGCCGTTTCTAAAATCACTTTTCTTTTCAGGTAACTCAATACAATCTATATTTTTCTTGACTTACTTTTCTCTCCAGAGAGCATGAACTTTTGAAATGCGCTCTTAGCATCTTCAAAACTCAGGTGTGGACAATACTTTTTAGGTCTATTTCATGCAGTTATTATCATGCTTATTTCAGAAGCACTGATAAAAATTATGGGTAGAAAATGGGGCAAAGGGAGCCTTGGATTAATGCCTAAGATTCTGTTTTTACACGCTACTTGCTGCAAGGCTAGGATCTCACTCTGTTTTTTCTTAAGCGTATATTTTATTTTCCTCTCAGCTCTTGCTATTACTTTCCTGAAGGTTTTACTTGGCTTTCAATTTAATTCAGTTCAACTCATTCAAATCCACCCAATGTTCTGAGAATACCCAACAGCATCCTGGGAACCCAAGTTCTCAAGAAAGAGAAAAAGTCCAGGACAGACTGTAGTTACTAGTTTCCTCCATTCCACAATCCAGTATAGCCAGTTAGAAGCTACCAACGTGACATTTACAAAATACAAAATTGGGCAGCTGTATGCAGAATTGTCCCTCAATGGTGGGTTCATTACCCCACTGGACATACACACATACACACACACACACACACACACACACACACACACACACACACACACACATGCATTTTGTTAGTAAGTAGAATTGCTTTAAAAAGATGGTTCCAGATGATACTGAATGAGCTGATAACAAACTTCAGGGTCCTCAGTCCTCGCTACATTCTCTTGTCCTACTTTTACAGGTACATGCTGTAAGGAGTGTGATCTGTAATTAAGACGGCCTGCCATGTTACTGATTTTCCTCCTAGGGTGTTGCTAACTTTAGAAGACCAAGTTTCTCTGCACACAGTTTGCAGTCTTGTGGGCTTCATGGATGCAGCTCTTACCTCCTCAGCACAGGTACACTGAGCAATCTTAGAAATCAATCTTATCATTTTAGCCTCCCCATGGGCAGATTCCTGTTGACTCAAGTCCTCTCCAGTCCCTTTCTCCATTTGTTTATTTTGTCTCCTCATCACTTCTTCCTCCAGAATCTCTCCGTGATACTCTGAAGCTTTTACAAGACCCTACCTTAACCTCTCCTAACATTTGGACCTTTCTATGCACCATAACTCAATGGTTCTAAACTAGGTGTACTGAACTAGCAAACCTATGTATAAACTTTGTGTTTTTTCCCCAAAGTTCCCTGGGTGATTCTGATGGGTAGATAGGCTTTGAGAACTGTTACCTCTCACTCATCTTCTTCTTTTGATCATGCCCTCATCTTGTTGTTCTGGTACAGTATGGTACCAGGGTCAGAATGCTTACTTTATAGCAAAGTCAGAGAATTCTTATAGAATTAAAATTGAATGGAGAAGACACTATCCATCAAATTGTCCCAGAACTGTGCTTGACAAGATGTTAAGCATTTCTATTATTCTGGAATTTCAGTTGAGGAACCAAGACAGAGAAAAGCGGACCAGTAATGAGTGCCCAAGTACCTTCAGGGAGCTGATTAAAAATGAGAAGATTCTAATATGCACTCTCATTCATTTTCAACGTACAATTGACAAGAACCTAAAAGAAATCACTGAATTGGTTGGGGTGCCAGTGGGGAGAGTGCTGCTGGTAGCTCTTTTTTTTTCTTTTTTTCTGGCAACAAATGCCTGCACCTCTTTCTTTTTTTTAAAGGCATTTTTATAGATATTTTCTTCATTTGCATTTCAAATGCTATCCTTAAAGCCCCTTATACCTTCCTCCACACCCTTACCTTGTACTGTTACCTGGACTGTGAGTGAGAGGCTTACAGGCGTCTGGTCATGCACATGTGATGAAATAGCCACAGGAAGTTTGACTCCCAGCTTGAACATTTGGAAGGCAAAGGTTAACATGAGAGGAGAAGGCAGAGCAGGGCCAGCTATGGAGTAACAAGTATTCTAGGAAATAAATACCCTGGAAAGCTAGATGGGACCTGACCATCTATACCAGCCCTTTGGCTACCACAGGGCATTTCCCCCAGGACACAGAAGCTGATTTGGTTGGAGGACCTCACTGGGCATCAGCTTGGGAGTGAATTGTCCATACTAGGATGTTGTAAAGCATGAAAGTCCAAAGGGATGTCTCTGGTGACTTTACTTGACAGAGTTGACATTTGAACACTTGAGGCAGATAGCAGGTGGCAACAGCCAGGAGTGGGGTATATAGGCATCATTTACATAGTTTGATCATTTTTCTCTCATTTTCTTACCCTTTGAGCTTATTATACAAGACTCAGCGAGAGTGGGTGAGAGTTGTGGTGAGAATTAGCATCCTACATCGTGAGCTGAAGCCATGGAGAAGGAGCAGGTTTTGTAACGGATGAGTAATAGATGTTTTTAGATGATTTTCTTTAATATTGGAAGATGAGTCATTCAGACTAACTGAAGTGTTTGTGTGTCTAGTACTACCAGAAAGCTAAAGAACTTGCTTGCTAGGTCATGAAAAGATAAGGGGGGGGGGAATCAAACAACTGGTGGGAGAAAGATGAGTTTACTCCTCATTTATTTCATGCGAGGGACAGATCTTTAATCAACTCAATGTATTTTGGAGAGTGTTCCAAAGAGACAGAGAGGGATTAGAGGGTGCTTCATAGGTCAAAAGTTGATGTATGGTTCAGAGTATGTCTGCCTAAAGGAATGATATCACCTAAATATGAAGCAGGAGGAAGAGCCAACAAGCAGAGGAGCAGGAAAACACTTCCAGACCAAGAGAATACTACATCAGAACATCCAATGTAGAAGAAGATGAATAGAGGGCACTGACCAGTGTGAGTGTGATGGTGTACCTTGACCATGTATGGCTCTGCTCATCATGGGAGGTCCAGTTCTTTATCTTGGCATCTATCTACCTATCTATCTATTAGGTAGAAGCCTAGAAGGGTAGTGAGCAGTCACTTTGGGCAGATTGTTGACTTTTTTCCCTTCTGCTGCTGCTAAGGATGATGGAGGCAGAGCTGGTAGCTGCTGCCACTTTGTGCCTTTACAAAGTGGCCTAAAACAGTGAAAAGATTCAGCCTGACCTCTGACGGGGACCGATGTTTATTATAGGGAAGAAGTAGGTTCAGATGATAAAAGGGGTTAGATTTTTTTTTTTAAGGGAACACACTGGTTCATTGATGGAACAAGTATAATGACCCCTACTGTGTGTGAGGCACTGCCCCAGACCCTGGGCATGCAACTTTAAGAGAAGAAAGCAAGACTTCATTTTGAACTCAGTGGGGATTTACAGTTCCCCTGCCTTAGAATATAGCTGCCTGATTTCTTAGTTCAGACATGAAGAAATAGCATCCACAGTGTCGACTTTAACCACTTTTGCCATGTTTTCATTCTAAGACAGAACTACAGTTTGGGTCTCTTCCTGATGGCCAAGCTCTGTCCACTAAGTACAGCCTCACCAAGTCCCTACTCCTAACTTCACATGTAGAGGACACTGGCTTTTCTTTTTTTTTTTTCTGGATATGTACAAATACTCATTATTGTGAATATAACATCTATCTAGGGTTATACTCCTTATCTCTGTACAAATTATCACTTTTTATATTCAAAACATAAGTATTTTTGTAAGCAAAAATGTACAGGAAAATTCAAACTCACTTAGAAGACAAAGGGTGTGTCTAGTGAGCTCGTGTCTCCACCACCCCTCTTCTGTGCTTACGAAGGCTGATGCTGTTGGCTTGACACCCTCATACTCCTAATTGCCTTTCTCCTTCCTGTCTTTTAGTTATTTTCAAGCAAATGTTTGACATCATATTGTTTTGTCTGTAATCATTCATATGACACCCAGGATCAGTCATCATTTTGCATATCAGTAGAGTGGTTGACACCATGTAGCTCTCTTGACTCTTAAGATCCTTTAACCAAAATCGAGCATGTCCTACTTAAGTTCAAAACATCTTTAAAACACCTTTTTTCTTATAAACCACTATTTTGTACACTGAAAATTCTGAAGTGTGATTTTTATGTGGCTATCAAGATTTTTTCCATAAAACTTTCTGTGTGCTGGAAGAAGGAGTTCTTTGATAACTTATTACAGAAATTTCAGGAAAACTTGGGTTTGCTGCAGGCCCTAACTATGGGCTGTGTGTTCTGGAAAGGAAAATGGTTCTAAACTTGTCTTCAGTGCCTTGGCATGTTGAGCAAGGGTTAGGCTTCTAACAAATGTCCAAGTGTATACTTTACAAAGAAAAGATGTCATGTTGTTTCAAGAGAATTTGGGAATCATTGGAGAACAGGTCGTCCTAGAATCTTGGAATGTAAAATCTAACATGGCAAGTAGCACCACTCTGAGGGCCTTATGTGTGGATAGCTACAGACTTGAGCATGTCATCTTTGGAGTGTGCTTTTTAGTGCCTGTATATGTGTGCATGTGTGTGAAAGACCAGAGAACAGCCTTAGATGTTGTTCATCAGGTATCATCCACCTTGCTTTTGCAGACAGGATCTTTCATTGACCTGGCGCTTCCAAGTAATATTGGCTGGTTGGGTGGCAAAGCCCAGGATGGGTAAGACAAGTGATGCAACCACACAATGACATACCACTCAGCCATAGACTGATAGACAGGGCACAAGAGCAATGCCACGGGAAGGAAGGCAGCTTCCAAAGCCCACACACTGAGGTGCTGTCAGTCTGCCACCATTCCACTGAGGGCTGACAGGGGACAGAGAAGTGGAGGAAGATGGATCATGTGATTTGCCTGGCTGATTGAATTGGGTCATTGATCTGCTTCTGCCCTGGGCTGTGCTGGCTTTTAAACTTCGGGACTTGGTCTGAAATCTTTACTATCAACTCCCGGAGATTTGCCCTTCAAACTCACTGGCTTTCTAGAGTCTTTCATTGAAGATGGTGGGCAAAGGGGTGCTCTTCATCCTCTCCTTATGGACATAAGCCCACCTAGGAAATCTTTGGATCTCAGTGATAAGCACTGAAACATTATTTACTTGGGCATTTTACCTTGAGGTCTACGTCCACACAAGTCAATTTTTGATGTGGAGATTGAATTTTCTTGTTGAGAGATTGAACATTGCAGGGCGCATGTTCAGCCAAATCAAACAGGATTACTGGTACAATGTTATGGAAATAACCAAACACGTTCTTTTTGTAAAAACCAGAATTCTAATTCTAACTGTATGTATTGTGCCTATTTGTAACTGTGAATGGGTATGTGTACCTGAGTGCAGAGGCCAGAAGTGGGTGACAGATCCCCTGGATGTGGGGGGATGTATAGAGAACCAAACTCAGGTCCTTCTGGGTGAGCAGCAAGCACCCTTAACCATTGAGCAATCTCTCCTTTTTCCTCCTTTTATCCTTCTTTTCCCTTTAACTTTCTATTGATTTCTTGTGAACTTCACATCATACCCTCTCCTAACGTCATTGTTGTATACGTAGATCGGTGCATTGCTCAACCCTCATCAGAGAAATTTCTTCTTAAAGTAGATGGTAACGAATGCAGAGACCTACAACTGGAAAATGTGCAGAAAGTGGAACTTGGTCCTAACTCAGTCCCCTTCCATCAAGGCTCAGGGATCAATGCAGAAAGATTGTAAGAGCCAGAGGTTGTGGATAACCTCAAAGAAATAGTGTGTTGCAGACACAATAGGGCCTGTGCTAATATGGACTCACAGAAACTATGACAGCACATATAACCTGCACAGTTTCAAACCAGACAAAACTGACATGGAGAAGGGGGGAACAGACACAAAGTCCCACCCCTAATTAAGAAACTACTGACAACTGTTACCTTCTTGGAGAGAAATAGTCAGTTTTCTCCAATGCAGTGACACTGGGTATATCAACCACATTCCAGGCAGGACCCATGCTCAGAAATAGCTGATCAACACAAAATGGACTCAATGGTGTGTGTGTGTGTGTGTATGTGTTGTTGCTTTTGTTTGTTGTTTTTAAACTTTTGACTTTTCTTTCTTTTTTGAGAGAGAGAGAGAACGAGAGAATGTGTGTGTGTGTGTGTGTGTGAGAGAGAGGGGGGGGGAAGAACATGAAGTTGAAGTTGAAGTTGGGTGGTGGGGAGGATTTGGGAGGACTTGGGGAGGAGTAGGAATATGATAAAAATGTATATTGCATGAAAACTTTCAAAGCATAATAAACATTTAAGGGAACAAATAAAAGTACTTGCATAAAAAAGAAAATCCAGAATTCTGACCTATAGTCTTCCCAGAATCCCAGCTCCTTCTCCACATTAACCAACCTAGAAGGCCAGCTTGCAATAAATGAGAGCTGCCCTCTGACACTACACACAAGTCGCTCTGCACACCTTTTCCACACTGGCAGCTTCCAATCAGGGAGTTCTTGATATCATGTTGTCCTTCATGACACCTTCACACTCTCCTGTTGCCTTAGAGAAAACACAAAAACACTGAGCTAGCTATGCACAGCTCTGAAGGAAGATCTCTCCTCTTCCTCAGTCCTTTGTCTTCGTTTGTGATTCAATGTGTCTTTTAGCTCATCTCTTAGTTTGTGTAAATCTCTAGCAGGGATGCTGAAATTGATTTATTGGGAGGAGCCTCAGTACAAGTGAGACAACCTGCCTCTGCTTTGAAAGAACTTGAGGCTGAGTATGGGAAGACAGATTTTTGTGCATAAAGTAACCTGGTACAGATCTAGGTAAAAGACTGTACACCTTACAAAGAGAAGCCTTTTAAAATTGTGTGTGTGTGTGTGTGTGTGTGTGTGTGTGTGTGTGTGTGTGTGTGCCTGTGTGCACATGTGTGCAGGTGCACAGAGAAGCCAGGCTAGGCCATTACATCCCTAGCTGGAATTACAGGTGACTATGAGCCACCCAGACATGGGTACTAGAAAATGAGCTCTGGGCTTCTGCAAGACACCAAGTACTCTTAACCATGGAGCCATATTTCCAGCCCTGTCTTTCAACAATAACCCTTATCCATTCATTCTTACATAACCTATAATTCATATCCACCCAAGGTCTAGAGTTATGAAATTCTCAGCATATGTTGGCTGAATTAATGACTAAGTCTAACCAAATGTGATTATACAAGCAGAAAGAATATTTGATCCTGATTGAGTTTCTAGGTAACCACTCATGAGCATGTATCAAGAATGAAGGCTATAGCTTTACTTTCCATTGCCAACTGCCTGCTATCTTTCACCTGACACTTCTTCCCTGTCTTCTCCATCTCGCCAAGAATTTGCCTTCCAGTCTGTGGCTAAAGTGAAACCAAAGAGCAGACTTTAGATGGATTAATTAACAATATCACTTGGCTGCTTAAAAATTATTCTAATGATTAATTATACTTTTCGATGCAAAGAAAATGGAAATCTCTGGTGACAAAGACTACATCGTGAACAGAGGTGTTGAGAATGTAGTATTTGCTAGGCATCTGCCTACTTTATAAGTGGGTATAGAATTCACTAGGCAGTGGCTGTGTTGGAGTGCTGTTGAGATTAGGTAACTGATTTGAAAATATTTTGACTGAAATTTTGGTTGCATTTTAAGGCAATAAAGCCCTTCACAATGAGGCTGATAATGGTAACCTGTTGATAATGAAGGTAATAGCTCTCTTGTATTGTTTGTTGTGTGCTGGGCTTTGAACTCAGGACCTTTGCAGCGAGCCAGGGCCTGACTTTTGCCTTGTTTTCCTAAAAGCTGGCTAGGTCAGTGTAGCCCATTTCAACCTCCATGAGGACAAGGAAAGAGGACCTGTTTACCAGTTTAGTGCACACATGACAGGAGACTGGCCCGGGATAACCCACAAATGAATAGTATTATTCCTATTGCATATCCACGTAGGCTGAAGCTTCAGGAGGGTAACTGTTGGGCCAAGCTGAAGAGTTGAGCTTCAAGTGAAACATCCTACGGTCCCAAGTTTCCATCATAATTACTTCTCCTAAGTGTCCAACTAGATGGTGGGTGGGACACAGGCAGCCAAGAAGCGCTTCTGGGATTTTAATTCTGGCTATGCCTCAGTGGCTAGACTCAAGGAGAGGGAAAGAGGAGGATGTGCCTCCCAGGCCAACAGGGCAAGTCTGGCTTCAGAATGGCACCTGTGGGTAATGTCCCCCATGAAGGAAAATGAGAGAACCCAAAAGGGATGTGGGATCTGGGATCTCACCTCAAGCTGGGCCAGGAAACCAGCAGCCCCTGGCAGCCAGCTAACAATAACCTTTACCTTGTTAAGACTAAAAAGGAGTTGGCTGAAGAGCCTCTCATCATGCAAATGTGCCAAGGGGCCAAAGCAAAGGAAAAGAACTCAAAGTGCAAATGGAAGAAGTGTTGCTTTCCAGCCTGTAGGTGGCATTGGGTGGAATGTGAGACCTACTTTGCACTTAGCCTCCCAGAACGCTCCATCAGCCAGAGGTCTGCTTATACGTCCAGTGGGCAAGGGACAGCTCCTCCACTCGTGGACAGGGATAGTCACTGCATTGCCCATAGGTGGCTTTCAGAGAAATATGTCCATGGGCCAGAATAGGATCTATCTGAAGAGGTTTAGCCACCACCTGGAAGAAGTTTCCAAGGGAATGAGTGCATAAATATTGAGATTCCTAATATGAAGACATAAAATAACACCCGTTCATGCAGCACATCATTTATAGTAGAGACAGTGAATCCTGGTCACTCAGAGAAGTAAGAAATAGGCTTTGTCATCGTTTTGCTGCTGTGTAGAAACTGAGGCTTCTAAATAAGAGAAACAGCCCACTGCCTTGCAGCTCTGTAGGGATAGATATAACACAGCAACCTCAGCTTTTCAGACCCCGCTCTGTAGTTCAAGATGAAGGAAGTGATGACTTCAGACACTTCATAAAAAGTGACTCACCTGATGCACAGTACATAGTAGGTGCTCAACAAATCTTAAATGTGTTACCATTGCACTATAGCTTTGGCTATTAGCCTTGACTAAGCACTCTTTTCTGTCTGTGTTCTTTCTGCCTATCTCTCTCTTCTGAAAATCATTCAGAAGCCACACTCTTCGTCTGCAGAGAGTTACTCAATGATAATACCTAGAGTCTAGATTCTACACAATGACAATTTCATGACAGTATGTATGAAGAGAGTAACAATAATGGTGATGGTTTAAATGTATTGTTTTTAATAATAATGATGATGATGATAATGTTAATAATTCACTGAATTCATTTCTTTCCATCAATCTCAATCTCAAGTCTTTTCAAATGCTTTGGTATTTCTACATGTCTGTCCCAATAGTGGGAGACACATGTTCTCTGCTTGGCCTCTTGTTAAGAACACGTGAGGCCTCTTGGCACATGGGCCTGTGAATGGCAGCCAAGCTGTCCTAGACCCAACAAAGGCACATTTAGCAGCATGCGGTATCTCTTGCATGAACAATCTTTTCAGCCAAAACAATGTCTTTACAGACTATGTCATCATGGGGGAGAGTGGGAAACCCAACAAGCACTCACAGTGTGCCAGGGAAGATGACTGGGCATCATGGCCTGGCAGAGACAAAACCAAGGAATGTTCTTTTGGAGTCTGGATTAGCAGACTCTTCTTGCTTTCCTCTGCTCATGAACATCTCTTTGTGGCCATGGAGGGGGGCGGGTGGTGGAGTGATACCAGGTGGCTTTAGGCCAAAGTCATTATTGTCAGTCATGAGACCTAGGACAGAGGATTTATGTTATAGCTCTCTCTTCTGGGAATAGTATTCTTTCCCATAAATTGAATGTTTAAAATACCCAAACCATAGTGGTGTGTGTGTGTGTGTGTGTGTGTGTGTGTGTGTGTGTATGTGTGTGTGCACGTGTGCGTGTGTGCTTTTACTCCTAAAACTTTTTATTAACATTTTATGAAGTTTTTGATAAAAATACATATATGGCCTTTTTTACCTCAATGCTTATTTTCTACGAGCACAGATCGAGCATAATTGCCATAGGGAATTAACCACATTTTACTTTAAAGGCATTCTCTTTAAATAAAATTTATAATAAGGACAAGGTACAAAGATTTATATCTATAGTTCTATCTTTCAGATAACCACCATTGTCATTTTGTATTTTTTTGTCTATTTGTGTGTGTGTGTGTGTGTGTGTGTGTGTGTATAGTTCATTCAAAAGCTTTTACTATCTTGGTACATTGTGTTCTCTTTCTCTTTAACTTAATAGTATATCATAAGGACTCTTTTTTTAAATTAGTTTTAGAGACAAACAATATCCATAAAGTAGTAATTTTGTAATTTATTTGATATTATTTTCTATGATTGCACAGTGAAGCTTTCTTTCTTTCCTGGTCTGAATGAGATTGCAGTAAATATTTTTGTGCACAAGACTTCATCCATATTTAGAATAGTTTCTTTGGGATAGTTTCCCAGAAGTGGAATTACTGGGTCAAAAGGGTCGCATGTTTTATGTCCGTCTTGGTACATGCTGCCAAATAGCTGTTGCAAATAGCTGTGTGAATTTACACTGCCCCATTCTTGCATAAAAACAAAACCCAGGGAATCGTCTGTCCACATCAGGTACCCTTGTCCCTGAAGCACTGACAGAGCTGTAGCATAATTTGGAAATCACCACCACAGTGACACTAATCCTCACTGAGGGGGACATCCAGGCTTGTTCCACAGGACTCTGGCAATTGTGCCCTCCCTGAGTTAGCATCTCCTAAGTCATTTCTCCTGCATACCCCAAATAGTACTCAACCTCAGTAGAGGGCAGGCCCTGATCATTTGTAACCTCACACAGCTCATACAATGCCTGACCCACGGCAGGTGTGTAGGAAGAATTGGATATAGGCAAGGATAGGACTCACCACTTAGGGCAGTGTTTGTCAACGCTCCTATTGCTGGGGCCCTTCAGTATACTCCCTCATGTGTGGTGACCCCCAATCATAAAGTTATTTTTGTTGCTACTTCACAAATGTAATTTTGCTACTGTTATGAATCGTGATGTAAGTATCTGTGTTTTCAGATGGTCTTAGATGGTCCTTGTGAAATGGTCATTTGACCCCAAAGGGGTTGTAAACCATAGATTGAGAACTGCTGGCTTAGGGGATATTACTATGTCATTCTTGGATCTGAGCCACAACTCTACCATTACATAGTGCATTGAACACAGCTGGCCTTGTGTTATGTTATGTTATGCTATATTGTCTTGTGTTGTTTTGTATAGTGTTGTGTTTTATTTTTATTTTATACACATTGGCTGAATGTGTGAAGGAATTGGATCCCCTGGAACAGGAGTTACACACAGTTGTGAGCTGCCATGTGGGTGCTGGGAATCGAACCTGGGTCCTCTGAAAGAGCAGCCAGTGCTCTTAACCTCTGAGCTATCTCTCCAGCCCCTATATGTGTTTTCCTTAAATAAAAATTATTTACTTAAGTCATATGCACATGTGTGAGGATGGACGAGTGCAGGTTCCCACTGAGGCCAAAAGTGTTGGATTCTGATGGAGCTGAAGTTATAGGAAGTTATGAGATGCCTGATATGGGAGCTAGGAATTAAACTTCAGTCCTCTGGAAGAGCAGCATGTGTTCTTAACTGCTGAGCCACCTTTCAAAGTAACAACCCCACAGCCTTCCTTGTGGTCAAGAAGCCACATGACTGCTCATGATTCTGACGGCATGCCTTCCTCACAATAATGGACTATATCTCCTCTAGAACTATAAGCCAAAGTAAACCCTTTCTCCATTGGGTTGTTTTATCAGAATATTTTATTACAGCAACAGGGAAGGAACCAATACTATAATGACTGCGAACAAGTCAGTGTAGAGTTGAGTTTTGTTTATCAGTATGGTTACTGTCTACTGTACTACACCCAAAACCACATGATAGCATGTCCACTCCATCTCCCTTGTATAGATGAAGCAACACAGCACCACATAATATAGTACAATGTAACATGACATAACACAACAGAACACTACACAACAGAACCAAAATATAACATAACATTACATAACACAACACAACACTATACAACATAACCATAACATAATATAACATAAAATAGCAACACAACACAGCACAACATAACCATAATATAACATAACACAAAATGACATAACACAACATACTACATAACATAGTGTAACATTATATTACATAATACAACACAGTACTACACAACATAATATATTACATTACACAACACTATATAACAACCATAGCATTACACAGCACAACCTAATACTATGTAACATAACATTACTACATCACAACACAATGTGGCACAGCACAACACAATGCAGCATAACAAAGCCAGCTGTGTCCAACGCACTATGCAATGGGAGAACCATGCTCAGATCCAGCTATGTGGATGATGAGCTCGTGTGTGAGCACCTGTACCCCCCTCTAGGCTTGAACACTATGGAAGCCAGGTTGTTGCTTGTAGTGTCACAGAACTGAAGCCAGGGCATGAGGCAATAGGCAGCAGGTAAGTGAACCTTAGTCAAAGTCAATCCATCTGTGTAATAGAGTATGATTGAGTCATAGGAAGGATCGGACTACTGACATATACTGTACTGTGAACAAATACTGTCCTATTATGTGATTCTCCTAGTAAAATAATAAACAAATAAGAATGTATAGGAATGGAACACTTCAGCTTCAGGATAAAGGTTACCTAAGGTCAGGGAAAGAGTAGAAGGTGAACCATTTTCAGCCAACTCTGTGACTTCCAGTCTCTCCTTCCCGGCTCCTCTGCCTTCTTCTGCCCTCCGTTCTCCTTCTCTCCCCATCCTCCCCTCCTCTTTCAGCAGCTCCCCTCTTTTCCTGTTCTCCTCCCTGCTCTCCCTCCTGTCCTCTCCTAGTTCTTCTGTTTATAGTTTATTTTGTTACTTGTTGTTTTTGTTTTCTTGGTATGGAGTTCAGGGTAGCCTGGACTTGTGACCTAGCTTTTTGCATACTAGGATTATAGGTAGTACCAACAGGCCTGGCTCAAAATGAAGTAATTTTAGCAACTTTTACTTTGGTAAAAACCCAGAGTTTTGCTTTGGTAAAAACCCAGAAAATTGTAAAAGCCTGCTGTTTATATTGTTAGCATTTCATTTTAAGAAAACGTTACAGAGGCATGGTAAATGCTGTGTGTATAAGTTCATTGACCACAGCGAGACCCTGTTGATTTATTTATTTTTCTTACCTGTTGTTAATGATTTCTGATGCAATTCAGGATTAAGTCAAATGCATGTCAATAAAAGAGCTATCTTGCATCTATGAAAAGTATAATGTCAAAATGTTAATGACAAAATCGGGTAATTATAATAAGCCATTTAAGGAAGAGTGTTGGTTCCCAAGGACCCTGGGAGCAGTCATCCTGGCCTAAAAATAATACATGTCTGAGACAGAAAGATGAGAGGATCCAATGACAGAATGGTAATATGCCTCTATTGCTATATGACAGGTGATGTCTATCATTTCAATTGTGTTTTTCTCATTTACTACAAGGGACAATAGACACACTGCTTTTAGACTTAGAAGACCATCAATAAATGTTCTATCAAATGAGAACCAACTATACCCAGTCAGTACACAATACTCTGAAGGAAGAAAAGAAATAAATGCTAATAACACTAAAAACTTTATTTTCCTGGTGCTTTCCTTCTTCTTGACTTACCCCTAACCTTCCTCCCTGCTTTGATTCTTAAATGCACAGTTTTAGTGCCTTTTTCTGGCTGATGCCACACTTAAGCATTTGGTTCAAGACCAAATTCCCTCCTACACTTTCTCATTGAGGAATTTGAAAGCAATGAGTCTTGGATCATAGGCATCTTGGAAGGGTCGAGAGTTTAGACTTATTGTGTGAAAAGATGTATTTGTTCAGTTGAGCAAGTGTGAAACAATGCTTTCAGCACCTCAACTCATCTTAGCGGCCCGAGTGACGTAAGGCTTCTCTTGTTCATGTTTTATGATGTTTGGTTTTAAGGCATTGGCCCCTTGCTTTCTGTCAACCAGAAACGAGTCTGGAGTACGGAAAGTGTGTTGAATTTTATCCCAAGCCCAGTTTGTTTTTTAATCATCAGCTGGAATTCCATGATGGCTATGTCCAAAATATTTTGCGAGTTCATAAAAATATTTATGTTAGTAGAAAAAAAAAAACAACTAGAACAGTAGACAGAGTGGCTGACACTGTGTTTTGTTAAAGAAGTCTTGGTAGAGCAATTTAATGGTGGCTACGAGACTTTCATCACAGTGAGGAAACAGAGGGGTTCTAAATTTAGGGCACAGGTTACAAAATCTAAAGGAGGCAAAACGAAAGGATTTTCTATTCGGGTAGGGGAAACTTCAGGCTGATTTATAACAGCTGGGATGTGGGCACAAGTTTCTCCTAATCACTCCAGAGCTAGAGTTAAAACTACTCTCACTGAAGGAATGCTAGGACCTTCTTTGGCTTTAATCAAGCTTTGTGAGTACAGGATGTCATAGGCCAAAGCTTATATTGTAAGCACAAAACTACACATACACACACACACACACACACACACACACACACACACACACTCACCAAGCACACCTGCATGTGATTTTATATGAAAAAAAAACTGTAAAAACAAAATAACTTTGTATATGGAAGACAACACACAGGGAAGAAAGAAACACAATACAATATTACTTGTTGTTTTGTTAGGATTCTGGAAATATGCTGCAACTTTCTGTTTGCTGAAATTCTTGTTGACTGTGATTTTCTTTCCCAAGGATTCAACCACTCATTCAATACACAGGCTAAACTTAGAGGCTTAGAGACTGACAAATAGAGCACCTGTGTGCCTTGAAAATCTCCTAGGGCTCTAGGCCAGAGACCAACAGGACAGGAGTAACCTGTTACTTCAAGGGAGCTGAGGTCCATGTACAAAATGCAAAGGCAATGATGATTGTCACTGTTGGCTGATCGTCAGAACTGAACAGCAAGGAATGCTCATACTTACAGCGTTACCTGCACATAAAAGTACGGTGTCTTTCAGACTCTATGCCATTTCTGTTAGTTAAATGTGTATAAAGAATGGGTCTAAAATATAGACACATTGGCTATGAAAGTCAATCTCAACTGTCAATTTGTTTAGGTCTTGAATTCACTGGAAGGTGAGGCTAAGTGATTATGGTGACTATGGGGATTATTTTAACTGTGTAAATGGAGGATGGAAGACATTCTCACTGCGGCATCATTTTCTGGCCTCTATAAACAAAGAAGGGAATCATTCATGCACTCAGCTAACTATGATGCAATGTGGCCTGCAGCCAGCTTTTTGAAGTTCCTGCTGCCTCGACTTTCCTGCCTTTGAACTGTAAGCTGGAACAGGTCCTTTATCCCTTGAGTTGCTTTTCTCAAGGCATTTATAACAGCAATAGGAAAGGTAGCTGAGATACCCACATTAGGGTTGTGGCTTTGCAGCTTGTCACACTGAGAAGTGTAACCAATCCTCTTTGCATCTTTATATCTACCCACAGAGCTCCGCAGCTAGGTGCACCTTTTGAATTCTGCTAAAATGAAGCAGTGTTATGTCATTCTACCATTTTAAATAAATAATCTCTCGAGACCCTTTTGCCTTTGGCTGATGTGTGTTCATCAGAGAGTAATGGAGCAGTGAAAAGCTTAACACACAGCCAGTTTTTAAAAAGTGAGTGCAGGCTCTGGATTATGTCTGGAGGGCTTTCCCAAAAATTATGCATGTGCTTGGCCATGCTGCTGTTTGTTTTGGCTGCTGAGGAGGTTTTTTTTCCCCACATGCATTTATTCAGTTTTAGCATCCATCCTCCCCATGATGCAATGGTTATGTCTGTTTGTGTTGGTTATTTCTGGGACAAAGGAGTGTTTCTGATTTCTTACATAAACACTTACCTAGTTCTTGTTCCATGCCTCTCCTGCACTCATAACTGGCATAGCAACAGATGAGATCTTTTCCTTTGTGGGGAGGGTCATGACAGACCAGACAGGTAGCCTGGAGATGACCGACAGGCTGATACTTGCTGTAGTTCTAACACTGTAGATTTCTGCTCCCTTGGGTTTGTGTATTTCCCATGAGCCTACTCTCTCCGACTGGGCAGGCTTATACCACCTGACCTGGTTCCTTGGTGTCGTTGAGAAGTGTTAATTTTGATCAAATTTGGTTTCTGTTTTCCTGGCAGGGTGGACAATGCCTATACACTGGAGTTAAGGCTGTGTGTGTCCTAGTCACAGGCCTGATGCAACCCCAGAGAGTCACTAAATGAGTAGGAGCTCAGGATTTCTCATCTCTGTTTCAGGGACAAGGCTCTTGCAATCTTGTTTGGGTTGTCATGACAATAAATAATGAGCTAAGGTAAATTATGCATGTGGAACCATCAGGGGTTTGAATGCTGAGGGGATTAACGCATGCCCTTTAAATGTGTTCTCTGTCCCCTGCTTCTGGCTAAGGTGAGAGGATCAGAATTATAATTGTTGCATTGCTATTTCTGTTGCAAGCAGACTCCTGAGGAAAGTGGTCCTGCAGGGACACTGTTATAATTGCAGCTTGTTCTTTGAGCTCTATTTGTTTCCTACCTCTGAAAGGCCAAATTAAGACCCTCACAAAGCTGCCTGCACAAAGCCATCTTCATCCCAAAACACAGCCCTTGTAAAATATATGATCTTATAGCAAAAGGGTCCTCACACGGACTCTCTGAGTTGGCCCAGTAATGTAGACACAGGGATCCTGCTAAGAGGAGTAGATAAGAAAGTGTGACATGAAGATGGATGCAGAGAGGAGAAGAGAGGAAAGATGTTTGCACTGTCAACTTTGAAGATGAGGGAAGAGCCACGCACTGAACAGTGCAGGCAGCCCCTGGTGGACTGAATAGGTAAGACGTTGCCTTCTTCTCTAGAGCTTCTTCCAACAGGAACACAGTCCTGAGAACCCATCAAGCACTTCACAATGACTGTACTGCTTTAAGCTACTAAATTTGTAATTTAGATATACAGGGATTAGTCTGGGGTAGAACTCATTATGGAACACAGATTGGCACTGAACTTGCTCTAATCATTCTGCCCTACTCTCTCCAGTACTGAAATTACGTGTGTGAGTCACCATACTTAGCTAAATTTGGTATTGTAGTGATAAAAACGGACATGCCAGGTAAAACCCAGACACCAAGAGACCTTGCCCGAGCTATAGGCAACAGCAAGAATCTATTCTCTAGGGCTCACTAAGAATTTTGTTTTGTGTATGTGTGTATATGTGTGGTGCAAGAGATCGAATTCAGGTCCTCAAGGGTTTTAGGTAAGCCTGCTACCACTAAATTGCACCCTAGGCTACCGTACTCACCAAATACCAATAGTCATCAATGTATGGTAGTTTTTATGGAAATGAATTTACTGTTTCCTTCAGATAATAGAAGATAACCATATGATTGCTACTAAAGCATGGGTAGAAATGATCAAATAGCCATCAAATACCATCAGGGAAGAACTTTAGATGTATACATATTCAGCTCACATTGTGGAGAGTTTCTTTCAGTGGCATTCAATGACAGTATGTTGTCCTTCCTGTCTAGACATGGGTTGAGAAGTGTAATTTGTATGACAGGAAGAGATGGTTTCCCAAACCCTACTTTGTATGTTGGGTATAATTAACCATAGATAGAGAAGTTTTAGCAGCCAGATAAAGTGCTGACTTTTGCCGTTCAGTGTGTCTCTGGTAAATTTTAGAGCGCCTTATGGCAGCTTTGTGTGAATTCTGTGGCTGGTCGCTCTGAAGGAAGAAGCACACTCACATGAAATATTGGCTGTTCCCTAGTGTAATTTTTTAAATCAAATGCAAATCTAGACTAAGGGATAAATTCTTAATTACCCATACACACAAATGTTGATTACAGGATTATTGAAAAATAAGAGAAAAACATTGAAATAAAATAGCAAACTGTTAGCTAGTTGGTCATTGGTTGCTGATCACTGGAGTATTATGCAACTAGTCAAGACATGCAAACTTTATATGTCCCAGTACAGGGGAACACCAGGGCCAAAAAGTGGGAATGGGTGGGTAGGGGAGTGGGGGGGAAGGTATGAGGGACTTTTGGGATAGCATTGGAAATGTAATTGAGGAAAATATCTAATAAAAATATTTAAAAAAAGACTTTGCCATAATAAGGAAACTATTTCAATATAATGTGAAGAGGAACAGTGGGAAGCAAGGTTATTTGCATTGTAATGTTGATGCCTGTAGCTCACATACAAACAGAGTTTATAGGAAAATCCTGACATGCATCTGTGAAGGTGGCAGAGTCATGGCTGATTGCTTTTCCTTTTCTTTGCTTTCCAAATACTTAGCAATCTAGCCATTTACATCTGTAAGGGAAAGTTAACTAAATGAAAACATAAAGCAGTAAGCCAAAACTTCCGATTTGTGTGGAAATCCACATAAATCCAGGAAAAGAATGTGCACACTTGCAACTCTAAATTACAATGCCCAGGGCGCTCTAATTTATGTGACACACTGTGATGACAGGAAGGCCAGGGGAGGAAGCCTGACATCAGCACTCTAGTGTGGCGTGGAAACTGCTCTGGTAAGAATGCTTTCTGCCTTTCAGTAGACTGATTGGGTTACATAAGGCATGAAAGACTTTAGCATCATCAAAGAGTTCTATTCTGATCACGTTAACAACCTCTTTTCCAGTAGAAGGATGAGGAAGTGTCCTATCACGGACTTACTGAGCATTTACTATGTGCTGTGCTGTGTTCAAGGCTTATGCTCACCACCCCGATCGGCCTTCATGCATTGCTTTCTAGGTGTTATGGTTTCAATCCAGAATGTTCTGAACAGGGTTACATTTTAATTATTTGCTCCCCAGCTGGTGGAGACAATTTTGGAGGTTGTGGAGAATTTGAGAGGTACGAGAGACTAGGTGTCTGTTACTGTCTCTGGCTTCTTTCTGTTTCACTGTCCACATCCTGGTTGGCTGCTGTGACATAACTAACTCTTACGGTGACAAAAGGAACTAATGCAGAAGCTGGGCTCCAGGAGCAAATCCTCAGTGTGGTGAAGATGACCAAGCGCATTTAAACCTTTGGAGCTACTTTGTGGGGGTAATGTGGAAGATTTGATGATGTAGTCTAGGAAAGCTCTTGTATGCTCTAGGCAGTGCTTAATGGGTCATCTTCATGAGAACTTGGGTTACCAGCATGCCGTAGATGAATGTGCTCACTCATAGATGAGACTGTGCTCACAAGGTTTCAGATAGTAACATGGACTCTATCAGAAGGATTCTTGGAGGCTTTGCTTTCTGCTTCCTGATTGGCTGCCATGATGTGACCTGGAGTAATCTCAGTGTTTTGCTGCTTCTGTGGATTGGTGTCACTCCTCCATCCTCATGGTGATGGGCTATATCCTTTAGAACTGAGGTCAGATAAGCCTCTGTTCCTTTAAGTTGCTTCTGTCAGGTACTTTGTCATAGGAATGAGAAAAGAAATGACCATGGTGCATCTTATTTCATAGATGTCACGCATGAGATGTTTATGAAAGTGAACAAAATATGCACAAGGTTATCCATGGGCTGGCTCAAGAGGTGTGCTGTCGGGTTCTGCCGCTCACTGTCTCATGTAGGAGCTCAGGCTGAACAGAACACCCCAAGTCCCCTGTGGAATTTGGACTGTGCTCTGTTATTTAGAGGACCTAGAGGTCTTGACAGAGTCATAGCTCCCTATTGTGGATGTGTACATGCACAATTATTTTTGTTGAAAGAAAATCTATGCCATAAAAGCAACACAGTATGCCTCTTCCCTTCACGTCATCTCTTGTTTTCTAGGTATCTTATTGAAGGAATACTATGTTGCGGTAAATCTCCAACCCAAATATGCCTGGGCAATGAAAACACTATACAATTAGTATGAATACATGCTGTGCACCTAGATTGAGCAGATCTACCACTACACTACCATCTTCCACATCTATGAGACCCCTTAGAACTTGCGGTTTCTCCAGGCCATGTGCTTTTGCTCTGCTTTTCTTCTTCCTCCTCCTCCTCTGTGTCCTCTCCCTCTTCCATTTTCTCCCTCTTCTCTTTCCTCACTTTCTGCTCCACCTTCCCTTTTATTTGCCCAATCATCAGCTCTCCTTTATTTTACAAATTAAGGTGGGAAGCAGGTTTACAGGAAATCACCTGAGTGCTGGCTCATTCCTTGCTCGTAACCCCTCACAGGAGAACAGAATTAACATCAAATATAATGTTTGTCTGCAACACTTCTAGTGTAAATAGAAGCACTAAATAGATACAGGTAGATACCAGGAACCCAGGCACAAGAATTCAAAAGACTTGGATTCTTTTAAGTTTTCCCAGCAAGGGGAGTTTTATTTTTATACTTTAAAACAAGTTTCCCAGATAATTTAAACCTGGAGCCTGGTGCTGAGAACCACTGAGCTAAACGTCGCAGTGACTAAAACAGTCACACCATTCCCATGAGCACTATTTTAGGTCTATACAGCCACTTAGGGATAGATATGTTTGGTAAAAGGAGAGAATTTTTCCTTGGATTTTGCCAAATTTCATAATTTTAGAGTGGTGCATCTTAACGGGAGTGACACTGAGAGTCAGTCTGAAGAGCCTGTCTGGGAAGAGTTTGGGAGATAGATGACATCTCAGTGGACTTTGGTTGTTGTGTTTAGCTGTCATAGTCACAATCTAGGAGCCCAGATCACTGTTTGGCCTTCAGGTAGGTGGGGCTGGAGTAGGGGAGGAAGAGGGAGCAGGAGGTGAGGGAGGAAGAAGAGTGTGTTTGATGAAGTCACTAATTCTGTCACTAGGATTCCACCCTCAGGCCCCCCTCTAGCCCTAACATCTTTGTCTTCATGGAGGTTGGTGCTTAAACATAAAAGTCTAGTCTATGGGAAGCACAAATGTTCGATCCATGACATTGTCACTTCCCTCTCGGAGCTATGAGGGAAACTGAAGGGGCCAGCTCAGTGGTATCCAAAATGCACCCCCCCCCCACTCCCCCTGGAGTCTGAAATCTTCTTTGGTGTTGAGATCAAGGAATGCTGCCGACTGAACAGAGAGGCTTCGGACTCACTAGCTTCCCCTTTGATAGATCTCATTCTACAGGATTTTGTTTTAAATCTGCACATGTCTACCTCTGCTTATGTGCGTTTTATCGATATTTTAATAGTAATTCAGCTCCAGAGTCTTCAGGGTTCCCATTTCTCTGCTGTTGCTCTTTGTCTTTTGTAGGACCTAATCAAGGCTAATCAAAATCATTTGATTTCTCCTCGGATTCAGACTTGTAGTCAAAGGAATGGGTGGAGAACAGTAGCCAGGGCAAGTGCCTGGCACACGGATTAGTCTGCTGACCAAGAGGTCTCCCACAGACACAGTCAGTCCTGAGGCTGACGCTATAGAGTAGAAGCAACCATAGTGCAGGGACTAAGCAAGGTCGTAGGAATCAAGCAGAACATTCTATCTACTCTACAAGAGAAAAACTGTCATTTGCAGCAGCTTTGGAGGATAAGGGAGTTTGGTACTGGGTATTGCTCCAAGAGGCATTCAGACCATGGATAATTTCCTAGATCTACACTGTGTTTTAGTTCTTCACATTAGAGGCTGTTTAGGCCTATGATAGTTGTACTATTGATGATACCCCTAGAGGATTTTAAACCCATAACTGGCTGAGCCTCTCAAACATTTGTGTATTCTTGGACAAATATGTAGAAGCATCCCTCTTATTACAAGGAAAGACTTGGGTGGATAGGATTTTGATCACACTGGAGGCATAGACTTTAACATGAGGATCCCAATTTAGTTGTTTAAATTTGGAGAAATCTTTCCCAAATTAAAGCATTAATCAGAAAAAAATGTAGATAACAAAAAGAAAATAACAGAAGCCAGCTGTCACAGTACCACCCCTAAGTGACCTCGTTATCATTTGGGGATCTGCATCTAGAACGATGTATATAATCTCCTGCAGTATTACTTTTCTGTGTTCTGTTCTCTGAAGGATTATCATGCAATAAGACATAATTTGCAACATAATTTTAAAATCATATCAAATGGACATGTTGAAATTGTTTTCATTAATCCCTGTTTTGGGATGTTCAGTTGTCTTTAATTTTTGATTTTTTACCAATGACATTGCAATGAGCATCCCTCTAGGGAAATGCACCGTTTTTCAATTAGGAAGCTGGAAGCTGGCAGCTCTCATGCTCAACCCCACCCTCTCACTTCTTCTAACTCCTCCAACTTCCCTTGCTCCTTGATTTCTCTTCCTAGATGAGCTGAGGGCTCCTTTGAGGGCAGTGAGCAACCACCATTTTTTGTTTGTTTGCTTATTTGTTTTCTTTTCCTCCTTTGTGGTATTCCCGCCTGTGGAAGCTGTATGTTTGTAGTGGTAAGTGTTGACCATGCATTTGTATGGTGTGTTGCTGGTCCTGGTCTGATCATTTGCATCTGGGCTTTTAGATCTGCTCTTTTCCCTCCCTCCCCTTCTCCCTCATTTAACTGAACATTTAGTATATGAAGCAGGGATACAGGTGCTGGGAAAATAGTGGAAAATACAACAAATGAAAGCCTTGAGTGAATAGACTTCCAGAGTGATAACAGATACAGATAAAAGAGCCAGCAGCCTGCTGATTTCAATCATCTGCAGTTCTGCAAAGACTAGACAGATGCTTTGGTGGCACAGGGTGGAAAGAGGATGAACAGCTAGTGTGTATAGGGGGAAGTAGGGCTAGACGCAGGTTTCTTTGAGATGGGAATCTGTGAGGTGACATCTACATCTGGCAAAGGTGCCACCCTTGAACATCTGGGTGTGAAGTTTCTGCAGAAACTTGCAACTGAAGGTCACAGGGAAAGAAAGATCACAGCAAGAAGAAGAGAAAATCAGAGGAGAGAGCCAGGGACAGGGTGTTAGAAAACAGTGGGCTGGATGGGAACCAACTTGTGCCTGTCTTCAAGGCCCTGGAGGAAGTTTGGCTTTTATTAGATGTTTGATGGATTCATCTTGAATGAAGCAAGAGAGGGCCATGTCCTGGGTTTTATTTTTAAAAAAGCACTCTGCTCAATTTTTATCTTCCACCTTTAACAGGTGAAGAGCAACTCTTCAGGAGACACCTGCTAGCAGATTTGTAGACCAGGATGGCTTTGAACTCATAGAGGTCTACCTACCTCTGCCTCCCCAGATTAAAGATATGTGCCACCACACCCAGCTGGTCCAGGCCTCTTTTTGTGGCATATCTTGATATTAATTTGACATTCACTCCTTTGCTGCCTGAATTCTGAGTTTGTCGAGCCATAACATATACCTGTCTGTATCCTTACTTTGCAGAATCTTTTCTAGGAGACTAGATGATATCTCTCAGACCAAAGTCCAGCCTGAAGGGTAGGATCAGACCCCTCATAGGGAGTTCTCGGGGGAGGGGAGGCTTTGTTTTCCTGATGAAAAGACTCCTGCTTCCTCCCCTTCCCGTCTTTGACACAAATATGCTGTTTGAAGAGCAGAGCTACCGTGCTATCATCTGATAAGCATGAGACATGACCTTCAAAGGACAGACAATAGGAAGTGAGAAGCAACCTGTGTCTCTGGTTGAAGAGCATTCAAATCATTAGAGCTCTGAACACCTCAATATGTATTAAAATTGACAAAGCTGATGACCTCAATTTAAGGCACTGTGTGTTATGGAATTAGGGCTCTTAATCTCAGATGCTTTGGGGATGTGCCATTAAAATGGTAGCTAATGTAAGAATGGTTTCTATAGACATCCTTTGCCAGAGATGAGCCATGCTTTGATGCAGATAATTGGGACTTCTTTTTCTCTTATTTTGGTTTTCCATGATCTTAGTTCCCATTAAGAATGAAATGACACCACTATAGTCAATCCCCTACAACCTTAAAGTTCCAAGCACACATAAAAAAAAAAAATCAAAGAACATGTGATTTAAGAGGTCCTGGCCAGAGCTGGAGAGATGGCTCAGTCTGTTAAGAGCACTGACTGCTCTTTCAGAGGGCCTGAGTTCAATTCCCACATGGTAGCTCACAACCATCTGTAATGGGGAACTGATGCCTTCTTCTGGTGTGTCTGAAGACAGCGACAGTGTACTCACATACATGAAATAAATAAAGAGGTCCTGGTCATGGACCCATGGAAAAAACTTTAGATTTCCCTTTTTGCTTTCCCTCTGTGAGCTCCCTGATCTTAACTCTTTCTGGCATACCCTCTCTGAAGTATAGTCTATACTAGCATGATAAATGTCTGCTGTACTGTAGAAACTCTATGAAACCCCACCTTTAATCTACATCTTGTTTTATATGCTAGAAATTATTTTCCTGATGAAAATCAAGACTCAAAAAAGTTAAGTGACTTGCCCCCCTATATCTAATTAAGAATTTAGTATCCAGTGGATTAGTTATTTAATATTTAATCACTGTGATTGTATTGCTGATAGAAGCAATGTAAGGGATGAGAATATTTAATTTGGTTCATAGTTTTAAAGAATATAGTCCTCACAATATGGAAAAATCAAAGCAAAGTGTCATAATGCAATTAACCTACATTTTGGTGAGCAGGAAGCCAGAAGTTTAGGTTGGATTTGAAGCTGGCAGTAACTCTCAAGCCCAGTTCATACAGCTCTGGGTCTGCAAGTTATACTGCACATGCAAAAACTTCCACGGCCTCCCAAAACAGAACTACACACTGGAGCCCAAGGGTTCAAACATATGAGCCTGTGGAGGGCATTTTACATCCAAACCACGTCCCCGGTATGCCTGGTTCCACACTGCTCTGTGCTCCTGTGAGATCCTCAAGCACAGATGTTCAGCTGGTAGATGATTCTATGCTTTTGTGAACTTCTTCAAAGGAGCAGCTCACAGTTTGTGTTTCTGCCATCTTGGAAGCTCCTGTACTTAGACTTCTAACAGAAGCATTCATCCCCAGACTGGTTAACTTGACCTTATTTGGAAGCAGGGCTTGTGTGGACATTGTGATGAGAAAGTCATATATTAGTGCACACCCTAGATCCAAATATGTCTCCAGAACAAGGGAAAACATAGGAAAGAAGACAAAACAGAGAAGACACTCACAATCTAAGAACTCCATTCTTGGCAGTCACCAGAAGCTGAAAATGATCAACTCCCTCATTCCCAAGTCCCCATATAAATGACAAACACTCCTCTTACTACTTGAAGATTCCTCCATCCTTGCAGGAAAGAGACTTTCCCCTCACTGTGTGGCTCCTCACAGTGGGCATAGTAAATGTATAATAAATTAATAGTCAGTTGCGGTCAGACCCTGGTCTCTTTCCTGCTTTTTGTCTCTACTCTGCACTCTGAAATCTAACAGTGAGTTTCTCTAAGCGTCTAAAAGAGAACCAACATCGTCCAAACCTTAAGTTTGGATTTCTGTCTTCCAGAATTTTTGTTGTGATTATGATACAGCAGCAATGGGTCACTAATAAAGAATTCCTGGACTTGTAAGAGGATGGGATATATTGAGAACTGCATTTGAGGATTGGAATGAGAAGCAGAGAGTTGAATGTCATGTTTACCACAGTAGGAAGGATGGGGAAGCAACAGATAGATTGCTCCTGGAAATGCAGGATGCTACCTCTTCCTGGGATTTTATGAAGGGTGGGGCTCAGGCAGTGGTGGATTTCAGGGCTGGATCTTATATGTAGTAGCATGTTTATATCAATGGGACTGCGTTGATTGTATTTGTAGAAATGCGACTGCTTATAAAAATTTCATAGTTTCAGGAAAGAACATAGAAATGGAAACACAAGGGAACAAAACAAACTTGGAAATCCTTTTGCCTGCATTTGTGAGTGTTGTTACAGATTCTCTTTAGGCAAGTTTTAGTGGAGATGAGTTTACAAGTAGGTTCATACAGTGCACACAGTACTCTTATAAAATGAATTTCCACTAAGTCTGGTTGAATTTACCAGAAGAATAAAAAAGTTAGAATCAAACATAAGAAACTGCTAAATTTCAGGTTAATATAAACGAATTATTGGCTTCTAAGAGGCTCTTTCTCAGGTTAAAGCAGAATTTCTTTTTTTTTAAACATTGTATTTTATTATTTCATGTGTTTGAGTGTTTGCCTATCTGTATGGTTGTGAACCGTGTACGTGCCTGGTACCCAAGGAGATCAGAAGAGAGATCGGATCCCCCGGAACTGGAATTCGAGACAGTTGTGAACAGCTGCGTGAGTGCTGAGAAATGGCTCCTGAAACTTCTGAAAGAGCAGCAAGTGTTGCTCTATCAAGCCATCTCTCGGGCCCTCAAATTTCATTTTAAAGCATTATATATTTCATCTTCAGCTAACATTTGCTTTCCTTCATGTAAGGAGATCATGTACACTTTCTGTCCCTTATAGCAGCTTCCCATTTTGTGATAATTTATGATATTTGCATTTCCTAGAATCATTCTTTTTTGTTCTTATGGATGAGTTCCCGTCATTGTTTAGACTCCATGTCTAGAAGGATCCAGCACTCACTCTTGCATTTTTATAGTGGCTTCTCGGTTGCTGAGTGTTTAATTCTGATTCATGTTTTGTTATGTTGGATTTCATTATCACATTCCTTCAAAAGGGAGGTTAATGTACTCCTTGGATTCTTGTGTGTTTAAGAATGCTGGCATGCTTCTTTTAGCAGGATCAGTTGGCTAAAAGGAAACCTTGGGTTATGTTTTTGTGCTGTTTAGGACATGGTGGATGCTGTTGGCTGTGTTTTAGTGTTGAGGGCTGTGGAGAGGATGGTGAGGTCTGGTCAGTGCCTTTGTGGCTCATGTTGCTTAAACATTCTTTGAATACCAGAATCTCATGGAATAGATTATTATTATTTTTAAGGACTGAGCCTCATACAGTTCCTGCTGGCCTCAAGCTCATTATATAGCCTAAGGATACGTTGAACTTCTGAGTCTCCTGCTTACACTTCCTGAACAGTGGGATCACAGGTATAAACCACCAACCCCAGTTTGATGATGTCCAGTGCTCTGCGCATGCTAGGTAAGTACTCTAGCAACAGAGGTACATTCTCCACACTTGATATTGATGTCATCATTTTGGCTTCTTTTTTACTGGGACATGGTGTGCACTTCAAATGCAGGAATCCCTCTTTCTCTTAGCTTGAGAAACTTTTGATATTAAGGTTTTTTTTCTCCTTGACCTCCTTTCTTTCTGTTCAGAATACTAATCCGAGCTTCCCAGCCCCCGTTGTCTTCAGTCTGCATTGCCTGCTGTCTTCAGCTCCTTGTTCCTTTCAAATTCACTGTGTGAGTTCCTCTGCATGCTCTGTACTTAGGGTGGCATGTGTCTCTTCTCTGTTATTGCTGAGTCGAGGAACATTTCTCTAATTATTTTTTCTTTCATCATCCACTGATTTCCTGAGCCTCTCCAGTCCACTTTTCAGTTGGTCTTTTTCTGTTTTTCTTTTGATGAATTCTGTTTCTTTTAAGAATGTATATTTTTCTGAGAACCTATGTTGGTAACTCATTAAAGACTAATGAAAACTAACCTCTTTCCTCATGGTGGCCAGTCACTGAAGAGAAACTATTATTATTATTATTATTATTATTATTAATGTTATTATCAATCATTTGCCTTCTGTATTTACTTCTTGCAACATCTTGGCCATATTTCTTTATGTGGCACTGCTCACACATGAACAGATGACTCTACCTGTTTTACTAGAAGCAGTTGTGTATGTGTGTGTGTATGCCTCTGTGCATGTGTGCCTGTGTTTGTGTGTATATACCTGCACATAAGTGTTGAGGGCATGGCTAACCATGGTCATGACAGGTTGTGGTCTTCCTCTACCCTTTCTACCTAACCTATGTGGATAAAATGTCAGGCTCTAGCATTCAGAAGTCAGTGTAAATCACTAGGCATCCCTCAGAGGTACAGCTTGTGTCCCCATGGTAGCTAGGGTCCTGCCTCTCACTCTCTTCATCACTTCCTATCCCAAGTAACCCAATCAGAGATACTTCATAAACAGTGTAAGCCCACATAATTTCCTGCTTCCTCCTTAGTCATCAGCTACTTCCTTCCCCATCATTCTTCTGCAGTATGGGAATGGATTTCATAGAATAGTTTATTTAGGGCATGGGGAGGGGAGTTAAGAGAGTAGCAGAGGCAGAGAGAAGGAAAGAGTAGAGAAGTAGGGGCTGGCCATGGCCACATGGAGAGAGGTGGGGAAGAGGATTGTGGAGCAATGGGGCAAGAGACAAGAGAGTAAGAGGGTAAGGGAGAAGAGGGGAATGGATTTTAATAGAAACACTCTGATTGCTTCTGCACACATTTTGCAGTCCAGGCTGCATGCCCTCCATAGCATCCAACTCTCTTGTCTTTGGAAGTACACAGAAGAGTCACCCTCCCTCATCCCTGAAGGCCAGGTCTAGCCTGGCTTGAGGAGTTGCTTAGGTAGGGGAATGTGTACTGGATTAGCCTGAATCACTCATGGACTCTGCTCCTCCATCAGTGAGCTCCTGAAGCTTGCCACCCCGGTGACACTAGAAGAAGGGAAAGGCAGTCAATACCTGGTTTCCAGTGATAAACCCGGGGACCAGGTGATTCTCCACGAGACTATAACATCAATACACAAATGTATTCTGTTGGAAGCCACTGAGTTTTGGAATTCTGCTGTTAAGCAAGGCAGGAAAAGCCAATGGTCTCTAGCAAACACAAGGAAGCCAGAGAATGGAGGTAGCCGTGAGAGCTGGCTCCATGTGACTCAGAGGAGACAATTTGTTATGTCTCTCAGATGGACCACTCCAGTGGTTTCTGCAAATGTTGGAGGGAAGTGGAGAAGATCCACAGTGAGGGTTTCAGGTTGCAGAGACCTTCAGATTTCCTATCTTCACCAGAAAAGAAACCAATCTCTTTCTGCTTCTCTCTGCTTCCTTGACTGCAAATACATCTTGTCAAGCACTGAGCTGAATGCTGTTGGCGGTGTTATTTACCACCCTGAGCAAATGTGGCTGCCTTATGATAGATTACAGTGATCATCTATATCTCCCAAAGAGTCATGGGAACTGCTTCTGTCCCCTCCCTGTTGCAATTTATAGTCTGTATATGTTTCTCTTTTTCTCAGTCAAGTTTTAAAACAAGTTTTTAAATGAAATGTGAATACAATCCAAGACACTTTGAAGGACTGTCGGGCCAAGAAAGAATGGAAGCTGTCTTAGTCTTGGTCTCATTTTCTCAAATACAGCCTACATGTTAGAGTCACAGTGATGTCCCTTTCAGAACCATGTAAGGTGGTTTTAATATTTGTCCTGCCATTCACAAATGGTGTGACTTTATAAACTCCCTGGAACTTTATCACCCAAAAAAATATGAAAGGAGCAGTAGCCAATTTGATCCTATGGGGATAATGGCAATGAACAAATAAGCTTCCAGGAGGGGAAGGTTCTGGGATGAGGCCAAGTCTTGAGTTTTACCCAGTATACACTACTTAAAAGTGCCTTGTGAATTCTGAGAGTGACACCTCAGTTCTCTCAGGCATCTGGAACAATATTCCAGGCATTCCGTGGGACAGCTTGATTTAAAGTTATACAAGGTAAGACGTGGTCAGTCCCACTAAACTAACAAAGAGAAGAATTCGAGAGTTGTTTCTGAGATGTAGCTGCTGCTGCAGCTGACAGTGAGTCTTCACAGAGCTCTCCTCTGATGTCAATGACTTTGTTGACATTGCTGTTATTATCCCTATTCTAGGCAAGAAGAAGCCAAGCGCCAGATCCAGGATGGAACTGATCCAAGACAAAGGGCCACAGAGCTGGAATAAGTCCTGTAGGGTCACCTGGGGTCATTTTCATTTCCCCATTTTCTATATTGCTCATCTGACTGGAGAGGACACCCACTCAGGGCTAGACATGCCTAAGAGATAATGAAAGGCTTACCCAGGGACATTTTCTTCCTGTGCAAATCCACCAACCCTTAGTTCACCTTCAGCTGTCTTTTCTGCTGAACTTGGGCAAAGTGAGCAAATGCTCCTCTTGTTTCCAGTTATTCCAAGGCCAGAGTCAACCCAGGGCAATTCTTGTTCTCTGAGCCTACTGCAATTATTCCAGTCACCCAACCATTTCCCTGGCTTGGCTCTGTGTTCTGCAATAAAAGCTCTGTCACACCCTTCTGCTCTCCTTGTCCTGTCCCCTCATCAAAACAGTGTGTGTGTTTCAGTGTGGCACCATATGTCAGGGGATGAGAGTACCTAGAGCATTACATTAGCACTAAGCTGTGGGAGTGGTCATTCCACACACTAAAATCTCCTGGGGGTGTTTGAGGATAGCTATGTTCTAGTCCTTCCATAAAGCACAGGGATGGGGTTGGGGGATTCAAGTTGCTATTAATGAATAGAATCTTCTGAGACAGAGGTGTGTTACCAAAGGCACCTAGGTAACTTGCTGATGTCTTTGGTTAGATGGCTCCAGAGCCAGGATTTATGGTTCAAGATCCTTTGGGATTCTCATTGTCTCTACCATGGTCCCCAAATGTGAAGAGTGGATAGTCTAGTTTCACTTGGGTCTAGCATGCATTTTATGCTTTGGAAAATAATAGAATTTATTTCTCACGAAAGTCAAATGTCCCTCTGAAGATGTCGTCCTGACATTCATTAGCGACCTCATGTGCACATTCTTCCACACCGTTTCCACTCTGCACACACATTTATGTCTAAGATGGCATCCTCACATACCTTCTTTCTGTAACATGCTTCTTCACTAAGAAACTCATCCTATCTTGTCATCTCCGCTCTGATTCTTTAGTAAAAGTGGAATAGTTTATCCAGATATTTTCAACCAATGGATTGTTTGATTGCCTTTAATTAAAAAAAATTATTAACTCATTTTGAGCAAGGAATTTCTAGGTTGCGTAAGCTCATCTTGAGCATCTGAGCCTCCTGATTCAGTCTGAGGAGTGTGTGGCACTACAAATGTGTGCTACAGGGCCTGGTTTGGTTGTCTGTAATGAGTCAGATTAATTTTTAGTTTTTGAAGCTGTGTTTTGTAGCCTTGGCTTATTCTTGGACTCAGCTGCATCAGCTGGAGGAAATCTCCGAATTTACTTGCTTTTACAACATTCCTGCCATGGGACCTTACCATGAGGCTTTCTCTACCTGCAAAGTTTATGGCTTATAGTCTCTCAGAGGAGCTTTCTCTCCCACTTCAGCCAGTATTCAGTATGAAATGAGCCCTCCAGTATCGGCCACACTTGTCTGTTTACCCCATTCTGCTTTTCCACTGGTAAAGCTGACTTTCACCTCAGCAGAGGGGAAGGTCATATAGCAGAGTTTTGGTCTTATTCAGTGCTGTCTCCATGTCTAGGCAAGTCTCAGAACATAGTAGGCTCTCAATAAGCATGCACTGCATGAGTGGATTGCCTGTCTTGGGGGAAATGCTCTCAGGTCCTCAACTTACCACAGCCTACCACATAGAGTAAGTGTCTTTTACATTTGAAGAAATTGGCAAGGAGAGGAGAACAGCCTTTCTTCAGGTTACAAAGCAAGGAATCTAGCTCGAATGGTAGTTTCAAGACCATCAATCCTCAAAATTTCCAAAGGCCATCTTAGGGCCATCTAGGTCACAGGCAATGTTAGCAAAACAGACCAAACTCCTCTTTACAGGTGATATCAATTGCCTTCTTCTGAGTACCTACCCCTTTTCATCTTATTTTTTCCCCAATTTTTCCCTTTTAGCCCAAACTAGCATCCCACCTCATTCACAAAGACTGTGTGTATGCACACACATGCATGGATATGTATCACCATTATTGTCCATTAGGCATATTTACATGTTATCTCATTTGATCTTAAATAACACTTGGGGCTGTGAGACAAGATAAAAAAAAGTTATTACACCTCTTCAGAGAAGAAGAACAGACAACCAGGATGGGTGGCTTCTATGTTGTGATCTCTGTTGCTCAAGCTGTTGCTTCTAGAGAAAACTGACATTCCTGTTCCTTTAACACCCTTCTGGGAAAGCCTGCACTATTGTCCCTAGGGACTTTCCCTTCTCCTTTCCATAGAACCTAAGTTCCACTAGAGTCTCAGATCCAGCAGCTCCAGGCAACTCTATTCTTGGGTCACCCTGGTGAATTTGAGAGAGGTCAAACATGACAATTTCCTGAGGCATAGCCCTGAGCCCCTACGCAGCCCTAAGAACCAATAGTCTTCACTAGTGAAGCAGATGAACTCTAAGAATATAGCCCAGAAAGTGTAGGTGATTCTCTCCCTCTCTTACTACCTAGAGAGATCTGGATAACAATGATGTCAGCCCAGAGACAAGCAGATTCAAGAGATGAGGAGTTATGGTATTTCGAGCATGTACATCGAAATGCTTGGGTTCACCAGATCCACCACACCCTTTGGTCCTACCCATTAAGAGGTCCTAGTTCTGTCTTGATCTGAAGAATTTTGAGTTGGGCGCCCTATGTCTTTCAATAGACAGATGCTAACTGAAGGATTTCCTAGATACACCCCTAAGAACAGAGGCATAGTTCTAAGCTATTTTTTTCTCCATATTTTCAAAAGAGGCATTGACTACGTGTTCGTAAGTGCTTGCCAACTCCTAATTCATAATTTCAGTGGAAGATTGGCCAGGGGCTTTTGATCCATGTCTTAAATGTCCTGACATACTGGACAAATTAATTATTTTTTGAGATGCACAGGGAAATTTAGACTGACTTTTCTCTGATGTTCTACTTACCTTGCTTTATTTCCCATTGAGACCAGCTCTAATTCCTACAGATCTCTGATAAAGTCATATTTTATTTTAGTAGTTCGTTCTATCCTTTTCTAAGAATGCTCACCACGTAAGCATGCAGATGTAATCACTCCCCACTGTAAGGTGGAATTTCTCTTCCTTCTTCCCTAATGGGTCATAGATACTTCCCTGCCTGTGAAGAACATCCCCAGAAGAGCATCTTCAGGGCTTAGAAAAAATCTCTAATGTCATAGCTTGTTTTATAGACCCATTTTGCTCAGTGTAAGTCCCCGGCCATTCATCAAGCCCTCATCTAAGTTTTACTGGGAAGATAACTTGTACATGTGATTATATCTATAATCTGTTCACTTTGCATAACGTTTCAATATTTAATCAGTTGAAAGGAATTAAGAATAGAGCTGTGACTCTCTTGCCTCTTACTCCCTTCTCTCCGCCTTCCCTTCTGCCCCTCTCCACATGGCCATGGCTGACCTCTGCGTCTCTACTCTTCTTCTCTCTGCCTTTCTACAATAAACGCTTTAAAACCGAAAAAAAAAAAAAAGAATAGAGCTGTGGCTTGACTTCTCCAAAAGGAGAAATTCTACCTGTTATCTGCAGCATCAGATTCTGCCTGACAATTCCAGTCAGTCCTTCTTTGTTGGGGTCTCAGTTTTCTAAGCAGGTCCCACATTCACAGAATCAAAGTCTTTGCAGTGGGTCTCTCAACATCTCTCTCCTGTGGGTTTTAGGTTTCTACTTGAGTGGTACAGTAGACAACATAGAAACTGTAGGCAGAACAGATGCATAAGCAGAGTAAGAAGGTCCATAATCTTTATACTGTCAGAAGAATTATAGCACATCCCAAAGGTTCCGGTGTGCTGGATACAAAGGAATGACACATGGTTTTCTCTATCACCTGTTCCTGCTTCCCTTTCTGCCTCCTCAACATCCTTATATTTTAGGATGAGACATTACCAATGTGCCTTTCAAGGTACTAGGATGGCAGAGAGTACTCTGGACATTTATATAGCTGCTCCAAACAAGACTCAGCATTCCCCTGTCTCTAACTCTCCATGGACAGGAGTGAAGAGAAGCTATGGGCCTGCCATGGCTCCTGTGGGCCTGGCCTTACTCTTTCCTCTTATGTACTGGTTCACTGGCAGGCTTAACTATGGACCAACAGGGAATCTAGTCACACCTTGACCCTTCTTTGTGTCCTCCATGCCCATCTAGGCTGTTGCTGGACTATTATCTCTTATGGCCGTTTTCTGGACCTATCTTGAACCCTTCCTGACTTCAGGCCTCTTATCAATGCATTTAAAGACACAAGATACATCACCAGAAAAGTCATCTGCATTCCCCTCTTCATTCTGAATAGCCTCTGCCTCCTAGTTTTGCCTAGCATCTGGCTTTCTTCCCTTAGGTGGTATCTTTGTATCGTGAAGCCCACTCAGATTGCAGCTTTTCAATTCATACCTCTCTTTATGCCATGAAAGAGGTATCTTCCTTTTTCTTTCATGCTATCATCAGACTATCCATCCTCCAAGGCTGAATCTCATGCTATTCATATATACAACTCATTGCCCATCCTGGTGAAAGTCACCCACTGATCCTTGACCCCCCTCCCCAATTACTTGTAGAACTCAGATCTTTTTTCCCTTACCATTCTCTCTAGTAACACAGTTCTTTGTGATTTCAGTGTCTAGTTGGAAGACGTGTCCGTGTGTCCTGGTCTCGAAGTTCTGTGAGTTTTCTTTTAATAATCTGTCTTCCATTAAGCTGTAGGTTTACAGTCACGTGATCACACCTTTGAATTTTTCTTTACGAAGAACTAGTCTCTTTATATTTTCAAGTTCAAGATTTTCTTCTTCGTCTTCCACAAATTTCCTCTTCTTGAGAGGATTGTGTAATAGTGTAGAGAGTAATGTACTATATGTGTAATATATTTATTTATAGTAAACAATGCCTATAGTAAAATATATGTATATATGCATATGTATATGTATATATATAGTAATACTTTTGGAGGTAGTGTATAAGTGTATATATAGTAATGCATTGTATTTTCTCTTTATATGTACACATGTTATCATTTCTTCCTCAGTATTTAATTTATTTGTTCCAGTGTATAGAAAAAAATTCCTTGAATTTTTTGAATTCATTTGACCTCTATTCAGGATTTAGTTTTGTTCTTCCATTTTCTCTTTACTCTCCTCTGTCTGCTTTTTGCTCCACTATCCATTGCTGTTGTCTAGATCACCAGTGAATGCCAGAATCTACCTCTGTGCTTAGTGCTCAGTCCTTTGACTTGACTATCATTCTTTCTGTCCTCACTATCTCTTAGCTTTCCTATGCAGCTCATCTCCTCTTCGTCCCTTTCCTACCTTTTCTTTCTCTTCTCTGCCCTTAGGTCTCTTCACTTCACTGTCTGCACCCGTCTTGTGCCTGTAACGCCAGTCAGTCACAGGGCTGGGAAAATTCGTTTCTAGTCTTGTATGACCTTCTGAATGCTGCACTGACATTTACCCATCCACTAGTCATCTCCATGTGTTTCTCCAGTCATCATACATCTCACATATCCAGTGTGTGGCCCTCAATCTTCCTCCACCTGTGGCTCATACGTCTTAAACTTTTAGATGCTTAGGCTAAGCCCTTCATAATCCCTTTGATTTCCTTTTGTGAAGTTCTGGTGTTAATCATCTTTTTTCATTCTCCTTAAAGATGATCTCAGATACTTTATTTCTCACCATCTCTGCTATTGCTACCTTTACCTCTTTCAATGTTACCTCCTGCTTCAGGCACTGACCTAACAAAATCTTCTGTTTCTGTCCTCAGAGACGCCACTGAAAAGACAACAGTCTGTAAATGTCTCCCATGGCTTACAGAGCTAATGCTGTAAGATTAGAAAGAGCCACAGGATGCCCGAGGCTAGCTTCTTTTCCTTTTGAGTCCTTTTATTCCACTTTTCTCTTCTCCCAGTCTTCACCTCTGACCATCCTGTCTGCACTTCTCAAGTATGCCAGGTACCTTCCTACCACAGGCTATCCACATGGTCTTCTTTTGGCATAGGTTTTCCTAATGTATATATCTAGTTCATTCTATGTCATATGCTACATACACACCCATCATTATATACTGCTATCTCACCTATATATTCAAATTTTGTATTCCTAGTGAAGCCCTTCTGACTGCTCCTCATTTGATTGCAAACCAAGCCACTCTCCACCTCTCCTTTCTCCATCTGCCCAGTGCACGAGCCATTATCCATCATGCTTCGTATTTGACTCACTGATTTTGCATCATTTGTATTTTTCCATGAAAGAAGCTCTTCAAAGTCTGGTATTTTTGTTCTCTTTGTTGTTGAGTTCTGAGTGTCAATAATAGATCTTAGTGTTCAGAGACATGCATTTGCTGAATAGAACAGTGACTGGAAGGCTGTAAATGACAATTCCTCAACAGTGTATTGGGACCTTTGACCTCACCACTAAATTTCCTAATAGATAGTTTCATGTCAGGACCTCCATGTTATGTTAAGAAGTTAGATAAAGTTATGAGTTAGGTACAGACAGGAGAGCATCTTTTAATAGACTCTTCCAAAGTCTACAGAAGCTGTCTTTCTCCTCACAGATAGAGTTCCCCATCCTTCAAGACTACAGATGACCTTCTGCTTCCTTTGACTCTCGGTCTCTGCTTTGGCTACAAACTTCTAAATGGAACCCTCAAATACTGTTAAGCAAGTCTGAGATGGGATGCCCTCCCTGTTCTCTGTGCAAAAGCTTTCTGATTTAGGGAAGGGCATGTCCAAGGGGAAAAGGGCAGACAGCTCTGTACGTTGCTTTCCAGTTCTGGTTTGGGAAATGACTTTCTGGTATGTGAGTTTTCCTGCTGGTGAAATGAGATGCCACAAATAGAATGGTCCTTGGTCACATCAATTTTATTTTATTAGCATGCTATGACACTGTGTGTCAGTCCTCATACAGGACTGTGATTTCTATGGCTTCACCTTTTAAAATATACGGCCATTTGATTTGCTCCCGTGAAATTTTCATCTAGAAGTGTGCTGTTGAGATTGCCTAGCCAGTCTGCTGAGTGCAAGGAAGATGGAGCTGCCATGCTTGGCTTCCAAACAGTGTTCACACTAGACTTTTTGATTCAAGTTGCTATCCACTTGCCATTCCTCTGCCTCAGACCCTGCAACAGCTTCTCATCTCCCCACAGGTGGAGCTCCAAGTTATTCAAGATGACAGATGACCTCCTTTGCCCTTGCTGTCCCCAGTCAAGCACAAGCACAGCCTGTGATGCCTTCTCTCCAGCTGGCTGTGACTCTGGGGTCCAGAGCACTACCCTAGATGCTGCTCTCAGAGAGCTCCATGCTGTTTCCCTTTTGTAACTCACCTTCTTGAGCCCAGCAAACAGAACCCTCACCTCTGTCTACTTCAAGGTCCTCTGATCTTTGTGCTTGTGGTTGTTTTGTTTCTGTTAATCTTCTCCTCAGCTGGATTATACAGACCAGGAGCAAAGGATCTTGGTTGTTTTCCAGCTCTGTCCTAGATGACCACAAGCCTGCTGGGCCAGGCACTTCTCAAGTACTAAATCCTGTGAATATTCTAATCTTGTGGGTCACTAAAATTTCTTAAAGGCCAGCAAGGAGACCCATACTTGCTTATGAGGAATAGGAAGTGGAGAAGAATGGAGTAGAGAACACAAATTTGTTCAAGGAACCCCAAGCTCCTAACCACTGATCACATAAGAGCAATCTCCTGGGATCTTTGAGAAACTGGTGGAACCCGCATTCAGTCTAGCCACTTCCTTGTTTCTTTCCTTGCTTCTTGACTGAGAAGATAAGGGGTGAAGGGAAGGAGACTCTACTTGAGGTCACTACCTGCTGAATTCTGTCTGTCAGCTGCCTGGGAACTTCTCTAAACAACCCCATGATTTCAAACAATCAAAGGAAGACAGTGTAAATCTGAAACATTTGAAGCCAACAACCTGATTTGGCTCATGCCTATTAAAATCTTCAAAGGCCAAACATGAAAATCACCCCTGTTTTAGATTATCTCCCTCCCACGTGTCATGTCTGGAACCATTTTTATAGTACTGAGTACAAAAGCCCCAGATCGAAGTTCTCTTTCTACACACACCTCGTGCTGTCAAGGGTCCAGGACTCTCTCTAGGCCTGTGGGTCACTAAAGAGTATGTGTGGTCAGAGGGCTTCCTCAAGCGCCTCTGCATCTGAGCCAAGTTGTTTTCAAAACTGAGATGAGTTTGGAGAAGTTGTAACTAACGTTTAAGAAAGGCTCATGTGTTTCCCTTAGAAGACAAAACATGTGGGTGGTGTACTGGGCTATTTTTATGTGAAGTATTTGGTAGATAAACACTTGTTATAAATCTCAGCTTTTCAAGGGAGGTGGGGTTGCAATCTTCTCTCCTCTTGCAGACTCTGTGGCACACCCCAGTGGGTTCCCTCAGTACACAGTGAGTCAGCTCACTGTCTTAGTCTCAAGCAACGATAGTGATTCCAGCTGCCTGAGGAAAACACTCTGTCATTCTGTCGCTGTAGCTCCCTGCATCTGCAATTATACTTTATCCTCAGTTGCTTCTCTCCTAGGTGTCTCTTTTAACTTGCTTCTGTATGCTGGCACAACAAGCATTCTCCCCACTGGGCTATCTCCTCAGACCCTGCCATACCTTTCTCTCTCTCTTTCTTTCTTTCTTTCTTTCTTTCTTTCTTTCTTTCTTTCTTTCTTTCTTTCTTTCTTTCTTTCTTTCTTTCTTTCTTTCTCTCTCTCTCTCTCTCTCTCTCTCTCTCTCTCTCCCTTCCTTCCTTCCTTCCTTCCTTCCTTCCTTCCTTCCTTCCTTCCTTCCTTCCTTCCTTCCTCTCTCTCTCTCTCTCCCTCTCTCTCTCTCTCTTTCTTTCTTTCTGTTGTATTATTTTATTGGATTTTTCTTTATTTACATTTCACATGCTATCCCGAAAGTTCTCTATACTCTCCCCCTGCCCTGCTCCCCTACCCACCCACTCCCACTTCTTGGCCCTGGCGTTCCCTTGTACTGGGGCATATAAAGTTTGCAAGACCAAGGGGCGTCTCTTCCCAATTATGGCCGACTAGGCCATCTTCTGCTACATATGCAGCTAGAGACACGAGCTCTGTGGATACTGATTAGTTCATATTGTTGTTCTACCTATAGGGTTGCAGACCCCTTCAGCTCCTTGGGTACTTTCTCTAGCTCCTCCACTGGGGGCCCTGTGTTCCATCCTATAGATGACTGTGAGCATCCACTTCTGCATTTGCCATGTACTGGCAAAGCCTCACAAGAGACAGCTATATCAGGGTCCTTTCAGCAAAATTTTGCTGGCATATGCAATAGTGTCTGGGTTTGATGGTTGATTATGGGATGGATCCCCGGTTGGGGTAGTCTCTGGAGGGTCCATTCTTTCATCTTAGCTCCAAGCTTTGTCTCTGTAACTCCTTCCATGGGTATTTTGTTCCCTATTCTAAGGAGGAATGCGTATCCACACATTGGTCTTCCTTCTTCTTGATTTTCTTGTGTTTTGCAAATTGTATCTTGCATCCCCCAGATCACCTGGAACAATCATTATCCTTCATTCTCTGATATCGTTAATTCTACTACTGGGTGATTCTTTTCAGCTAATACAAATGTTTGAGTGTCTTCCATCCTGAAGTAGTCCTGACTTGGCTCCTTTGACCATCTCTAACCAACACACTCACAGATCTATCTGTCCAATGAGACATAGGCCTGGCATGTTAAAAGCATCCTCCAGCACAGTGTGGGGTAAAGAAAGCAAGGTATCTCTTTTTAAGGATACTGCAAACATTGGTACCAGAAAGCATTCAAATGTACCTGCTCAACAATTCTTGCCTTCAAAGCAGTATGATTTGGAGATAATTTTCACATCCCTCTTCCAATGGAGTATATGATAGTGCATATTTCTAAACAATATCAACTTAAAGGCATAAAGCTTTAAACCATTTCCAGATTTCCTTGGTTTCTAGAATATTCTAGGTACGGCCAGCTAGAAGTTGGAGATAGTCTTTGAAAGTGAGACCTGTGAGGATGGAGGGTGCCCATGCCATGAGTGAAGAGCTGCCAGTTACTCTGAGTATTTCTGTTGTCTTCCAGTGATGGGCTTTGAGGACAGGTGGAGGCAGGTGTTCAATCAGGCAGTGCAAGCCATATTTTCAGGAAAACCTTTCAGTAACAGTCTCTGCATACAATCTGTGCACGTGTATGTACACTCATAGCATGAGTGGAGAAATCAGAGGAGAGTATGAGAAGGGCATGCTATTAATTGTGAGGGACAGCTGGTGTGCCCTGTATTCCAATAGATGAGAAGTACCAACATAAGTTTGACTAAATCATGTTATGTTTTGTAGGAGGGAGTTATGTCAATAATTCTTTATAGGCATATTACATCAGTACTTTTCATATCAACCAAGAGAGATGTGTGAGACATGAAATGTCAATTTTTTTGTTGTAGATAGGAAAGGAGACAGTAAGGTTGAATGGTAGCTCACCAGAGGCAAAATTCATAAGAACACCGCATGACTTTAGACTGTGCTCTTAAATGTTTTCACCTTACTATCTTGCACAAATGAGAGTTTAGCTGATAGACAGAATTCTGAGTATGTAAATCCTCTGGGCTCACTTTATTTATCTATTTATTTATTTATTTATTGGTTTGTTTATTTGTTTCTTGTTTAGACTCCTCAATCATGACATGAGGGGATACGCTTTCAGCATCCATCTTTGACTGGAACCATTCCAGTGACAAGAGAGATAATTACAATGGCGAGAAACCCAATTGAAAACCTGGCTTCGTGGGTTGGGATGCAGACAAAGCATTGCAATAGCCCAGTGCCTCGGTGAAGGCTGTATTTCACATCCCAACAACATGGAACAAATTGCACAAACTCAAGGAATTAGATCCCTTGGTAACAAATATTGAAGTCACTTTTTAAAATGTCACCAAATGGCTCTGTTAACTCTGTTTTGTAACAAGTGAGAGGCAGATGGCACTTTGAAGTGTATGATGCATCTTGGAAGAGCAAAATTGCTCAGGCATTTTTGTCTAGTTTGCTAAGATGGAGTGACAATGCCCCAGATGAAAGGTGCTTGGCATGCCCTCACACAAAAGGCTGAGTACCATTGAGGTACTTACACTGTTTGCTGTAAGTTGGGTTTCCTGAAGGCTTACAAACTTGCAGAATGAAAGTTGCAAAGCAAGGGGCTGCAGGGGGTGAGGGAAGAAAGTTCCCATCTTCTGAATGCCTACAATGCATTTCATGTAGTTGGTGACAATTATACAGCTTATTTAATCCTCTGCAATTACTCTCCTTCCTTTTAACTTCTCATTTTATTTTACTGTTTTGAGACAGGGTCTGGGCTAGCCTCTGCTCCTTTTGTAGCTAAGGATGACCCTGACCATAGGGAACTCTGGCTTGCTGAAATCACAGTGTGAACCACACCACTTCTAGTTTGTGCAGCTCAGGGAAGGGAACCCAGGGCCTCCTTTTTCTGGGCAAGCAGTTGGTCAGATAAGCTACAGGCTCAGAGCTTTCATTTTTTTGACAAAGTTGAGGTCCAGGAGCACCCCATACATATTGAGCTGGGAATCAGGCCTTGACCTGACATCCTAGATCTTTCAAGCTTATCCATTCCAGGTCAAATTCTGACCCTGACTGCCTTTATTGCTTATCCAAAAACTATTTTCATGCTTGGAAGAATTGTTAAATGTTAAAATAGACACAAAAAGTAAATATTGACATAATGTCTCATTTTTGTGTCAAATTCCAAATTTACTATTTTCAGAAGTAGGAATTTATAACATGCTTTTGATAGTTATTCCAAATCCATTTCAAAGCATGTTTCACTTGCCTTCTCCCCATATCAAAGACTGTAATGCAAAACCTGTAGACTTCAGAATTATTGTTTAACTGGGGCGGCAGGGGGGGGGGGGAGGCAGGTTACCCACATTCCATACATTATTGGGTAGATAATTAGCACATTCATGACTTGAAAGTTCGTTCCTATCCCAAATTAGAAGTAAGACAAAGAAATAACTTTTACTTTCCTGACTGGAATATGGACTCAACACTGGAGGTGCAGCGACTACAGTTGCCACTTTGAAAATGGAGCCCACACAGTGACATTGATGGGACAAGAACTTGAAGGGGGATTGGTTTCCTGATGGCATCCTGAGCAGCCACATCACCCTTGGACCACCTACATTTGAACACCTTGTTATGTGATGAGATAAACCCCCTAGTTGCTAAAGGAACTGGGTTTATGATACCCACAGGAAGTACAATGCTAACCGATTCTCCCATAATAGAATTTTAAGAGAATTCCAATTTTCTAACATAGTGCTATATCCATGCCAGTTTTTTTATCAGGATTTGTGTCTCCAAAATATTGCAAATTTAACAAGAGAGTTTTAGGGATGGTGCTTATTTTGTTGGGTACAGAGTAGGGCAGAGTAGGATGGGGGGCTCTTTCTGGTTGTGGGAAGATAGTCCCCAGATTCCTGAACCAAGAGACTATTATCCTTTCAGACAATATGGGTCTGAGGGAGTATGAGTGAGCGAGCACTGGACTCCATGTGACCCACCATTTTGCTTTGCTTTGCAAAGTTGTGACCTTTGGAGAGCAAGAAAGGATCCAGAGGGATCATTTTTTTCTACGTTTTTTACCTTGGGGAAGGACCACACTGAAGCCACAGCAGACATATATGATAACCAATGTGGTTTTAATAGACCTCCAAGGAAGATACTTCCTCAGCCTCTTCCCTCAGGGGACCATATCAACGCTGAAAACCTTGCAGTACATTCTTGTCTTACTTAAATAGACGTGAAAAAAAAAAGCATCCCCTGTTAGTCTAAGGCAGAATAGGGAGTTAGAGGGCTGTAAAGGGTGGAAGTCCTCGGTTAAGTTGTTCACTTATTACCTAGCTAGCTGGTAAATGTTCTCATGATTTCATTCAAATAAGCTTCAGAGAACAATAGCTGCATTCCATCCCTGAAAGTCATAGGAGAGAGCTAACACCCAGGATATACTGCTGGGGATATTTGTAAAAACTGTTCTGCGTAGCAGTACCAAGTCTGTTCTCACTCTACAGCAGCTCGTCGTCCATCTCATAGCGAAGATGCTCTCCATGTACAGTCTCAGGCTCATGAACTACAATGCCCTAGTCTCGTCCCCTTTCCTTATATTTGTCTGCCCTTAAATCTTAGCTTTGAAACATTTCTAAGATAAAAATGTGAAATATGGTTTGCAGTTTGGGAAAGACTGCAATTGTTGTAGCATATAAGTCAAATTAGAAAACGAAAGTAACTCTTGAACACCCCCCCCACCCCCCCCCCACCCCCGTTCATCATGCATCTGTTCTCATCTGGGCTGTGGGTACAAAACTGAGATTTATATTCTCAAAACAAAAGCAAAAGGCAGCAGATAGACAATTGTCTGGGTCCTTCCAGCTAAGCATATCCTGGCTACAATTGTTTGGGTAATTGAAAGACAATGACTCTTTTGGGGCAGTTCCGGGCATGGGGACCTTCCCTTTGGGTAGGTGCTGTTTCAGACCTATGAGGAAATATCCCAGACCGGTTGTTTCTAAAAGCTATACACAGGACTCTCGGCCAGTAGAGTGGGATTGGCCGTCTGCCTCCAATGCTGATTGTTGGCTCAATTAATGTTATGTATGCTTTCAGACTTGAAACCCCACAATTCACCCCATTCCAAAGTCTGCCCTGTCTTGGCTCTGTCTCCTCTAATGACTTAATCCCTAGAAATGGTGATGATTAAAATATTTAAAAGAGAAGTGATTCTTTAATCTTCATTTACAGCCTCCTAACGTAGCTCTGATGAGGGAGAACATTATTTTTAAAAACCCAGGAAATGGAACAAGGAAGCAAATGAGCACTGCGGCAGAGATTGGTTTTGGTTTTGTTTGTTTTTGTTTGTTTTAATCTCCACATACTTACTCCTAGCGTGATACTAAGAAAGAAAAGGAAACTCCAAAACAGGATTCCAAGGCTAAAAGAAAACCTCTCAGATTTATCAAGCTCTGCAGTTCATGGGTGATAGATCAGGTCTAAAATGTGTTTCACTGGGGCTGGAGTAAAGTACCTGCCGGGAAAAAGGGAGGACCCAAGTTCAGTCCCTGGGACCCATGGAGCCTCAGAGAATGGCATATTCCTGGGGCTTGCTAGCTAGCCACCCTAGGATGCTTGACAAGCTCTGAGGTAATGAAAGCCTATGTTTAAAAAAATTGTTTTTTTTTTTTAAGGTGGACAGAGGCAGAGATTGTCTTTAACCCTTCAGGCATGCACACATGTGCACCCATACACACACGAATATGCACATGATAATGAATTATTTTTAAAGGGTTTCAGTGTCATCTGCTTCATCCTGGATTTAGCTCTGTGTGTTTCCTTATGACCGAAGTCCTGTGCTAAATGTCTCTTTATCAGCAGTGAGTCCCTAAGCACCTTAGCCAAGAAGTGCCCCTTTCCTGTCTGTCCATTTCTTCCTTCTGTCCACTAACTTACTTGGTTCTTCATTTAGTCTGTGAAGGGGCCATTTGGGTCTGTGGTTCTTTTGTTTGTAGTTTCCTCTAAGGCAGGGTTCACAAGAGCTGGCACTTTGGTTCTTGCTTACTGCTATGTCTAGTGGAGTGGTTTTCAACCTGTGGGTCATGATCCCTTTGGGGTCAGACAATGCTTTCACAGGGGTCATCTAAGACCATCAGAAAACACAGATATTTAAATTGCAATTCATTACAGGAGCAAAATTGCAGTTGTAACGTGGCAATGAAAATAATTGTATGGTGGGAGTCCCTATAACATGAGGAATTGTTTAAAGAGTCATAGTATTAGGGGGGGTTGAGAACCACTGGCCTAGAGTAATGATTGGCACATATTGGGTGTTCAGTAAATGCTTATTGATCAGGTAGAGCAGGACGAGGGCTGCAATAGCAACAGGGGTCCTATTGAGCAGGTATCATGCAGAACACTGGGCTAAGCTGTTTATGTGTGTGACACAGAGGGAAGAGAGTGCTGATGTGGTGGGATTCTTAAGGCTAAAGCTGATGAAGAGAGAATTATTTCCTTTCTTGACCTGATACTGTTCCATGGTTTCTGTTTCCCTCTGCCTCCATGACCCCTTTCTCAGGCATGAAGTTCTCAGCTCCCATGCATGCATTTGGCCTTTCGCCCTCTGGTTTTTCAAATGCTTGTGCTACAGTGGTCACAGAGACATCAACCTGAACACATTTTACTCAACACAATAATTAGATAAAAGTTTTTAAAATAGATTTCTCCAATATAGGTAGATAATCTAAATGTCTCCTCATTTGTTGATAAAATCTATTAACTGAATTTTAAAAGGTATTTATTTTATTTTATATGTGTAGGGGTTTTGCCTGCATGTTTGTGCAGCATGTGTAGGCTGTGCCTACAGAATCCAGAAGAAGGTATCAGATCTCCAGAACTGGAGTTAAAGACAGTTGGTGCCGGGAATTGAACCAGGGTCCTACGGAAGACAAACCAGTGCTCTTAACCACCAAGGCATCTCTCCAGCCCCTTAACTATTTTTTAAGACTGCACTGATTTGTAATAAAACAGGGGTTAGATGAAAGCAATCTTAAGCTCCACTGTTCACTGGAGCAGTTAAAGGGATTGGCAACAAAAAAAGTTAAAGTGGTCACATGGCTTAGAAAGTGGCATATGTCAAAAGGGAAGGAATTCACTGGACATAATGAAGACTTCCTATTGCTATTTTAAGCGTGCTTACTTACTTACGAGTCCATAACCTTGACTGTTATTGACTGTGATCACAGGACATGACAAAACTTTATGTGGGAAGAAAATGGACACTCTCTTGCCCTCAGCAGAACTCTACTTTCTTCAGGTAAAGGTCAGGCTGGACACACAGCCTTTATTTAGCCCCAGACTACGGAGCTGTCTGAGCATGGTAGCTGGTGAACTCTGACCTGCAACTAAATTATCTGGATGATTTCCTAACAGAGGATCACAGGCCCCTGAGTTTGTAAATGAAACACTGTGCCCATGGTTAGAAGTTAGTCGATAGTGGCTGTGAGCAGCTCTTGGAAGGCATGGCCCTGCCCCCGAACAGATTGGTGAGGGCAGGACAAATGTGGACCATGAAAGCACACAGGATTCAAATTAGAAAACCTGTTTTCTAATTCCTATCCCTGTTACCGTGGAGCCGAGTGCTGCTGGGTAAGTTTCTTCATTCTCTTGAGCTTCAATTCCTTTGAATGAAATCAAAGTTAGCAGTGCTTTCTCCGAAGGCCACCATAACAACTACTAGGGCGGTGGTCCTCAACCTGTGGGTCGAGACCCATTTGAGTGCATATCAGTTTTCCTGAATATCAGATATTTGCATTAGGTTTCGTGACAGTAACAAAATTACAGTTAGGAATTAGCCATGAAGGGATTTTATGGTTGAAGGTCATCACAACATGAAGAACTATGGTAACCATCACAGCCTTAGGAAGTTTGAGAACCACTGTTGGGAAGTTATGTGAAGGATTCCAACCATAGGAAAAGATGAAAGTCTAGAATTTTTGCAATAATGAAAGCAGAAAGTTTTCTTTCTAATCTGCATAGCCAGCTGTCCATGTGACCTTGGCTAGCCACCTCACTAGCTTTAGTTTTCTCATACATAAATGAGGCGTGAAAATCTGTAATATGGACTCTAACCCTTATTTGATGTATGCTGCTGATATATTATAGAGACGAAACTGAAGTGCAGGGGCATTATATAAACACACATCCACACAGAAGCCAGTTTGCTTATGTCCCCAGTCCTTCGCATTCTGTATCCCTTGGTAGCCATCAACCTTCTCTATGGAGCAAGGGAGATGGACCAAACCTACTCTAAGTGCTCGGTAATATTTCCCCTTAAATCTTCTCCTTTTACATTCTATATTCAGTTCCCTCTGTCTTATGATGCAGCATAGCAAACATGCCAAACAGCAAGCATCCAGTGTGTTTAGCTCCTACCTGTGAAATGAAAACTAGCCTGTGCTATCTTATGACCACTCACGTGCTTGTTCTAACTGAGTTGACATTTGCTGTGTCTTTTTCAGTCAGTCCAGTAGACAGATGGCATCTATTTAGGGGAAGGTGAGGGGAAGAACGAGACCACGCTTGCTCACCATCACCCTCACTGGATGCCATGGTGTGAGCCCAAATTACACAAAGAAAGACAGATTTTATCAGCTAGTAATAGGAGTGCTTATTCTTTCCAGGGAGTCTGGAGCACACAAGTTAAGCAAGGGTGTGGTACCTCTCAAATTTAAATAAAAAACATCGTGGGAGATAGAATCTGGTAGTGGGGCAGGTGGTGAGATCTTGGGGGACACATGTCTCATATAGTCATTGAACCATGACAAGGGCTCTAAAAAAGGACACTGGACTCTTGAAGAAGCTGTATGGTTTTTATGGCAGAAAAATCCACTGAAAACCAAATGATTCCTTTGAAGTTTGCTATTCTCTCTCCACGATTCCAAAGTCACAAGCCACAATCCAATTTAAAAATACTGATTAAAAAAATGCACACCGACACTGCACACCATTTATGAGAGCACACATTCTATTCTCAGAATTGCTCTTAACAAGAATCCATTGTTTCTCATACAGTTGCTTAGGCTCCGACAGTCCTGAGTCATCCCCCTCAGCCACGTGGAGTGGCACATTTGTTTAATCATAAAATGGACAGTAAATAAATCAGCACTCTTAGCAAACTGTAAATCAGGCACTGGATCTATCCATTACAAAGACGGAGCAGGGTTGGCTCAGAAGTTTTCTTCCTCCTCTCTTAGACTCTTAGAGCAAATCAAAGGCAGCACCTTCACCCTGGGTTCAGCAGGAGCAGACTCGCAGGCACTCCTGTCTTTCAGGGGGAGGTGAGATGTCTTCTTTGCTTGTTCCCAAGGTTTCTGAGTGATGCTCCCTGTAAGTACTGATCTGTGAGAGTAGGAGTGGAAGTCCGGGGGCTTTTCAAAACTAACTCAGGCAAAGCTGAGCCCCACTTTCACTTTTCCTCTTCAGTTTGGCACAAGTGTCTCCCAGAACTGTTTAATTGACTAAGCCTGAGTCATTAAATACCCCGAAGTATCAAAGAAGCACACAGAGAGTGTAAGACAACAGAAGCCAAGACTCTTCTCCAGGGTGGAAATAGCCTGAAGATGTCTGCGTGGATGAGGAAGAGGGCTGTTTACTTTCAGTGTTTGCAAGAACGTTCAACAGCTGGATGCTTGGAACTTTGCACAGATGCAGACTTTAGAGCAAAGCCCCTTTTCTCTGGCAGCAAGAAGCACTCACTCCCCTTCCCCCATCACCTCTGCTTGGCTTCAGTGTATTTTCCTGATTTGCTTTTAAAAAGCATACTCCTAAGCTTCAAAGGGTGGCAGATAGAGGCACCCTGGAAGGTCAGAGTGTCCGGTGGTGCAGGAGTCTCTACAGAGTGCCTGACTATTGGGAGGGGCTTCACAAACAAAGAAAAAAGAATAAAACAAATATCCTTCTTTATCTGTTGGCTTGCTCCCTAAATCATATTTAGGAAAGAGTGCCGAGTTTTGATAATATCTAAAGTTCAGCTGAATGCCTCATGCTTCATATGCAGGGAATCAAGGAGCTCTGACGGAGCTTTCGAGACCAGCTGCTATTATTTCTTAATTGCTGCTAGAGAGAATATTTGTGAGGGCCATCAATGTCATCACCTTCAACTGACCGTGGGAAGATGTGAAGGCTAGGGTTCATAAAATTCCATGAGGAGCACATAGCTAGTAGAAAATCTGGCACCAAGGCCCCCTATCCCCCAGTCCCCACTCGCCTTTAGTATTATGTCCATAATGGGAGGTGGAAGCAGATGTAGTTTTGATAGTGGAATTTGGCCTTTAGGAATTGTGTCACTGGACAAGGTTATTTCTGTCTCTGAGTTACGGTTCTGAAAGCTATTAAATGGGATGGTAATATTAGTGGCCTTTGCTTGGGTATATAATGTGTTGATCCTTGAGAAAATGTTTCATCAAGGATACAAGAAATTGCACCATGGGATGGAATGTCATCAGCATGGCCCCATGCTTGTGCCTCCATTCTCCCGTGCTTTCTCATGTTTTGTTTAGTGTTGCTGGAAGAAGGCACTGAGATACTTTTGTGTGAAAAAGGTTGAGTTTTGGTCAGAGAATCGGACTCAATGTAGAGAAAACATGCCAAGCCAGATAAAGAGGCATAGCCTGTCTAGACATTCGTTCAGAGAGATTACTGGATGTGGAAAGAGAAAACTCAAGATGAAAACACTCACTGCCTAGAATATTTATCAGCAAAGGGTAGCTTAGGGAGTCACTTAAGTATTCCAAACCAGTTTCCTCCCTGGAGATATGATTCCTCATTTTGCTGTGGTGATGACCTGAGGGGTGAGTAAGTCTTGCGATGGAGTCCATACTAATCAGGTTAGTGACCATATCAAAGTTAGCCTTCTTCTATGTGACTATATAACCTTTGACCTCTCTGGAGGATTCAGATGATATAAGCAAAGGCTAGGGCCTTACCAGATGCTAAATTGCCTTTTACTTCAATCTTGGACCTACCAAGTCTCAAGATCTGTGAGGAACACATTGTTTATAAGTTACCAGGTCTGTGGCATTTTCTCAGAGCTTGACTACTGAATTAAGACAGTAATGTCTCCAGCATAAAATACAGAGACAATCTTGTTAATGGCCTGGGAGCACTTCTGTTTCCTACTTTATCCACGGCACTGGTTCAGAGTCCTGATGCCAGGACTCCTGTCCTGCCCCCTCCTCTTCTAAGGAGTGCATCTTACCCCATCTCTCATCCACCTCTTGGTAATTGTCTCTCTATGATTGCCACTTTTTTTTCTTCAATTGAGTCCAAATCGTCTTTCCATTTTTGTTTATCCTTATAATAGGCACAGATGCCAAATAACAGACCTATTTTCCTCTTGAAAATGTACACAGCTCAGACCTAACTCATATTTAATTATGCCTTTGGCTCCAAACACTCTTTCATAAACTCATTTTTTAAATGTCATTTCAGTTAAGACTCCTGCTTTGTCTTTTGCAAGAGCAATTTTCTAATTAAACCTTGTCTCTGATGTGCTGGACCTGACATGTTGGCAGTATTTAACTCACTCTGTGAGTGAGGCTGGAGAGAGGGAGAGCAGAGATAATTTTGAGGATGCCGACTTGTGTTCCTCTCATTGGATCCTTGAAACAACTTTTCAAAGTTGGTAGTGAGTCAAAAAGATAGTTAGGTGGCCACCCATAACCAATGGTGGCCTGTGACATCTGTCTGTCTGCCTGAAGGGAGAGATGTAGTCTTACTGAAGATCTTTCCATCTACTATACTGACACATGGGGAGAGTCTGTAAGGAAACAGGGAGGGCTGCATGAGGGCTAAGCTAACAGAGAAGATATACAGTAGAAAGGTACCACAGGGTTCACTGCGGCATTAAAACGAGCAAAAATATACTTGTCAGAACAGTCTGATGGATCCCTTTACTAACTCCTTTGTGTACCACTTAATGTATTTCCCCATCCTGCTCTGCATAGGGTTACTAGTTTGGCAACCCAAGGGTAGTCCTTAGAGTGGAGAGAGGAAACCAAGGACCAGACCTTTTGCCTCCTCTTTCAGCATTCTGGTCAACTTGAAGATTCTGGGGAGGGCAGGTTAGTCCAGGTTCTGCATGGGGAGGGGCTACCTGCTCAACATTGCCATAGGTTTTTTGTTTTTTGTTTTCTAGAAAGGGAAGGAGTTGGACTTTGAGGGAACAAGATGTGAAGGGGTGTTGGAACATAAAAGAAGGAATTTTACCAGGGAAAGATGTTCTCAGCCCACGTACTGCATATACAAAGAGTTAGATTGCACAATGTTGGCCTTAGAGAGCCAAGGGACAGGTTTATTTGGTGGGCTTCGGGGAAAATGGATTATAGCAGTGAAAGTGTCACACGTATGAAACATTTTAGTAATATCTGATTTTTAGTGTCTAGATAACCAATGAGAAATCACATATTGGACTGTTTAATGAACTGAAAATATCCTTTAAAATATTTTTATTACAAATTCTTTTTGGATAAAGATAACCAGATTACTAGACCAAGGAATCATTCTTAGAAATGCAATTATTTATGTGATTCTTTAATTTGTAATTTGAAAAGTTTGATTAATTTTCTTTGGATCTCTCTTCAAAGCCTATATCACGACCTCTCAGGATACTAAATATCAGGGAATTGGAATATGTTCCCCCTGCTCAGCTTCTCCTCTCCCTTCGCGCCTTCCTCCTTTCCTCCTTCTGTTCTTCCCTCTCTACCTTTCTCCTTTCTTCCCCCTCCATTTCTTCTCTTCTTTGCCTTCTGCTCCTCCTCAATTTCTACTCTTTTTCTTTCTCTTTCTTCTTCTTTCTCTCCCTCTTTTCCCTTTCCTTCCCTATTTCTCCAGGAATTGACAACCTGGAGCCTTGAAGTAGAATCCCCAGTTTCTATCCAGTAAGAGGCTCATAAGGATGTGGTAACAGAAGAGATGTAGGTGGCATTTCTAGGCAGTCCCCAACCTAGAAAATTCTGTCATCTTATATGGTCTTTGGGGAGCTTCAATGTGAAATTCTTTTTTGGAACATGTTAGTGTGGGTACCCAGTTAACTCTGTGCTTCTGGGTTTACAGCAAAACAATACCAGTTTTCTCCAGTTGTTGTTTCACAACCCTTTCAATTAAATGTTTTATTTAGAACCAGTTACACTCTCCTGGGAAGCTAGAGAAACAACAAATTTAAATAATAACAAAAAACTAGGCTAAGTTCCCTACCAATGACATCTTCCATTAACTGCAAAACCAAAAAGGTTATGAGCATAAGGATTAACAGTGCTGTGGGCCTTATTGAGTTTGGAATAGGTTCACTTGCATGTTGTGCTAGTCAGTAGAATTTAATACATGCATAGATTCTCTGTTCTTTTTAAAGGCTTTGATTGCTTGTCTTAAATCCCTTCCTAGAGTGGTATTTATTTTTTCTGATTGGATGCTAATGAGCAGGATTAATGGTTTCTGGGCACATCTCTCAGTTCAAGCCTTTTAGGCATTTTGTTACTTATATCCAAATGTTTTTGTTCATCTTCTCAAATAAAATATTCCTCATCAGTATTTTTCATCTCCATCCATTTCTTTGTCATTGCATTATATATGAATGACTACAACAGAGTTGAGCATTTGTTGGGCTTTAGTTGCTCCATTCCTGAAGTCCTATGTGGAAGTCTGTAGACGGTTTGTCTTCTCTGAAGCTGTTGCTGAACCTTTATAGTCGTTGTGGCAAGGTTGGGAGGGAGAGTTTTAAAGAAGATGGTAATAAAATAAAGAAGGGCTAGCCCACCTCATGTTGGATTATAATAGGTACCTTCTTTAATCTGACTCTTCCTGTATCAACCTACTCATCCCCGTGTCTTCTGTGGATTGCAAGGCAGGCCAAATTTCCAACAAGATGTGGCTATCTTGCACTTTTCTGTAGAACTTTCAATAAAAATGAACTTACTTCTCTCATAAGTGACTTGGTTTTAGGTATTTTGTTATAGCAATGGGAAACTACGAAAGACAACTCTTAAGAAGAAGAGACCAAAAAATTCAAAGCTATTGTTACCGTTCCCAGATATTTCCGGTTGACAAGAGAGGAAGCAAAAGTAACAGGTCTAGTTATTGGTTTAGAGAAGAAAAAATTATCCCTATGTTATAATATAAAAATTTATACATTCATATTTTAATGCAAGAACTGTTTGGGGGATCAAACCCAAGGTCTTACAGATGCATGTTATCACGGAGTCTAATCTAAGCAAATTTAAAAAGAAATAGTATATGTTTACAAAGAAATAAAACCGATTTCACTGTCATTGAACACAACCCTATTAGCTTGACAAAAACTAGCTCTGCAAAACAGACACACAATAGCTACTTCTCATAAACAACAACCCAGAGAATATTAAAAAATAACAATTAGCATCTAAAGTCCAAAACGCTTCTGGTTTCTCTGAAGAGGGACTTTAACATTTCCTTGTCTGCTTTTCTGTTTTGTTTTGTTTCTATTTTTTCCACCGACCCTGAATCAGCTCAACTTAAGTGCAGAGACTCACAAAATCTTCATGAACAGTTAATTTCCTTTCTCATTTTTCCCTCTGAGTCCCTGGCCACAGGGATCCTTTGTCCCTTTCTAATTGGGACACGTTTCCTTTCAAAGTATCCAGGTCTGCCGAAAGGAAACCATGACCCTGACAGATTTAATTTTTCCCATTATTTTCATCAATGCAGTATAACCACTTACAAGCATGTGTTTCAGAAGGTAACCTTGGATTAACGCTCATGATGTGGTTGGCTTTTCAAGGATAAAGAGACTCCTCCTTGAAGAACTCCGCAAATCTTCTCTATTGTAGCCAACGTAGCAGAGAATCACAATGATGCAGGAATGTGCTAGCCCAGTTCATGGATTCTTCTGGAATCACTTTAATTAATCTTCACTGTAGTACTTGTATAAATTTTAGGTCACTTTTATAAAGTCTTAAGTGTACCAAAGGGCAGAAACAAGATGGAAAACACGTAATGTGACTAAGCCCTTCCTCAATGCCACCTAAGAAACCGATTTCATTGTGGGCTACATTATATTTATTCTTAATTAAGATTCAAAACATTTAGGATCTAAAAATCAGCTTAGACCATCTAGGCTCTGCTAGGAATGTGCCTCAGTGAGCTGCTCTAGCTGATTCAGCTGAGCCTGCCTAATTAAATATGTATACACCAAGTGAGAGTGAATGGATGGCGTAGTGGTTCTCAGTAAGGGCAAAACTCATGAGAGTTGTTGAAACTACATCCTGAAGGGCATTAGAATTTGGACTTAATTTGAATAAAGCAATGTCATTCACATTATTATCTTAAACATTTTCGTGTGTGTGTGTATACCATGAAGTACGTACACAGATTACATTAAAGCTTGATTCAGTTAGCTTTTTCTTTCTGCTATGTGGATTTGGGGGATTTGAACCCAGGTCCTCAGGCTTGCTGGCAAGTGCCTTTAGCGGACCATCTCACTGGTCCCATATTATTCTTAAGACTATAAATTAGAAAGTTGTTTTCTCCATTGAGAGTTCTTCTTTTATAGACTGTAAATTGTTTTTTTCTCTAAAGTTAAGATTTTGATGGAAAATTTCAAAGCCAGGCTTAGCTTCAAAGCATACTTTGTGACCAAAAAGCATTTCCTGGTTTACTTTATAAATAACGACTCAAAAGAACAAGGTCCAACATCTCAACACTTAACTATTAATAATTTGGGGGTTTTTTGACAATAAGACCAGACTCTCTTAAAAATCTGGTCTCAAGCCCTTCTACTCTGTCTCCATGTCCCAAACCATCCCCTCTTTTCTCATTCTTCATCTTCACATCTAACACTGTGAGCATACTGCCTCAGCAAGGCCAGCACATGCATTTCTTGTCTTAATCAACAATTAAGATCCCACTTATTTCTCAGCTTATTCGGGATTCTTGTGTTTACCGAGGCCTGGCTTGTTCTACAAACAACACATAAGAGCTACTTTGGAGAATCCAAACAAAATCCAGATCATGTTACTTGAAAGGTAAATATGTATGCAAAAAAAAAAAAAAAAAGAAAGAAAATGCAAGAAATGATTTGCCCAGGGCTGAGGGGTTTTCCAAAGCATGGGCTTTCAGTGATTAAAAACCAGGGAACTCTTAGGCAAAGTTTGTTACTTGATCTTTGAGTCAAACAGTAAATCTACTGTGTGTGCTGTTCCCTCTGAGCTTTGTGCAGGATCTGTTGTATGGTGAGCCCATGTTCCATGTGGGGGGACCTACATGGTGTTGTCCTCACTGTATTGGATACCTGTCTCTGCCTGCATGGGTCCTCCTTTTCTGTGTGCCTTGTGCAGTGTCCTTTTCTCTTACAGCCTTCCCCTAGCTGAGCAGGTCAGAAAGGTTGAGCCATGGAGAACACACATGACACGTCTGGCCACAAAGATCAATGGTATGCATGAATCAAGAGAGAGGGTCCTTGGAAACATGGAAAGGTGTCCTTTCAGTTATTGATCATCTAGATACACACATTCACTCAAGCACACATGGGGGAATGCATCTTCTGCCATGCCCCAAGCTAAGACTATCCAATTACACGAGATAAGACACTCCCATTTTCTTAAGCCACTTTGAATTAGGTACCTGTTGTGTGTAATCAAAAGAGTTGGAACTGATAGACATGTAATTTCCCCCTGGACTCAATCCCGTGAGAGACATTTCAGGCTGAACCATGTGAAATCACTAACTTCCTTTAAGTATAGGATTTGCATTTTGCTCAATGGAAGTCTTGGTATTTCCATTTTACACACAAAGAAAGAACTGGGACAATAGGCCATGGGTCCATACTTACACATTTACCACATTGGAAGAGCTGGGTACTAAACCCAGTTTCTAATTCTAGGCTCACCAGTAAATTTCTAATATTTATAGTACTGGAAAAAGGAAAGAAAAAGAAATCTCTTGCACTATTCTAGTTAGCATTAGATTTTGACAGACATCCCACGTGCAGGCATTGATGATGCCAAACACCTGCTGTTTGCTTCCAAAATCCTCGTTTCACTGGATGCTTCATAGAAAGGAGACAGATACATCAGTGTAAAGATAGAATGTGATATCCTGCTCCGTAGCGAATTTACATTTTGTAGCTAGGAAGCTTCAGGCAATGCTGTCAGGTTGCCAAACTCGCTTTGGTGTTCACTGACAATCAGGAGCAGCCTCACAAAGGAGAGATTCCTCACCAGTCCCACTGACAGCACAGAGTCACGTTAACTGTTCTCCATAACTCAAACCTAACATATTTACAACACCCTGGGTCAGTGAGATAAGCATTCTGGGAATTTTCCGTTATCACATCCTCCTGTATGCTTGGCTACTGATGCACCTGAAAGATGCTTGTCTGGAAAGTATTTTCCCCACACTATAAAAGTCAGAGTTTGATTCTGGGAAATTTGTGGGTCATTTCTGTTTTCAGTTTATTTTTAAATGTAAGGTCATTGCAATTTAGGATGGTTTGCTGATTATAATTAAAAATAACAGAAAAATAACACCTTTTATGGTCCAGACTACTCCGTGTAATAAATACCTTTGAAACAGGCTCGGTGGGATAGGCCTATAACTTCAGCCATTCAAAAGACCGAGGTGGGGGATCATATGTTCAAGGCCAACCTGGCCTACTTAGTGAGACCGAATCTCCAAACAGTGAAAAGGGAGTTCTGGATATATAGTATATAGGATATATAGGATATATAGGATATATAGTAGAGCTCAATAGTAGACCTCTTGCCTAACATGACACTGTGTGAGACCCTGGATTAAATCCTTAGTATTACACACACACACACACACACACACACACACACACACACACACACACACACACACTTTCACACACACATACATACACACACACCCCACACACACAGGGTGCAAAACCTGTGTGTGTGTGTGTGTGCTCAAGAGCGAGTGCTTTTGGCATAATTTCCTACATATCTCTTTCCCCTCAGTACAGGGTAGAGAGTTCATTCTTCAGTTGCTGCTATCATACTGCGGCAGAAGGGACCACTCTAAACGTTTACAAGTTTATAGCATTTCTTTTCTTTTCTCACCTATTGGAGATGTGACGTTAACATTAACCAGCTGGTAAACAATGATAAAGCTGAGATTCACTTATTCACTACACAGCCACACATTTTTAAGTGAGAAAACTATTTGGTCAGGTAGCAGGGGTTGATCTTTTCTTTTCTTTTCTTTTCTTTTCTTTTCTTTTCTTTTCTTTTCTTTTCTTTTCTTTTCTTTTCTTTTCTTTTCTTTTCTTTCCTTTTCTTTTCTTTTCTTCTCTTCTCTTCTCTTCTCTTCTCTTCTCTTCTCTTCTCTTTTTTTTCTTTTCTTTTCTTTTCTTTTTCATGAAGTCAGAGACAAGTGTTAAGCATAATGAATAGGTTGATAAACCAACAATGCCAAAACTACTGATATGTTAACTGAACATGAATACAATATCCCCAGAGTTCTAGAATAATCAAAAAGACATAACTTGGGAGCAAATGATATTTGGCTGCCTCAATGCATCAGCAGTGCTGCACTTGTGTGGGTTGGGGGTTATGGACAACATCAACCAGATCAGCAGCCATAGCGAGATCACAACAGATGGAGACCATATCAAGCAGGTGAAAAGCAGCGTAGTGTTTCTAATGTCATTTAGGAGACAAAGGAGAAAGGAACGTTCTCCACCAGATTTGAAGGCGTGTGCTGGGCCAGTCACTCAGTGTCTTACAAAAATAAATCCCCAGAACAATCTGCTAAGAACATTACATCTTCCTTCACACTTTATGTTTCTCTGGATTTCACTTTCTAGAAGCCTAATGCAAGAATATTCTTTCTTCTTGGGACTGTTTTGGCTTGTACCCCTCCCACTGCAGACCTTCAGTGAATGGCAGATTCCCATGTGTTGCTCAATGTCTCCTTCCTCCTTCTCTCTTATAACAGAGATCTTGTTTAGGGGGGCAGTTTCAATGGCTCATACATACTTTCCCAGACTGCCCTGTGGCCGTGTGACTCACCCACTAGGGAGCTTGACACATAAACAGAGGTTGCTCAGAAAGGAGTAAGACTCAGCCTGTACTGTCTGCTCAGATTTGGTTCTTTGTAGTGTGGAGTAACAGGGAACTGGAGCGAAGTGCAGGAAGGTAGAGATTTGTGGCCCTTCCCCCACAGCCCATGTGTTGTAGTCTTAGCCTCCCATTTCATGGTTGAATATCGGTCTTTGGTTCATAATTAAGTCATGAAGATGGAGCCCTCATGAATGAGATTGCTGTCCTTTTTAAAGAGATGTGAGAGCAACAATCTCTCCCTCCTTGCCAGAAAAGAACATTTCAAGAATGAAGGATAGATGTGGCCATCGATGGATGTGAGATATGCCTATTAACCACTTAGTAGTTACTAACTACTAAGTGTCCAAGGCCGATAATCAAATGTTTTGTTAGGCTACCCAGTCAATGTTGTCTTGCTATAGGAGGTCAAACTAGACAGACACCATTGCATCAACTCTTGAGTATATATGCACACATTTTTTTTAACCAATAAAACTGTTTGGACAGCCCACAGAGGTTGGTTTCTTTTGCACTCAGTCAGACACACTCCCTCATGGACACATTGCTCCTTTGCTTTTCCATCCTAAACTCATTAAGGAATACTTTCAGAGTTGTGTATAATACTTCATTGTTGCAAAAGATTTGGCTCCTTGGTGAACAAATTCTCTGGAATAGTTCATTTTTCTTTTTAGATGAGGCATCATTTGGCTATTAGAGCAAAACTCTGCTCTAGCAAATCACCAATTAAACCTCTCTCTCTCTCTCTCTCTCTCTCTCTCTCTCTCTCTCTCTCTCTCTCTCTCTCTCTCTCTCTCTCTCCATGACACAGTCACAGCTTGCAAGAACAGGCTCCACCTGGCTGAAGGACAACCGTGCTTGATATCACTAATCATGGGAACATCAGACAAAACACGAAAAGCCAGAGCCTCAACTAAACAAAGAACATGCAATGAAGAGATGCAGCTGAGGAGTCCCTGAGACTACTTTAAACTTTACAGTTGCTCGTCCTATAATTTGATAAGTGATGTTTATTGAAGGTGGGGGTGGGGGGAAACACAAATTTTAAAGGCAAGGAATCCAGGTTCCAAGTCCTACTAAATTTCTTACTGGCTGGTGATTTGGAACAAGGGTTCTCATCTTCCCAAGTTTCAGTTTTGTACATTACAATGTGGTCAGATGGTGGTGGTGGTGATGATGATGATGATGATGATGATAAAATCAACTCATACAGAGTTGATGGGAGGAGTGAGCAAGGGGTGGCATGTGAGAGCAGTGTGTAAACACTGAATTCGTGCACACTTTGTTACTATTCAGAGGTGAAAAGCAAGCCAAGCAGGAACTAGCAAGAGATGAAGTTGCCATCTGGCATCCACACACACTCTGGAGGTGTGAACTGAGCCGATAAAGTATATACTAGCTGCAAACACTCTGTTGAGGGTCAGTAATGGTGACCTTTTATAGTTGTAATTGTTTCTTGTAAACACAGATGCCAATTACTGGTGAGGTCACAGGGTTAAGAAGGAAGAAAATGAAGAGCTGTTGAGCACCTTGGAATTTTGTAGAGTTGATCTTTAAGTTGGTTGGAGATGGAAGCCATTCCCACAAACCGTTTGAGGACAGAACATCTGTGGTTTTGTTTCCACACATCTGACACTGGGTAAAATGATGCAGCTCAAGCACACAGATCAGGAGTACTGTGTCCGGTAGGGGAACTCAGGGCTTGGCCAGGTTTAGAACTGTCTATGGTCAGAAATTAGTTCATTAGTCTTTTGTAAAAGGAGACTATTTGCAATCAAAATGTAATGTCTGTTCCTCTGGGATGAGAGAGAAGCATGAACTTTTCCTGCCCTGGAGGACCTCCCATGCCACACATTTCTTAGTAACAAGCACAGCTGCTTGGCTGTGTGGTCAGCACCGTGGTAGGAGAGCCATGATGTGTGGGCACTGTGTTCCTTCTCACACGACAAAGGAGGAGATGGAGGAACTTGCCCAAAGCTATCCCACTGCAGGGGAACCCAGGCAGCCTGGCTCCTACTCTCTGTACTTTACCATGGTGATGTTGTCCCTTCTGGGGAGAAAGAAAGTCAGCACACATGTCAGACAGCTGGGCTGTGAATCTCAAGAGCTCAAGAGTTCAAATATTTTCTTGGGAGAAGCCTGAGGGATGGCTGAGGATCTTTGGGGGCTTTTCAGGGAACTAAACGTAGCCATTTATACACAGCGATGTCTCTTTCTAGTCTAATGTGAGATTTAGGGATTTGGGAGGACATCTGGAATTTATTTATGCCATTTGGGTTTTGTAATTCAATATTAAATTCTTATAATGGAACACAGTAGACCATATTCGTGATTCTGTCTATGTTGGGCATATGTTTGCAAACTGGATTTTAATATCTGGCTACACTATTTTTTTTTTTTTTGAAGAGCCAGGGTCATTCTCTCAAAGGGAAGAACACATATCTGGAATCATTTTTATTGTTTGTAGACATGACAGTAGAAGTGACTATACTTCAGACTATATTTTTCCCCAGATAGTGTTGTAAACAACATGCGTGATTTGCCATTGCTAAGACTATAGCACAACGATAGAAAAGTTGTGTTGTACAGTTCTGATCCTGGAGAGACAGACTTAGATTAGACACACACAACCTTCGCTAGGTATTGCCTTCTCGCTATTCATGTAATTGAGAGCAGTTTCCCAGATGTAATTTGTTTTTGTTTGCATGTGTGTGGTATACATGGTGTGCATGTGCACACACACACACACACACACACACACACACACACACACACATTCTTGTGTCCATGTAGAGGCAAGAGGCTGATATTGGATTTCTTTCTTGGTTGCTCCCTGCTTTTCAATGAGTGGATCAGGTTCTTCCGCTGAGCCTGGAGATGACTGAGTTGGCTGAGCTACTGAGTTATGTAGCTTGCCATGGGCTCTCCCATCTCTGCCTCAGGAGCACTGAGGTTGTGTGTAGCTACTAAGCCTACCCACTTTTTAAATGTGGGTGCTGGGAATCAGACTCGGGTGATCATGCTTGTACGACCAAAGCTTTAGTTAGTAGACCATCTGTCCAGCCCCCAAGCTAGTTTCTTAACCTGGTTCTATAGGAGAAAGTCATCAGCCTGTGTCAGGTGAACAGCCGGGGTAGAATGTTGGGGACTTGGGGTGATGTGTTAGGATAAAATGGAAAGTGATAGTGTAAGGAGAAGCGAAGTCCTGGGCAGTCCCAACCCTCATGCCAGGGTGTTGCTCTCTATCCTGAGAGGAACAGAAAACTAACAGCGGGTTACTTTTTCTAGTTATGAGTAAAGTTGCTTTTTGAATGAAGAAAACAAGAAACAAAAAGAAATACTTTAGATTAAATAAACCACAGAGAAAGTATGGTATGAGTATGAAGTATCTCACACCAGCTTATGGTTGGAAGGGTGATACCCAGTGTGGTGCTACTTTGGCACCTATTTGGCAGATGGCAAATAGAAGGAGGTGGAGCCTACTTGGAGGAAATAGGTCCCTGGGACAACCTGAAAGATGTCGCCCACCCTTCTCTGTCTCTCTGTTTCTGGCCACACTCTGAGCCACTTGGTACTGCCACAGTTTGCCACTATGACAGTCTGCTTTACTGCACCAGAGACACAGCAATGGGGCCTGTCTCCCAGGGACTGAATACCTCCGACACCATGAGCTGAAATGAGTCTCTACTGTTTGAACCTGTTTTTATTTATTTATTTATTTATTTATTTATTTAAGTATTTGTCACAGCAATAAAAGTGGCTAGTACAGAGAGATACTATTAGTCTGTGGGGAATAGTTTTCTCTATATATCATGCTTAGATGGCTATTTTAATTGAAGTGTAGTTAGATTTTGCTCATTCTTCTATATAGTTCTCTAGGACTCTACAGATACCTATGTAGTTCAAAACAGGTTTTCTGACACCATCTTTCATGTCTACCAAGTATTTAGTGGTTATATTGATGTGGCATAAATTCTTTAGTACTGTAATTTCTGATGCTTTAATTATATCCACATGTTGGAGCAATAAAATCTCCATAATGAACATTCTTATAGCAAAATTAACTTTAGTGTGTGAATGTATATTATTGTTTCTTTCTTTCTTTCTTTCTTTCTTTCTTTCTTTCTTTCTTTCTTTCTTTCTTTCTTTTAGTTAGTGTGAGCGTGCATGCATGCATTTGTGTATGTGTGTGTGTGCATGTAGTATGTGTTTGCATAGATGCACGTATGCCATGGTGTGTGTGTGATGGTTTGTACATGCTTGGCCCAGGGAGTGGCACTATTAGAAGGTGTGACCTTGTTGGAATAGATATGTCACTGTGGGCATGGGCTTTAAGAACCTCATCCTAACTGCCTGGAAGTCAGCATTCTGCTAGCAGCCTTCAGATGAAGATGTAGAACTCTCAGCTCATCCTGCCTCATGCCTGCCTGGATGCTGCCATGTTCCTGCCTTGATGATAATGGACTGAACCTCTGAACCTGTAAACCAGCCCCAATTAAATATTGTCCTTATAAGGGTTGCCTTGGTAGCAGAAGATGGCTTAGTGGACCATCACTGGGAAGAGAGGCCCCTTGGTCTTGCAAACTTTATATGTCCCAATACAGGGGAATGGCAGGGCCAAGAAGCAGGAGTGGGTGGGTAGGGGAGCAGGGCAGAGGGAGGGTATAGGGAACTTTTGGGAAAGCATTTGAAATGTATATAAAGAAAATATCTAATAAAAAAATAAAAATATTTTAAAAAGGGTTGCCTTGGTTATGGTGCCTGTTCACAGCAGTAAAGCTCTAACTAAGACAGTGTGTTCATGAAAGTCAGTAGACAACTTGTGAGAGTGAGTTCTGTCCTTACACCAGGTGGTTCCTAAGAATTACTTCCTGAATCATCTCAGTGCTTCAATTTAGGATTCACCATGAGACATGGAAAGAGTCTCCTTTTATATGCCCCAGAACAGGTGAATGCCAGGGCCAAGAAGTGGGAGTGGATGGGTAGGGGAGCAGGGTGGGGGAGGGTATAGGGAACTTTTGAGATAGCATTTGAAATGTAAATAAAGAAAATATCTAATAAAAAGAAAGTAGTCGCATAGATGTTGAAAAATTTGTCCTCAGGAAAGTTTTGTTAATTTGCCTTGCACACAGGTTTCCATGTTACTAATGGTACTCTAGAGCCTCGTTGTGAGATGACCTTTCATTTTGATGGATTAGAACATGCCTGAAGAAAGTGACCATGATGTTGAAATTGGGGAGGTTGTAAGGAAAGATCAGAGTAGGATGCTGGATCTTGGAAGCTGTTGTCATAAAAGAGGGAAACTACAGCATCTTCAAGTGTCTGAAAGGCTGCTCTGTGGAAAGAGGGTTATCTTCTTCCGTGTCATTCCCAAGCACAGAACTAAGATCAGTTTGTAGCAGTTCCAGACAGTCAGATTTACATGTTTGGGAGGACAATATGCTACATGACATAAGCCAAAAGCAGAAAGACAACTGTGGCATGTTCTTCCTCACATGTGGAAGAAAAACCGTTGGTCCAATGAGGTAGAGATTGGAATTGTGGTTATGGGAGCTGGGAAGGGTAAAGAGATGAGACAGGATGAGGGACACTGGCTATATGGCAAAGCATATTCAGGTTAGAGAGTTACATTATACAGTAGTCTGTAGATCAATAGGACAACTGTAGATGATAATTATGTTTCAAGAAGAAAAAGCTATAAAAGAAAGTTTTGAATGTCCTCCAACACAAAGAAATGACAAGTGTTTGAAGTAATATACCTGTTAGTGACTCTGGGGTGTTCAGTGTGTGTTGTCTACCTATTTGAAAATAGCAAATTTCCACCCACCATTCCTTATGGTTCCCTGGCCAGCATTCACAATTATCAGATTATCATGTATCAATTAAAAATACAAAAAACATCTCTCGACCTCCTTCTCCCCCTCCCTATTCTTCTCTCTCTATTTGGCCTGCTTCTACTTCTCTACTCTCTCTCTCTCTCTCTCTCTCTCTCTCTCTCTCTCTCTCTCTCTCTCTCTGTTTTCTACAATAAAGGTCTAAATCCATGAAAAAGAAAGTAGAAAAAACAGAGCTGGGGATCTAGCTCAGGTGGTAGCATGCTTACATAGTGTGTAGGAAGCCTGGGTTCTATTGTGAGTACAGTATTTCTGTTCTCACATTCAGTATACAGTATCACTGTACTCAATTACAGGAATGTGACTCACATTCCTGTAATTCCACCATTAAGAAGGTAGAACCAGGAGGGTCAGAAGTTCAAAGTCATCCTCAGTTACATAATGAGTTCTCAAAAGAAAATGAACGAAAGCAAAACCAAGCTAAAAAGAAGTTAACGTTCAGGAGTTGGAGAGAAGGCTCAGCAGTTAAGAGCACAAGGTGCACATATATACATGCCAACAAACCCTCATCCACTTAAAATAGAAATAAATAAAATCGACACACAAAAATAGTAGACATAGCTAGCTTCCTTTCTAGTATTCCTAGGTGCAGGAAGACTGCGTATTACAGAACAAACTGTGTGTCAGGCAAACCTCCCTCATGAGCAAGCTACAGTGCTCTTGGCATGAAGTTCAATGCTAATGATTCAACAGTTCATGGAAAAGGTGATCTAAACATAAACGCAAGAAAGATGCAGTTTTAGAGTGATCAGTTTCTGAGACTGTCATGAAGGCTGTCAGGAGCAGAGCCCTAGACTTCCCCGAAGCAGTAGTTCATCCGTGGCTCGGTACTGCTAGTTCAGCATTATGGATGATTTTGGATACACCTCCTGTAGTGGGCCATGAGAACTGACTGTGTCTGGTAGTGTGGTAAGGACATGTCTTGTAAATCGTCCTCATTACTCACAGATTCTACAGCTGCAAATACACCTAGCAGTTTAAAGGACTTATGGGTTACCCCTGTACTCAGAAAAGAACTCTCAATGCCTAATTATCCATTGCAGACTCAAAGCCCAGATTGTCCAAGTGGAGGCCTCTAAAGGCAGTTTCCATAGGCAGGCCATTACTGTGAGGCCCGCCAGAACTTTGACAGATTAGGTCAAACCTGAGGACATTAGGGCTATTGGCACAGAGGACAATAAGGATGCTTGTGAATAGGGAGGATACAGCCAGCTATATCAACCGGTGCCTGGAGGTGGGACTGACACCTGACCTTCCAGCTATAATAGGATGTCCATCTTTTTCTTTTCCTTTGCCTTCAGAGTCTGGGAGTGGGTCCTTCTTCTTCTCCTTCTTCTCCTTCTTCTTCTCCTTCTTCTTCTCCTTCTTCTTCTTCTTCTCCTCCTCCTCCTCCTCCTCCTCCTCCTCCTCCTCCTCCTCCTCCTCCTTCTTCTTCTTCTTCTTCTTCTTCTTCTTCTTCTTCTTCTTCTTCTTCTTCTTCTTCTTCTTCTTCTTCTTCTTCTTCTTCGATAGGGTGGGTCCTACTTCTTAAGTGGCCTTGTCATGCACTTTGATGTTCCTCGGCAAAGAATCTTTCTTTGAAAGGGAAGGAAGGGATTCACAGGATATCTGGACCTAGATAGCAGACTCTAAACATGATGGCTAGCCAACAAAAATTCTCAAGGAGGGCCCAGATATTCTGTCAAGGCTTTGAGCAGTTTGAATGACAACCTGTAAAGTATCTTCCATGCTGAGATTTATTGTTCAGTTCCACAATTCAGTTTCTTATACTGACATTTGTTTCAGTGGTCTAGTGTTCTCTGCATATGGGTTTAGTGCAGGCATGAGACTGTGGTAGAGTATTTTCCTGGAGGTTCCTGAGATTGTCCCATTTCTTTGGGAGGCAGAAAGGAGCTGGGATGCCATGAGTCTCACGATGTCCTACAGAGTTCTCTGTAAGGTAGACTCATCCATCACTCAAATGTTGTTAACATCAGTCTACTTTTACCCATCTCTACCCATCATCATTTTGGCAGAGGCTCCTCCTCACTCTCACTTCTGGGATCAGCAACATAATATTAGCCCTGGACATAATTAAAATATGGAGCTTATTTTTTTTGATAAGCCACAGTAAATCTTTCTTTTTTTCATTCTCTGGTCTCTCTCTAATTGGATAATGAATTGTGGCTCCTTTGTTCATGAGAATCCCAAGTAAGGCAAGTACATAGTGAGCTCTGAATTCTCAGGAACCCTACAAGATTCATTTGCTTTTCCTGCCTGGCTCTGTCTATATTGGTATCCGACCGTGCTCACTCCTCAGCCACCTCCTTGTTTTGAGCAAGATTCTGTCAAGACTGAACCCTTGTCTTTCTATTCCTATTCAATAATGAGCAAACTCGCCCAAGGTCACATGGCTAAGAGTGACAGCAAGTTGAATTCTTGTTCCCTAGCATAGCATTCTTGAATAACTGCTAAGCAATGTGAAAGAACCTTTTGCTTCCAAATTTGAGTCCCAGCTAGGATGCCCCTGGTGCATTAGTCTCTGTAGATTGCACTGTAGAATTCATCAGAGGCTCATGTGCCTGTATGAGTACTCAGAGGGTAAGGCAGAATGACTGCGGAAAACCATTCTTCAAGCACTAGCTGTATTCAAGTGAGGCTTCACATATTGTTTCTGCACTGAGACACATAATTTAAATTTATGTCCTACCGCATTGGGGGAAAGATCTCTTTTTCCTCCAGTCTGCTTTCCCCCTCATCGGCATCTCTCTGTTCACCAAGGTCCTCATGTGTGTTGTGTGGGGCCTCCTTATTGCATGTTCTCCCCCGGAAGACCTTCTGGAATTTATTCAATGTCCTGATGACATTTCCACATCAAAGGCCAAGGGCACTTAGACCCTTCAGCATGAAACACATTTTGCCAAGCTCTGGGTCATTGGCTCATCCTCCAGGCTTTCCTGCGCTCAATGCAGAGCTCAGCAGAGCTGAAAGAACTCAGAGCCTCACCTAGTTCTGACCTCCAGAGAGCATTGGAATGACAGGGAAGGTCCCCATCTGGCCCCAGACTGCAGTACCTCCCCTCCTGCACTGCAGTGGCTTAATCTTCCCAAACTCTGCTTTCCACATGTCTCTCCCTCACACCAGAGCCTTTGATGGCTTCCAATTCTTTTCAGAAGAAAGTCAGAATCACCTCCCCTCCATTTCCATCCTTTCACAATTCAAATCCTTTTTCTAATCTTTTTCTTTCATCTTACAATTTTTCTTTCCAAACATTCCTTTCTGACTAAACAGAGCTACTTGGCCTTCAGGGGAGATACCATAGGCAAGTCTTTCCTTCCCTGTTCCTGATTATATATGTGGGTTTTCTCGTTCCTTTAAAACCCTGTGCACACTTTTCTCCTTTGCCTTGTTTTTCTCCTAGCTGCTAATTTGGGTTTGATGGTGATTAAATGCACACATCAGTCTTCCACAAAAGCTTCACTCACAACCACCTGTGGGCAAGGTCACTGAAACCTGTTACCCTGGCTCTGAATACTAGGATGTGCCTTATGAAAGCTTGATACTCATAGGGGACGTTTGCCTCCAGAGATGGATCTTAGAGATTGTTTCTGGCTTGGTTGCTGTTACCTTCCAAGTCATATTCATGTACGGATCCCAACACAATATGAAACACTAGAGAAGTGCAGCTTATATAGCAATCTCAAGTATGTATTGGTCATGCTGTCTATTCATCTCCCTCAGCTTCTTTTTAGGTAAGAAGTGATGATAAACAACTCTGGGGGCTAATAGCAGGGTGGGGGTAATACTAGTCCAGCATCCAGTTAGAGCTGAGGTCCAACTCCAGGCAGAATGCTGAGCTGGTACCTACTTTCCCCCTTCTCCTTATAACTGTTGCAATAAACTGTGAATATCCTGGACAGCAGCCATGACCAAATTGCCATAAACTCCCTGAACCAATTTGGTCTGAGTCATATGTTCTATCAGAGATGGCTGTATTTATGGACATAAAACATGCCTTCTTTCAAAATCTTGTTAGAATAATTTTTGAAAAAAAAAAAAAAGAAAAGAACAGAAAATGTGAGCTGGAAAGGAAGTAAGTGCTTTATTGGACATTGTGATTTTTTTTCTATCCAAACTGAACAAGCCAACTTATAGTCTTATTAAGAGATTTATACTTGAGGAACCTAAATTTGTTCTGGAGTGAAGTTACAACCCAGTTTCCCCCTTTAAATGTAGCATTAAATTGTGTGTGTGTGTTTTTTTTTTTTATTAAGACGATATAAAGTGCCATTTTCTCCTTCAAGGGGATGTTCCATCAGCCTTTCTCATGAGGGAGAAGTGACATTTTGCTTATTCTCCTCATTGCAGAGGAGAACTCACACAAATCTCGGCATTTTACAGACCAAAGGAGAGCATCTCACTGCCCTGCATTATGTGGCTATTTGGAGCAAATGCTATATTTTTACTAGGTTTAATTCTCTTCTAAGTTAATAGAGCAGAAATCAAAGCTCTGTGGATCACAGACACCTGGAGGCATTAGCAGGAGACTGTGGCTTGCAAATGGACGTTAATCAGTTTTCAGAGCAATCAAAGGCTGTGGAGACTGGGTTTCCTCAAGAGGAGATGGCCAAATGAGCTGGCACACATGATACTTTGGCAGACAGAAGTCAGCAAGGAGTACTTGTCCAGGGAGGAGGAAGGAGCAGATGGTAGAGATGAATGGTGTTTGCAGCAATCATTTCTATCGAACCCTGACTGTCCAGAGCTGAGGGAGCGACATTTCCTGATTAGTGGCAGTTATGGGCAATTTCTATTCTGGCTGCTCCTCTACCAACACCCTGGGCATCTGTGGCATTGATAGCAAAGGCCTCACACCCTTCCACTCTTCTTTGAAATGATTTGGATCTGAAAAGATGGCTATAGCCTTGGGGATATGTTTCTCTTTTATTCTGAGACTCTGGTGTTTGGCACAGCCTTTGGGGCACAGTTGTCAAATTTTTTTCTAGGTTATAAAATGAACACCCAGTTTTGCAGGAATTGAAGCTGTGTTTTACATCCAGACGATCAGGGTCAAAGACAGTAGCTTTAGAGGTTCATTATGACCCAGGCTTGAGTCTTAGTTTGGCTTCTTACTGACTTTAGGCAAGCTCTTGTGCTCTGTGGGTCCTGTCAACTCATCTTGAGTTTGTTCCTTATGTGTAAAATGGAAGGGAATCACTTCACGGAATAATTGTGAAGATAAGGAGAGGTGATGAAGTAACACATTTAACCAGTTTCACAAGTAGCAATTAAAAAGAAATATACAATGAGGTGCGGTGGTTGGAAGCCACTTGGTCACGACCTTCTGATAAATCTATTGGGTAAAGTCAAACAGCATCTCCCTATTTAAAAAAGTTTAACTAGTAAACTTAATGTGATTTGGTTTGACTTATCCTGGTTCAAAAATGCTTAGGCCTTGCCTATTCTAAAAAAATCAATTATATTCTGAAAATGAATTATGTTATTTTTGTTAATTCCTATAGGGCCATTCCCTCATGTCCCTCATTTTGAGGTTGTTGTTGTTGAAAGACAGCAAGGATATCCTTGCTGTAGGCATTTTGTGGTCTTCCTTCCCCACAGCCTAGTTTCCCTTTCTTCAAAGTTCCTAGAAAGGTTCTGCAAGGGCTAAAGTATAATCAGGGCTGTCAAATCCAGGGAGAGTCACGAAGCCTTGGGAACTCAGCGGCTTTCCACACCATTGACTAACACACTCCTTAAATCGGTGATTCTTCATAACGACTGCACTTTAAAGTCACTGGGGGAGCTCTAAAAATTATGCTTGCTTCAGTGCTGCCCCCAGAGCTCTGATGTAATGGTTGTTGGGAGAGCCTGCACTTTAGGGTCTTTCTGAGGCTCCCTTACTCATAGTGCCCACATTGTTGAAGTACGTGACACTGTCAGGCATGCTTTGGCCTGTCACAGGTACCTCAATCTCTTTCAGGATGTCACCTAAGTCAGGCTCAGAATATTGCCTTGTGTAGAGAAGCAGGGAAGGTTTTACAATGAAGTCAGTTTACAGTTGGAATTGTTGCCATGAAATCTACCCAGGTAGGGTTTAATTAGGATGCCCATTATATGTGTGTCCACACTGGGGACATTAGAATGAGAAGGAAAAAGGAAGAGAGGAAAAAAAGGAAGGACAAAGGAAGGAAAGGAACAGAACCTGATGTACCATGATTCAGTCCACACCCTGCTTGCTAATGGTTTCTATTCTAGTCCATTCTCAAGGGTGAAGACAGGATTTTAACAGTAGCTATGGTTTATTTACACTGAACCTTACTATTTGATTGAAACCCTGTTACCCATTGTCTCTGTCTGGACTGGGTGTTTGCAGGTTCTTGACATCTTGTTAAAGAACCGGAGAAGCACACAAAAGCACACAGGATGGAGGGGTTTCATTCCAAAGTGATGTGAAAGTACAGACAGGAAAAAGAGGACAAAGAGCAAGAACGCTTCAAGCACAGTTCCTTCCTCAGTGCCCATGGTTACTGCCAGGGGTTTCTTTGTATGGCTCCAGGAGGAAGAGTTAGTGGTTGGGGCAGAGTATGGATGATATCTGTTTTAACTGGTAGGTTTGAGTTATGTAAGCCATTGGATATGTTTTTCCTAGGATACATCTGATTTTAATATTGTGTAATTATGCATATGTAATCATATGCAAATTATGCATTGGCATAAGATGCTAAATAGAGTTTTTTTTTTCTCTCCAAATGTTTATGCTAAGGATAGTGTTTTCCTGTCTGCACATGCAGCCTAAATTGGTCTAGGTTGGCTTGTCCCACTGCCCTTAGTATCAGGATAAGTTTAGGCCACAAAAGGAATTAGTTTTCTTAAGTGGTGTTGTTGGGGGCATGGCAGCTGTAGCATGACTACATTGCTTTGGAGAAGGGAGGCTTGCAGCTCACTGCAGGTGCTGTCCCATCTGGCTAGGATACTCTTTAGGATATTGTTGGGAGAGTGATGTGCATGTGACTCAAACCAAGCAGGGATCTGGGTTGCTTGTTATTCCTATGCTTGTCGGCTTCACACCTATCGTGAGTCTAACGAATACCCCCTTCCTTGTTTTCTTTACAAAGAGATGCAGATGAAAATCCCATTGACCAGTGATGCTAGCTAGAAAACACAAGAGCCAAACTCACCTCTAGAGCTAGCCCTTACCTTGAAGGCTTTTTAGATTAAGTACCAAGGCATTTGTGGTAAACCCTGGGAGTCACTATCCCGGGAATAAGATATTTAACCTGAAATGGGTCTCAGAGAGTGCAGGTGATAGGCAAGAGGCAAAGAAAGGGTGAAGCACTGGGTGCCTTTGAAGAAAAATGGAAAAGAATCTGAAGAGCTGTCATTCTTTCTTTATCCGATTCTTTCTCCCTTAAGCCCACCCCCCCTGCAGCTGGAACCTGTATCCAGGAAGCTCACTAACCAAAACTTACAAGTCTCCTTTCGCAAGACCATAGCAACAGCATCCACATAAATGGCCTTCATCAGAAGCCTTGTATTTACCATATAGAACAACCTTCCAAACAGGATGTGAATGAGGCTTTAACACAACGAAGCTCTGGGTGTGCAGTGAAAGATTAATGGATTGTTGAAAACAAAATGGAGTTATGGGGAATAATATGTGCTCCAAAAGCAGGGCTGGGTCAAGGCAAAAAGAGAATTCATTTCCTCTCCTTTGGCTCTTCACCCTCCATGCGCCAGAGAATGTGTGGGTCTAAAAATTCACTGGTGGGCTGCCAGGAAGCAGAATTTCATGGTCAATAACTCTAACTAGACTGATCCTTTCGGGTCACATATTTTATTTTTCCTCCTTTTCATGGCTCTGATTTTATGTTTCCATTTCACTTGTTTATTTTGCATATTTCTTTCCCTTCACCTAAAATCACATACAAAAGGACCGACTGGTATTTATGGAATGTTTGCTAGAAACCCCAGTTATCTAGGGATGTAGAAACTGAAGGAGACAGATGCACAAATAAAAATGGAGAGAGAAAGAGAGAGAGAGAGAGAGAGAGAGAGAGAGAGAGAGAGAGAGAGAGAGAGAGAGAGAGAGAGAGCAGACTAGACGGGGTGTGGGGAAACACAAAAGGAGAGGACTTGGAGAGAAAGGAATGGGAAGAACAGAGAATTTGGGAAGACAAGATGGGTAAACAGAAAGCAGAAAATGAAAGACAGGCACGGTTCAAAGAAGACAGCAGGGAGAGAGCAGTGGAGGAGGCAGCTGTCATACAGTGGCCTGGTTAAGGACCAGAAAAGAGGGAGCTGAAGGGGTAACTGAGTCACTGCAGAGGAGCTAAGGGGTATAGAGACTGACATGGCCAAGCGCAGATGATAGGGTCATCTGATCATAGGCTCCACGGTGTACCCTTTTGGGAACGGGTAGTGAAATATATTTTACATGTAACCCTCTGAGACTTATGACCAAAGATGTGAAGATACTAGAGCCACTGGCAAACAAATTATATATTCATTTATGTGGTTGTCATGACAGTCGTAAGGCTTTGGGTCCTACAGGGGCAGATGTATAGTGTGAGCTGTGGAGTGGTGTTGTGGAATATGGAGGGGCTTTACAGACTGTTGCACTGTCTTTGGGGTGAGTGTATGCTGCAGTGTACGCTGCTGCCGGGAACATCGGCTTATGTGTACATGCTAAATCAGGACTCGATGCTGAGTGGCAAGTGCTCCTGAGATTTCTCACCTGACAGTAAAATAGAACTTTAAAATATTTCTATATAATAGTGAGTTGAACCATATGAAAGTGCTGTTTCTGCAGGTCAAACTTATCACAAGTATTTGTGTGTGCATGTGTTGTATACATTTGTTTTTGTGTGTGTACACATTTTTATGTGTGCATTTGTGTGTGTGTGTGTGTGTGTGTGTGTGTGTGTGTATGTGTGTGTGTGTGTGTATGCACATGTATGCTAAAGCATGTGGTCCCTACTCCCTGGGGTCTTTCCTGTACATATATATTTGTTTTTGGCTTCTGCTGTTAATGCCTGTAGATATATAACTGTGGTTGCTAACTCAGAGCATTGCCCAGCAAGCTGGTGTCCTAGTGATATTGTATTTTTGAGAAGTGGTTATATTTTCTTTCATTGATAGAAACAACATGGAAGGAGTTGAGTTGTATATGCAAATAGCAAGCACAAGTCATCCCAAACCAGACATGCATATGTTCTTTTCTCTACAGAGATAACATTAAAAAACCCAAACGTCACATAGGACTGACCTCTGTTTACTATGGCTTTTTAAAGCTATACGTACATATATATGATAGTATAATAGATACATTAGTTATAATGTATCAATATATAGTTTAATTGATACATTTTAGGTATAATAGGAAGTTGAAGGCATTAATAATAATAAGCAACAATGTTAAAAAATTAAACTATAATAAATATGTGCACTCTGGGATCAGTATCAAGTAAAATAGGGTTATGTGAAAGTGTACACTACCGAGTCAGAAGACTCAGCTTGATCACTGGAAAGGCTAGCAAGTGACCAGGACATAGGTAGCACACAAGGAAGGGATACTCTGGAGAACGGACAGATCCATGTCCCAGGGAGGAGAGTGCAGGATGCTGTGAGGTTTACTATACTACTCTGAATGTGTAACTTAAAACATAAATTATTTACTTATGGAACTTGCTGTTTAATCTTCTCAGACTATGGATGAGTGCTGAAAGCAACTGTTCTACCATGACACCATAGCAAGTGAGACTGTGGATAAATGCGCATAACATAATGAGAGCAAGTCATGGCCAGGCAGCCTGGAATGTGCTTCTCATGGTGTCCACATGGTCATGGAAATATGTCCAGCTTGGCTGCAGTTATCTTCCTTGACATGTTTACACTCTTACACAAGTCTCTTCCAGAGCCCCTGGTTTGCTGGGTTTCTCTTACTTGCATTTTGTTTGTATTCATTAAATTAAGTGTTAATTTGTTCAGAGGGAAGAAAGCCACCATTCTTAGTTGTTTTTTTTTTCTAATGAGATTATTGGTGCAAATTTAGCATTATTAGAAATTGGATCTTTGAGTCACAGAGCTTAACATATTCCCTGTTCTGTGGGTGCCAGACAGTATCCTGAGTGGTAGTTAGGCATACCCTGAGAAACATCTGATTTTCCATTTAAGATCACTAATTGATACCCTCCATTCTTCCTTCTCTCCCTCCTTCCCTCTCTCCCCTGGTCTTCCCCTGCCTTACTTTATTTTTTTTTCAGGGCAAGCCATTAAGTAATCTCCATACCTCAGGACTTGGAAATGGATTTGACATGTATATGGATTATCATCCAAACAGGATCTGGAACCACCTCTGGGATAAGCCTATAAGAACATCTGTGAAGGATGATCTTGGTTAGGATGATTGAGATAGGAAAACAAACCGTAAAAGTGGGCCCTGTTCCCTGGACTTGGGTCCTGGACTTGGGTCCTGGACTGAGCAAAAGGGAGAAGGCTAGTTGAGCATAAGCAACTGTTGTTCTCTCTTTCCTGACTGTAGATGCACAGTGACCTGCTGCTTCAGGCTCCTGCTGTCTTGACTTCACAATCATGACTCACTGTCCTCTTGAACTATGAGACAAAACCAACTTTCCTTCCTTAAGTTGCTTCTGTCAAGATACTTGCATCATAGTAACAAAAAAAAGTAAACATTATGATGGGAGATGTGGAGGTCATTTGAAACCTGGGGTCAAGCCTGGATTCTGTGTCAAGGGAGCACACACACACACACACACGCACACGCACACGCACACGCACACACATGCACACACACACCTACCTTAACTTTACAGAGCACAGAGAAACATTCTTCCCATCAATGGATATCCTAGAGAGTTGGAAGAAGGCAGGCAGAGGAAAGAGGACTTTCCCTTGCTATGTATGAAGGCAGAAGGACAGCCGTAAGCCCTCACTAACACCCAGATTCTGATACAATGAAGAACTTTCTAGTGATCTGGAGATGATTTTACTAGGCATCAGCATTTTGCACCTGCTGGTATTAAAGCTGAAAGTAAAGTGTACATCTTGGATGGAGTTAAAAAGTCCATTTGGAGAGTGTTCACGCTTGGCCTCAGGGGCAAATGTAGAACAAACAAACAGATGGTGTATTCAAGGACATGCTATGCAAATTTCTTCAAGAAGCAAGAGTTTTACATTACCTCTCCTGATTACATTGGAATTATATGAAGTTGCAATTCTTTGGTAGGCAATAAGATGGCTTGATATAATTTATTACTGGAAATGGACTCAGACTCTTCAGACCTTAGTTAGTATAGGTCTGCCTTAGGAACCAAGGGCTGGGTGCTCACAAGGGTGGGGTTTATTGAGGAGGGTGGAAGGCATATGGCTGACAAGGAGGGTGCTCAAGAAATAGAAGCTCATAGCTTCCATGCCAATACCCTTGGTACTGCTATGACAGAATACTGGAGATTGGACAATTTACAAGTAATAAACATTAAGTTCTGGAGGCTGGATCAAAGAGCCCTACTCTCATACGGAAGGGCCTTGATGATGTTTCATCTTGTTTAGAAAGCAACAGGATATGAGCACATATGCACAACAGAATTTATCACAAGGAGAGCCTGTGCAGAGGGCATCAATACACTCAATGCAGTGGAGTCCACATGACCTACTGCCTCCCATTAAGCTCTGCCTCCAAGCACTGTTGAATGGGACTTCAGCTTTCAATACCTACATTTGGGGAATGAATTAAAGATACAACATCCTCTAAATTCACACACAGAAACATGATCTATTTATTGTAGAGTGTACAAGGAAACAGCAGTGATCCCGGAAACTGATGGAATGCCTTGGTAAGCAAGTTGATGCCAAACTAGGTTAATGTCAAACTAGAGTTCAGAATGGAATGAAATATAAATTACTCCATAAAGTCTTATGTCAATATGTTAATGAAGAAAACCCACAATACTCTAAATTTTTTTTCTCAAATTTAAGGGGATAAGCTATTTGGAGGATGTTGGCCATTAGCTATAGCAAATAGTGTTTTAATGACTGCTCTTGAATTTTTTCTGAGACCATCTGGTAGCAATGTGTTTTAGGGCGACAGTATCAGCCCTGCCTTTGCATTACTGGTAGAATGCAGAGGCTCAACGCTGCATCAGGCTGATGCTTTTCTGTGAGTTAGCTGTTTATTAGTTAGAAGGTAGTTTCTTCTCCTGAGTTACAGGCAGAAGACAGAAGAGTGGATGAGAATTTGGTCTTTTTTCCAACTGTGCATGGAATAATGTCCTTTATCTTATTGTACTCTCTTCCATAGGAATGGGTCATCCATCTGCCATCATACAGGTGAGCTAGGAGGCAGGGTAGTAAGCCATTTTGGATGCTTCTTAGCACACTAATTAGAGAGTTTATATTGATAGAAGAGCTCCACTTAAATGTATTTTAGAAACTATGGAGATGGCCCAGTGGTCACAAACACTGACTGCTCTTCTAGAGGACCAGGGTTCCATTTATATCAACATACAACTGCTTGAAACTCCAATACCAGGGGACCCAATGGCTCCAGAGGCATGCCCCTGGTGCACAGACACACATCTGGGCAAAACATCTATACACATAAAACAAAATAATAACACATTTCATTTCAATTGGAGTTAGTTACTGAAGGATTATCTAAGGTCAGAGTTCTGCATTACTAAACAAAACATAAGGTATTTCTTCTGGGAGACTGTGGGGGCAGAGTAGAAAGTATGTGGCTACTTTTGGAGACAGACGTGAGTGGAAACACCTAGTTCATGGATTGGAGAAATGGCTTAGTTGGTGAGGTGCCTGCCGTGCAGACAAGGGGACCTGAGTTCTAACTCTGGCATCCACCCATGTTTATAAATCTGGAAATGATGTTGAGTGAGCATGATGGTGTGCTCGTGAAATCCCGATGCTGAGGAGGCAGAGACGGATCCTTGAAGTGCAGTGGGCAACCTCTCTAGCCTCCTTAGGCCAACGAGAGACCCTTTCTCAAAGAAAATAAAAGTGAATGTCTTCTCAGAAACAATATCCAAGTTGTCCTCTGGCCTCCAAAAGCACATGCGCATGCACACACATGCATACGTGTGCATGTGCATACTACCTAAAGGTCCTGAGGCAAGTCTTTTACCTTTCCGTACCGATAAACGAGGGTGATGTTACAACAGTACGGGTGCAAGGGCTGGCTGTGTAGCAGGCACATAAGAAAAGAGCACCATTAATGTGAGCACGGTAAATACTTCCTTAGGGGAAGCTTGTGACTTTGAAGAATTTGTTTTATTAACCAGTGGGGTGGTACATCTGGTGGTTATTTAGTATCTAAAGGTCACAGGAAAGAATGGCTTCCCGAAGGGTTAATTTATGGGCTGCTCTTCGTCTCCACCACACCGTTTCAAGGATGTGGCCAGATTGTTTGCGCTTCCTTGTTTCAAGGAAAGAGAAAATTTTACCATCCTTTTCAGAGACTTCCAGCTTCACAAGGACAACACCAAGCAACTTTCAAAACTGCAAAGGCAAATGAGCCCTTGTGGGGCTCCAACACTCTACAGAGAACTCCAGGTAACTGAGGAAAGCTGAGATCAGGAGAAGTGCTCCTCCCTAGAGCCTAACACTGAACAGTTGTCCAGGGCCAAATGGTCAGCCTTGAAAACATACATACAAGTAGTAGTATTATATAACACTCAACAGGTCATATTTAAAAATATATATGTGGGCCGGAGAGATGGCTCAGTGGTTAAGAGCACCGACTGCTCTTCCGAAGGTCCTGACAAATCCCAGCAACCACATGGTGGCTCACAACCATCCGTAATGAGATCTGACGCTCTCTTCTGGTGCATCTGAAGACAGCTACAGTGTACTTAGATATAATAATAAATAAATCTTTAAGAAAATAATATATATGTGTATATACAAATACATGATGTGGCACACAGTAACAGTTAATGAGAAAAGGAGGCCATGAATTTGAAGGAGAGGGGCATATGGGAAGGACTTGGAGGGAGGAAAGGAAGGGAAAAATGTAATTAAATCACCATCTCAAAAAAAAAAAGTATATATGTGGGAGGGGAAGGGAAAGAGTTTAGATGAAAGGTTTTCCCAGATCTGCCAGACTTGGGTTGAAGAGTCTATAAGGACTCAATGTGTCTATCCAGCACTGTTTGTCATATCTCCATGCCCAGGGATGCCTAGTAATGCTCAGATCCTAGGCTTCCCCATCTTTTCAATGATTCCTGGTCCCCAGCCAGGGTTTGGAAGTGTGATTCAAAGGCCTAAGGGACATGCAGTCAATGAGAGCTGTCTTAACCGGTGTGAACGAGGTTTGCCGGAGATCGGTGCTTGATCCTGGTGCTGCAGATGGTGGAGTTGGCAGCACCAATAATGTTCTAAGTTCAGGCCTTGTTGGTGTGGAATTTTGGACTCAGATTTCAGTTGAATTAAAGACAGGATGGGAATGTGACATTTCTTGCAGACCACTGCTTGTAAATTAAGATTGTGTTTTGTGCCATTTTTAAGGCCCTGGGGAATCCAGGGGAATTAATTCCTGACCTCTGAATGCCATCACCTGGGGTACTGGACACTGTAGAGGCTTATAAAGCAACTCCTGTGCAGATCAAACTCAGAGAGTGTGGTACAAACTGCTGTCAGAATCCTCAGACATAAGAGAGTTTATTTTTGCAAAAGGCAGGCAGCCAGGAGGCAGGACTTTAGTCCCTCTTGAAGGGATATATTAAAACAACGCCCCCCCCCCCCATTGCATGCCAATACCATTATTATGTAATCACCATAGCTATACACTCATAAAACTTTTGTAGAGTCAAAGGTTGTTTTGGAAATGTGCCTGCTTGATATGAGGTAAGTCTGGAACCCAGTGATGGAAGAGGGAACTGTATCGTTCACGATTTCCATGAAACTGCTTAGAATGTCATCTTCGTGAGTGTGGACTGGGAGGGCTTTCTGGGGCCAACCTGCCCCTCCGACACTCCTCATTCTTTACCCCGGTCCACTATACTGGAATTGAGGAGGACCACAGGGAGGGTGGATCAGTGAAGCCTGAGGGTTGCTTTGGACTCTGTAGACTGGGCCTAGTGTACCCTTCTTCACATAATGTCTGCAAGAGCTTCCACCACTGATGTCTCACTGCCTAGCTCCTAGCAAGGTTTTCTCTCTGTTATTATCACATTGCTTTCTTATTTGCAAACATTTAATGGTTATTCCATGAAACAAAACACCACCACCAACAACAACATTCAAACCTTGTGTTCTGGCATTCAAGATTCGCTGTGACTGCAACCTAGTGTCTGCAGCTCATCTTTCCCTGGTACTCTACTCTCTGTGGTTGTACTTCCATCTGTCAGGACTGCTCTCCTGCTACTCCTCAGTTCTCTCCTGGACTGTTAGTGTCCAATGCCCCGCCCACAGGTCTTCACTCTCTAGGGATTGTATTGCATGCTCTCTGATTTGTGGACTCTTTCCTGGCCAGGGACCCATGGCATCAGATGAAGTTCTGTTTGCAGACCCACCGCCCTTCCTTTAGCACTTAGACTCTGAAAGATATGTTACACCTGTTCTGTAGGATCAGGAGTGATTGTCTGCATAAGCCAGACATTAAGGAACATGGCTGGCTCATCTGATTATTGGGATCTATTTTTATTGAAGTTTCATTTATTTGGAATCTCTTCTGCATTCAGGAGGTAGAGACTGACGCTCCCAGTGGTCACTTACTGAAAGCATTTTTACTTTTCTGCCCCTTTTCCTTCTAAAAGTTGAAATTGGATATTATAAATCAATTTTCTTGGATGTGAGTTGGATCTCGGAAGGTGGTGTGCTCCTGAAGGGAGCAGCCTGTGAAGTGGCCGGTGGAAACCGGTACATTTCTATTAAGTCTTAGGAAAGCTCATGCGGTGTAAGGACACTTGTCCTCAGCTCATTAGCTTTCCAGCATGCGTTCATGCTTGCGTTTTTGAAGTTCAGAAAACATTAGATTGTAATGATCCCACTTGTGGTGAGTCAGAAAACATGCGGATCAGCTAAAATAGGAAGAGGTCCTGCAGGAAACCTAACTCGGAATTGCTGATCATAGCTGGCATTATCAAGCCTAGACCCTCATGAGGACTCTCTGAGGCCATCCTCAGAATGACCTCTGAAGATGAATATTATTTATTATTCTCATCTAACATGTGAAGACCCCGATATTTGAATCTGTCCAAGTTCATACACAGGGTGCAGGCTGGGAGTCGATGTCCAACATCTGTGAAGTTGAAACCAAATGCCCTACTTCACTGTGGTCCATAGCTTTCCACATTCCCAAAGTTGCCTGACCAGACAATACTCTGGACTAATACCCAGAAAATACTCTAGCTAGTACTCTACCTAACACCAGTAAAACCTTTTGCCTTGGAACTCACTCTGAGAAACGGATTTACCATCCACATATTTCCCCATTGGAAAGCTGGGGTAGCCTTTATACCTCTCTGACAGGGTGCACCATCTTTCTTTGACTTTGGAGGCTCCAAAGGCTGCTCTATATGACTCTATCTCTGACCCAAGTGGACTGCTGTACAAGATACTTCTTGGCGTTCTCCTATTGTTTACACTGATGCTAATTTTAAGATAGCTTTTAGTGTCTGGCACACAGTGGGGCCTCTGGGAAGGCTTGTTGGAGAACATGGAATTACTTCTCTAGTCCTTCAGCCATTGATTACTAAGCTTGTCTTGTCAAGTCTGGACTACTAACATGAGGCCGAATCTGTATCCCCACAAACGTGGCTAAGCCTGGTTCATACCAAAGCAGGTCAGACAGGTAGCTGGTGTCCTCCTGGCAGTTTAGTAGTTAGCCTTATCCCCACCTATACCTCAGTTCCTGCAAGAGGCTGTTTCTCTTTCCCAGATTCTGTAACAAGAACACAGATAACCTTGGGTTTCTCTCATCAAGACGCTTTTGGAGACAACCCTGACTAGCTGCTTCCACGGCATCATCCGTGTTTCATCCTAAAGCCCCTGTGGCTGAGTCTCGGATGAGTCAGCTGGCTTGGGGGATTTTTGTTAGCAACCCTGATTGCCTTTGTTTTCATCTTCTAGGGTGCGCATTGGGGTGGGGGTGTGCTCGTTGGGTCCTGGGGTGGGGTCTGGCAAGTTTGGCTTCTAGTAATGCTGGCAGCCTCTGTGGGAGCCCGTGATGGGAAGTCACGTCATGCCATACTGCGCATTTTTAGGCCACACCCATCCCCAGGGTCCACTCAGGCGCCATGCAAGCGCTGGCCATCCAGCTCTCGAAGCTGCCGGCGATGAGGTCATGGGTGGGGTACTGGAGACCCCCTCCAGATAGGGTGGGGGCTTCCTCTACAGCCCAAGAGTGGACCAGAAGGACTGGGAGAGAGGCTGTGGCAACAGTTTTGCCTGTCTGAACCTCTGCTTCCTCGTAGTGGTCTGTAGGCTGGTGTGGGTAGAATAGAGGCAGAAACAGACAGCAGGGAAGAGATGGAAGGGAGGTGTCTATGAATTAGCTACTTACCCCACTAGTTACGGGTGGAGGGAGGGAGCTAACAAATGCTGTCCCTCGACTACTTTGACAGGAGCTAATATTCACCTTTTTGCTTTTTATACAGTGTTGCCTTTACTCTGACCTTAATCACCAAGACCCCAAGGCAAGGGAAGCCACAGCAATCTTCATTATGTAACTAGACTTTGATGCAGAAGGAAAAAATAACAAGACAGTAAAGTGCTTTCATAGCTGGAGACGGCGACTGCAGCAATACCTCCCGACCCTCCCAGACCTAACTGCCGTAATTGCCAATATTTCTAAACCAGTGGGCCTTGCAGACTGAGGTCACCTCCAAGTCCCAACCATCCCAGCTCAATCAAATCTACAGTTCTTAAACTTCTGCCGGCAAGCACATACATAAGGGTGCACACGGAGCAATGGATGCAGGGCTCAGCTAGAAATTTTAGCCTGCAAAATCCCTCTTCTGATCTCAGTGAATATCTGGCGATTTTTCTTCTTTGCACCTGGGATTCTGCCTTGAAAAAATAGGAACTCACTGACAACAGAGTTTCTTCCGGAAATAGAAAGTGGCACAGAATGTTCACATGCCCCTCCACCCCAGGATGCTTCTTAGATGACCAACACATAGAAAAACATGAGAGCTATCTGAAGGCACAAGTCAGTCACTCTTCTCAGATAAGGACACCCTCGGCCGACTATGACTTATGCTAAAAATGCCATGTTCAACCATTTTGTTTTGTTTTAGCCTCCAGGGAGATAAAATTAATATTATTAACATCTTCGTAGGTTCTTATAAGAAAGAGTCAAGTGGCTTACTTAACTCTAAGGAAACATATTCCACAAAGCAGTAAGTCCCAGTAACCACGACTGAGAGACATTTTAGGATGTTACCACAATCTATGAGAAATTTTTCCGAGTTCTACGACTCTCAGCTCTGGAAGTCAAGTCTTGTAGAACAAATAAATACTGAGATTAGACCATACATTAGCCCACTGCCCACAGAACAGCTTATGATCAAAGACTGGAGTTTTCAGAGAGCCCTCCGACCTTTTCTAAGAGAAACAGCATTTCCATACATAGACGCTTACTACATCAAGCGGAACAGAAAGTAGGAGAGACACCGCTGTTGAGTCCATTCTCTGATTTATCATTTGTTGACATTCTATCCACACATCTCTCCATCTCCTTACAAGTAGCTGTCTGTGGTTCTTCCTGCAAATATTTTGATAAAGTTCAAACAGAAGGGGGAAAGAGAAAGGCTGTAGTGAAAAACAGTAACTTACCTTTCCTGGGCATTGCTGGGTTCAGATGTCCTCCCCAAACATGAGACTTCCTTGCTTTGACACTCCCATGAATTTAGAAACCATTAAAAAATATTCAGAGCAGAAATATGGTTATTACCCAAGCTGCTCCACAACAATGCAGAGAAGTGTCTTGAAGAAAAATAAAGGATGTGTGCGGAGCGCGAGCTCATGCTGTCGTACGAAGTTCTGCAACCGTCTTTCTCAGTTTAAACAACCTCCCACTCCTTCTCCCAGGCACTTGCCAACTTCTATAATTTAAAGCAACTGCGATCCTTCCCATAATACTCACATTTCAAAGAGTTTACTATATACACTCGTTAGGAATGAGGAGGAGTGGGCAAGGTTCTTCTGCAAACCCCAGACGGAGGCAGATGTGAAGCAAGGGTCTCAGGTATCTGGAGGATTTCCCGTCTCTCTGCAGCCATCGCTGTTTGCACTGTGTGGATTTGAGTCCCTGAAGCCTTTTCAAGTAGTATCTAGAGACTGACGGGCATCATTTCCTGAAGCACTCAGGAAAGTTTATCTGGCAAGTTAGGAAAAGGGCTAAACCAGTGGAATTGTGTCAGCAGGAATGTTTGTGATTTCACCTTAATTTATCACAATGTCTTCATGAAACAGGAAAATACTTAAGATGATGTTATTTACATTAGTCTTGTTTAAGCATTAGTCCACATGTGTGCTGTAAATCTAGGGAGGACACATACTTTGCAAATTATGTCTATGTAATTGAGTAAACCTTCTGATATTTTAGCCTGTGATCAGAATAAATTTTCTGGCATTTTAGTTGGTGATTATATTTTTACATTTTACTATCCAGTTCTTCCCACTGTCAACACACACACACAAACACACACACACGTATTAAAATTATAGCAAACTTTTAAAGCATGGATTAAATATTTATTTAAAAGTATTTTATGATATATATCAAAACAGGTCTTGCTTAGTGCCTGCTTAGTAACCCATGCTCAGTAAATACTAACGGAGTGATGCTTATGTATAGCAATAAACAGTTTGTGTCAATTTTGATTTGCATACATACTCCCCCTCAAAATGATCAATATTTCATAATTGGTGTAGGAATCAACATAGGGTAATGTATGACTTTGACAAACTTAATGACTACCTGTACAATAAAACTTCCTCCATGAATAGAAAGCATCAGTTAGACCAATAGACCATTCAAGAATGAACAGAAGTGTCGACATGAACACGTTCCATTAAGTATTCTCACTGCACAGAACTATGCAAACCAGTCCAGGGATATAACCTCATTATTTCAAAGGCTACTGATCCTTCCCTTGTGTTTTAGAGTCCCGTTAAGTCACTATTACACAATAGGTAGCATTTAAAATATTTTATAGCATATAAATAATAAGTACAAACAGAGATGACATAAGCCTACAGAGAAATGAACAGATTTCTTTCAGTTTTCTATACGAGCGTGAGAGGAATAATGGGGCCTGACTTGCTTGTGTTTCTGCTGGGGCATGATCTTAAGGCAGAGCACACGGTGGGGAACTGAACTCACATGCTGGGTCCACATTCCCTGTAATCCTGAGTGTGTTGCTTTACTTAAAAAAAAAAGATATTTGGAAGGTATAAGTACCAACATGACAAAGAGTGGGTTTTGTATATATGCATACCATCGAGTACTTGTTTGGTTAGTGCTAATCACGTGCCCTTCTATGCATTAGGGATTTAGTAAGTCATCTTATGATGTTTACCAGACAATCTAGCATGAGCATCCTGACCAATGCGAAAGAAATTGATAGATGTGGTATCATAGACGTAGTATGATACTACTCTATCAAAACTTTTAACTCAGGGGCATTAGGTGGCAACAGATGAGTGTGACAGACTGGATACAGGGCTCAAAAGCCAACAGTCCATGACTTGAAGTGGAAAACCTTTGGTGACCTTGGTAAGAGCAGTAACTTGGAAGGCAATGTGAAGTAAATAACCTTTTAGTGCTCAGAGAAAGGGGTGAGAGAAGACACACATTATGTGACTGGCTAGGTGCAGCTGGCAAGGTGTTTTGAGAATGAGACCATGCCAGGGAAGAAATGGTCAAGATACAAAAGCAAATGAAAGGGGAAAGGGAATCTGGGGAGGGAACACCCATTTTATTGTTTGAAGGAGCCTACCAATATCTTGATGGCTTTAAAATGCCTATGTTACAAATTATATTTCTGGCACTTCTGTAAGTCTATATTTAGAATGTTTTTTTAAGTCTGAAAACAGCATCTACAGGCTAGATATGAAATGCAGGCTTGTGTAAAGGCACACTCCCCAGTACTTACCTCTCTGGCCAAGAGAAAAGCTGCAACTGGAGGTGTTACCAAGAGGAAGTGATGTCAGCAGCATAGAACAGTGCAGAGAGCAATGGACATATGGATTTCCCAGTGGACAAGTCCAAGCCTCTCTTTTGACCATGAAGAGGCAGGGCCTTTACTAGATGGCTACTCAGACTAGGTATCAACAGCGGTTGCCTATGTTCTTGCCGCTTTGTGAGTGAGAATTTTTATGGTGGTTATAATATTGCTGCTGTGCCTTTTGTGTGTGAGTGAGTAAGTATGTGTGTGTACATATGAGAGAGAGAGAGACAAAGACAGAGACATAGACAGAGACAGAGAGACAGATTTGTCTGTAGACTTCTGTTTAAGTTTCCAGATTGTTAGATTAAGACATGGACATGCAGGAAGTAAGGCCTTTGATCTGAATGTAGTGGTCAGATGGAATTCTGGGCATATTTAAGATATACACCTTGATGAGTTTGGAGGAAATTGTAGAACCATTATTTATATACCACAATTTACACAACAATAATAACTAAACATCTTTTCTAAAAGTTTTCTCTTATGTAATCTATCATCGAGCAATCTGTCTATTATCCACCCATTATGTCTCTTTATTTATGTCTACTTATTTATTATATCCATTAACTATTTTTAATTTCATTAACTTGTTTTATTCTATTAACAGTCCTGTGAGGCAAAGACTAGCATGATCCTTCTATGGATGGACAACTTGAAGCACAGCGAGGTTAAGCATGGCCACAGAGCTAGTAAGAAGCCAGGCTTCAATTTGCATATAGACTGTCTGGTTCCTCCAATCCATACAAACTCTTGAATGCTGGCTAAAAGTTTCTCCAGGGCAAGTGAAGAGTACCATTGTAGGCAATCTGCTCCTCTTAGCAGTTAACTCTGGGGCGAGTGAACAGAACCTTCGTAGGTCATCCATTTCCCTTAGTTTGATTGCTGGGCAGATATTTGATATAAGTTCTGGTTCCTTCTGAAAGCTTTTCTAAAACACAGCAGGTTGTTTTTACTCAGAGATCACGTCTGCCCTTCTCTGAATGTGATTATAATGTTGAGACATTTTTCATGTATTAGGCTGTGGGCTCTCATGGTTAACTTTGATTGCCCTCAGCTCGAGTGCTGCAGCCAGCCAAGTTTCCAATTACATCTAGAAACCCAGGTGGCTTCACCTGGATTTTCTAATAAATCTCTGCCAAACTCTATCAATAACCCATGGACATGAAGAAAGAGGCTAGGAGGAGGTACACATTTTGTCAGGAAAGCCCAACTTCCCCTGGGAAGACATTGTTAAGTTTGGAGATTGGAGATGAACTTCATGATCTGTGTTTAGAGGGGTAGAGAAAGACGAGTTTCAGTGTCAGGGGAAGGCAGTCAGGAGACGCAGTCTCTCCTCCATGTCTGACTATACACAGGTGATGATGACGTAATGCTTGCTGTTCTTGGCCACTAAAAACATGAAAGAACCAAATTCATTTCTGGGGTCTGTAGACTCTCCCTCTCCCATCGAGGATTTTAATCTTGGCAGGTGCTATGGTTTAAATCTGGAATGACCCCCACAGACTCACTTGTTAATTTTGTCTTCAACAGTATTACGGACTGGACCTTTAAGGGGTAGAACCTCATGTGAGAGCTATATGTTTCAGACATGTGTTTGGCATGTCACCCCAAGGGAATTGTGGGATCCAGAAATGCTTCTCTCATGTCAATTCTTAGCTATGAACTGGAGCCTCCTCTACATTCTGTCAATCAGGCATAGCATAAAACTTCCCAAACTATAAGTCAAAATAACCTATTTGTATTTATTAACTCGGGTATTCTATTACAGTAATAAAAAACTGACTGGCAGAGAACTAATATGAAGGTGACTTTTTCCACTATCTTAGTGATCAAGCTTATTGTAGCATCAAAATCTAGAGCAAGACTAGAAAACATTGAAGGGAGGGTGAAAGACTATGTATCTGGAAGAAATCTTGAGGATATTCTAATTTATCCCTTCACTATTCTTATCTTCTTCTTCACTATTGGTCATCAGCAAATTCTTGTTAGGTGTCCATACTATTTCTACTTAACATTTCTCAGGGGAAGGGGGACACAATGCCTCAAAACATCTCTGAGCAACATTAAATATCCACGCCCCTTTCTCCACAAATACATGGCTTTCAAACACTCAAAAGTTACTCTTGGCCTTCTTTCCCACCAACTACATCTTTCCTCAAATCCAATAAGTCTGGCTTTTGCAGCTGTTCTTCAAGAGACATGGATTTCAATTAGGCTGCCCGCTTGGTTGGCTGCCCTCCAGTGAGTCAATATCCAATTAATGGCTAAATGTCTCTTGTGGAGTGTGATAAGGTGACCAAAGAGTCAACATTTGAGCTACAGTTCAAGTCTGCTCTCACCCTTGAGAAGGCACTCTCTCATCTTAAGAAGGACCCTTCTGATCCTTGGACTCTGGGTATGTGATCATGTAGATTCATCACTCTGAGGCATCCGCATGCAGAATCATTTTCCAGTCAATTATTGTGATTTAGAAGAGATAGGAGCACCCTACCCTCTGTGTGGCGTGGATCTTTTCTGTTGTTTATTGGCGCTCACTTCCTGGAAATAGTTCAATCCCGTAGGTTTAATATTCAAAACTATTTTCCCTTAAATGGACTCTTCCAGAATGGCACTGATATGCCATTATTAACAGTCCCCCTCAGGTGCTTAAGACTTTAAGCGTGCATTATTGGTTTTATTTCCTCTTTATCAAAACACCCCACCACCAAATCTTGCCTCTCTTTTCTTTGCTGTACTTCTAGAGCTAGTGTCCTTGTGGGACTTGCATTCTTATAATTTTTATTATCCCAGTGTCTCCTTGGGTTATTGTCTATGAAACCAAACTTTGCAATATTTCATGAGAAAGGATAAATGGTAAGATAAATACAGGAATTCCCAAGGAGGGTACATCAATTAACTATCCTTACCATTAACTTCTTCAAAAACATAGTCACTGTAAATGTTAGCTATGGATTATTCTCCATAGATCTGCTTCATTGTCTGGGCTGTTCTGATGATTTTGTGCATCACAGCTTAGGTAATTTTTCTGGAACTTGATGACGTGCACTTATAGCTTTTTGCCTGGAACTGAATTTACAATGTGGTGGCAACTGACTCTGCCTCATCTGTTTCCTCCACCAGACAATTATATGGACCCCCAGGCAATTGTATAAGCCTGAGAAGATTCCGAAGTAGAAGTAAACAAGTGTCTCCTTGTAAGATTGCTGATGAATGATTGGCCACTCTCCTGCTCAGAGCCAATGTAAAAAGGATATGAAAGACATGGTGTATGGGTCTGTTTTTTGTTGCAATAACTCAGTGAATAAGGTTGGGTACTTTATAACTAGATTTATCTGGTGTGTGATTCTGGTGACTAGAGGACTCACTTGGCATATGAGTATCCTTTACTTGCTACAGTATGGTAGATAATCAAAAGGTGGCAGGTAAATGCAAAGGGGATCAATTGTGGGGGATGGGATTGCTCTACAAGAACTCATTCTCATGATTTGTAACTGGGATCTCATGGGAACTACCTACCTCTTCCCAGATAGTGGTATCCTCAGTGAGATAGTGAGTCATCTATCACTTCTTTCACTAGGCTCCACCTCTTAAAGATTCCAGTACCTGCAGCATTTTCACACTGGGAACAAGATTCCAGCACGTGGTCCTTTGCTGGGGACACATTCAAACCGTAGGACAAAGATGCAGGAGGGATTCGTGCAATTTACTTGTAGGTAAAATGCTCCAAGTTTTTCAATAAACTCTTGATTGACAGAATATCATTCTGGGAAGCTTTTTTTGAGGGACAGACCATGAAAAGCACATTCAGGAAGAGGCTGTACTATAGAAAGAGGGAGGGCAGTTCTGCCTCTCTTCTCACAGTTCATCTTCAGCTTGGTGACAGGAAGCTATGCTGCCTACTGTCTTCTCTTCCCATTATCACCTTGCTCTTGTCCAGTTGTCCTCTAACAGAGGAGGATTGTGAATGGGTCACAATGGGGAATCCAGAGTTCCTCTGGAGGAATTCTTCTCTATGGGCATGCCAGGGAACTGTGTATCTTTTGTAGGATGAGACACTCCTCTTGTCATGTTTATTGCAGCAGAGGTGGGTTTTTTATTTTATATTTTCTTATAGGTACAAGAAAGCCATCTTCACATAGGAGGACCCCATCATCCTCTCATTCTGTTTTATATTTCTGGTATTCCTAGTTTATTAAGAAACTAGGTTTCATATCTTTACACACTTTGGAATGGGTAATAGGAACAGACAATGATTACTTCTAAGTCAAAGCACAGGTCCTGTGCTTCAACTCTGTCTCCAGAGCAGATCTCCTCCCCTGCCCATAGGTGGTATTAATGGGCACCATCTCAGCTACTAATAAAAGCCTGCCTTTGCATCTTTCTTTGATACTAACTCTTGCTTGCCTAGCTTTCTTGGCAGAATAAGCAATTGCTTACAAGGACACTCCATTCTTTCAAGCTGTGGTCATTTATCTCACACAGAGGGTACGCACCACTTCCTGCTTCCTAGCATAGCTCTCTATGTGTATGTGTGGTTTTGTTTTTCGGAGCTAAAGCATGTGTTTTTCAAGGACTAAGGTCATGTTTTAAACTTTCTTTTAACTTTCTGATATCTATGATGCTTCAGATAATAGCTAGAATTTATTTATTACATGTACCCACCCACCCTGGAAGAAAAGTTCTAGGTAAAATGCTCCAAGTTTTTCAATAAACCCTTGATAGATAGAATATCTATCGTTCTGGGAAGCTTTTTGTGAGGGACAGACCATGAAAAGCACATTCAGGAAGAGGCTGTACTACAGAAAGAGGGAGGTTAAAAAAAATGTGGTCAATCTTAGGAAGCAAAGTTTAGGTATGAGGGCATGTTTTTATATGTTTTTTTCAAACAATTTCGAAGTGCTACCAGATACGATGTTTGGGACAGGATGTTGGTGAGTTATGAATACTGACAAGGCAAGAGATAGATGATGAGAAAATGAGCTCCTTGTGCTCCGATGGCAGCCTGCTGCCAGAATGAAGGCGGAAATGGGAAGAAAGCCAAGAAAACATTTTTTTTTCTTGGAGTTAGTTTTAGGGATGGACAGAATCTTTGACTCAACTCTTAATTTGCCTTTAGGAACAAAACTATTTCTGGTTATGAAGTGTGAATCTTTGAGTTCATAAAGGGCCAAGACATAAGGTTATATAAACTTGTGAGAGGATAAATGTCCAAATTGGTTTTGGAATAAGCCAAAACTTGACATAATACATTTTCATTGATAACAGTGGATCCTTTTAGTTTACATCATATTCTGTGGCGTAAGCTTGATTCTTTAATCCAAAGCATTAGACTGCATTTGGAAGAAAAGCTAGCAGTCCCAAAACATGAGGGATACAGTAATGTATAATTCTGAATGTCATCAAAACTTACAATGGTGGTAGCATGGATGTGGTGAAGCCTTCTTGGGTAACTTCTGCTCTTGGGACCCGTCAACATAAAGTCAGTCTCCAGCACTGGTGATAGCTTTCTGGAAGGTTTTGTCAGGAGATGGAGGTGATGCACACCACATAGAGCTCTGGGCAGGACATGGATTGTATCTCAGTTATGTGTCTATGGACAGGAGGCTTCGTCTCCAGGTTGTTGATCGCATTTGGAGGAAATAGAAAGAGATTGAGTCTTTCAGAGTTCCGTGTCTCACAAAGATTGCTCCAGAAAAGGGATTAAAGGCTGCTTTGGCTCATCAGAAAACAGATTAAAGAAGTCCTACATAACATCTTGGTGTTCCTCAAAAGAGGAGTGTTTGTTTATACATATACTAACTAGCAATATGATTTGCTATGATGAGGCTAATGTGGACTGCATTATATCTTATCTCAAACTCTGATATTGAAGCCTTAATTCTCAATAGGAGAGAATTTAGAGATAGAATCTCTGTGAGATAATTAGGTTTAGATGAGGCCTGACAGTAGGCTTTTGGGTAGGATTAATGCCCTTATCAGAAGAAGTTCTTCATATCCAAACCATAACATTACCCCAAACAATTGAAAGAATATGTATTTAAGAAGTTAATTAAAGATTATTATTAGCAGCCCAATTAATAATAGAAAAAAATCTGGAAATAAATATATCTATCCACAACATAGTCTCTCTCTCTATCTATCTATCTATCTATCTATCTATCTATCTATCTATCTATCTATCTATCTATCTATCTATCTATCTATCTTAACTATTCAGCTAGAACACTGCCAACAGCCCAAATTCAGTAATGAGTGAGTGAATAAATAAATTGTGTCAAATCTCTACAATTAATACTATTCAGAACAAAAGTCAGACAACTGCCATGTGTTACACAGATAGAGGAAAACACTAAGAAGACAGACCCAAAAGAGAATATGCTGGAATGATTCAATGCCATGAAATTATATGCAAGGAAAGACTGATGAGTCTTATATAATGTATCAGTGATTGAAGAGACTTGGGGTAGGGAAGAAGCTGGATCCTGGGAGCCTCCAGGGAAAGTGTGGACGCTCTGGAACATTCTATATTTTGATTGTTGTTAGGGTTAAAATGATGGAGAGTTGTCACAACTCTGATCTATCCCTGTGGTGACAGGGCTTTCTTTTGTTTTAATGTAGGGTGGTTTGAATATGCTTGGCTCAGTGCTGGAAGTCTCCCTGGCCTGAAATGAGCTTGAAGTGGGACAGAGCACCAAACTTTGCTTTAAAGACTGATGGTCTCTGGCCTTCTAGCTCTCTAACTATACCGAATGCTTGCTGATAACTTCTAAAAGATTCTTAAACCTTTCTTGTTTATTCTATGGGTAAACAATGCTAGCTTCTTGTCTCAAACTCTGTGCTTTATTAAGCATTATCACTCTCTATGCTTTATTTAACTCTTTATGCTTAAATAAGCACTAAGGAAAGTTAGCTCTTTCTTACTGTTCTGTACTAAGAACTTACTGTTCTGTGCTTCACAATGCACTAAAACCTTAACTTTTTCTTAATTCTTTATTACTTGTGCTTTAATAAGCATTATCAACACAGACTGTTTAACAGCAGGGAATTAAGTGAAAGGATTTATTGCTAGTGCTCCTTTCTCTGGTGAATCAGGCAGAAGCCTCTCTGACTAAGCTCATTAACTCTTTATGAACCAAAAAGGAAGGAAAGGAAAAGAATTAAGATGCTTGGTACAGTCAAACATTCACAGACACATATACATTCAAACATTCATACACCCATACTCTAGCCAGGTCCTACTGTCTGCCACAATCAACTCCACATGTATTCATGCATGCTTACATATATACACTACACCTATGCACAAACATATAGACAAACAGACATACACATGTGAATGGATAGATTGATGGGTGGATGGGGCAAAGCTCCCCAAGCCAAACTGTATAAGTAACAATTTTGTTTCTTTTCTGTGGTGTTTTATACCTTGTTAGACAAAAAATTCTCTAGAAAATTACCTCGGAGATAAAACGTTCATAGAATGGGAGTTATGGCAGGAAGTTGACATTAAGTTTAAAGCAGTGTTTCATTATAATAAGCTCATTATAAGATCAAAGCAACAGTTTTCACATGCCCTCACCATATCATAGTGCACACTTGTGGCTTTATCCTTGGACCTAAATGTTTTTCCTTGAACTCCAAATTGTCCCAAGACTATTTCTCTTTTTAGTGTGATTATGAAAGCCCATTGTATTTCTTATTATGCAGACTATTCTGAGGAGTGGGCACATACTATTCTTAATTAATTTTATTGCATCTTTCTATCAACTAAGACCATCTCTAAAAACATTATCCCTAAATTTATTTTAATCAAGTCAGGAATTCTATAGAGTCATTTTGTCTGAATAGCATCACTACATTAGAGCACATCTTCTCAAGTCTGTAGAAATCTGCTCAAAAGGATGGGTTAATACTTAATGATTGTGAAATATTTAATAATAATAGGAAAATAATATTAAAAGCAGGAATCTTTCCTCAGATTTAATCATCTCAGCCTTGCCAAGAGAAGCAAATTCAATGTAGATTTTAGTCAATAGCAGAACCATCTCAGGAAGATCACCTGCTAAATTTTAGCTTCTCCTAGGTGGCTCTTGGCAGACCAAGGAGTGGCACTGTTAAGAATGCTTGGTCCTGGAATTGGCATTATTAAGAAAGTGTGGCCTTGTTGGAGTAAGCATGGCCTGGTTGCAGAAAGTGTGTCACTGTGGGAGTAGGCTTTGAGACCCTCCTCTCTAGACATGTGGGAAACAGTCTTCTCCCATTTGCTTCCAGAACAAGATATAGAACTCTTAGCTCCTAGAGCACCCTGACTGCCTGGATGCTGCCATGCTTCCTGCCATGATGATAATGGACTGAACCTTGAACCTATAAACAAGTCCCAATTAAATGCCCTTTATAAGAGTTGCCTTGGTCATAGTGTCTCCTCACAGCAATGGAAAGCCTAACTAGCCCATAATGTGAAATAAATTTGATTTAAGATGATTATGCTCTCAAAAATAATTTCTGTAATTATCTTGAGAAATTGGATTCTTTCATTCAGCTTACGTATGCTCTTGAAAACAATGCATGCTGCAATAGTTGGCAAATACCAGACTTGATGGATTTTGAAGCATCAATTGGGATGAGTTCAGCTCAATTGCATGCAAATATGTTTCTGATAAATGCTAAAAGCCTTAAAATGGACTGAAATTTGGTAGTTGTTATAAATAATTACTTGTAAGATGGTCTTATTTTATATAGGTACTTTAATTTATTTACCCAAAGAACAGTGTTTTAAATGAAAAATTATAAAGTTTTGTTGGCTGTAATCACTTGGTTCCCAGCAATGTTCCTGGGCTCACTTTTACCTTCTCCTCCTTAAGGCTTCCATCGTCCTAAATTTAAATGCCACATAACAGTCCAAGTTTAGCCTAGAAGTTGCAAAGCACCAACTTCAGTCAAGATAGGTCATTAAATTACCCCCAGGCTAAACTGCCAACATAATTCAGAGAGTGGAGACTGGCATCTGGTGGCCAGATGCTTCACACTCCAAAAAAAAAAATTAAAAAAAAAAAAAGACTTGAAAAGCTTTCCAGATGTAATGAAGTATGCAGGTGGCATCGCTTAGCTTGATGATTTGTCTTGCCAGGCTTCAGGAATTGGTTCCCCGAGAAGTTTCCACTTGAGCTGTTAAAATGTCTGAGAGAAAGTGGCTCACCAGAGACCCAGATATGGCTCAGCAGCTAAGTCCTGTGGCTTGGATGGGGGGGGGGAGTGTCACACCATTACCAAATCCAACTGGCCTCCAGGCATGGCAGCATAGAATTCCTCCAGGCTAGCTCTTCTTGGCCCATTCTGAGGCCACCTGTTTTCTCAGCTTTTGCTCTGTGAGCTGACAGCAGAGCCTGGGGCCATTAGAGAGAATTTAAGATTATTAGGTCTTACACAATGTCTTGCAGGTATCTGGTCTCTCCTTTCCTTAGGTCATCCTTCTAATTTCTTGATGTTTCTAGGATAACATCCTTGAGTAGAGGTGACCAGAAGGCACCTTACTCCAGGTGAGGCTTCCCAAAGCCAAGTTCAGTGTTGGTTTGTGATGTGACCTATGATGATGGTGGCAAGGTTAGAGTCTGTGTTTCCTGCCATTGAAAATGTTCACATCACTCCCAGGGTTAGACTGAGTCATTTTAGAGAAAAGGCCCTTAATCTAAGACTATCTCCCTAAAAGTGACTTAAACATTATATTGGTTGCAAATTGGTCATATTTGGTCATATTTGGGCTGCAAATTGCCAAGAGTTCTGCAGAGATTTCCAAAACCTACAAGTCAGTCACCATCACCCTGTGCTGTCTGCTTCCCGTTACTGAGCTGCCTTCTGACTACTGACATGCCTCTCTAGCAGAGACCAGTTTTTCTAGTATCAGCCACCAAAGAGTAAGCCTGTCACTCAGCAGCAGTGAGACCCCCTCTGAATAATTACTGAACAAATTAATGAATCATTCTATTAGCCTCTTGCACTTCAGCAAAAATGGACTTAGTGACAGAGTTCCTTTTATAACAATCTACCCAAGATCAGAAATACTTAGAGCATTTAACAGAAAGAGGTGGAGAAAGTGTGTTTGCTTTTAATCAGAAGGTTGGGTTTGAATATTAATTTTTTGGGGGGTGCTTGTTTGGTTTGTGGTGCTTGTACACTTTCTGTCTAACAACTGAGTCCTTTACCACCACTAATCTGGAGAATTTAATGAGACAAAGTACACAGAAGTGGGAAAAACGTCAATTAAATTATTCCTAATGATATTCTGCTATACTTACAGACTGGAGCCTAGCAAAATCGTTGTCTGAGAGGCTTCATCCAGCAACTAATAGATGCAGCTAAGCATTAGGTGGAGCCCAGAGAACCCCATGGTAAAGAGAGAGGGAGGCTTGCAGGAGCCTGAGAGGTCAAGGACACCACAAGTACACAGCCCACAGAATCAACTAATTAGGACTCATAGGGGCTCACAGAAACTGAACCAACAATCAGGGAGCCTGTACGGTCTGACCTAGGACCTCTGCATAAATGTTATGATTACGTAGCTTGGTGTTCCTGTGGGACTCCTAACAGTGGGAGTGGAGACTGTCTCTGATTCTTTCTGCCTGCTTTTAGGACTCTTTCCTCATACTGGGTTGCCTCGTCCGTCCTTGATATGAGGGGATGTGCCTAATCTTATTGTAACTTGTATTGCCATGTTTGGTGGATATACCCGGGAGGCCTGCTCTTTTCTGAAGTGAGAGATGGGAGGAGTGGGTCTGGGGGAAAGGAAAAGTGGGTGGGTGGGCAGCTGGGAGGATAGGAGGGAGGGAAAACTGTGGTGAGGATGTAACAAAGAGAGAAAAAGAAACAAACAAATAAATAAAAGAGAGATCTAAATAAACTACATTAACCAAAATGAAAGTGCTTCTTGTGTCACATGTCTTGTGTTATACTGTGTGTAAACCCACAATTATAAATACTGTACAAATGTGCTTAATGGAATCGCTAGTATGGTGCATAGAATTTGCAATTGCCAGTGATGGCTAATCTTGAATGATAGCTTGAGGGGATTTAGAATCTCCACAGAAACAAGCCTCTAGAAACAAGCCTTTTTTGAGGGATTTTTTTTTTGGATTAAGTTATCTGAAGTGGGAAGATCCACCTTAAATGTAGGCAAGACCTTTCCATGGACTGGAGTCCTGGGTTGTATAAAAGGAAAAAACCAGCTAGACACCAACATCCATCCTCTGTACTTCCTGACTAGGGAATCGAAGTGAGGAGCCACCTTCATCTCCTAACATCTTGACTTCCCTGGGACAGCACCCTCCAAATATGAACCAAAGTAAGCCCTTCCTTCCTTACGTTACCTTTTTATTGTATTTTAGCAACTACTAGTGTTTTGTACAATAGTCTTCTGGAACCCCAAATGTGCACAGCTTTAATCACAGGAGCCTGTGTAAGTGGTGTATGTCTTACAATAGGACACAGCCAACTTCTGAAGGTAATTGATCTGGGGTGGGGATGATCTCATGTAAGTTCTTAAAAATAGACAGCTTCCTCCAGGTGGTGGCAGTGCTCAGTAGAGACTGGAAGCAGATGAGATTTTACAGCAGTGTACTAAATATGCTTTGTGATTTTGTGAATGGAGGCAGCCTCCAGGAGCAAAGAGCAAGTCAGCTTACAATAGATGAAGAAAGAAAGAGACCATTTGAACAACGATATCAGTGAAAAGAAGCTGAGCAGACAGCCACACTGGTGAGCTTGAAATGCCTTCTTCTACCAGGCTTTCAAACAAGAGCCCCCTGGTTTCATTCCAGTTGGTTTTCTAACATATCAGAGTTGTTAGACTCTGAGTCTTAAATCCAGCTGTCTCCCACCCCATTCTGCCTCTAATTCTTGTCTACAGAGGTTTGAGCTCAGGACTTGGTTTGACTTGCTTGTTTATGATAATTCATTTCACAGATTTAGAAAATGAGTTCACTGCAAATTCCCACTAGGCTGACTCCCACTTCGCAGCTATAGGTGGAGTCTGGGGCCTTGACTTTCTAATCAAACCCCAAATAAGGTCAGTATTGATGGCCAAGGATTACATTTTCTGTAGTAAGACCAAGCATGTGCGTTGCAAGGAAGTCAGTTGCTATGACTTAAGTCTTGGTTCACAGGATGGGAATTTGGGGGTCTGATGGAACCTTTAAGTGGCATAATTTAGTATGAGTGTTGGGTTGGGTGGGGTGGTCCTGAGATCGTTGGAGGAAAATCCTAAACTGGAACTGTGGCCCCTGGACTCCTTCGTTTTATTTTTCTCTTGCTTCCTGAGTCACAAGGTGAGTTGTTTTATTTTGCCTCTGTAGCTTTCTCCCCATGGTGTCCTATCTTGTCACCATTCCAAAAGAATGGAACCATGAGATCCTAGAGTGGAACCTCCAAGGCTCCACTTAAGTCTTTTATCTGTGTGATGAAAGCCAATTAATACATCAAGTTCTTTTCCCCCAACCCGCATCAATGATACTGTATTTAGGAAACAAGGGAACTCTCCTTAACCAGACATGTGTGTGTTTGTGTGTATGTGTGTTTGTGTGTGTGTCTGTCTGTGTGTCTACTTTTATTACTTTAACAAAAGATTCTGTTTATCCATAGCATACTTTACAAGAATGCTGAAGATAACTTCAGTGCCCTTCATTGGGGCAAGAGACTCAGTTTAAACACTGGTAGGTCTATGAAGACTTTACCCACAGGACATGGTAGTCTTCCTACATCAATCTGGATAGCCTATGATGCCACCCATTTGACCAAGTCCCCATCTAGATTCTGGAAGGTATTTTACAGGCAGAATCGGCATTTTTATAAGTTTATTCTACCACTGAGCCTTGTGAATAGCTTATACTCCATCAGTTAACGGCCTTGACTGGAGCAACAGATCTCCCCAGGGAAGAAGGAAGTCTGTCTCAGGAATTGCTATAGCTGTCTTGACAGAGCTTATAGTTCTCAGTCCTGCCAAACAAAATTTGAGCTCCTTTGTCCAAAAGTATATGAACTAATCAGTTAAAATGAGTGTTTGGTGGTCTCTTTCTTCTCACCTCCCTTCATTTGTTTGGTTCTGTTTCTCTGGAGAACTCTGACTGGAGCACAACAGTGAAAAGGAAGTGTAGGCTGAGTGACCTGGAATGATTAAGACCAGAAGGTATCTTGGCTTTGAAATATTTGTATAACTATGATGAAATAACTTGGAGTGAACTTTAGATCTAGACGTATTGTATCATCCACCTTATGTAGGCACATTCTGAAAGTAATTTTATACAACACTGTGTGTGTGTGTGTGTGTGTGTGTGTGTGTGTGTGTGTGTGCTTATGCACCCACTACATGGAGAGACCATAAGAAGAGGATGTCAGGTATCCTGCCTTATTATTTTCTACTATATTTTTTCAAAACTGGGTCCCTTTACTGAACCCAGAGCTGACTATTTTGTCTAGACTGGCTAGCCAGCAAAGTCTAACTATTCTGAATCTAGGTGCTTCAGTCTCCAGCATAGGGGCTGAAGTTCTTCATTTGGCCCTTCTGGCCCTTTCAACATGGGTTCCTGAGATCCACACTCAGGTTTCCTGCTTGCACAACAAGTCTTTCTTACCCACACAGTCATCTCTCCAGCTCCTATTACACAGTTTGACCTTTGTTTTGAGTGTGGTCTGTCACATGAGGTCAGGTGTGGAATTTTCCACTTGAAGCATCATGACTGTGTCAAAAAGTGTCCAGCTTTTGAGCATCTTTGTTTTTGGATACTTGGATTGTGGATGTTCATCTTGTGTTAATAAATGCTCATTTAATATTTTAGTTACTGTTGCCCTGTGTCATAGTAGGGATTAATGGATATATTAAGGAAGCATTTCTTTTGTAGCCTCACCCTTTATCCTCCTGTATGACTATATGAGCTGGCAAAGTGTTTCATTCTTCCATGTACATTGTACGTATATATTCATGTAGGCTTTATAAGGATATGCTTGCAGATATATATGGAGTCTAGAGATTGACACAGGTATCTTCCTGTATTATTCTCCAACTTATTTATTTGGACAAGGTCTATCATTGATCCTGGCATGCACACTTAGCTATATTGACTGACCAGTAAGGTCTGAGGATAGATCTGTTTCCTCGACTACCATGCTGGAGTTCCAGGTTAACTCCTTGTCCAGCTTTCCCTTGGGGTCTGCAGCTCTGAGCTCAGGTCCACCTGCTTTCAAAGTCAGCACTCTGCCCACTGAACCATCTACCTGATGTCTATTCCTTTTCTTACATTGAAGATTTATTTTTGAGGTATGAACATGAGCCTGCATGGATATATGAGCATCCAAATTGCCCAGAAAAGGGTGTCAGATCCCTTGGAACTGGAGTAACAGTTGTGAGCTAGCGTGGCAAGTGTTTTGGAAAAACAGCCAGAGCTCATAAATGCAGCATGAGTCTTCAGCCTCCTCCCATCAGAAGAGTGTGTGGTGGTAGGGTTTCATGAGGTTTCAATCATTACAGATGGCCAAGAGAATTATCTTTGATACAAGCAGCCAAAGGAGGGATCATTTTGTACTTGAACCTGAAGGGGATTGCTGGAGCAGGTAGGCAGGAAGGAAGTGCTCGTCCTGAAATAATGCCACACAGTATGATAGTGAGGACGCTGGTCTGCCTTTGAAGTCACCATTGCTCACTGTTCACACCTGCCTTCCTGTGTGCTTGTCAACAGCTTACAGGCCAAAGAGGCCAAGGATTTCTTGGCGGTCTGGGTGAAGATGGAACAATCATTTCACTGTGCAAGTGGCCAGCTGAAGAGCATCAGCAATTTATGCATTAGTTTAGTTTGCACAGACTATGAATAATTTCATTTCCATCTTTCCATCTAACTCCTATAAATAAAATGTGGCTGTCTTCATTGACACATGAGTACGTGAGAGTGCTTAGACTTTGGGCTTCTCTGTGCAGATTTAGTCAGCAAGACAGACATAAAACCTAATTTTGTCTGGCCTTGGGGATGGCCTCTTTTCCTTTGCCATGGCCATATGGCCAGCCTATCAGTGTGTTCTAGGGTGTTGCCAAAATCAGTAGCACGTGTAGGTATCAGAAACTTTTCTTTGATCTTCCTTTCTGAGACAGGGGAGAGATGCAGTGATTGGACAGAAAGTTGTAGGACAATGGGAGTGTCTTCAGATGCATCTGATCAGAGCAAGAAAGAGGGGAGGATTTGACAAGGAAGATAGAGACTGGTAAGTGTATTGTAAAGGAGATGTTAGTGTTTTGAAATTTAGGTCAATTACGTTAAGACTTTTTATAATGAAATGATTCTCTTGATGGTGAGGTATATTAACATACCTAGGCAAAGATCAAATTATAATGTTTGGAACAAGAGAAAGAACAAGAAGATAGGTGAACTTGCTTGCTGTGTATAGATTGATTGGTGGAGAGTCAATACCAGAATAGAGAGCTGGTGGCCAAACAAAGCACCTGTAAGTCAAGTTGTGTAGGATAGAAGTTCACTCCTCTAATTTCAAGACAAAGCAGTGAGGTCTTCTCTCATCAGAAGACAGGGATTGATGTTCCCCATATGTAAGGAAGTTGTAAGCTAGAGTCTGGGTGAAAGAAGCTAAGCCCATAATACTCTATGGATGCTCATTGTTATAAAAGTTTTCCCAGTGCATGGTGAGATGGAGGGATTGAAGTGGACTGAGCTTTTGCTCCTGAGAGAGAATTGAAAAGCTTTTCTCTTAATAAGTAATATCACTCCCACAGCATAGCCTTGTTGACTGGATTTTAGTAACTGGGTTCTCAACTAGTTTCTTTCCCCTCTGAAAATAGCATCCTTCCATTTGCCTGAAGTCATGTGGATGATGATTAAAGAGAGGAGGACTGTTTGTAAGTGTTGATGAGTGCAGTAGAGTGCTGATCCAAGAGGGAAGAAGGCTCCATTGCTATCTGCCAGGAGAAATCCCATCTTCATTAATCAAGAGGCCACTATATGCCAGACACTGTTCTAGGAGCTGGAGATTTGGCAGGATTCATAAACTCATGAACATAGTGCAGCATGTGTCCTTCTTACCGGTTGGAACATCTTCTAGATATATGCCCAGGAGAGGTATTTCGGGATCTTCCGGTAGTACTATGTCCAATTTTCTGTGGAACCACCAGACTGATGTCCAGAGTGGTTGTAGAAGCTTGCATAAACTCCCTGGACTTCCCTGCCTAGGGTGGTAGAGAGAGAAGTTGGGAGAAGGCAGCCTGTATGTTGAAAGTGTGAGCTCACACTGTTCTGTTTACATACTGGATAGAGCAGTCTGTTATACCCAGATTTGACCAGAAGTTGGGGATTCTTTACTTGGCTCACCCTAATGTCATTGATGAATCAGGAACGCTTTTGAACAGTTCAACTAGGATGGTTAGTCATTTATTCTTTTTTTGATGCTATTTGGCTAGTTACCACCCATGCACTATAGAGAAGGCTCTATTCTAGATAGTACATTCAGTGAGACAAAAAGTAAGGAAGGCTCTGCTTTTGCTCCTCTCCCTAAAGAGAGTGTTCCAGAGGATAGAGCAGACAAATCAGAAAGAAGTGAACCAAGACCATATCCCACCAATTTTTAGACATTTCTTTTTTAAAAAAATTTTTATTAGGTATTTTCTTCATTTACATTTCCAATGCTATCTCATAAGTCCCCCATTGCTCCCCCCCCAACTTCTCTACCCACCCACTCCCAGTTCTTGGCGCTGGTGTTCCCCTGTACTAAGGCATATAAAGTTTGCAAGACCAATGGGCCTCTCTTTCCACTGATGGCCAAATAGGCCATCTTCTGATACATATACAGCTAGAAACACCAGCTCCGGGGGATACTGGTTAGTTCATATTGTTGTTCCACCTATAGGGTTGCATATCCCTTTAGCTCCTTGGGTACTTTCTCTAGGTCCTCCATTGGGGGCTCTGTGATCCATCCAATAGTTTATTGTGAGCATCCACTTCTGTGTTTGCTAGGCCCAAGAATAGCCTCACAAGAGACAGCTATATCAGGGTCCTTTCAGCAAAATCTTGCTAGGGTATGCAATGGTGTCAGTGTTTGGAGGCTGATTATGGGATGGATCCCCGGGTGCAGCAGTCTCTAGATGGTCCATGCTTTCGTCACAGCTCCAAACTTTGACTCTGTAACTCCTTCCATGGTGTTTTGTTTCCAATTCTAAGAAAGGGCAAAGTGTCCACATTTTGGTCTTCATTCTTCTTGAGTTTCATGTGTTTTGCAATTTGTATCTTATGTCTTGGGCATTCTAAGTTTCTGGGCTAATATCCACTTATCAGTGAGTACATATCATGTGAGTTCTTTTGTGATTGGGTTACCTCACTCAGGATGATGCCCTCCAAGTCCATCCATTTGCCTAGGAATTTCATAAATTCATTTTTTGATAGCTGAGTAGTACTCCATTGTGTAAATGTACCACATTATCTGTATCCATTCGTCTATTGAGGGGCATCTGGGTTCTTTCCAGCTTCTGGCTATTATAAATAAGGCTGCTATGAACATAGTGCAGCATGTGTCCTTCTTACCGGTTGGAACATCTTCTAGATACATGCTCAGGAGAGGTATTGCGTGATCCTCCAGTAGTACTATGTCCAATTTTCTGTGGAACCACCAGATTGATGTCCAGAGTGGTTGTAGAAGCTTGTAATATCACCAACAATGGAGGAGTGTTCCTCTTTCTCCACATCCTCGCCAGCATCTGCTGTCACCTGAATTTTTGATCTTAGCCATTCTGACTGGTGTGAGATGGAATCTCAGGGTTGTTTTGATTTGCATTTCCCTGATGATTAAGGATGCTGAACATTTTTTCAGGTGCTTCTCAGCCATTCAGTATTCCTCAGGTGAGAATTCTTTGTTCAGCACTGAGCCCCATTTTTAATGGGGTTATTTGATTTTCTGAAGTCCACCTTCTTAAGTTCTTTATATATATTGGATAGCAGTCCCCTATCTGATTTAGGATAGGTAAAGATCCTTTCCCAATCTGTTGGTAGCCTTTTTGTCTTATTGATGGTGTCTTTTGACTTACAGAAGCTTTGCAATTTTATGAGGTCCCATTTGTCAATTCTTGATCTTACAGCACAAGCCACTGCTGTTCTATTCAGGAATTTTTCCCCTCTGCCCATTTTCCCCACTTTCTCCTCTATAAGTTTCACTGTTTCTGGTTTTATGTGGAGTTCCTTGATCCACTTAGATTTGACCTTAGTACAAGGAGATAGGAATGGATCAATTCGCATTCTTCTACATGATAACTGCCAGTAGTGCCAGCACCATTTGTTTTAAATGCTGTCTTTTTTCCACCGAATGGTTTTAGCTCCCTTGTCAAAGATCAAGTGACCATAGGTGTGTGGGTTCATTTCTGGGTCTTCAGGTCTATTCCATTGGTCTACTTGTCTGTTGCTATGCCAGTACCATGCAGGTTTTATCACAATTGCTCTGTATTACCACTTTAGGTCAAGCATGGTGATTCCACCAGAGGTTCTTTTATCCTTGAGAAGAGTTTTTGCTATCCTAGGTTTTTTTGTTATTCCAGATGAATTTGCAGATTGCCCTTTCTAATTCAATGAAGAATTGAGTTGGAATTTTAATGGGGATTGCATTGAATCTGTAGATTGCTTTTGGCAAGATAGCCATTTTTACTATATTGATCCCGCCAATCAGTGAGCATGGGAGATCTTTCCGTCTTCTAGATCTTTAATTTCTTTTTTCAGAGACTTGAAGTTCTTATCATACAGATATTTCACTTCCTTAGACTCAGGGCAAGGTATTTTATATCATTTGTGACTATTGAGAAGGGTGTTGTTTCCCTAATTTCTTTCTCAGCCTGTTTATCCTTTGTGTAGAGAAAGGCCATTGACTTGTTTGAGTTAATTTTATATCCAGCTACTTCACTGAAGCTGTTTATCAGGCTTAGGAGTTCTCTGGTGGAATTTTTAGAGTCACTTATATATACTATCATATCATCTGCAAAAAGTGATATTTTGACTTCTTCCTTTCCAATTTGTATCCCCTTGATCTCCTATTGTTGTTGAATTGCTCTGGCTAGGACTTCAAGTACAATGTTGAATAGGTAGGGAGAAAGTGGGCAGCCGTGTCTAGTCCCTGATTTTAGTGAGATTGCTTCAAGTTTCTCTCTGTTTCATTTGATGTTGGCTACTGGTTTGCTGTAGATTGCTTTTATCATGTTTAGGTATGTGCTTTGAATTCCTGATCTTTCCAAGACTTTTATCATGAATGGGTGTTGGATCTTTTTAAATGCTTTCTCTGCATCTAATGTGATGATCATGTGGTTTTTGTCTTTGAGTTTGTTTATATAGTGGATTATGTCGATGGATTTCCATATATTAAACCATCCCTGCATCCCTGGAATGAAACCTACTTGGTCAGGATGAATGATGGTTTTGATGTGTTCTTGGATTCGTTTATTGAGAATTTTATTTATTTATTTATTTATTTTTTTCATTTCTCTTTGTCCTTAACAACATACCTTTTTTTTTTTATTGAGTATTTTTGCATCGATATTCATAAGGGAAATTTGTCTGAATTTTATTGAGTATTTTTGCATCAATATTCATAAGGGAAATTGGTCTGAAGTTCTCTTTGTTGGGTCTTTCTGTGTTTTAGGTATCAGAGTAATTGTGGCTTCATAGAATGAATTGGGTAGTGTACTTTCTGCTTCTATTTTGTGAAGAACTGGAATTAGATCTTCTTTGAAGGTCTGATAGAACTCTGCACTAAACCCATCTGGTTCTGGGATTTTTTTGGTTGGCAGACTATTAATGACTGCTTCTATTTCTTTAGGGGATATATGACTGTTTGGATCACTAACCGGATCCTGATTTGACTTTGGTACCTGGTATCTGTCTAGAAATTTATCCATTTCATCCAGGTTTTCAAGTTTTGTTGAGTATAGCCTCTGTAGAAGGATCTGATGGTGTTTTGGATTTCTTCAGGATCTGTTGTTATGTCTCCTTTTTCATTTCCGATTTTGTTAATTAGGATGCTGTCCCTGTGCCCTCTAGTGAGTCTGGCTAAGGGTTTATCTATCTTGTTGATTATCTCAAAGAACCAACTCCTCATTTGGTTGATTCTTTGAATAGTTCTTCTTGTTTCCACTTGGTTGATTTCACCCCTGAGTTTCATTATTTCCTGCCATCTACTCCTCTTGGGTGAATTTTATTCCTTTTGTTCTAGAGCTTTTAGGTGTGTTGTCAAGCTGCTAGTGTGTGGTCTCTCTAGTTTCTTTTTGGAAGCACTCAGACCTATGAGTTTTCGTCTTAGAAATGCTTTCATTGTGTCACATAAATTTGGGAATGTGGCTTCATTTTCATTAAACTCTAAAAAGTCTTTAATTTCTTTCTTTATTCCTTCCTTGACCAAGGTATAATTGAGAAGAGTGTTGTTCAGTTTCCATGTGAATGTTGGCTTTCTATTATTTATGTTGTTATTGAAGATCAGACTTAGTCCGTAGTGATCTGATAGGATGCATGGGACAATTTCAATATTTTGTATCTGTTGAGGCCCGTTTTGTCACCAATTATATGGTCAATTTTGGACAAGGTACCATGAGGTGCTGAGAAGAAGTTATATCCTTTGGTTTTAGGATAAAATGTTCTGATGATATCTCTTAAATCCTTTTGTTTCATAACTTCTGTTAGTTTCACTGTGTCCATGTTAAGTTTCTGTTTCCATGATTTGTCAATTGATGAAAGTGGTGTGTTGAAGTCTCCCACTATTATTCTGTGAGGTGCAATGTGTGCTTTGAGCTTTACTAAAGTTTCTTTAATGAATGTGGCTGCCCTTGCATTTGGAGCATAGATAATCAGAATTGAGAGTTCCTCTTGGAAGATTTTTACCTTTGATGAGTATGAAGTGCCCCTCCTTGTATTTTTTGATAACTTTGGGTTGGAAGTCGATTTTATTCGATATTAGAATGGCTACTCCAGCTTGTTTCTTCAGACCATTTGCTTGGAAAATTGTTTCCTAGCCTTTCATTCTGAGATAGCGTCTGTCTTTTTCCCTGAGATGGGTTTCCTATAAGCAGCAAAATGTTGGGTCCTGTTTGTGTAGCCAGTCTGCTAGTCTATGTCTTTTTATTGGGGAATTGAGTCAATTGATATTAAGAGATATTAAGGAAAAGTAATTGTTGCTTCCTATTATTTTTGCTGTTAGAATTGGCATTTTGTTCTTGTGGCTGTCTTCTTTTAGGTTTGTTGAAGGATTACTTTATTGCTTTTTCAAGGACATGGTTTCAGTTCTTGTATTGTTTTTTTTTTTTCTGTTATTATCCTTTGAAGGGCTGGATTCGTGGAAAGATAATGTGTGAATTTGGTTTTTTCATGGAATACTTTGTTTTCCCCATCTATGGTAATTTAAAGTTTGGCTGGTTATAGTAGCCTGGGCTGGCATTTGTGTTCTCTTAGTGTCTGTATAACATCTGTCCAGGATCTTCTGGCTTTCATAGTCTCTGGTGAAAAGTCTGGTGTAATTCTGATAGGCCTGCCTTTATATGTTATTTGACCTTTTTCCCTTACTGCTTTTAATATTCTATCTTTATTTAGTGCATTTTTGTTCTGATTATTATGTGTTGGGAGGAATTTCTTTTGTAATCCAGTCTATTTGGAGTGCTGTAGGCATCTTGTATGTTCATGGGCATGTCTTTCTTTAGGTTTGGGAAGTTTTCTTCTATAATTTTGTTGAAGATATTTGCTGGCCCTTTAAGTTGAGAATCTTCATTCTCATCTACTCCTATTATCCATAGGTTTGGTCTTTTCCTGGATGTTTTGAGTTAGGATCTTTTTGCATTTTGCATTTTCTTTGATTGTTGTACCGATGTTCTCTATGGAATCTTCTGCACCTGAGGTTCGCTCTTCCATCTCTTTTATTCTGTTGCTGATGCTTGCACCTATGGTTCCAGATTTCTTCCCTAGAGTTTCTATCTCCAGCGTTGCTTCACTTTGGGTTTTCTTTATTGTGTCTATTTCCCTTTTTATGTCTAGTATGGTTTTGTTCATTTCCATCACCTGTTTGGATGTGTTTTCCTGTTTTTCTTTAAGGACTTCTACCTGTTTGGTTGTGTTTTCCTGTTTTTCTTTAAAGACTTGTAACACTTTTTCAGTGTTCTCCTGTATTTCTTTAAGTGAGTTATTAAAATCCTTCTTGATGTCCTCTACCATCATCATGAGATATGCTTTTAAATCCTTGTCTAGCTTTTCGGGTGTGTTGGGGTGCCCAGGACTGGGTGGGGTGGAAGTGCTGCGTTCTGATGATGGTGAGTGGTCTTGGTTTCTGTTAGTAAGATTCTTATGTTTGCCTTTCGCCATCTGGTAATCTCTGGAGTTAGTTGTTATAGTTGTCTCTGGTTAGACATTGTTCCTCTCGTGATTCTGTTAGCCTCTATCAGCAGACCTGGGAGACTAGATCTCTCCTGAGTTTCAGTGGTTAGAGCACTCTCTGCAGGCAAGCTCTCCTCTTGCAGGGAAGGTGCACAGGTATCTGGCATTCGGACCTGCCTCCTGGCAGAAGATGAATGCTTGAAACAGGGCCTGTCCCAGAAGCTGTTAGCTTCTGTAGTCCACACTCTCACCTGTGCAGACTAATCTCGGAGGGATCCGGGAACCAACATGACTCCCCCAGGTGCTCCTGCAAAGCCCTCCCGGGCAGGGCGGTCACCTCTCCTCTGGCAGGGAAGGTGCCCGGATGTCTGGAGCTGGAAATGGGGTCTGCATCAGAAGCTCTGTGGCTTCTGCCTGTCCCAGAAGCAGTTAATTTCTGTAGTCCACACTCTCACCTGCGCAGACTAGTCTCTGTGGGATCTGGGAACCAAGGTGGCTCTCCTAGGTGCTCCCGACATTTCTTTTTAAAGCTCTCCATTTTGACCTGCCCAGTTATTACTTAAGCACACCAGTATGAATCAGGGAACTCTCAGAGTTCCATGAGAGAAGACAAAATCATGGTTGTAGGGTTAGGAGAAGATGTGATACAGCAAAGTTCCTGAGCTGGTGTGTTCTGTACCTTACCGTCCTTTGCCTACTGTAAGCTAATCTTCAAGAAGGTATAGTACAAAGGCAAAACCCTGTAACTCAGAGCTTCAAACAGGAGTATTGTGATTTGCAGACTGTAGATGTTAGGGCAATCCAATAAAATACAAGACACCAACTAAAGAAGAACAGCAGATCAGCAGATAGTCAATGTTTTTAGGATGAGTATATCTAAAATACTGTATATAGAATGCTTATATGGAAATAGTATTTTTCCTGTGGTGTGTGTGTGTGTGGTATTTCTATAAAATATGGGCATGTGTGTTCATGTACACACAGTGATATTTTGACATGTTAAATCATGCATGACCCTTGAAGATAATCTACATGTAAAAGCTTGAATCAAAACAAGAGTTCACATTTACAGAGGCAGAATAGATTTTCTTTTTATTTGTTTCTCAACAATTTCACATTTTTAGAGGCAGAAAGTGGAACGGTGGCTTCTAGAAGCTGAAGCAGGAACATGGGGTTATGGTTGAGAAGACATGGTAGGGATGACAAGCAGTTCTAGAGATGGATGGTGGTGAATGGTGGCACAGTAACCTGATCCACCTAAGGACACTGACCCCTTCATCCGTGAATATGAATCAGTGATATAGTCTATGTTACATATTCACAATAAAAATTCAAATTTCTGGCTTGAATTTGACACTTTACCTGTGTTTCCCTTTCACATCCAAGTTAGAACAGGGGCTTTCACTGAGGTTGCAGATCAGCATGCAAAGGTGGAACTATGGCTTCTGGCCCGCTTAAGAGTCCCTGTGGTCTATTTGAAAACCTAAGCTTTCCCCCTTATCTGTACCTAGGCTTCTAATTCAGTAGGAACATGAAACGGTGAGGTGCTTCCAGTTTTTTTTTTCTTTTTTTTTCCTATTATTCTTTTATTTTTGTTTTGTACTTCTTAGACAACAGATTGTTTTTCCATACTGTTCTAATATAGATGCAATTAATGGCCCAAGACTGAAGAGTTCATGCCAAGGAGTTGAGGCTTGGCACCATGAAGAGAACCTGTGAGAGGCTGTTGGTGAAGGCTAGTTACAAGAGAAGACAGCATTGTTTTGGACATGCCAGTACCATGAAATGACCTCTAAGAACAGCAGCAGCAGTGGAGTACAGGCAGCTGGAGCCTAGACGACAAACTGTGTGCTACAGAGGGCAAAGCTGGAGAAGTGACACAAGCCCTTAGAGGAGCCTAGAAGATGGTGAGTGGATCCCAGATATTGGAAGGTTGGAGCTTGATTTTGCTTTTGATTGTGACTGTGCCCTGATATTTTTTCCCTCTTGAAATAAGAAGGTATTTTAGTGGAGCCCACAGTTAAGAGAGTTTGAATTTTTTTTTTTTGATTTTTAATATTTTTATTACATATTATCCTCAATTACATTTCCAATGCTATCCCAAAAGTCCCCCATAGCGCCCCCCACTTCCTTACCCACCCATTCCCATTCTTTTGGCCCTGGCATTCCCCTATATTGGGGCATATAAGGTTTGCAAGTCCAATGGGCCTCTCTTTCCATTGATGGCCGACTAGGCCATCTTTCGATACATATGCAGCTAGAGACAAGAGCTCCAGGGTTCTGGTTAGTACATCATGTTGTTCCAACAATAGGGTTGCAGATCCCTTTAGCTCCTTGGGTACTTTCTCTAGCTTGTCCATTGGGAGCCCTGTGATACATCCAATAGCTGACTGTGAACATCCACTCCTGTGTTTGCTAGGCCCCGGCATCGTCTCACAAGAGACAGCTATATTTGGGTCCTTTCAGCAAAATCTTGCTAGTGTATGCAATGGTGTCAGCGTTTAGAAGCTGATTATGGGATGGATCCCTGGATACAGCAGTCTCTAAATGGTCCATCCTTTCATCACAGCTACGAACTTTGTCTCTGTAACTCCTTCCCTGGGTGTTTTGTTCCCAATTCTAAGAAGGTGCACAGTGTCCACTCTTTGGTCTTCATTCTTCTTGAGTTTCATGCGTTTATCAAATTGTATCTTATATCTTGGGTATCCTAAGTTTTGGGCTAATATCCACTTATCAGTGAATACATATTGTGTGAGTTCTTTTGTGATTGTGTTATTTCACTCAAGATGATGCCCTCCAGGTCCATCCATTTGGCTAGGAATTTCATAAATTCATTCTTTTTAATAGCTGAGTAGTACTCCATTGTGTAAATGTACCATAATTTCTGTATCCATTCCTCTGTTGAGGGACATCTGGGTTCTTTCCAGCTTCTGGCTATTATAAATAGGGCTGCTATGAACATAGTGGAGCATGTGTCCTTTTTACCGGTTGGGACATCTTCTGGATATATGCCCAGGAGAGGTATTGCTGGATCCTCCGGTAGTACTATGTCCAATTTTCTGAGGAACCGCCAGACTGATTTCCAGAGTGGTTGTACAAGCTTGCAATCCCACCAACAATGGAGGAGTGTTCCTCTTTCTCCACATCCTCGCCAGCATCTGCTGTCACCTGAATTTTTGATCTTAGCCATTCTGACTGGTGTGAGGTGGAATCTCAGGGTTGTTTTGATTTGCATTTCCCTGATGATTAAGGATGTTGAACATTTTTTCAGGTGTTTCTCTGCCATTCGGTATTCCTCAGGTGAGAATTCTTTGTTCAGTTCTGAGCCCCATTTTTTAATGGGGTTATTTGACTTTCTGGAGTCCACCTTCTTGAGTTCTTTATATATATTGGATATTAGTCCCTTATCTGATTTAGGATAGGTGAAGATCCTTTCCCAATCTGTTGGTGGTTTTTTTTGTCTTACTGATGGTGTCTTTAGCCTTGCAGAAGCTTTGTAGTTTCATGAGGTCCCACTTGTCAATTCTCGATCTTACAGCACAAGCCATTACTGTTCTATTCAGGAATTTTTCCCCTGTGCCCATATCTTCAAGGCTTTTCCCCACTTTCTCCTCTATAAGTTTCAGTGTCTCTGGTTTTATGTGAAGTTCCTTGATCCACTTAGACTTGACCTTAGTACAAGGAGATAGGAATGGATTGATTCGCATTCTTCTACATGTTAACAACCAGTTGTGCCAGCACCATTTGTTGAAAATGCTGTCTTTCTTCCACTGAATGTTTTTAGCTCCCTTGTCGAAGATCAAGTGACCATAGGTGTGTGGGTTCATTTCTGGGTCTTCAATTCTATTCCATTGGTCTATTTGTCTGTCACTATACCAGTACCATGCAGTTTTTATCACAATTGCTCTGTAGTAGAGCTTTAGGTCCGGCATGGTGATTCCACCAGAGGTTCTTTTATCCTTGAGAAGAGTTTTTGCTATCCTAGGTTTTTTGTTATTCCAGATGAATTTGCAGATTGCACTTTCTAATTCGTTGAAGAATTGATTTGGAATTTTGATGGGGATTGCATTGAATCTGTAGATTGCTTTTGGCAAGATAGCCATTTTTACAATGTTGATCCTGCCAATCCATGAGCATGGGAGATCTTTCCATCTTCTGAGATCTTCTATAATTTCTTTCTTCAGAGACTTGAAGTTTTTATTATACAGATCTTTCACTTCCTTAGTTAGAGTCACGCCAAGATATTTTATATTATTTGTGACTATTGAGAAGGGTGTTGTTTCCCTAATTTCTTTCTCAGCCTGTTTATTCTTTTTGTAGAGAAAGGCCATTGATTGGTTTGAGTTATTTTTATATCCAGCTACTTCACCGAAGCTGTTTATCAGGCTTAGGAGTTCTCTGGTGGAATTTTTAGGGTCACTTATATATACTATCATATCATCTGCAAAAAGTGATATTTTGACTTCATCTTTTCCAATTTGTATCCCTTTGATCTTCTTTTGTTGTCGAATTGCTCTGGCTAGGACTTCAAGTACAATGTTGAATAGGTATGGAGAAAGTGGACAGCCTTGTCTAGTCCCTGATTTTAGAGGGATTGTCTCAAGCTTCTGACCATTTACTTTGATGTTGGCTACTGGTTTGCTGTAGATTGCTTTTATCGTGTTTAGGTATGGGCCTTGAATTCTTGATCTTTCCAAGACTTTTATCATGAATGGGTGTTGGATCTTGTCAAATGCTTTTTCTGCATCTAACGAGATGACCATGTGGTTTTTGTCTTTGAGTTTGTTTATATACTGGATTATGTTGATGGATTTCTGTATATTGAACCATCCCTGCATCCCTGGGATGAAACCTACTTGGTCAGGATGGATGATTGTTTTGATGTGTTCTTGGATTCGGTTAGCAAGAACTTTATTGAGGATTTTTGCATCAATATTCATAAGGGATATTGGTCTGAAGTTTTCTATCTTTGTTGGGTCTTTTTGTGGTTTAAGTATCAGAGTAACTGTGGCTTCATAGAATGAGTTGGGTAGAGTACCTTTTGTTTCTATTTTGTGGAATAGTTTGTGAAGAACTGGGATTAGATCTTCTTTGAAGGTCTGATAGAACTCTGCACTAAACCCATCTGGTCCTGGGCTTTTTTTAGTTGGGAGACTATTAATGACTGCTTCTATTTCTTTGGGGGATATAGGGCTGTTTAGACCATTAACCTGATCTTGATTCAACTTTGGTACCTGGTATCTGTCTAGGAATTTCTCCATTTCATCCAGGTTCTCCAGTTTTGTTGAGTATAGCCTTTGGTAGAAGGATCTGATGGTGTTTTGGATGTCTTCAGGATCTGTTGTTATGTCTCCTTTTTCATTTCTGATTTTGTTAATTAGGATGCTTTCCCTGTGCCCTCTAGTGAGTCTGGATAAGGGTTTATCTATCTTGTTGATTTTCTCAAAGAACCAGCTCCTTGATTGGTTGATTCTTTGAATAGTTCTTCTTGTTTCCACTTGGTTGATTTCGCCCCTGAGTTTGATTATTTCCTGCTGTCTACTCCTCTTGGGTGAATTTGCTTCCTTTTGTTCTAGTGCTTTTAGGTATGTTGTCAAGCTGCTAATGTGTGCTCTCTCTAGTTTCCTTTTGGAGGCACTCAGAGCTATGAGTTTTCCTCTTAGAAATGCTTTCATTGCGTCCCATAAGTTTGGGTATGTTTTGGCTTCATTTTCATTGAACTCTAAAAAGTCCTTAATTTCTTTCTTTATTCCTTCCTTGACCAAGGTATCATTGAGAAGAGTGTTGTTCAGTTTCCACGTGAATGTTGGCTTTCTATTATTTATTTTGTTATTGAAGGTCAGCCTTAGTCCATGGTGATCTGATAGGATGCATGGGACAATTTCAATATTTTTGTATCTGTTGAGGCCTGTTTTGTGACCAATTATGTGGTCAATTTTGGAGAAAGTACCATGAGGTGCTGAAAAGAAGGTATATCATTTTGTTTTAGGATAGAATGTTCTGTAGATATCTGCCAGATCCATTTGATTCATAATTTCTGTTTGTTTCACTGTGTCCCTGTTTAGTTTCTGTTTCCATGATCTGTCCATTGGTGAAAGTGGTGTGTTGAAGTCTCCCACTATTATTGTATGAGGTGCAATATGTGCTTTGAGATTTACTAAAGTTTCTTTAATGAATGTGGCTGCCTTTGTATTTGGAGCATAGATATTCAGGATTGATAGTTCCTCTTGGAGGATTTTACCTTTGATGAGTATGAAGTGTCCCTCCCTGTCTTTTTTAATGACTTTGGGTTGGAAGTCAATCTTATCAGATATTAGAATGGCTACTCCAGCTTGTTTCTTCATACCATTTGCTTGGAAAATTGTTTTCCAGCCTTTCATTCTGAGGTAGTGTCTATCTTTTTCTCTGAGATGAGTTTCCTGTAAGCAGCAAAATGTTGGGTCTTGTTTGTGTAGCCAGTTTGTTAGTCTATGTCTTTTTATCAGGGAGTTGAGTCCATTGATATTAAGAGATATTAAGGAAAAGTAATTGTTGTTTCCTGTTATTTTTGTTGTTAAAGTTGGCATTTTGTTCTTGTGGCTGTCTTCTTTTAGGTTTGTTGAGGGATTACCTTCTTGTTGTTTCTAGGGCGTGGTTCCTGTCCTTGTATTGGTTTTTTCCTGTTATTATCCTTTGAAGGGCTGGATTCGTGGAGAGATAATGTGTGAATTTGGTTTTGTCGTGGAATACTTTGGTTTCTCCATCTATGTTAATTGAGAGTTTGGCTGGGTATAGTAGCCTGGGCTGGAATTTGTGTTCTTTTAGTGTCTGTATAACATCCGTCCAGGATCTTCTGGCTTTCATAGTCTCTGGTGAAAAATCTGGTGTAATTCTGATAGGCTTGCCTTTATATGTTACTTGGCCTTTTTCTCTTACTGCTTTTAGTATTCTATCTTTATTTAGAGCATTTGTTGTTCTGATTATTATGTGTCGGGAGGTATTTCTTTTCTGGTCCAGTCTATTTGGAGTTCTGTAGGCTTCTTGTATGTTCATGGGCATCTCTTTCTTTAGATTTGGGAAGTTTTCTTCTATAATTTTGTTGAAGATGTTTGCTGGTCCTTTGAGTTGAAAATCTTCATTCTCATCCACTCCTATTATCCGTAGGTTTGGTCTTCTCATTGTGTCCTGTATTTCTTGGATGTTTTGAGTTAGGATCTTTTTGCATTTTACATTTTCCTTGATTGTTGTGCCGATGTTCTCTATGGAATCTTCTGCACCTGAGATTCTCTCTTCCATCTCTTGTATTCTGTTGCTGATGCTCGTATCTATGGTTCCAGATTTCTTTCCTAGGGTTTCTATCTCCAGTGTTGCCTCATTTTGGGTTTTCTTTATTGTGTCTACTTCCCTTTTTAGGTCTAGTATGGTTTTGTTCATTTCCATCATCTGTTTGGATGTGTTTTCCTGTTTTTCTGTAAGGACTTCTACCTGTTTGATTATGTTATCCTGTTTTTCTTTAAGGATTTGTAACTCTTTAGCAGTGTTCTCCTGCAATTCTTTAAGGGATTTTTGTGCTTCCTCTTTAGTGTCTTCTGCCTGTTTAGCATTGTTCTCTTGTATTTCTTTAAGTGTGTTATTAAAGTCCTTCTTGAACTCCTCTACCATCATCAGGAGATATGCTTTTAGATCCGTGTCTAGATTTTCCGGTGTGTTGGGGTGCCCTGGACTGGGCGAAGTGGGGGTGCTGGGTTCTGATGATGGTGAGTGGTCTTGGTTTCTGTTAGTAAGATTATTACGTTTACCTTTCGCCATCTGGTAATCTCTGGGGTTAGTTGTTATCGTTGTCACTGTTTAAAGATTGGAGCAGAAGCCGTGTTCCACTCACCAGCAGTCTCAAAATCCTGCGGCGGGGGTCGTGGGTAGCTGACGGTACCCCGGTGCTGGTCCAGCCGGAAGAGGCCTGTGGTCCTACTCAGGCCGGTTTTCTGCTTCCCTAACTAATGCAGTCTCTGGTCCCACGTGCAATTGGATTGGAGCAGAAGCTGTGTTCCACTCACCAGAAGTCTTAAGATCCTGTGGCGGGTGTTGTGGGTAGCTGGCGAGTGTCAGCAGACCCTGCGCCCCAGCTGCCCCGGTGCTTTTCTGACCGGAAGAGGCTTGTGGCCCTATGTAGGCCGGATTTCTCTCTCCCCAACCAGAGCAGTCTCAGGTCCCGCGTGATTGGACTGGAGCAGAAGCTGTGTTCCACTCACCAGCAGTCCCAAAATCCTGCAGCGTGGGTCGTGGGTAGCTGGCAGGTGTCAGGCAACCCTGCGCTCCAGCTACCCCGGCGCTGATCCGGCCGGATGAGGCCTGTGGCCCTACTCAGGCTGGTTTCTGCTTCCCTAACTAATGCAGTCTCAGGTCCCGCGTGCAATTGGATTGGAGCAGAAGTTGTGTTCCACTCTCCAGAAGTCTTAAGATCCTGTGGCGGGTGTTGTGGGTAGCTGGCGATTGTCAGATGACCCTGCGCCCCAGCTGCCCCGGTGCTTTTCTCGCTTCCAGTTTTAATAAACTTCCTGAGTGCATGTCTAAGTGCAGCAAAGATTCATGAGAAGAACTTAGAAACTTCAACCAGGCTACCACTGAAATAATTAATGCATCTCTTGCACCCTCACTCAGTTCTCTCCCTGTTTCCCCTTCTGTAAGAAACAGCTTCAGAAGTTGTAAAGACAAAAAGTTCAAAGCCATTGAAATTCAACTCAGACAAGAGAGTCAAGAGGCTTAAATAAAATATGTCGAGGTGGATTTCCTGCTCTGGCATAGACTTTATTAATCCATTTTTTTTCTCTTTGTAATCTTTTAGCTTTCTTCTTGTATACTTTGCATATTTTCTCCCTGAAGTTTTCAGCCTTTACTTTGAACTTAGCTCTTTGAGAAATTCCGCCACACACAATATTGATCTTTGTCTTACTTGTCCCTTTTATTGGGGAAGAAAATGTAATTTCCCACTAGGTGTTAATCTGTAGATTAAAGGGGATTTCAAATAGTCTTCAGGGAGATGGTTTAGAAATTCATTACTGGCAGGAAGCATGCAAAGCAAACTTGTAGACTTTCAAAAGTCACTTTAAGGAAACAAGACAAAACTATGTCTACTTGCATTTCAGAACAACACACTGTCTCATTGTTTGGCATTCAAATATACAGTGAAAGTCAGTGCTAAGGACTCCCATCCCAGTAGGGTAATCAAAGTACACTGCCTACCATAGAAGATCTTCCTTTGTTTTATTCAGTGTTGCCCTGGGCTCTTTGCAAGGCTCATGAGGTCATTCTGGGAGTAAAAATTCCAGAGATACTGCTAATTCACCCATTCATCACTGCAAACACAGGAAAGCCCATTTATTAAGAGCTTAGATGACTCTGGGAGAACAAGCCTATCATATAACTGTTGATGCAAGTCAATGCCTGGAAAATAAATTTTTCTCTAGGGTATGTAGTGAGGGAACTGGAGAACATGTGGAGAAAGTTAGAGTGTCAATTTTGGGCACAGATTAGGTTTAAATTCTTCTCTGCCTTTATTAAGTGTAAAAGCACTTGCGTAGGTGATTTTAATAGAACTCTTAAGCCTCTTTATAAAAGACTGAGGCTCTTCACAGTGTGATCTGTAGCTGTGTCCACAAGAACAGAAAGGTGGCTGTACCCTACAATGATGCTAATAGTAATAACATTAATAATAATGATAGAGTAATAACACAACACATCTATTTTTAATATGTCCTGATGCATTCCATTTTTTGAGCTGGGTAGCTTTTGCCAAGCTTAATTATTTTATTATTATTATTATTATTATTATTATTATTATTATTATTACTGTTATTATTATATCCCCATCCAGTTATCATCACTTTATTACAGTTAGAGAGAAAGGTACATAATGAGAGTTAAGTAGAGTCATTAGAATGGCAGGTCCTTGAAAGCACAGATTTTTGTTCATATTCTGTTTTCTTCAGTGCTTGTTTTTTAAATATAACATTCGTTCTTCTCAGTGACCAGGATAGATACCAGTCCCCACAGTAGTGTGTAGCTCATTGTGCAAATAATATGCTTCAGCATCCAGTAAAGCACCTGCCTCAAATGAGATGGAAAGCCATTGGCTAGCCCCATCAATGTCTCCCATGCTAAGCTTATCTCATTGAGCAATCACTGCAGTAAGGTCATGCCAAGCACACAACTGAATGTTATACATTTACCAATTCATTTAGTCCTCACTGCTGTTCTGTGCAAGCAGTACCATGGTGTACTGTTTGGCTTTGTGTGTCCACTACATACAAGTTAGAGTCATCAAAGAGGAAGGAGCCTCTGTTGAGAAAATGCCTCCATGAGATCTACCTGCAAGGCATTTTCTCAGTTAGTGATTAATGGGGTGAGGGCTCAATTCATGGCAGATGGTGCTGTCCCTGGGCTGATGGTCCTGCTTTCTATAAGAAAGTAATGGGAGACAAGCCAGTAAGCAGCACTCCTCCATAGCATATGCATCAGCCTCTGGCTCCAAATTCCTGCCCTGCTTGAGTTCCTGTCCCTACTTCCTCCAAGGATGGACTATGATCTGGAAGTATAAGTCAAATAAACCCTTTCCTACCCAACTTGCTTTTTGGTTATATTGTTTCGTTGCTGTGATACAGGCCCTAACCAAGACACATAGGGAATCCGATTTTGCAGATATGGGCACAGAGACCTAGAGAGATTCTTTCTTCTCTAATCAAAGTGCATCCAACACTCAAAATCATATCTTTGTGTTGTCAACATTCATGTTCCTCATCAGGTACTAATGAATACTCTTATATTTGAGATTTCAACCCAAACAGAACTCAACAAACTCAAACATAGCTAAGCATTTATAGGAAAAGACTATGTAGTTATTTTCTCAGTCTAATCACAACTTGTTCCCTGTCCCCTCTTTTAGCTATTGATTTTTTTTAACTGAGCTCTGACTTCACCCTCTAGAATAATGGCTAAAATCCTTGGCATCACATTGTTTTCACTGCTGTGATAAAATACTAGACAAAAGCAACTTAAGGAGGGGAGGGTTTATTTAGACTCACAGTCTGCAGGCACAATCCATCATTATGAGGAAGGCATGCTGGCAAGAGCATGAGGCACCTTGTCACACTGTGTCGAGAGCCAGGAGAGTGATGGATGCTGGTGCTTAGCTAGAGTCCTCTGTTTTTATTTGGTACCCAGCCCAAGGATGGTGCCACTCACATTCAGGGTGGGGCTTCTTCAGTTTAGCTTCTCTAATACGTCCTCATAGACATGCCCAGGGGCATGTTTCCTAGGTGACTCTAAATTCAGTGAAGTTGACAGTGAATGCTGTCATATACAGTTATTCAAAGATCTTCACATTGGAGCCACAACTCACAAACCCCTTGTCACTGGGAATTAGCTATACTGAGTGAATAGACGTCTGACCTCCCAGTTCCCCCTCAAATTGCCAAGGTGAAATTTTGACTATTTCACATCTCTTGCTTCCTTCTTGATGATGAAATTGAGGAATGGGGACACTGGAGTCTTTGTTAGCATCAGGGGAGAGATGGCAAATTCCTAAGCTCTCAGTATTCATGTATTCTGGTAGCAATCAAGTTCATTCGCCTCCTCCACATTAACTCAAACAGTCTATAATGCAGGTTCTGTGCCCTAGAGTGCAATAAAGAGATGGCTAAAATATTATCCTTGCAATCTGCGTGCTTAGAGCTACTGTGGGAAACAGCTAAGGAATAGACTTTAAAAAAAAAAATACGTGTAAAAAACTGAACATGTAAAAAGAAATGTTCAAAAGCCACGGCAGAGTATGCTTTACACACTGCAGCAGATTCCACACACTGGAGTTCAGTTGTTGATTCACAATCCTTCATCTTAGGGCTGTGTTTTTAAAGCATATTCTGGGGAAGAGCCCATTAGTTCCAAGAATGATGGAATCAAAACCACCCAGAGAAACTTTCTTTTTTTTTTTTTTTTTTTTTTTTGGTTTTTCGAGACAGGGTTTCTCTGTATAGCCCGGGCTGTCCTGGAACTCACTTTGTAGACCAGGCTGGCCTCGAACTCAGAAATCCGCCTGCCTCTGCCTCCCGAGTGCTGGGATTAAAGGCGTGCGCCACCACGCCCGGCTCCAGAGAAACTTTCTGACCTTCACTCTGCTAACTGAATCTGCAATTCCAGCAAGGGAGCAAATTGTAACCAGAGGATTCCTCTTGTTTTGTAAGAAACGTTGTAGACATAAAGATATATTCTCCCTCATCTATCAAAAGCACCCATGCAAACATTGCCCACCCTTCTCCTCACTCACCTGGGCACGTCCTCCATCCTCACCCCTTCGGTCATGTCCATTCATTCATCCATTATTTTACTATGCCGATTAGGATGAGAAGAGTCTGAAATGACAGAGCTGGACATGTAATCAACATTTGATCTCATTACATTTCATTTATTTGATGTTGTAGTGAAGTCAGACTGCAATTGGAAGGGAGACCAGGTAGCTTACAATTGACACAAATCTCCCATGGATTGAAAGATGGAGAAATGCAGGCTTGAAGTGCCAGCAGCAGATCCAGTGTGTGGGAAAGGCCCACTGTTCGTTCCTGGTCACTTGCTGCAGCCTCTGGTCCTGCTAGGAAGCAACATTTTCACCCAGAGCACAGACCACACTCCCCTCAAACTCCTTCACGAGGACACTGAGTGCATTTGCCAAGCACAGCCCTTATGACTAAATCACTTCTCCAAACCCCATTCAACCAATTGATATAAATTTTGGGCCAACTCAAGCACTCAGAGCACGGTACCCTGTTCACTTATCATACATTGCTGGTAACTATGCTGAGCTCTGAGGATTCAGAATGGCTCTCAGGCCTGCTAGGGCAACTGGACAAACAGCTTAGTGCTAACATAGCAATAAGTGGGACATGAAAGTATAGCTCACTGAAGAGCCTTTGGAGCCGAGGCCTGGATGCTCCTGGGAGGTGGCACACTTGTTTGTTTTTAATAATCTGATTAAAGAAAAACATTTTAATAGAAAGGTTTGGGGCCAGGAAAATTGTGTGATCGTGCTAACATTTATTGCCTGTGTGATCTTTGACTTCTGTTTATTCTCTGGAATAGAGACTGTATCTCAATATGAATGGAAATGGATTCTCCATTAGGCTACTGTCAAGATCAAATACACAAAGGTTGTAAACACCGCTTTGCACAAAACATCTTGAACTGTGGGTGGTGACCTCCGATTCACCCACATAGCTGAACTGGGACTGTGGAAACTCTGGCAAGAGAAAAGAGTTTTGGAATATGCTATGATGAAAAATTCATTCACAATCAAATGCATAGGAGATCTGAGATGTTTGTGACTAATGTGCCTGTGTTGTCCCAGTGCTGTGTCTCTGAAGCCTTAGTTCTGTGCACTTTGACCTGTGCGTGCTCTCGTGTCACTCAATGCTGGTGAAGAGTGCCTGTAATTCCTCAGCTTAGACTCAAGTCTATTGAATTGCAGTGTTTTTACTGGACACACCAAGTTTCTGCTCTAATAGAAGCATAATGGTTTAATTAGAACAAAGATAATATTTTTCTAACATCATTCTTCAGAATAAAGCATCAAATTACCACATTGTCAGATCGTATTGCATTAGAATGTTTGGTTTAAAGATTCCTGTTTGACTTGAACTTCATAAACATCACTAAATTAATTTTGGCATGAGATTAGAACAGAATTTCTGGTTATTTCTGAAATGGCCTTAAATACACACCTACTATTGTGTACATGTATTTGAAACAAAGATATAGATTAAGTCTGAAAATGCTGACAATCGTTTGTACCCTGCAGAATCAAAAGTTTATTCCAGAATTAAATTCTTCTAAAATTTACTTTTATTTGAAATTATATGTATATGTTTTCTGCATAGGATGTGCTTGTGTGTATAGTGCCTATACTGTATGCTTATGGAACTCACAACTGCCTGTAACTGCAGCTCCTGGGTATCTGACTCCCTCTCCTTGCCTCTGTGAGCACGGCACACAGATACACATAAAACATTCTTGGGCCAAAATGAGCTGTGAGTGGGTATAGCTAAGGATTAGAAACTCATTACCTCATAGATGGTCAGTGAAGGCTACCTCCATTTTGTTAGTGACCCCACCACAAAACACTTCATCCCTGAAGACAATGGTTATCCTTGATATTTAGTAGACTAGAAGATTAGATTCTGATAACAGCTCGAGTTCTCTAGATTTATCAGTGAATGAATGACTTTCATTTCTTCCAAAGCCAATAAGCCTTTGCTCCCCTTGTCAAATGCAAGCTTTTCTGTGAATGTTCAGACTCAGTGGACTATGAAGTTCACTGGCTTCTGAGGTTGTTGGGACCAGTTAGCTAGAATATGAATTTTGAAGAACCAAACTGTTGATCCTGGCCAATGTAGCTACAGAGGCATTGTCAGTGGACTCTGCAGAACCAGCAGGATCTCCGAAGGAGGGTTCTAGCCTCCTGGAGAAACTGCTTCTTAGGAGGAAAGCCTCCTAAGATTCCTTGTGCTTGTGTAAACCTGGTGAGCTAAAAACACATTCACAAAGAGAAGTGTCTGGGCTTCTAGACCCACCTTTGTGGAATAATTGTGCCAGGAATATGGACAAATTTATTTCTTTTCTTGTAGCTTCTTTTCCATACACCAAGAAAAATTTCATCAAAAATCTGCTTTCAAATGGTAAGGTAAACCCTTAAGAGCTGGTAGTAGGTGGGAGAGGGGAGTGTATTATCCTGTGCACCTTCCCTTCTCCACTTCCATCTTTCCACATTCTGAGTTTCTGAGATGCGAACTACTTTGAAAGCTATCAGGTGAAATTATTTTAAGTTGCTCTCTAGTTCTTGGCTTGAGAAATTCAGTTCCCAGAGTTGTGATATTGACTGACTGATAGAAAGCAATCAAATCAATGCAAGTATTTTCAGGCTCACTTTTAGATGTAGAGAATGGCGCATCAGACTGCAGTGTGCAGTAGAATCATCTGTGGAACTGATTAACATGCAGATTGCAAGAGAACAGGCTTCTCCTTCCTTTTCTAAAGAGATCCAGGATGCTGGGAAAGCTGTGTGTGTGTGGGGGGGGGGTTAGGGGGCTGGCACTGCACCTTTCAAGAACACAGAGTCGGGGAAACAGAAACTTACCTCAGGAAGCTAGACCAACAAAGCTCTTACATTATGTTTTTTGTTATTTTGCCTATTTTGTTTGTTTTGGTTTTGAGAAATTTCATTAATGAGACTGAATTTTAAAATCTCTATGAATATGTACCAAAGGAACTTAGTGACCTTCTTATTTTCAGAAGAAATGAGTGGTCCGTGAATGTAAGGATAGGGGTCACAGTCTGTCAGCCAGTGTGTGTTGAGTTACATGCCAGTAATTTGATAAGCTCTTTACAGGCCTGTAAATAGCTGTTGTGAATGGGCTGTCTTAAGTGCAGTGGTTGAAACAACTAAAGCTGTTCTCTATATCGATAGGTCAGCATTTATACTGGCCTGTACGGGATGAAAATCAGGATGTCCCCAAAGCTGTTTCTATTCTGGAGATACTTGACGAGCTGGGTCCTTCTTCTTTTTCTGGTTTCTAGAGCTTGTCTGAATGAGACCCCTCTTCCTTCACCTTCCAGGACCCCCTGATTACATCAGACCAAACCAAAGCATCTGCCTTTCGGAGCTGTCCAGAGTGGTGAGAAAAGCTAAGCCAGAGGGCATTATGTTGGATTTCCCAGGAAGGAAGAGACAGGAGCATAGAGGACCAGAATGACAAACTAAAGTGAAGGAGATGAGAAAAGCATTGTGAGAGGAGAAAACATCTGGTGAGCAGCACAGTGATTTAGTTTAATATTGTGAGTTTAACAGATTTGTTCAAGAAAGGGAGAACTTGCCCCTTTCACCAAGTGCAGGAAGGCCCCCAGCTAGTAAATCATCTTAACCAAAATGCAAATAAGAGAGGAACCACTGGCAAGGGAAACTTCAAAACTGAAAACTAATGACAAAGATTGATGGTGAAATTGAAAAAAGCAAACAAACAGAGAACAGTGTGGAAATAAAATTCATTTGACATGCAACTACAGATGGAAGAAGGTTAACCAAGCCAGACCTCACTTTGAGCTGACAGAGGAGGAAGAATAGATTTAAACTGGCGTTGCATGGGGCCCTTTTAAGAACCAAGCCCCCTGCTGATGTCCTCTTGTTGCTGTTGTGGTTACCATGTGGCTGTTGTGCCATGAAGTGACCTGTGCAGCCAAGTGCCACAGAGTGAGTACTGACTTGAACTTCATTTTCGTTCATTACTAGCTGTCTGACCCCTCTCGAGTCATGCAATCTCTCAGAGCCCAGGGTTTTGTTATTTCTGACTCGCATTTATTAGGATTAGTGAAGTTAAGTGTGAGAACACACGTCAAGAGTTCGGCGAATTTTTGGCATGCATCGCAGCACATGTCAATTGACAGGCACACTGTGGCCCTTTTTCTTGTGTGCTGCCACCAGTCTTCCATTTCTTTTGCACCTTCCCATCTTGCATTAGTTCTGGCTACAAGGCCCTGTCAGTTGGCCCCTTTAGCCTAGTGAAATTTATCTGATGCTCTTTAGGACTATTCTCCCTATGACGCAATATCACACAGAGTCATTTGAAAAGTCTACGGAGCTTTCCAACTTCCTTGAGGATAGACGTCTGATCTTGTCAGCCTATCATTTGATGTCTTTTTGTTTATTTGTTTGTTTGTTTGACTGTAGCTTTGCTTTCCTACTCATGGTTTCAACATCAACTTTTGATTCCAGCCCAATGAACATATTTCTGATGAGGTCATTTCTGCCTCCAACCTGCTTCTTGACTTTCAGTTGGGTGGTTCTCACCTTCCACTGAATCCAGTCCTCTAGAGTATCTTCTACAAGTTGTTCTGTCTGTAGTGCTGTGGCATCTAACAAGGAGAAAAGACAAGATAGAAACTGATGGCGAGGCCACTATTGGCCAGGAGACTCCATCTGTACAGCAAGGTGTACCTGTGGGAGCTGGGGTGGGGAAGATTCTCAGAGGAGAGGGAAAGACAATGAGAAAGCATGATATTGTTACGCAAAGACAGCCTGGAAACTCTTAAAAGAGAAATTGAGTGGAGATGTAGAGAGTAGCAAGTGAGTATGAGGTGAGGCTAGGAAGGCAGATGTGCATAGAACCATGTACTTTAGACAGCCATAGGTGATGGAAGGCACTTCCAGGCAAACCAAGCAATTATCCCTGTGAAATCCATCCATCTGGTTCTCTTTCTACTACTTTGGTAGTGTTGGAAGTCCACCCTGACACAAATGGGAAATACTGAGCTATCACGTGGAGTGTAGTCAACCCAGACAGTCATCGTATTTCAGTGCAGTTGGTGTGAGAGATAAAGAAATCTTTGTTGTCTCAAGCTGCAGTGTTTTGGCGTTGGGAGGATATTTGTTATTGCAGAGTATGTGTGCTCCCACTGATACCCATATGCTTAGGGGTCTACATCCCTGGAGAAGGGTGACTGTATCTAAAGAAGAAAAAGACCAGCAAGAGCCAGGGAAGATTGTGATGTGATTGTGGCTCCTCTTAAACCCACAGTACGATTGCTTACACAAGGTAGGGCCTGTCAATGTCCATGGGAATGTGGGGGTGGGGTTGGGCTCAGGCCCAACAGTTAATGGTTACAGTTAACAGTTAAATGTTAAGGTTGCTAGGAGAAGAAAGCCATTTTTTTCCTGTGAATAACTTCTTATCGTGCTTCTGTAAGCAACTCAAATGAAATTCATCAAGTAAAAAAGACCAAAAAATTACATTGGAACTACGAGTGAAGAGGGAATGAGAGAACCAGAGAAGGAAACGGGGAGGCAAATATGATTAAAATATATTATATAGATGTATGAAAATATAATGAACCATATTGTAATACATAATTAAAACTGTTAGCTGGCCCTTCTCCTCTTCCCTACGCTTTCTTACATTTGTCCTGGAAACACTCTGGTTTGTGTCTGGACACCCTCCACGCTCAGAGATAGGAAATGTTTGCAGAGATATATGACTTCTTACTTGAAACTGCCGAGGTTGGAGTCTGAGGCATGACTTTGTTTCCTGGGTCGTTAGGTACAGAACACGTTGTGTTGTCTTTAGTGGCGGCCTAAGCATTGCAGAAGAGCTGGCCTCTCCACTGTCGTGGGTGACTGAGAAATAGAACTGGTTTTGGCACTGTGGTCTGACCTGATGATTTTTCTGGGCCTGGGGTAAGGGTGCCAGAATTTTTTACGCTTTGCTAATTCCTTAGGCGGAGCCTCGGCCAAGCTAATTTTGTTTTGAAAGGCAGCATAGAATTGCATGCAATAGTTCATATTGGGACCACTCAGGATCGGCTCTGCCAAGTAGGGGAGTATTTCATGTCAAATTGCACATCAAATGCAGGTGGAAGGGAGAATGATGCTCAAGGGACAACTTCCCCCTTACCCTGAATTTCCAGTGCTGTAAACAAATCTGGAGCCTTTGGCTCCATGTTCGCAATTAGACTGCTCTCTTGTGGACAATTAACCAAGAGTCAATTTTTGAACCTCAGGGTGATTGAACTTCCTTTGACCTGACCTGGGGTATAGAGTACTTTTAACCTGCAGGTACCCCTGGGGGGGATTTCTAGAAAACCTCACTATAGTACATTTCTTAGCTAGCATAGTTTTTCTACTTACAATTCTCTTGAGAGTTGTAGCTAGCCATCCTTCAACAGTTACTTACCCTTGTCCAGAAACTATCCTGGATGCCCACATCTATGTGTTAGGTTGCCTGTACACTCGTCTTCCATGGCACCTTGGGCCTCTTACTCTTGTGTCATTTGTTACACTTTGGTATAAGTACCAAGATGGAGCTGCCAGCATGCCAATTTGTGTTGTATTCTATTCTGGAAGTTTGTGCACAGTCTTTCACCCAACACCCACACCAGCCCAGAAAGGTGGCTGCTGCTTGTCCAAGGTCAGTGTCATGTTTTTACTCAAGGTCATATAGCAGATGGCACTTTAGAGTCAAAGGAAGACACTTGCAGCCAGGTGAGTCTCCCCATGATTCCTTGGCCCCATGTAGTTAGGGCCCATTATGTGCCTTTCTTTGTGACTTGAGTGCTCAGTATCAGTGCTGGCATATTGTGTACTCTTGAGCAGACTAGTAGATCTACTAACAATGTAATCTACACACAGGCCATCTCTTATGAGGCTAAGATTTGTGCAAGAGTAGGGTCCAGGGTTTTAGGTAATTGCCTTAGAAAAGTACAATTCACAGGCAGTTGAAAGAACAACCACAACAGTGAGGATGCTCAAAACATGCCGGGCTCCCTTAGAAGCATAAGGATTAAAGCTGGTAATAGTCATTACAGCCCCATGAGTCAGTTTCTTGTGTATCTATTTCACATGGTAGGACCTTGAGACACATGTGAGGAAACTTGTGCAAGTCTACATGAAAGAAAGTTATAGATCAGATTTGTGATCCTACCTAGTCTGTAAATAGTAAATATGTATCATGACTGTCATGGTGAATGAAAAAACCAATGTGTGGCTTTGGATATTTGGCTTGCTACCAGCATAGCTTCCTCTGTAGGAAGGACCATGGTGCTTAAGACTGGCTGACATGTGATGTGGCCTCCGGGGCCCTTTTCCACTCGGACAGCTGTGGTTTCTATAGGACTTCTGTGTAGCTTCTGTGCTAGACCATCATGGCCCACAGAACCTTCCTTAACAATCTGCTAATGGAGAAGAGGACTGACTCCCAGACATCACACAGACCACTGATATATGGCACCAGAAGCACAGTCCTCAGAGCAGTGCGAGAAAATGGCTTTCTTACACAGCTGTCACTCATCTCTCTCATCATTATGAAATGACAGCTGAGAAAATAAACTCAAAGGAGGAAACAGTTCACTTCAGTTTGCATGTTCAGAGGCTGTGGTCCCTCCTCAGTTAACCAAATTGTTCTCAAGCCAATGGCAAGGCAGAAGCCATATGGTGGAAGGGCAGGGTGTAGAAAAGCTGGTCATATCCCTGTAGCCAGGAAGCAGAAATAAACAGAAGGAAAGGGCAGTAGACAAGATCCATCTTCAAAGACACACCCCCAAGTGAGTTACTCCTTTCAAACCTCACCTCCTCCTTTCTATAATGATGCCATCCATTTATGAATCTAGCAACAGCTTCATCATCTCTTCACTGCTTAATGGATCCGCCATCCACTAACCAAGTCAGCTCATGCAGACCCATTGGCTTTAGGGAGACATTTCCTATCCAAATCACAGCAGCAGTAAAAAAGGGAGGCAACTTTTCTTGTGCCCTTCATATGCGCCAAGCATTGCAGAGGCCTGTGCAGATCTGTTTCCCTTCATCCTCAAGCCTAGAAGAGCTGAAGATCTCATTTCAGATAAAGCAGCACCGACTTAAATTCATTTGCCTGAGCTTGAGCAGTCAATATAGATCTGAGGCAAAGATTGGGAGAACGTCTGCATTATCCGCAGTCTCGTTAATTTCCAGAGTGGAACTATTATTTGGTTTGAGACAAACGTCTTAAGATTGTGTTTTCCATAATAAGGGACACATCACAGTAAAACCAAATCAGTGCTTCTGGAATAATAAGGGAGACCCACTCCTTCCCTTCCTGATTCCTATGAGGAACTAAATACAACATAAGCTAAACACTCTTAAAGATCATGAATTACCATTCTTCACTTAATCTGGATACTGAATTCATCTCAAATCCTGATGGGAGGAAGTGATTTCCTTCATAAGGGACAGCAGCACATGGTTCAGGAAAGCTCAGCCCATGATGTAATGCTTACCTTCTCTCCGAAGAATCTCTCTCCTAGTCTGAAGTTGCTCAGGGTCCTTAGGGATCCAGCAGCACTTTCAGGGTGTGATTTCAACCACTTTTCCTCCTTGGAGGCCCTCTTCACTTGTCTGCACAATATGGTGACGTGTGGATGCTGGCATGCAGTATCTTTCTTTACAGAGCCCATGGCTCTTTCCCTGCAGTTGTTTCTGACTCTCCTTGTAGAGATCCATATTTCTAGGATGAGCTGACGGGCTCTGGCATTTACCCAGAATGAACAGAACTTGCAAAGCACTATAAATTCCTATTTTGATGGGGCATTTTCTCAAGAGCATAACAGTCTGAAGAGAAGGTATAGATGTGGGAGGTAGATTTAGCCATGTGAGAAGTGAGTTGTTCTGGGTACCATCTCTAACCTGCAAACCAAAAGATAAGCGGAGGTTTTCCCTGGTGTTGGTAGGCTGGGTCATGTCTCCATTTAGGGGGCTGCTGAATCACTGAGAGAAGTACTCCCTGGAAAGGAAGCCGGAAGCTGGAGAGAAGTTTCTTCTCCACCTCACCCATGATTTATTGGTTAAAGGTTATCTTTCCAAATCACTTAACTTCTTCCTATCTCAGTTTCCTCTGCTGTTAAAAAGAGAGTATTTCATCATTTCTCTTGAGCACCTACAGGATGTTGTTAAAGATCAAATTAGTTTAAGATTGGAAACATTCTGTGGCTTGGGGATACTAAAATATATCACTAAGTCTTTGCTTAAATATTGAATCCACCATACCTGCCAGATGCAAAGTCTTAGGCTAAGCACTGAGTCATTATCACAATGATATTTTATGCATTATCACAATGATATCTTTAAATATGTCTAGCTCAATCTTCTGTTTGGCTCTCACTTGCTGATGGGAATTCAAGGCTCCGAATGACGCCATCTCCATCCTTTGCTTTTGTTTAATTACAAGGCTAACCTGGATAATAGAAAATCCCTCCTAAACCATCAATCATACATGACAGCCTGGGCTGGCTTCTTCAACCTTAAGTTTCCATTTCAATGAAGCTTGGCTCATATCAGAGAGATGTCAGGGAATAAAGCCATCATGAGAAAGTTAATTGTTGACTTTCACCAGTGGCAAACTTACACACACACACACAGAGTCCCTCCTTTCTGTCCTGATTTTTTTTTCTGAGAGACTGGTCTCAGAACTTCATCTGCACATGCATGCTATTTATGGGAACCTCTCCTACTGACATGGCGTCCCTCCTCAAACTCAATATACCACAGCTGTGAGCATGCTCATTGATAACAGTGCTCTAGTTACTCAAGGAAGCCACTGTGTGGTATAACCTGCTTCATCTCAGACCTACTTCAAAAGATTGAGTACTAAAAAGGGCCCCACCCAGGTTAGCATCATAACTTGCTATATCCCATGGAAGATGTCAGAGGGAGTCTCATCACTCCCTAGTGGGCTACATAAAACTTCTTGAAATCTACACACCATAAATTTGGTAACATCTTCACCCATCCAGTTCCACTTATGCTTTCAGCCCTGGTCTGAATAGTGTGGTGACTGACCTCAGAGTTCTGGGTAAAGCTTTGCCTCTGAGACTGAATCTCTCGCAGACTGCATTCCAAAGTCACAGCTCTGGCTCCAACAGCTCCTCAGCGAGGCAGTTGCTCATTTACTTAGGCCTGTCAGGAAGGAAACAGCTCCTGAGAGAATGAGATCCATTTCGTGCCTTCCCATAAGACTGCAGGCCAGGACTGCAGCATGTCACCAGCTCTGCAAACATTGAAGAAAAGAAAATAGTGCTCCCAGATCTGTGAAGAAACTATATGCATTGCTTCAAAAATTGCTGGACTACCAACAGACACATTTCTATGAGGTTTTATGCCCTACCTGCTCTGTGGGCACAGGGCTCAAAGCACTCATATCTCTGTTTTATTTACCACCAAGATGATGTCTGAAGTGTTCAGGAAACAGGTGAAAACCTCTTTAGGAAAGAAACTTGTTTGTGATTGAGTATCCTGTGGCCTTGTTTTCCTTGCCACATATGCTCACTGGCTGAGCTCTATATCTTACTCCACTAAATTCATTACTGGAAACATAGGTATACTAACAAGGACATAGTTTGATGATCCATAACTGGGCTGACTTACTGGGAATTTTATCATCCTGATGGTTGTCCAACGGCATTATCAGATTGCCTTGGCTTCCTAGTCAAGGTCAAATCAAATGATGACACTAGACAGATGTTAGGTCACATTCTTGGTTTAGCACTAAGCGCTGTTTGTCTGTGCTCCTGTTTGGATATTAACTTATTCATCTGTGACCCAAGACTAATCAATCGTTTTAAAGCAGTAGTTCTCTCCCTTCCCAGTGCTTTGACCCTTTAATACAGTTCCTCATGGTGTGGTGACCCCCACCATAGAATTATTTTTGTTGCTTCTTCATAATGGTAATTTTGTTTTGGATCATAATATAAATATCTGTATTTTCCAGTGGTCTTTGGTAACCCCTGTGAAAGGGGTTTTTAACCACAAAAGGGGTCACAACCCAAAGGTTGAGAAATGCTGCTTTAAAGGGTTGAAGGGAGATGCCAACAAGAGGCCCTTGGGAAATCATGAACGTAGGATATGCTGTGGTGCTGTAGTCTGAATCCATTTCTAATATTTGACTCCCGACACTTGAAGTTTCAACTTTTTTACTGTTTGCTTCTCATCTGTGTAGGCTGAGGAGAAACAAAAGAAGGAGGCCATCCTTCTTTTAGAGATGAAAGGAAATATGAATCATAAAAACCACAGTAAAATCTTCTGGCCAATTTTCATTCTGTCCATCGATTTTGACCTTCAGACCAGCTTGTGACTGTGTGCTCTCAAAAGGCTGAACTTTTTCTAACTTTATGGTGTGTTTTGTGTGTGTCTGTGTCATGTGTGTATCATGTTTTTTTTCTAATATAAAAATACACTTTGGATGGGTGGGGCCTTCTTATTTCTGAATAACAAATGTTCTAGCCATCACCATCATAATCACCATTTAGAAGATGAAACTTTTGGCTCTTAACTCAAGATCTTCTCAGATGATATTTGACCTGAGTTCATATATTCATAGTCCCATGGAAGGGAAGTAGGTATGATGCCAAATAGATGGTAGCATTTTCAAAAAGACAAAGGGGCTAGGGGCATTGATGAAGAATAGGGCTCATTCCCTCCAATGCGTCTATCCTAGGCTGCTAATTCTATGTGAACATTAATGGTCACATAAAAATATACTCAATCCAGTGCAGGAGAGCCACATGCTATATACACCCAATTCATAGTAAAGACCACCTCTGTCTTTCCAAGCAGTACCTATATAGACATGAAAGAGATGTATTATGCTGACTTGCAAACTGCAGCTCCTTGGCTTAAAAACACAAAATCAAAACCCCACAGTTCTGTGATGTAACGTATTGCCCTTCCCTTAGAAATGTTCTGTGTATGAATGTGGAGATGCCTTAGATGGCTGGCATCTAAAAAAACGCATGTTCTGGAGGTCATGTCAGATGCAGCAGAAGGTTTCTTTACTTCCTTTCTGGGCCAATCCTTTATTCTATTTGCAGAAGGAGGGTGTAGACATGTCAATCATAGAGGTCATGTTTACCACAAACCACAGAGCATATCTATCTATCATCTATCTATCTATCTATCTATCTATCTATCTATCTATCTATCTATCTATCCATCTATCTATCTATCTATCCATCCATACAGTGTGTGAATGGGGAAGTAGATTTTCTTGTACTACTCAGTGAGTGCAAGAGTAGTTTGACAATTGCCTTGGGTAGTCAAATTTTGGTGAAGTCGTGAATTTATTCCAGGTTGCTTGCTTCAAGTAGAAAACAATGAAATTTAGAAACGGGCAGGGATGTGATAAGAGATGAACGATCAAGGGGAAGCAGAGCTTGGGAACCTGTGGGAAGCCATCTGAAGGAGCGAAGTAAAGCCGAGGCTGTGATCAAGGTGAACTGCTGGAAGCTTGCTTAACTCACATTCCACACGGTCTCCTCGATGCAGGCTGCATGCACTTTTCTGTTTAAAGACAACTGGACAATTTGCATTGCATTTTCTCAGACAGTTGATACACAGCAAGGGCATATTGACAACTTAGAAGGAGCCATCTCAGATGAGGGTGAGAACCAAATGCACTGGTCCTTACAAAGTTGCCAGGAGAATATTTCTGATTTTTGTTTGTTTGTTTCTTCTCCAGAATTTGGACATTGAAACATTCTATGATTGTTTTTAATCTGCTCCACATGATCCGAACACACAGTGAATACGATTCTGCTTGCCAGACAATGTTTTCCCAATTCATTTGTTGTTGAAACCAAAGGGATATAATTTATGATTTTCGCTAATTCATCCCAGTTATGAGGTGCTTTTATAAACTTTCTTACACAGAGGGAAGGTGATGGGGCTCAGAGGAGATGAGCCAAAGGGTCTGAAAGTGGGATTGTGTGTGCTCGTGTTTGTGTGCAGACACATGACTTTGGAAACAATGAGATAAGAGATGGAGTGTTCCAAACAGCCAAGTGCACTCTGCAGGGACCTTCCAGAGTGAGTCAACATTTTCTGCAAACCGTGATGACCTGTTAGTCCAGAGGGATCTGGAGACAGGTGCATGAGGGAAAGTCCCGGGGTGGAGTGACTAAGTGCAGGAAACAAGCTCTCTGGGGCATTAAAGACAGAGCTTTGTCTTGGTAATGACAAAAATAACATAATCTGGTCACCTAGCACCCTTTCAAGAACTTGGCAAGAACTTGGCTTCTATACAAAATTCTTTCTGTAGTAAGTAAGTCAGTAAGTAACTAAGACTGCTGTCCATTTTGCAGGACTTTATTTTCTGTTGTGTGTTATCATGACAATAGTTGTTAATAAAAGTTGATTCTTTCTTTCCCCCTCAAAATATTTTTCCCTTAGCAGTGAGAGGAAACCATGGGAAGGAGGGAACAATGCACACAATTTATGCAGTGAGCAGCTTAGAGGTTGTTTTTAACAGTTGCTGTTTAAGTATTCCTCCACCGCTCAGAAGAGGTCTGTGTGCACAGCTTCTGTATCTTCTCCTCTGGACCGCCTTTCTTACCCCCTCTCCTGGCTTCATGTTTAACAGCTAACTGAGGGTCTACTACTACATGTTAAACTGTGATCCGAAGCTAAAGGTTTTTAGTTATAGATGACTGAGGACCCAGTTCGGTTTTTCAAGTAGCTGGAGGAGGAAAGAAAGGCACCAGAACAAAATAAGTCACCTCCATTGCTCAATAACAGGGGCAGCATGCTACAGGTCAGAATCATGGCCATCACTGGCTTTCCCTGCGACCTCCGCCATGTTACTGGATTTCTTCTTCAGGTACTCATTTTTATTTTGTTATTTGTTTTGATTGTTTGTTTAATCTAGTTTCTTCTTCTTGTTTGATCTTTTTTTACAGTCCAGTCATTATCCTCTTCCTGATCCACCCTCTGACTGTTTCTCATCCTATACCTACTCCCCCTTCTCCAAGAGGATGTCCCCATCCCCCACCCCACCCCACCAGACTGTCCTACTCCCTGGGGCCTCAAGTATCTCAAGGGTTAGGTGTGTCTTCTCTCACTGAGCTCCCACCAGGCAGTCTTCTGCTGTATGTCTGGGGGCCTCCTACCAGTTGGTGTATGCTGCCTGGTTGGTGGCTCAGTGTCTGAGAGATGTCCAGGGTCCAGGTTAGTTGAGACTGCTGGTCTTCCTATGGGGTGTCTCCTGTTGTTCATGATCATCCTCAGCTTTGTGACAAGTTCAAGGCCAGCCAGAATATGTGAGACTCTGAATTAGAAACAAACAAACAAACAAAATAATGAAGTCTAAATAACTTTGGAATATTGGGCACCCTTCTTAATCAGTCTTTAATCAGTCTTTCAGCTTATGGATCAGCAACTTTAATCCAAACTGAACAGTTATTCTAAAAGAATCTGGCTTGCTCAGGGTCAGCACTGATGTCTAAACTGAGAACCACAAGAGAAACCCTCAACCATAATTTCTTCCCAATAGAAAAATTCCATATCCTTGAAACAATGTTTATTTTTATTTCAAATGATACAATAAATTTGTTTTTAAAATGCTGAACAATTTATTTTATTTCCTAATTGTATGTATGTAGGTACATGTGAAAGGAGGTATCTATGAAGGAAAGCTCTTGAATCTCCTGGAGCTGGAGTGACAGGGGCTTGGGACTTACTGGTTGCAACCCAGGTCCTCTGTAAGAGCAGTAACGTGCTATTAGCTGCAGAGCAATCTCTCCAACCCTGTGCCTTTAGTTTCCCTGACAAGTTTATTCTTCTATTTCAATCCAATAGACGGCTTTTTTTTTTCTCTCCTTGATATCTCCTTAAATGACATTATGCCCGAGGCTTCATCTGTGTGGTCTGCATATTGATGACTGAGATGTTTATACCAAGCAGAGTTTCCTTTCCAGCTTTTCACAAGAGTTATTCAAAGACAACTTATACTCACTGTGTGCAAATACGGTCTCTCTTCTGTGTTCCAGTCTAAGACTCTGCTGAGATCATGTTCTCTTTCATAAAAGCATTCCGACCACTTTGGAGGCTGAGGGCTAGGATTTTTCTGGTTCGATATCTTGTTGTTCTCACTCTCTGAAATGTTTATCAGTGTGATGATGTTGTCAAGAAGTGCCTGCCTTCTCCACATACAAAACATGAAAATGGTAACAAGTGGAATAAGTTTTGTGGCTGACAAGAGGGAGAAAACGGTTTATGACTTAGACATTTTAGTTCTGTGAAAGTGGAGTACATTCAAATTTTTTTAATGAAATCTGCTGTTGTTCCTCTTTAAAAACTCAGAGAACTTATCAGCTACATGTAAGAACCGTGGCAGGAATGGCTGAAGAGCAGTCATTGGAAATGTCTGGGTCCCGTTAACATTTATTCATTATTATTTTTAATTTAATTGTTGCCCGCCGCTTTTGTTCCCCCTGGTAAGAACACACTCAGGGCAACCGGAATCTTCTGCGGCACAAGCTTTATTGCTTACCCCATCAGGAGCCAGTGGAGAAGAGAGCCAGAGAGAGAGAGAGATGGCGGAGCCCCCTCCCTTTTATGGAGGACTGTCCTCTGCCTCGGACGTGTCACTCCCTGATTGGCTGCAGCCCATCAGCCAGAGTTGTCGTCACAGGAAAGGCAGAGCACATGGGGTGGGAAACTACCCCAGCGCATGTGCAGATGGTTTGTTTATTACTTAGAACACAGGTGTCAGTGCCATCTTATAATGGCGAATGTGAGGACGGCTCCTTACATCTCCCCCTTTTCTTTTATTTAAGAGCAATAGGCCACCCATAATAATGAGAGTGGAGATAGAGGTCAAATCCCCAGTGTGTAAAATAGGGGCTTTACACAAAACCTCCTCCCAGGCTCATCACCCGAAGGGGTCTTGGTCTGCTCCCGTGTCGTTTTTCCTGGGGGAAGGACACTTGGACACTCAACCTTCTTGAAAGATGACATGTCTCCCTAGAATAGGCTCATATATGCCACAGAGCCCTTCTACTGCAGTGCTTAGCCATGCAACTCTCTCGGGCTGCTGAAGCACACTCACTCTATCCCGTGCAATGAGACTAGCCTCGTGGGGTGCAAGAGCTGAGTGGCCAGCGACCTATTGCTTAAGCATAGATAACCATATATCAGGGGAAGCACCATGTTCTAGTGCTGCAAGCGCCTGGGAAATAACCACCATGTCTCTCCTAATTTGGGCCTTAAGCTTACAGACCAATCAGAGAAGCAACACTAATCCACAGCAAAGAACAGCTCCAAATAATTCCACCCCCACCCATTCTTTAAAGAAGGAAAATGTTGAAAAGATAGTCCTTAGGTCAGGGACAGGTCCAAGTGCGTGGGGCAAGTCTCAATTTTCAAAGGGTCTGTTCAAATTTAGCCGTCCAATTCTGTATCTCCCAACGCTGCTTTCCCTTTGCTGTTGTCGCCCTGGGCATCACCATGATGAGGGACATCTGGATTTTTCCGGTGAGTCTTTCTGGTATCCAAAATGGGTTGTCTTCATTCTGTGGAAAAACACAAACAGCTCCCCTGGATCTTATCAAAATAGGATCCGGGCCTTTCCATTTGTTATTTAAAACATCTTTCCATTTAACCATCTCTTTGGGCCTATCTGGCTCTGAACAATGACGTTCAGCCGCTGTATCTTTGTTAATTGTCCAGTGGCTTCACCTGTTCGGGAGAGCGCCTTCCAGGCCTTAATAGCCGTGGAGGAAATTTGGGCATAAGCTCCCCAGTGATAATTTGTTTGATCAGCAGTATAAGCTCCCTGACCCGTTAACAGGTCAAAGGTCCAATCTCTCTGCTCTGGAGTCAAAGCGGCAGCATTTGCTCGGGCCTGCGTTTGTGCAGCCTCTTGCCATAGAGCTCTCCATTCCATATATTTGCCCGCACTGGGGAGAGCGGCTTTTGCAATCATTTGCCAGTCGGCAGGAGTTAATGCCTCGCCAGCAAGCCTGCCTAACTGCACCAAGGTGAAATTAGCATTGGCTCCATATTTACGAACCAACTTAGCAAGCTCTTTAACCTGTAAATACTCTACTGGAGCGTGGACATGCCCACCCTCGGCTCCTTCAAAGACCGGAAATGCCTGTTGTATCTTCCTTTGTGCCTCTCTTGAAATGAACGAGTCCACGCACTGCCTCTCTGCACAGGGCTGACGCACTACGCAGGGCGGGGGCTCCGCATAGGGCGGAGGTGCACTATGACTTTGAAGCCAACTGCCCGGAGGTCGAGCAGTAAGCTGGCCTTTGCCAGCCGCTTTTGGCTTTTTTCTTGACTTATAAGCTCGCATTTCTCTCTCATAACGAGCTGCTCCCTCCTCTAAGTCTGTTTCTTCAGAAGGGCTAATTTCTTTATCTGATTCACAGCTACTAAGAACTGGCTCTTTAAACTCATCTCTTTTCTCCTCTTTCCTTCTAATCTCTCCCCAGGTATTTTTCCCTGACATTAACTTTTCTTTTTTCCTTTGTTTTTTCTCCTCTTTCCTTCTAATCTCTCCCCAGGTATTCTTCCCTGACATTAACTTTTCCTCGGGTTCAAGACCCGTGGAAAGGCCTGTATACTTATTTGGCGCGCCATGCTTTCTCTTTTTTCCTGCTCTCTCTCCCCGCTTTACTTCTGATAGACTGTCTTGAATTTTGTCCAGAATTCTCCACCCTGCCTTAACCACTTGTTGACATGTGAAAAGAAATAAAAGGGCTTTTAACACTAGAGAAAGTTCAAGACCAGACATACCTTGTAAAGCTGTAACGAACGCGCATCTGTTCCCCAGCTGAAGAGTTCTGAACCCACGCCGGATCCTTCTCAACAGTCTGTTTTGTGGGAACACTTCATTACCACAGTTCCCCAGCTGAAGAGTTCTGAATCCACACCGGATCCTTCTCAACAGTCTGTTTTCCGGGAACACTTCATTAACCGCTCCTTCCCCGTGATGTAGTAGCTCCCGGGTTTCAGCACCATTTGTTGCCCGCCGCTTTTGTTCCCCCTGGTAAGAACACACTCAGGGCAACCGGAATCTTCTGCGGCACAAGCTTTATTGCTTACCCCATCAGGAGCCAGTGGAGAAGAGAGCCAGAGAGAGAGAGAGATGGCGGAGCCCCCTCCCTTTTATGGAGGACTGTCCTCCGCCTCGGACATGTCACTCCCTGATTGGCTGCAGCCCATCAGCCAGAGTTGTCGTCATGGGAAAGGCAGAGCACATGGGGTGGGAAACTACCCCAGCGCATGTGCAGATGGTTTGTTTATTACTTAGAACACAGGTGTCAGTGCCATCTTATAATGGCGAATGTGAGGACGGCTCCTTACATTTAATTTTTGAAAATTATATATGTAATATATCTACCCATCACTACCCTTCCCTCCCCAACTCCTCCCATGCCTCCCACTCTCTTTCAAATTTATGACTTTTTCCTTAATTATTATGATTAACACACACACACTGTTGAGTCCATTTAATGTTGTTTATGGCCGTATATATATTTAGGATTGACCATTAGGGACTGGATAATCTATCATTCTTCATTCCTAAAGAAGACCGATTCTTTTGTTCTCAGCCAGCATTCATAGTCTGTATCTTTTCATCTATGGGTGGGGCCTTGTGACACTGTTCCTCAGACACACTAGCATGTCATCTGGTGTCGACATTGTGCAAATCTTGTTTAGGTCACCATATTACCCATTTCATGTGTGCAACGTCCCTGTCCCATGCATAGAAGACACTATCTCATGGCAGACATCCGAGTACGCTGGTGCCTTACAGTCTTTTACTCTTACAAGTCCTCTTCCTTGATGTCCCCTGAGACTTGCATGCAGGGGTTGCCTTATTCATTATCAGTTAGGATTGGACACCCCCTGGTCAGTTGCATTCTACATTGTGCCAGTTTGGGGTCTGCACAATGGTCTGCAAAACAAGCTTCTTTAATGAGGTGTGAGAGCTACACTTATCTGCAGGCAGAAGGATAAATCATTAGACTGAAGTTAGAACCCATACTGGTTTAGGAAAATGGCAGTAGTAGCTTCTCCTCTAGGGTCCATGACCTCACATGCCATGGGTAGCTGGCTAGGTTTATAGAACTAGGAATAAGTTACCTCCTATTGGTTGCTCCTTAAGACCAATTAGATAAGTATTGGTTACTCCCAAGATACAAGTGCAACCATTTTACCCTATGGTAGTTTACCATGATGGTGGTTGTGGTTCATAGACTTTAAATCCTCACTACCATTGCCCACTTTTTGCCTTCCAGTACTGTGCGACTAACCACGAGGGGGAAGCTTCCAGGCCAGTTCCAGTCAGATTCCTCCAGATCCTGTGTATAAAGTGGGTTAATGCCTACAGCAATACGGCCTTACCTTCAAGTTTTGGTAGGAAGTCAAAGGCAGTGGCAATAGACTATAGTGTTTTGGAAATCTCTAGGACTCCCCTGACCTACAGCTCAAAGGAAGGTGTCCCATGCCTGCCATTGTAGTTTTGGTTAATTTATGACATTGGTGGGAACATTATCATTCCAAGTGCCATGCCATATATATATATGTGTGTATATACATATATATATACACACATATATATATATACATATATACACACATATATATATCATATACACAACCCTTATATATTATATACACATTTTAAAGTAATCACAATATAATGTTTCCTTATAGCTTTTTTAATTGCAGAACTTGATCTTGAATGAAATTTGCATAAAACTCAAGATACACCTAGGTTACTTTGTATATTTATATTACTTCATAGCTTTGATGGAATAATAGGGTAGGTACACTTGCTCCAATAATGACACATCATTGACAATCATGACACATCATTGCTGCAGTCATGATTGGCAACCCTATGAAGTCACAGGTATTGAGGGTATCATAACTCCACCTGGAAACATAACATATTGACTCTTCTTCAAAGACTCTATTCCTATGCAGAACACATGTTTTATGATTTGCTATTAAACTGGTCTTGTGTGCTGGCCCTTCTGTTCACATTTGTTATAATTTGAGGTACACAAAAGGACGATTATAGTCTTCTGTATTGAACGGTTAAATGTCCTAGGGCAAAGTCATAAAGTAGAGAGACGCAAAGGAGGAATATCAGAAGCATAGCATTTATAGGAAGCATTCTCTTTAAAGGGAAAATTTAGAAAGCAAAGTTGGTGCCCAATGAGGAAGGGCCCTAAATTTCTGTCTGCAAAGGATCTGGTTTATTTCTTTATTTTCTGCAGACCATATAGAGATAATGAAGACTTTTAAACAGATTACTGCCAAAATAGCTTATGCTGAGCCAGACTGAGCCAATACAGTATGGTAGCTAATAGCTCATTGGGAATTAGAAGACATGAATTCACCTCCCTGTTCTACTATTTGTTCACTGTAAGACTTTACTTATTTAGGGTATGTGATTTTGCATGTACATGCTCCATGTGGCCTCATATGGAGGTTGACATCAGGTGTCTTCCTCAGTTGTTTCTTATATTTTGAGGTAGGCTTTCTCACTGAACCTGTAACTTACCATTTTGGGGAGACTGGCTGACCACAGAGTCCTGCTTTTTCCCCCAGAGCTGGGGGTACATGTGTACTGTTTCTATCAAGTAGAGTAAAAGAGAGCAATCAGGGACCAGAAAAGATAACCTGTTCTTCATGGAGGTCCATAGGGGCATTTCAGCAGGAGAACCACCAACAGGGCCGGATGTTGTAAGTCCACACAGTCACAGGCTGAAAAAAAAGACCACTGGACTTGGTGAGCATGAAGACAACACTTTCAGTGAAGGCAGAAGCCAAAAGATGAGTGGTAAAATGGGCAGAGAGTGTGCAAACCTCTCTTCAAAGGGATCTGATGGTAAAGAATGGGAGGGAGCAAGCATTCAGAAAAAAAAAGGAAAATTGTCAAAAGGGAGAAAAATTATTTTTGAAAGGCTTTAGTTTTTTTTTCCTTAACTATATGTCTCTCTACAGGAAGGCATTGAATCTCCTGGAGCTGAAATTACAGGGGTGTGCAACTTGTTATAGGTACTGATAACCCAATTGGGGACTTCTGGAAGAGCCACAAGTACTCTTAACCACCCAGCCATCTATCCAACCCCATGGTTTATTTTTGAATAGCTCAGTGTCCTGGAGATGTGATCTTCATCCCTCTGCTTTCCAAGTTCTGGCATTCGAAGGCAGTATACCATCATGTAGACCCCATCATGTCTGGCTGAAAATGAACTTCAGTAAGGAACAAACCGAACAAAACATAGGAGCTAGAGGAAAATGACCTGAGTCTGACGCAGGCCAGTCTGCATAAGATGACTTGGGTCTACAGAAAAAGCTCCAAATGTCTGTGGAGAATGGAGTGAAGGCAGACTGAATTTTGATTATTAGATTTGGAAAGTCTTCAGATAACGAAGCTTCAGCCAGACATAAATTTGAAGTGTGGCAGCCATGATACACTGACGACATCTATCTGGCTAGGGTGACTTTTTCTACTGAGGTTCCAGTAAAATGTGTCTGGGGAATGACCGATATCCCTAAACCCAGGAAAATGGTTGCTGGAGGCTGTAGGGATAATCTCGGGCTAAAATGGATGGGAAAATGTTCTAAGATAAAAACTCAAAAAAGCAACGGGATGATCTGTCTTTTCAAGAAGTTTGGCTCAAGACAGACTGTATGTAGACATTTACCCCATCAATACCATGAGCTTAGCAAAGGTTACATCAGGCACGTGTTCTATCATCCCTGTTAATGTCCCTTTCACAGCCGTTCAAGACTATGCAAAGAGCAGCAAAGTAAAATTTGAGTCATTTGTTCCCAACCCTCTGCTTTCTCATTTCTGCTCTCACACTAGAGAAAAATATCCTCCCCTCCCTACACGCAGAGCCATGTTATTTTCTCATTTCCATTAGTTAATTTATTTAGTCATCTTACATTCAGGTAGCGGCCCCTCTCTCCTCTCCTCCCAGTCCCACCCTCACAATCCCCCACTCCTTACCCCCTCTCCTCCTCAGAGCCATGATTTTTTACTGATGTTTTTGTGTCTTGCATACTCGGAGTGATTTTAAATTTGTAAAAAGGCCCACAGGAACTGGAGAAATGACTCAGCAGTCAAGTGTTCTTCTCTGGCAAAAGGCTCAGATTCTGTACCCAGCTCCATATCAGGAGTTACTCCAGTAACTCCAGTTTCAGGCCTTCATGGGAATCTGCATGCATGTGGTGTACCAATGGACATGCAGGCAAACACTCATACACATAAAATAAGGAATAAAAAAGAAACCTATAAAACTGTCACCAAGCTCAGTTGTGACATAGCACCTGGAATTCCTACTCATAAGAAAACAGAAGGCTGTAATCCCCCTCCCAGAGTCAGCATATGTTGTAGTGAAGCTTCAATCACACGGAGTGCTGTGGGTCACAGTTCCATGTCAATGAATCACAACGTACACTAGATGACTTTAAATATAAGCACACATAAAACAGGGCTGTGTTTGGCTGGTTGACACAAAGACATAGATACAGGAACCCACCCTTTCTTTTCACTAGGAGCAGAAATTCGTTAGCTCAGAGTTTTGTTGTGACTTTACCGAGGATAATAGTAAGAGTAAAAAGACTTGATCAGGCCCTGGAGAAAGGACAGGGAATTGACAGTTCTCTCAGGGAAAGGGAAGTCTGGGTTTTGAGAGAAGGGGTGTTTGAGAGCAGTGAAACAAAAGATTTGAAGTTAAATTGTGGGTCCAAGCTGCTGAGATGGCTTTCCAGACTTCTCTGTCTCTCTGTCTCTGTCTCTGTCTGTCTCTGTCTGTCTCTCTCTGTCTCTCTCTCTGTGGGGGCTGTGGTCTGTTCTGCTCTAGACTGCTTTTTCTTGCTATTGCTATTCTGAAAACTCTCTGGTGGAGACAGCTTGCTTTCTGCTCAAGGTAGCCAGTTTTGTGCTAGACAACTTTCTCTTCCAGTAAAGATTCTAAAAGCATTCCGGATAGCTCAAGGGTTTTCTGACCCAAGTCAGAAAAGCTGTTGTAAAAAATTCATGGATCTTCCAAGAAAGTCAGAAATTCTGTTAGAAAAATTCTAAAAGTTATTCTTGGGTTTTCTGATCAAAATCAGTACACCAAAATAAAGAGGGGAGAGAGAGAGAGAGAGAGAGAGAGAGAGAGAGAGAGAGAGAGAGAGAGAGAGAGAGAGAGAGAGAGAGAGAGAGAGAGAGAGAGAAACCTAAAGGAGCCATGTTCATTCTTCAGACTGTCTTATTTGCATAGTCACTAGAAAACATTCTAAAAGAGCTGTGTCAGTTCTCTAAATAATTCTTCATATTTCTGACCTGGAAATCCTGTTAGTAAAAAGTTCTTGAAGAGCTGTGTTTGCTATCCAGAGATGTTCAGAGAGCTTAGCTCTCACTAGAGAAAATTCTCAAAACTAACTGTTATTTGTAATTGCTTTCTGCTAGCTCCTCTCATGCAAACCAAAATCCCGGGTTTTAAATTTCCATATCGATTCAGTTATGTATTGCAGATTCCCTCTTGACCAATCAGCACTTCATAAACTAGCCTCTTAGGAGACAGCAAGTACTTTTTGTTTTTAAAACATTGCAAGAGAGTTCAGAAATCTTCCAGCCTCTGTTAAGGTGGGACCGTAACCCGAAATTACCATTTCTACCATGCCTGGGTAGAATTACATTGCTCTGTTCCAGGCTGATCTTGAACTCAGGAATCTACCTGCTTTTGTATCCGCCTGACTTTGTATCTTTCTGGTAAGCTTGCTTAATAATACAGCTGGCCTTTACTCCTTTAGATTCATAAAGTCCCTCATATAATTCATATTGCATCCTTATTTTTTGCATAGTTGAGAAATTATATATTTCCAAACTCATGGTCTTAGAGTTCTTTTTCCACAGCCTTAGGGGTTGTCCTGAATTTCTCAGAGTTTACCATTTGGCCGAGACCTTAGCCACACCTTCGCCTCCTGGACTCAGGCTGTCACTGATTATCATGGAGTCATTAATGCTAACATTCCTCAGGAGAACTTGAAAATATGTACATTATTATACAAACAAGCCTTATGCCCACAGCAGCCCTCAACACTCGCTGAGGCCTATGCCCTGTTGGCCCTGTTCCATGTCATTCCACCCCCACCAAGGCCATGCAGGACTCAAAACTAAGGAAATACATTTTCTAAAAGATTTTAAGATGTTTATTCAAAGAGCATCTCCAATGTGCTAAAGGCAACAGTGGGGAGAAGGTCTGACTGATAGCCAAGTATTCCATTTCAAATTGAACTCTTTGCAACATTCGAATTGTTTGTCACAGCACAGAAGTTGCATGACATTGAAAACACATGTGTCCACTTCTGTATTTGCCAGGCACTGGCATAGAGAAGCCCCTTGGTATTGCAAACTTTATATGCCCTAATACAGGGGAATGCCAGGGCCAAGAAACAGGAGTGGGTGGGTAGGGGGGCAGGGCAGAGGGAGGGTATAGGGAACTTTCAGGATAGCATTTGAAATGTATATAAAGAAAATATCTAATAAAAAAAAAAGAAAAGAAAAAAAGAAAATACACGTGTCACTCAATCGCACATTTTAGGACTGCTGAGAAGCTGGGTGACTTGGGCATTCTATCCCCGTCTTGTTGACAGTTCAACTCCCAGGGAAAACTCTCACTTCTCAGAGTTTTCAACTCTGTTAGTTTCAACCCTTGTTGACCAGAATGGTGGACTCCCAAAAAGTGTTTCTGAATGACCAAGTTATACACAACCGAACATTTCTTAGTGACTCTCATCCAGCCTTCACCAGACTCTCTGGTTTTAATGATAAAATAACACTGATTCATTCATACTGATTTACATAATCTGTATAGTGCTTGACATGTTTTCAAAATAATTTGCATCCTAGCTATGCTGAAGTTGGTATAAGTTCTAAAATTCTCAGGTGAGAATTCAAAGCTCGAAGATGTTAACTCAGTGGTGGCTGGCACTTAAATGCAGTCCGACTTTAGGGTTTATGCTATGCCTTAGTGTGGTTTGAATGTGGGATGTGCCCCCGCAGGCTCCTGTTTTTAAGTTTTTAATCCCCGGCTTATGCCCTATTTGCTATCTTCACATGGTAGAGACCCACCCGCACTTCCAGCTCTCCATTTGCCTCTAGACTGCCAGGTGGTTTCATGGTTCTATTGCCATGAGTCCAATGTCATGATGGGCTATGGCCTTCTGGAACTGTAAGGCAAAATAAGCTCTGTCTTCCTTCAGAGGCCTTTCACCAAGGTATTCTGTCAGGGCAACAGAAAAGTAACTAAAACATTCCGGATACTCCATTGATTTTGGAGTGGACGTTTAGGATGCTTCTGAGATGTGCAAAGGTGCATCCAAACCACATGAGATAGTGATGACAGTCAAAAGCACTTCACAAAACTTTTCGTTGGCCATTTATTATGCTTTTATTCATTTATAAATTATTGGTGCACAGTTTTAAAGTTTATTCACATTCATGGATAATGTTTTGTTTTAGGAAACAATGTTACCTTTTTTTTTTCCTGGAGTTTAATGCAGGGACTCAACACTGAGTGAGAATTGGTATGAAATGAAGAAAAACGTCAGAGAATTCCATTACTATTTTGTGAGTTTTTGAGGGTTGGTTCTGGATCCTTATACACTAGAATTACAAATCTACCTCTGGGTAATGCCCCCAGCCGCTGACCTTTGATATTTGGGGGTGGGGGTTCATTCTTGATCTTTTAATCCAAGCTCTTGTTTTTGTAGATGTAAAAGCCAAGAAGAAGAAGAGGAAGTTACAGCTTCTCACTGCACCATGTGGAGAAAGTTGTAAGTCCATATTCACTCTGAGTATCAGTCTAGGAGAGACATTTGGCCAAGCTTAGAGTCCTAACAGCCTGTGGTCAATGCAAGCCTTGTGGTCCACTCTCTCTACTTCCCCAGGCAATGTACTTAATGTTCATGAGCTTCAGGTTCTTTGTATAGTAAAATGGGAAAGAAAATGTCGATTGTCAGGAGTTAGGGGGACCATTCCTAACATTTTCCATGTCTAATACATCCAGAGGGATGACACATGGAGATGGAGACACCTGCTTTAGTGCTCATAAGGCTGAGCTGAGCAAAGATGATGTGTTCCCTTAGCCACTCAGGTTCCCTGATGGCTCTCACAGAATCCTACCTCTTTCCTGGCCTCAGAACCACTTACTGTGAGGAAGTAGCAAAGGGTTAGTTTACCAAACTGAGGATCAAAGACACCAATACCCTTCAGTGCGAGTGGAAACATGAAGCTGCTGCTGAGTTCTTTCTCTTAATGCCATCATTTAGTGAAGCCTTTCTGACTTCCCCGGGGTGGAGGATGTAGCATGATGTCCCTTCCTTTTGGTATAGGGAAGGAGGTGCTTAATGGAAGTCCTCTCCATTGGTAACCACTGCATTTCCCATTCTTCATGTGCAGGCCATACAACATTGGCAGAAGCAAAGTCATAAACCCTGACTCATGTTCGATTATTCTTTCATTTGTGATGAAACAAATGAGTACATTACATAGGACAAGCAGTCTTTAGTGTGGCTTAGAGCCTTATTTCCAAGCTCCTCCCATATTTTGTATCATAAGAGTTAGCAGCGACTCAAAAGACAAAAAAGTTAATGCATGTATGATGTTTCTTTAATGTATATCATATGTATACTGGAGTGTTGGTTTGTGTGGGTGTATGTGTGTGTGTGTGTGTGTGACAGAGACAGAGACAGAGAGACAGAGACAGAGAGAAACAGAGAGAATTAGAAGAAATAAAGGATAGCCTTTATTTAAGTGGAGATAAGAATATGTACAAATGCCATTGCTTAAGCACCTGGTACATCTAGGAGCAATGTACTCAGGACAGTGTGCACATGATCTAAGATTCACAGAGCAATTGCAGAGTGGGCATTGTTCTCACTTGAAAATAAAGGGGCACTTGGAAATGAGTCTTCCCATCAGGTCTTGTTTCAAGCCTTATCTACTTAACACTGCAGGTTAAGAGCTCATTCTTCTCCTATATGGATGGATGGATGTGGAGAAAGAGTAGACCATTGTCTAGGTTTACTAGAAATCTCAGCGGGAACTTCACATGCTAGAAAGTGCAATGCAGTGACACAGACCCTGTATGCCAACACACCTTGGACAAAGAGTGAGTCCTAGATGGAAGGGCAGTGAAGCCAAACGCCCACTTATGGATGCTGTCCTTATTTCCATAATTGTTGAGGAAAGTTAGGGTCACATTGAAAATTATACATAACCAAGTTTTCAGAGATGAAGATGCCCAAATGACCACTGCTATCATTGCCAGGGCTCACCTTGATTGCTGAAGGCTGGAAAATTGGCTGAACCAGCAGGCTACCCTTGTTTTTAAAGTCTGGCTCTAGAATGAGCTGATCCTTGTCATTGCACAAGTTTCCTTGTAACTTGTCTTCAAATAGATTCATTTAATCCAGGATGCAGACTTTGTTCTCTCCTTTCCAAGCTTTCTTTGCTTCCTTCTCCCAGGGTCTAGCAGTAGGTACCACTATCAAAAAAAGAAAAAACAAAACAAATAAAACAAATAAACAAACAAACAAAAACCAACCAAAATCAGCAGGAATGAATCAAGCTGTACCAGGACAGAGGTTTGAGCTGAGTCCTGTCCAAATCAATATCCTCATGCCCCAAAACTATCCATTCTCTCAGCAGTGCACATTTCAAAATCCTTTCTTTCAAACATTCGACTTTTAATGATCCCTGCTTACTGTTTTACTGACATGCTTGTTAATAGTGTTAATGGGAATGTTTGTGCAATCCTTTCCTTTGGTTCTCATATATACAAGTGGCCAGGCTCATTTTTATATATATTTCCAGGGTCATGAAACCTAAAATCAAATCATATTGTAACTTTTTGGAGTCTCTTGTGCCCCCAGTGAGAATACACTCAGTCCCAGCTGTCTGGCCAAATGCTGTTTTGTCTCCCACACTCTGCCAGCTGCTTCTTATCTTCTGTCAAGACTGCTGAGCTAGGGATGTAGGGAAAAGCGTTTTATCTAGGAATGGAAAGAAGGTTTTCTCTCTATTGCTAATTAAAGTCTATTGGGAGTGAATTCAGCTTTGGGCGGGGTTGTTGAGAAAAAGCTACTTTTCCAGCTGTTGCTGTGAGCCAGGCCAGACGATGACATCAGACGGTGTTCTGCTTTATGTCTTGACTGTCTTCTGTGTGCCTACTTCTGCTCCTTGTCTCCTTCTCCAGAATAAACTGGAATGACAGGCAAAGAATTGCCCTGGAGATCTTGTAGGAAACCCAAAATCCTTACTTCTTCCCAAAGATATTATATACCTTTTTATTGTTTCACAGTCCTTCCTCTGGGGTTCAAGTCTTTTCCTAATGAATGAATAAATGCTCCTTACCTGACCAATCTTGCCCCTAACCCAGCCCAATTGCCATGACTTTTCATACAGGTTGTAAGAATAAAATGATTGATCTCCCAGTCATCCTTAGAACTAGAATAAAATAATTTGACACATTACCTGCAATGCAAGGATAAGTTGAGATCTGCAGAATTTACTGTGTACTCTTCTTTTCTTCTGTTTTAAGTGACATTTTGATGTCTACATGTAAAGCCATTACCTCTTGACATGACAGACATAGGAAAAGACTAAGAGAGTTTCAAAAGATCTACATATGGTGCCACATTAGAGTTAACTTGTTGTGCCCATCAGTTTGTTTGTTTGTTTATTTGGTTGATATATTTTCACAATTTGTTAACACACACATACACACACACACAGGCACATGTGTGTGTGCACATGCCTATACACACATTCACCATAGCAAAACCCTTTTCTGATCAGTAGAAATTTATCAGTAAACAACCTAGATCAAGATTCCTGTTATTAATCTTACAATTTACCAGTCAAAGGCAGACCTGAGTCAGTAGATATTATAAAATATTGTACTTTTACAGAAAAAGACTGTGATAGTTTGAATGAAAACAGCCCCCTTATCTTTGAATACTTTGTTCCCAATTTGGTGGAAATGTGGCCTTGTTAGAGGGGGTGTGTTACCAGAAGTGGGCTTTGAGGTTTCAAAACCCACACCAGAGTAGCCACCCACTATCTGATTGGATGTAAGGCTCACTCACACCTACACTGCTTGGGTGGCCAAGAACCTGACACTAGATAGGACCTTACTGAAAACAAAACCCTGCTGTTTTGCTGAAGGAACATAGCAATAAAATGACTCCTAATGGCATTCTGCTCTACTCATAGATATGAGTGTCTTGCTCAGCCATCACCAGAGAAGTAGGTCAGCGTGCAGAGATCCACAACTGGACAATGTGCAGAGGGTGAGAGACCTTGGAATTCAGAGTCCTAAATGGGATGTTTCCATCAAATTCCTTCCCTTCAGGTTCAGGGAACTCTGCAGAAAAGGAAGTGGAAAGATTGTAAGAGCCAATGTAAATGGAACACCCCAAGAAAAGACAGCCTTCTAGACACCACAGGACTGACACACAGAAGAACTCACAGACCTGTGGCAGCATGTGGAGGATCTGTACAAGTCTACAGCAGATGGGGTTCCAGTGCTGAGAGGAGAAGTGCACACATGCGCAACCCCAACTCTCATTGGTTGCAAAGAAAACAATAATTTTCTCCAATGAAGTCTCACTGCGAATACAAATCACATCGAAGGGGAGGCCCCATGCCCAGCAGTAGATAGCCAACACAAAACAAACTCTATGGTATTTTTGAAGGTTTTTAAAACTGTCTTATTGGGGCTTTTTTTTAATAGGTTTTTGGCTTATATGTTATGATTTCTAGTTTTGTGATTTTTAGAGGATTTCTATGTGTGTGTCTTTGAGTGTGTGTGTGTGTTTTCTTTAGCTCCTTCTTTATGTTTATTTTCTCCTATTTTGGTTTGTTTGTTTTGATTTATTTTGTTTTTGTTTTTTGTTTGTTTGTTTTGTTTTTTTGAGACAGTTTTGATTTAATCTTTTTTAAAAATTAATTTGTTTATTTACTTTACATCCCAATATCAGCCCCCCTCCTCCTTCTCACCCTCTTTCACAGCTCTCCCCCCAGTTCTCCCGTCCCTTCTCCTCTGAGAATCCCCACTGGGTATCTATTCCCCCTGGCACTGCAGTCACTGCTGGACTAGGCTCATCTTTTCCCTCTGAGGCCAGACAGGGTGGCCCAGTTAGGGGAGAAGGATCTATAGGTACACTCCTACTCAAGTAGTTGGGGGACCTGCATGACGACCAAGCTGCACATCTGCTACTCAGGCAGGGGGTCTATGTTCAGTCCATGCTCAGTTGGTTGATGGTTCAGTTTTTTGGGACTCCAAGGCTCCAGGTTAGTTGATTCTATTGTTCTTATTGTGGAGTCCTTATCCTCCTCCAGTTCTATTTTTTCCCCTGACTTTTCCACAGGATGCTCCCCCCTGCTCGGCCCGGAACTCCATCTAATGTTTAGCTGTGGGTCTCTGCATCTGTTTTGGTCAGCTGTTGGGTGGAATCTCTAAGAGAATAGTTATGCTAAGCTCCTGTCTGTAAGCATAACTGAGTATCAATAATAATGTGAGGGACTGGTTCTTGCCTATGGGGCGAGTCTCAATTTAGGCTAGTCATTGGTTGGCCATTCCCTCAAACTCTGCTCTATCTTTGTCTCTGAATATCGTGTAGGCAAGACTCATTTTGGGTCAAAAATTTGGTGGGTGGGTTGTGTCCTTATTCCTCCATTGGGAGTCCTTCCTTGAAACAGGAGGTAGCCACTTCAAGATCCATATCTCCCACTGCTAGGAGTCTTAGCTAGAGTGCTCCCTAGAGCTTCCTGCATCCAAGCTCTCTGACCTGTCCTAGAGATGGTCCTCCCTACTCCTCACCCACCACTGATTTTCATCCTCTCCCTCGCTCTCCTTACACCTAGTAACCCCCACTCCCCTCCTCTTTCCTTCCCCCTTCTCTCTACCACCTTATTCCCTCGCTCCATGAACCTCTAATATCTATTGTATTTCTCCTTCTGAGAAAAAGTCAACTATCCTCCCTTGGATCCTCATTAATTGGCTTCTTTGGACCTGTGGATTGTAGAGTGGTTATCTTGTACTTTATGGCTTATATCAACATATAAGTGAGTACATACCATACATTTTCTTTGGGGTCTGGATGACCCCACTCAAGATATTTTCTAGTTCCATCCAGCCTGCAAAATTCATGGTATCCTTCTTTATATATATATATATATATATATATATATATATTTTAATTAGGTGTTTTCCTCATTTACATTTCCAATGCTATCCCAAAAGTCCCCCATACCCTCCCCCGACTCCCTTACCTACACACTCCCACTTTTTGGCCCTGGCATTCCCCTGTCCTGGGGCATATAAAGTTAGCAAGTCCAATGGGCCTCTCTTTCCAGTAATGGCTGACAAGCCATTATATATATATACATATATATATATGTATAATTTTCAATGTGACCCTAACTTTCCTCATCTCTTGATGACCTGTCTGTTCCTATACTAATGCCATGCAGTTTTTATTACTGTTGCTCTGTAGTACAACTTGAAGTCAAGGATGGTAATTCCTCCAGAAGTTCTTATATAGTTCAGGATTGTTCTGGCTTTCCTGGTTTTTTTGTTTTTTTTGTATGAAGTAGAGAACTGTGCTTTCAAGGACTGTAAAGAATTGTGTTGAAATTTTGATGGGGATTGCATTGAATCTGTATATTGCTTTTGGTAAGGTGGTCATTTTTACTATGTTAATCCTACTGCTCTATGAGCACGAGAGATCTTTTCATCTTCTGATACCTTCCTCAATTTCTTCCTTCAGAGACTTGAAGTTCTTTTCATACAGGTGTTTCACTTATTTGGTTAGAGTTATACCAAAATACTATTTGTGGCCAGCATAAAGGGTTATGTAGGCATAAATTTTTGCAACCTGCTCTTAGTAAGGGTTCAACCTCTCCATTAGCCCCCCACCCCCGAGCAGAGGCAGTGGAAAAGAAAAGTTATTAGGATATGGGGAAAGTGGACCTATTCAACAATAGTTCTCCATCTTCTATGGTAGCAGTTCAGCCTCATAGCAAACATCAAATATGATTCAGCAGCTGCAGACCAGTCGTTTCAGTAAGCAGACACCAGGGAGCTGTAGTTCTATTGCGATATTATGTTAATCCTCTCTATACTTCCCAGGGACATGCATGCCTCTCACTGTTCTGGGACATTCTATCATCTCCCTGTTCTGGATTCCCAAAAGAAAGACACACATATACAGCCTTATATTTTAAATGCTTTAAACAGTTCAATGGTTGGGCCACCCCCTAACTCCACTTGGCTAACATACACTCCCCTCTGATAGTCCTGTTAATACTAAACCTATATTTTATCTTTGGTGCTCTGGACCCTGCTGGGCAGCCCTCCTGGGTCTACTTTACCCCTGTAGCTACATGTCAGCTCTCTCTCGCTCTCCTGCAACTTTCTAGAGTAACCTATGCCCTCCTCACAGTGGATTCCCCTCTTCCTCCTTCCTCAATTCCTTCCTGGGAATCCTAAAAATCCTGCTTCTGTCTTCCAAGACAGCCAATGGCCACCAGTAACTTTATTGACCAGTCAAAAACAAATTGAAGACAAGCTTCCTTTGGTACTTCATCTGGGACACTGTCAATAAGTTTGTTTGTTTGTTTTGTTTTGTTTTCTTGCAACATAATTGTCATGACAACACAAGCCACTACATAGTTCAATCCTGAAGAAACTGCCAAGCTCACCAACAGGCCTGAGGTGAGGTCACAGAAGGGGAAAACTTCAACAGGAACCTCCCAGGCGAGTTTCTCTCAATGGCAGCTTTACTACAAGTTGGGCTCAACAACACTATGTAAGGTGAACCAATATATGCGTGTCTTTAAAGAAGAATAGTGAGGCAAAGCCAACCAAACCAATGCTCAGTTCTCATCTTCCACTCTCTGTGGGGTCATGTTTATACTTCTTCATCAAGTGTCCTTTCTCCTGTTTGCTTTATCAAAACATCCTTTCACCTGTGTCTACTTCAGGAAGACAGTCTTTCACAAGTTGGCTTTAGTAAGACATCCTTTCACCTGTGTGCCCAGCACATCATTTGACAAAACTAACTTTCCAGAGAAACTTGAAGTTTCCACTTCAGAGCTGGTTTCTTTCCCAGTTGTTTATCATTTTTATTGTGTAAAGGAGGGCTACTAATTTCTTGGAGTTAATTTTGTATTCAGCCACTTTGCTGATGGTGTTTATCAGCTATAGGAGTTCTCTGGTAGAATTTTGGGGGGTCATTCATGTATATCATCTGCACTGACTTCTTCCTTTCCAATTTGTATCCCCTTGAACTCCTTTAGTTGTCTTATTGTTCTAGCTAGGACTTCAAGTACTAAATTTAATAGATAGGGAGAGAGTGGACAGCTTTGCCCTGTCCCTGATTTCAATGGAATTGCTTTAAGTTCCTCTATATTTAATTTGATGTTGGGTATTGGCTTGTTGTATATTACCTTTATTTTGCTTAAGTCTGTGCTTTGTATCCCTGATCTCTCTAAGACATTTAGCATGAAGGGGTGTTATATTTTGTCACAGGCTTTTTCAGAATTTGATGATAATATCATGTGGCATTTTTTAATTTCAGTTTGTTTATATGGTGGACTACGTTGATGGCTTTTCATATATTGAACCACCCCTGCATCACTAGAATGAAGCCTAGTTGGTCATGTCGGATGATGTATTTGATGTGTTCTTGAATTCAGTTTGTGAGAATTTTATTGACTGCTTTTGCCTCAATGTTTATAAGGGAAATTGTTCTGAAATTCTCTTTCTTTGTTGAATCTTTGTGTGGTTTAGGTATCAGAGTTACTGTGGCCTCATGGAATGAACTTGGCAATGTTCCTTCTGTTTCTATTTTGTGGAATAGTTTGAAAAGTATTGGTATCAGCTGTTCTTTGAAAGTCTGTTAGATTCTGTGCTAAAACCATCTGACTCTGGGCTTTTTTGGGTGACTTCCAATGACTGTAGGGGTTATAGGACTATTTATATAGTTTACGTGATTTAGATTTAACTTTAGTAAGTGGTATCTGTCTAGAAAATCATCTATTTGATTTAGATTTTCCAATTTTGTTAAGTACAGGCTTTGAAGTAAGATCTAATGATTCTTTGAATTTCTTCAGTTCCCATTGTTATGCTTCCCTTTTCATTTATTTTGTTAATTTGTGTACTGTCTCTCTAGATTTTAGTTAGTTTGGCTGAAGGTTTGTTGATTTTGTTGATTTTTCTCAAATAGCCAGCTCCTGGTTTTGTTAATTTTTTTTTTGTATTTTTCTCTTTGTTTCTAACTGATTGATTTCGGTCCTGAGTTTGAGCATCTCTGGCCATTAGCTCTTCTTGGATGTGTTTACTTCATTTTATTTTTTTCTAGACCTTTTTGGTATACTTTTCACTTGTTAGTATGACAAATTTCTAATTTCTTTATGAGGGCACTTAGTACTGTTAACTTTCCTCTTAGAACTGCTTTCAGTGTATTACACAAGTTTAGGTATATTGTGCCTTAATTTTCATTGAATTCTAGAAAGTCTTTAATTAATTAATTAATTTATTTATTTATTTATTTATTTATTTCTTCCTTTCTTTCTCTTTCTTTCTTTCTTTCTTTCTTTCTTTCTTTCTTTCTCTTTCTTTCTTTCTTTCTTTCTTTCTTTCTTTCTTTCTTTCTTTCTTTCTTTCTTTCTTTCCTTCCTTCCTTCCTTCCTTCCTTCCTTCCTTCCTTCCTTCCTCCCTGATTGATCATTGATTGTTCAGTTTTCATGAGTATGCAGGACTTCTGTTGTCTATGTTGCTGTTGAAATCTGACTTTAATCCATTGTGTTCTGATAGGATACAAGGAGGTATTTCAATTTTCTTACATTTGTTGAGACTTGCTCTATGACTAATTACATGGTCAGTTTTTGAGAAGGTTCCATGAGGTGCTGAGAAGAAGGTGTAGTCTGTTGTGTTGAGCTGAAATGTTCTGCACATTAGATATCTGTTAGGTCCATTTGATCCATAACCTCTGTTAGTTTTATTATTTCTCTATTCAGTTTCTGTCTTGATGACCTGTCAAATGGTTGGAGTGAGGTATTTAAGTCTCCCACTATTAATGTGTGAGGTTTGTTAGTTAAGCTTTACTAATGTTTTTAGTACAATGTGGTTGTCTTTGAATTTAGGGCATAAACATTCAGCATTGAGGTGTCATCTTGGTGGGTTTTTCCTTTGATGATTATGAGGTGCCCTTCCCCATCTCTTTTGATCACTTTTGGTTGAAAGTCTATTTTATTAGATACTATAATGGCTACTCCAGCTTGTTTCTTGGGTCCATTTGATTGGAAAACTTTTTTTCTAGCCTTTACTCTGAGGTAATGTATACTTTTGTTGTTGAGGTGTGTTTCTTTTACGGGGCGGAATGAGGGATCCTGTTTAAACATCCTCTTTATTAACATTTGTCTTTTTATTGGGAAATTGATACTACTGATGTTGAGAGATATTGATGACCAATGATTGTTAGTTCTTGTCATTTCGATATTGGTGGTGGTTGTGTGTGTGTGTGTGTGTATGTGTGAGCATGTGCACATGTACTTGTGTATTTCTCTCTTTTGGATTTGTTGGTGTGGAATAATCTATTTATGTTTTCTTGGGTATAGTTACTGTCCTTGTGTTGGAGTTTTCCTTATAGTTGCTAGTAGGGCAAGCTTAGAGAAAGATATGTTTAAATTTGGTTTTGTCATGAAACATCTTGTTTCTCCATTTATGGTGATCGAAAGTTTTGCTGGGTATAGAAATCTGGGCTGGCATCTGTTATCCCTTAGAGACTATTAGACATCTTCTCAGGCTCTTCTGGGTTTTAAAGGCTCTGTTAAAATGTCTGACATAATTCTTATAGATCTACCTTTATATGCTACTTGGCTTTTATCCTTTGTGGTTTCTAATATTCTTTCTTTGTTCTGTACATTTAGTGTTTTGATTATTATGTGGTGCAAAGATTTTCATTTTGGGCCCACTCTATTTGGTGTTCTATAAGCTTCTTCTTTATAGGTATTTTCATAGTGTCCTAAATTTCCTGGATGTTTTGTATTAGAAACTTTTTAGCTTAAGCATTTTCTTTCACTGATGTATCAGTTTCTTCTATAGTATCTTCTATGCCTGAGATTTTCTCTACCATTTTTTTGTATTCTGTTAGTGATGGATGGTTGTGTTTATAGTTCCTGTTCTTTTTTGTAGGTTTCCATTTCCAAAGTTTCCTTAGATTGTGTTTTCTTTATTGATTCTATTTCCAGTTTCATGTCTTGAACAGTTTTTCTCATTTCTTTCACCTGTTTGATTATATTTCCTTGTATTTCTTTATACTTATTCATTTCCTCTTTAAGGCCCTCTACCTATTTAATTATATTTTCCTGTATTTTTAAAAGGATGCATTCATTTCTTCTTTAGAGGCCTCTATCATCTTCATAAGATTAGATTTAAAGTCATTTTCTTGTAATTCAGGTGTGTTAGCGGTAGTAGGATAGTTGGCTTCTGGTGGTGCCACATTGCCTTGACTTTTGTTGGTTGTGTTCTTATGCTGACCTTTAGCCATCTAGTTGTTCCTACTGTTGGTAGGCCCATTAATTCCTGATGGGAGTAGGCCTCTGGGGCTGTAGATAAAGCTGTTAGTCCCTGATGTCAGTAGGCCTCTGGATTACAGGTAGAGTTGGTTGTCCCTGTTGGAAGCCTGGTCCCTACAGGCTTCCAGGGATGCAGGCAGTACAGAAAGATCCTGATGACCTCAGACTGCTAGTTGTCCAGGGTCAAGGCAGGCCTGCAGAAATGTAGGTAGAGCTGGTGGTCCTGATGATTTCAAACCTATATTTGTGCTGGGCAGAAGCAGGCCTTCCAGGGTGTAGGTAGAGTAGTGGCCCCTGAAATGGAGTACAGAAGGGATAGGGCAGAGCTGGCTGCTGCTGGGCTTGCCCAGAGGAGGAATTAGACATGGACCTGGAGGAAGGGGATCTCATCTAATGGTTGTTGATGGCTGTGGGTATATGTGGCTGTGGTTAAAGGTATGAGACTAGAAGATGGAGCACAAAGAGGTCAGGGCAGACCCCATAGCTACTGGGCTTTCCCCAGACCTAAAAGACAAGAGTTTGGTCTGATCTGATGTTATTTTATTATTTTTCTATCTATATGCCTGTCTATCTATCTATCTATCTATCTATCTATCTATCTATCTATCTATCTATCTGGCTGTTTTGTAATAAGAAAGAGCAAGAAAGGGAGTCAGTTTGAGTTAGTGGGAGATGAGGAGGATCTGGAAACAGTTGGGTAGGGAGGAAACCATAATCAGAATATATTGTATGGAAAAAATCTGTTTTAAAAAGCCCATACTACATTTTGAGTTAATGCTGTCTTTCTCTGCCTTGTACTTGTGGATCAAATGTAAGCTCTCAGCTAATGCTCCAATGTCATGGCTGCCTGCCTCCTGCTGTGCTCTTCACCATGATGGCCATAGACTCAACCTCTGAAGCTGTATGCTTGCATTAAGCACTTTCTTCTATACATTGCCTTGGTCATGTGATTAGCTACAGCAGTAGAAATGTAACTAAGACAAAAATAGATATTAGGCAGGAAAACGAGGAACTTGGGTCACTCAAGCATCTGGTGGATCCTTTCAGAATTTCTAACCCATCTCCAGATGCCATCTAGTGCTGAATATGATGCAACCACCATGCACAGTTGTCATATTATAATTATTATTTAATGATGGCAATAAAAGCTGGTGTGTGAACAGCAAAAATACAATTTGTTTTCAATCTTTAACATACATAGAGGATATTAGGTGTATAGAAGGGACGGTGTACTCTAATTATTCAATTTCAGATTATCTTATTTTTAATCCTACCTTCTCTGCTCTTCAAAAATGCTTCCTTATGTTGATAACTTCATTTATTTGGACTAAAACACTTCCATAATCCACAAAATGTGCCATATTGACTTTTTTAATTGGCACCAGGAACTTATTAGTAACAACATCTCAAATCCTGTTCATGTGTAATTTATAATTTATGTTAATTTATAATCTTTTTCTTAATAAGGAAAAGATACACTTTAATATTGTGAACTAAACTAATAATGAATTTCCAGAGCACTTATTTTTAATTGCTTTCTGCTAAATTTTATATAAGATTTTTGTTATTTACCATCAGGGGAATCTTTAATTCCTCAGAACACTAATCTCAAGAGAGGATTGCAGAGCAAACAACTATAGGTTTTGTTGGACTGGAATGATCTGCGTTTATAGCTCAATTGTGACCAATTATTGGAAACTCTGAGAAGACTGTTGAGACTAATAAAATGGGAATAATAACATTCCTCTAAGGAAACTGTTCTGAAGAAGAATTGACATGGGCCAACCACACTCACCCAATTGCTTATACCCTAAGTTCTTATAGAAACATTTACTAAGCACCTCCATGTGAGGCACTATGCTGGGGTTTAGGGGAAAATAAATGATCATGTGATTCCACTGCAAATTAAGCTTGGAAATTCTGTAAGCGCCATGTTCTTTAAACAAATGGTTCCTACTTGCGATTCTGGGAAGAGGACACTAAATGGACAGCCACTCTGATTGATGAGCTGTTGGTAGGCTTGGAGTTGAATGCAATCTGCTTCCTGATTCTCAAGGTTGTTCTTATTCAGTTTCCAGGCATCCCCTGGGAGACATGGAAGAGATGAAAAAGCACTACATCACAATGCAAGCTGCTATTCAATTTGTGTTCTGTGTTCCTTGAAGGAGAAGACATAATCTAATAACTTTGAAGCAACTGCTTTTATTTTTTTCAGGATGGTAGCAGAATGTGAGTGAACATTAAGCTTCTTCCACCCCAAACCTTGTATGGCTTGGCATGAAGAATTAACCTTGATTTTTATGCTTTTTAGCAAAGCATGGGACACTACATACATGTTTGTTAAATAAAGGACTACATGCCACCATTGCAATGTTTCCAACTGGAGTGGAAAAGCCTGCCCTGGTAGTGATGAGAATATGTTTACAGATGCCCAGCCACATAAAGGAGACTCCGATGGGATCCCAGATGCTGGTCTTTAGATCCATGATGGTGTTTGTGTCAAGGCTGTGTATTCCATGGGCAGCTCCTGACAAGGACTGAGCACAGTGGGAGTAACACATATGCTAAATGTCCTAGCTAACTATAACTATATACTTGACACAACCTAGAACAGAAGCTCTCAACCTGTGGGTTGTGACTCCTGTGGGGGTGAAATGATTCTTTCACAGTCTCCTAACACCATCAAAAAACATAGATATACATATTGTGATTTGTAATAGTAGAAAATTACAGTTATGAAGTAGGAACAAAAATAATTTTATGGTTGGGAATCACTCAATATAAGGAACTGTATTAAAGGGTCACAGCATTAGGAAGGTTGAGAACCGCTGATGTAGAGTCCCCATGAGAATGGAGTGTCAATTGAGGGGATGCACACCTCACATTAGCCCGTGGCCAGGTCTTTGGAAGACTGTCTTGAATGCTAATTGATGTAGCAGAGCCTAGCTCACCATGTCTGGCACCATTATCCATGCTGGTAGTCCTGGACTGTACAGAAAGCTAGTGGAGCACGGGTCTGTGACAGAGCCAGTAAGCATTGTTCCTCTATGTTTTCTGCTTCAAGTTCCTTCTTAAGTGCTGCACTGATTTCTGCCAGTGATGGACTGTGACCCATAAGGTGAAATGAATTTTCTTCTCTCTTAAGTAGCTTTTTGATCTTAATTTTTGTCACCGAAATAGAATGAAACTGGAACATGAAAGACCTCTCCAACAGTGCATTGTATAAAGACTCACCAAGTTCTTTGCCAAATCAACATTGCAGGATTCTATGGACTTTTCATTGAACTTATTACCCAGTATTCCTTTCTTGTGTCTTATTATATCCTAAGATTATGCTACATAGAACAAGCCCCTTATCTAAAAGGAAAGAAACACACAAAACACACAACTATCCAGGAGGGAAAGAGAACAGAATCAGTAACGCTGGAAGATTAAGAAAGATGGCATAGCATGATGACCATCTACAAGCACACAGGTGAGCTTTTTTTTTTTTATGTCTATGACAAGGGGATCTAGTTGCATGCAGATTTTAATACATAGTAGTAGTCAAGATAAAAGGGAGGAAGAGCAGCCATGGGAGTTTTAAACCAGGAACCCGACTGTGGGTCTGCAGAACATGACCCCTTGGAAGGTACTGGCTGGAAAAAAGCAAGTGTTCAACAGGTGTTTACTGGGTAAGATAGAGTGGGGATCCTGATAGATGACAATGACACTTTTATGACTGGTCACATCTGCACCCAAAGGCCAGTGTTGGCTGTAACTAGGCCGGAGGTATTGGAAGTATTTATGAATGGTGTTTCAGCTGATTTGCCTCATCTATTAATCAGGGACAGTCATCCAAGCACCAAGGTCTCGGAGAAGGTAAAATAAGTGAATGTAGAGCCCAATACATAGTGGACATTCACAAGCACATGGGGCTCTGCCATTGGAGAAGAGCTCAAATTGCGGTGTCTGTTTTGATTCCAGAAAGCTGAGGGTCTGTAGGAGCATATCTGAGAAGCTCTAGAATGTTGGTCATTTTGATACTGCATCAGTTTGATGTCATGTTCAAGTGGAATGAGATGTCTTCTGTATCCAGAGTTCTAGTATTTGTGAACTACTCCCTCTAACATTCAAAATGAGCTCAAATGGCTTTCATTAAAAGAAAGAATCTACTGTTTCTGATTCCTGGGAAGTTTAAGGCCACTTGGCCTCTGTGACTGCACTGAGCACCACATGTGTCTCCTCCAGGTTAACTTACTCTAGATCAGGTTTCCATATGAAGAGATGGGATGGCTTATTGACCTCTCTTGGTCTATAGTGTCTTTCTGGAGAAGATAGGACATCTATTTACAAGTAATTTCAACTAAGCCCTGTAGGAGAGCCTTGCTTGGTCTGTCCTAGTTCAAATGTCTATCCTTGAGCCAATTCCTCTACTAGAGACCAGAAGGACCTACGATTAGTCAGACCTGATTCTGTGTTTGTCTCTAGAGCTCAGAATAAGAGTAGGATGAAAATCAAAGGAAGCACATGGAGGTACTCATGGATCTAGCTGTATATGTAGCAGAGGGTGGCCTAGTCGGTCATCAATGGGAGGAGAGGCTCTTAGTACTGTGAAGGTTCTGTGCCCTTGTATAGGGGAATGCCTGGGCCAGGAAGTGGGAGTGGGTGGGTTGGGGAGCAGGGGGAGGGGATAGGGGATTTTCAGAGGGGAAACTAGGAAAGGGGATAAATAAAGAAAATATCTAATAAAAAAAAAAGAAAAAGAAAAGAGTAGGGTGAAAATGTGTCTAGACACTTGTATAACCTGAATCATATGTTTCATAAATATGCCCACAGTGCATTCCACAGCAGTTTATATTTTAGTTCTATAAATAAATTTACATTGAAATTTACTGTTTCCAAATTGCTAATTTTAGGAAAACTATACACAGATAAAACTTAAAATTATATATTTGTTACACACACATACACACACACACACACACACACACACACATTAAACTTATGGGATTTGGAGAAGGAGGATTTAGACTTCATTTCCTTTGAATATTTTTCCCAATACTGAAAAGACCACAATATTTCATGGCTAGAGGGCCACATCTATTTCCAGAAATGAAATGTGCTCACGAGGAATAATCAGTCTTGTTCAGAGTCATAGGTCACTTGGGAATTCTCGTGGAATTCAAGAAAGAAGGATGGTTTGGCCTGCATGTTAGAGATGCATGTGGGGTTGGAAGTTTTGTCTTCAAAGGACAACTTAAAAAGAGAACCTTCATCTAGGTACAGGAATAATCATGTCCTCTTAAACATGCTGGGACTTGAGTGTACAAAGGGAGTCATGTTAGTTCTTAGCTCCTGTGACTAAAAAGAACACAAAGATCATGGGGTGACTCTCTGCCCTCCCTCCCCTCTCTCCCCTCCATCCTTTCTCTCTTCTTTCCCCTCCCTTAGATGATTTTTGAATGTGGCTGTGTGTTTTGGGAGCCAGCCACTCCTGGTGGTGATGAAATTCTTTCCAACAAGGAAGATGTGGGGGCACATCTGTGCTCTGTCAGATAGTAACACATTGGCATGACAGAAATGTTCCCGATGATGCAAATGCATTTGGCTGCCACGGTTCACTGCCTCTGGCTCCAGGTCTTTCTTAAAAAACAGATTATGCAACACTTCTTTCATTTATTTACAGTTAGGAAGCACCCCCCCCTTTTTTAATTAAAAAAAGAAAAACCTGTAGTTAATACCAAGAAAAGAGAGGAAACTGCTCATAACTCTTCGGCTCACCCTCTTCCCTCGCCACAAAACATCTTGTGTATATTGCTGGTATCGCTTCATCTTATTTGTGTAATTCCATTTCATTCAAGGCATGAATTTCAAGGATGAATTCCTAAAACTAGCTCTGCTCACTTAAAGCTAGAGATAGCAAAGCTATTTAATTTTTATAGGAGGTTAGTATAAAGCATCAGGGGTTATCTTTCTAAGAGCACAGGACCCAACCTTCCACCTCTTTAGTTGAAGGACACCTTTGCCAAGTGTGTCCGTCTTCCAGCAGCAGCAGCAGGGTCTCTACATTAAGGTTTTGCATTTTATCCTTTTTTGGGCTGGAGAATATCATTGTTTTCTTTCATTCTTTTTCTATTCCATTGTCTACACCCTTGTGTATCATTCCAGGGACTTTTATGGTTTTCTTCAAAAGCACTTAAAAACAAACAGCCTGGTGTGTGATCACATCTATTATTTAGTTCCAAAGTTATTGATTTTCAGAAAGTTTTTTTCTCATTTTAGTACCATGATTTAATGGATTTTTGGTTGTGTGGGGGGTTATAACAATAATAACAACTGGAAAAAAAACCAACAGTGAATCTGAGACCAACAATAAGATTGATTTGAAATTGCCCACCTTGAGCGTATGTATACATTTGTGTGGCTCGGGAGACAAGGAGTATTTCTGACTGTTAGCCATGGGCCCCTAGAAATAGCAGAAATATCAATAAACTTTAGTGTACACATTTGTGTGTAAAGTTCTTTGAATTGTGACTGCTTTAACGAGTTGATGTTATTTTGATTTTAGGATGAATTTCTGAAGGTTCCTGTATTCTCCTACCCAGGAGACACTGTCTCCTTCCTTTGTCTTTGGGGAAGTGTGTGTGTCTGTGTGTGTGTGTGTGTGTGTGTTGAATACTACACACTATTTGGTGCCTTGCTCTTTTGAGTCAACAATACATTCTGCTTCCCACTTTATCAAATGGACAAGAACAGACTCAGCTAGAACAGAGACCACACATCTCATGCATAGAATGTCATCTAACCAGAAGAGAGCAGGTGACTATAGACACCTATACCTTTGAGAGGTCATTTGTTTAGATTTCTGAGGTTTGATTCATGTGTGCAAACTCCATGATTCTTAGCCAAACCCCTATCTTCCCCAAATGTCGCATTTCAGAGGAAATTAAATAAATATCCACTTCTGCTCTAGGTGCTAAGACAGCTAAATAGGCCCTGGGGTCTACAATCCATTGACAACAAAACCTCATGAGACAGAAAATGAAGCAGAAGCAATATTAGTGGCCAATATAGAACCATTGCATACACTAGCAAGATTTTGCTGAAAGGACCCAGATATAGCTGTTTCTTGTGAGACGATGCCGGGGCCTAGCAAACACAGAAGTGGATGTTCACAGTCAGCTATTGAATGTATCACAGGGCCCCCAGTGGAGGAGCTAGAGAAAGCACCCAAGGAACTAAAGGGAACTGCAACCCTATAGGTAGAACAACAATATGAACTAACCAGTACACGGGAGCTCTTGTCTCTACTGCATATGTATCAAAAGATGGCCTAGTCGGCCATCACTGGAAAGAGAGGCCCATTGGACTTGCCAACTTTATATGTCCCAGTACAGGGGAATGCCAGGGCCAAAAAGGGGGAGTGGGTGGGTAGGGGAGTGGGGGGGTGGGTATGGGGACTTTTGGGATAGCATTGGAAATGTAAATGAGGAAAATACCTAATTTAAAAAAAAGAAAAAAAAAAGAAATATTCATATATAAAGTGTTTGCTTGAAATAGAGATTCTGTAAGCCTAACATCAGAATTATGTCACTCTTGGTATCCTAAGGAACATAGTGAATTCACACAGAATGCACTGTCAGCCACACTGGCATCCACATGTAAAAAAAAAAAAAAAAAAAGAACAGAGAAAAAAATCTGGGGAATTTTATTTGATTCTAGCAGTTTTGGAAAAACAACTCCAGAGAATGGATGTGCCTATGCTGGTCTAAAGTATCCCTCTGCAATGAAAGATGCCTGTGTTGGGAATGAGAAAAAGAGGGCAGATCTCCAGGAAGGCAAAAGAGAACAATCAAGGATCTGGATAGGAAGGAACACAACAATCAAATTTCTGAGACACATCCAACTCCCTAGACTCCCTCCCCATCAGAATAACAAGGAATCAGACAGAACATTCAAGACACAAGGCTTCAAACTAATGCAAGAAGATGTTCGATGAAAGCAGAGGTGACCAGCGTCAATCAGGAGGATCTCCGAGTGTTTATTCCCAGGCGAATGAAGGGAAATTGGAGGAGAACTGGGGTTTTGGAAGGATGAAAGGCTCTGATTGGATCAAACACACTGATCCTCACATCTACAGCCAATCTCCAGAGCCTCTTTCATTATTTTTACAACTGTGTGTTTTCCCTTTGGCCAAGCACTAACGAGTATTGTGCGTCCCTGTAGAGCTCTGCATGCAGTCCAGCTTATGTTCAGTACAGACTTCATTCAACTGCCACTCAGCTGGGGGCCTAGTGAACATTTAATTGGCTCTCTGGCATTCATTTACCAGAAAATAGAGAAGTTTAAAAGTATATGAAAAGAATAAAAATATCTTGTTAAAATAACAAATAACGACACCAGAGTATAAAGCAGAAAAGGATGCTAGGAACCGAGTTTGAATCTTTGTTTTGCAGAAAAATACTACAGAGTGGAAGACCCTATGGCCTTGATATGGTCTTCCACCACTGGGGGGGTCTAGGCTGGGTTGGTGGGGCAGATCTGCTAGCTCCACTTATTTTCTTCTTTGGGAACTTCTAGGAGCATTCCCTAGGATGTAGCATATGCATTTCTCTGTTAAATTGAAGTTAAGTTTAAGGAGTCCGTAGGATTCCCTGTGGTCCTCCTGACTCAGGTGCTCGAGTGCTCACTGAACACTGACTGGCTCCCTCTTAGCTTTCAAACATCAAGCTGTATGTCCCATTCACAGACAGATTATAACTAGCATGCATAGAGGTGCCCTTTATTACCACTTGCTTAATGCTCAGCCTTCCTTCCCTTCATATACTTAGGAAATCTCATTAGTAGTGGTGCTGGCTTCTCTCTCTCCCACTGCCCTGTGAATTCTATAATGCTAAACACCAACAATATTTTAGTAAGTATTTCACATTCACTGATGACAAAAAGAAGCTTCTCTGAGGAGGGTTGAGATGCACCAGTCTATTCATACAAAGATAAAAAAAGAGGGCATATTTATTACTATTTGTACTTAGCAGAATAATAGTATTAGGTTCTCAACTATGGCCTGTGATATATAGTCATGGATTTTTTTTTTTTTGCCTAGTTAACAGTACCAGACATGTATTCTATCTTGTGCATCTTAAATCCAATCAAAAAGGAGTCAACAATGATTTAAAAATTGAAGTATCAACCAACGCTGAAAAGCAATAGGGATGCTCTATATCCTAATGGATGTCGAGCCAGGATGCATCCTTTATGTAAATGTGAACATGGACATCTATCTCATTAGTATGCAAATTCACCTTTTATTTTAGCAAATGCTCAACTTCTTAACTAAAGAACTTTTCAATTTATCATGGCTTGTGTAGTTATGTTTTATGTACAGAGATACTGAAAGTTGAAATAATTTCTCAGGTAAAACTGGTTACCAAGTGAGAAAAGTCCAATAAACTCTTCCCTAAGGTGACAGGGACAGCTGCTCACCCCTGGTTATGATCCACACTATATTTTATTGTAATCCTATAAGAACCTTTTGAAATAACTTCATCCTTATTAAACTTTTCTCAATGACTCTTAGCCAAATGTGTGTTCTTTGTCTTCCTGAGCCTTGCTTAACACTGATACTTGCTTAACAAATTTCACTTAAGCATATAAAAATGGAGGAATGATTCAGTGCATTCTAACAGAGCTCCTTGGGGAAGAACTCACACCACCTGGTGAAAGAGTAGAAGAGAAATGTTGTCATAAGAGAGATACGCGATATGGGGCCAATTATGGAGGGCAGTGAGTGGTTCTTATAAGAGGTAGGTGCTGTAAAAGTTTAACATTTACCACTCTCCAGAGTGCTCACATCAAGGGGAGCAGCTCAGACTTGAGGTGGAAGTCCATGCTGAGGGTTCATTGCACATTGTCACATGGGGACTGCTGCCTCACTGACATCCTTTCCACTGTTGAAAAGCAGAAAGGTCACACTAAGTGATGTGTAAGGCATCTGTCAACACTGGAATTTCCCAGTTCATGTTTCTATGATATGATCTGGCCATGGAGCAAGTATGGGTTTTAAAAGAAAAGCAAGAAGTCAACATTGGAAGGCGCATGTGGGTGGAGGCATCTTAGCAACCTTAACAAACCTCTGCCTCTCCCTTTGACCATAGACTTTTTAGGTCATCCATACCCACCCACACACTAATGGTCACTTCATGCCAAGAGACTATCAACCCCATTGGTGGCAAAGATGGAGTTTCCTTCATTGCCTGATTCTCCAGTGTGGAACCTGGCATGACCGTGGTGCTGAGTAACAACCATTGTTGAGGAAATGGGTTTGTGGTGAAACTTCTTGACTTTATGCTTTTTTATATTCTCTGCTTTCCTGGCTCTGGATCACTTTTGACTAAATACTGTGTTCCTGGCTCCATGGTTTTTGCTTGGAACTCAAGGCTGTTTTGACTTTTCCAGCTGGGGATTGATTCTGTCCTGTGGGTAGTTTGCATTCACACACTCTTCCACGATTCTTAGCAAAGTCCAGCCTCCAACATGCCTTTTCAATGCTAGACTTTGTAAACCACAAACTCTACAAAATCTTCAAGTGTGCATGTAGTGAGTGCCCTCTTGGAGTCTCTTCTGACTTCTGATGGGTATTTTCTCTCTCAGGCATGGTTCCTTAACTCCTATTTGTAGAATCAATGGTTTTCAAAGAAATGAATGTGCTTTAAATGTTTGAAATGTTTTTATATACCTGTAAAATAATCCAGAAAGCTCTAATAAAGAGGGAAGTATTTCCAGTGGTTTGGGTAAGATTAAAATAAAACCACATTGTGCTATAATATCCATTTTTAGTCAAAGAGAGCCCACTACCATCTCTACCACCTTAGGGCAGGGCTTCTTAAACCCTATCTGCTTGTGATCTAGTTCTCTCAAGCAATTTTACATGATCCCAAGTATGTAGATAAATAAAAACAGGAAGTTTGTAGTTACCATGAATTGAGAGATCATGATGCACTAGCAGGCTTCGTTTGTCAGTTCTTATCTCCTTTGTCTCTTGGACACTCGGCTATTTTTTTTCATCACACTCTCATACCAACTGTGAGGTTGCCATCTGACTCCTAACACCAACTGAGTGTCCTAGATTTCAGTAAACTCCACTATTATGCAGAATCCATGGTTCTACCCTACAATATTCTCCTCATTTCAGATATTGGTCACAAATTCCCGACTACTTGTACTTCTGTCTGGCAGATAAACTGAGGGTTCTCACACCCCTCTTTAGGAATAGGCATCTTACAGAACATATCACAAGAGTCAGGAAAATACTTCACGTCTGCTTCAGTAAACGGAATTCTTATAAAGAATACAATCCAGGAACATACAGTGGAAGAGACGCAGAGGGCAAGGAAGAAATGGGGGATGGGCATAGTGCCTCTATACTCTGCAGTTTACCTTCCATTACTTCAGATGCTTCACCAACTAAAAGTCTCCCAGGCCCAGGCGTTTGGACTTTGAGGATGGAGATTATGCTACATTGACATGACTGATTACATCCATCCTTCAACCTTGGTGACTGAACTCATAGTACGTGAGCTCTTCCCACTTCCTCAGTGATTTAAGGGGTCTGAGAATGGCCATTTCTATAACCTCATTTTTTTCTTGCTTACCAGCAAGACTCATGTTGAAGCAACCAAGAAAGTAGACAAACAGTTATCTCGGTCCTTAAACACTCAACACTCCAAAGACTCCCAGAACTTTAGGAACTGTGCACATTGCATATCTTTCTTCCTAAAGAAGGAAGGCCAAACACAGATCTTTTGTTAGGCTGCTTGGATGAGTTAAGATGGCCTTATTCCATCTCACTGGCACTTATCCATGTGACTGACATGTAGACAGTCACCTTCCTCATCTGGACAGTAGAATGCGTACATAAGAGACAGATGTCACCAACAGAGCTCCTCTCTAAAGTCTTTGCTGACCACTACATTTACTTTTCCTTTGTCTGTTGTTGGGATAGAACACATCTTTCATGGGTGGCACCATTGTATATGATGAATCCAGTACATAAAGTAGTCTGAAGCCCCAAACAATAGCACAGTGTCCGGATGCAAGAGCCTGGGATCTTGAATGAAATGAGCGTCCTGTACAGGTTGGCTGTCATGAAATATTGGACTAGAAAGAAATAAGCTCAGTTATTGCAGGTACTTATATATTGTAGATATTAAGAACTTGTTTGAAGTACTAATTTATAGTCTGGCTCTTGGCTCTGTTGATAGTTTCTTTTGCTGTGCAGAAGCTCATCCAGGTTCATTGCTCCTCTTTTCATAATTGCAAGGAAATGGAACATGCCTCGATGTCCATCAGCAGATGGTGGGATACAGTGGGTGGTGGGATAGTAAAAATATAGTACATGTGCATATTTATTTATTTAGCTCTATTTAGCTATAAAGAAATATAAAATGAATGAATTCATATCAAAAGACATGGGGCTGGGAAATGACTCGGAGGTTAAGAGTTCTTACTGTTGTTCTAAAGGACCTGGGTTCAGTTCCCAGCACCTATATCAAGCAGCTTATAACAGTCTGTTATTCCAGCTCACGAGAGTCAAATGTCCTTGGCTTCCAGGAGCATTTGCACTTATACATATAAACCCACGTGCACACACACTTACACATAAATAAAGATAGTAAAAATACATCTTTGAAAGAAAAGTAGATGGAGCTGGAAAACATTAGCAACATAATCCGGGCTCAGAAAGACAAACATGTTCACTTTCAAATGTAGATCTAACACTCTAATGGGTAAATGTGTGTTTCAAGTGGGGGAAAATATGGGTGAAGGGCAGGAGACTAGAAGAGGCCATGGCCTATAGTCCTATATATATAATAGGCATTCTATGGAAGGAACAGGGAACACAATATGGTGACAAGAAAGGAGGTATATTGGGGTGAGAGGGCACAGTGGGAAAGTAGGACTAGGGAGATGAGGGAGTGGATAGTGGGAATCACCTGAGTGATATATGTGTGAAAAATCCCATGTGGACTCTCAATGGAGAGAGCACCCATTGCTCCAGAGAATCACAAAATTTTTTATTAGATATTTTCTTTATTTACATTTCAAATTCTATCCCAAAAGTTCCCTATACCCTCCCCCTGCCCTGTTCCCCTACCCACCCACTCCCACTTCTTGGCCCTGGCATTCCCCTGTACTGAGGCATATAAAGTTTGCAAGATCAAGGAGCCTCTCTTCCCAATGATGGCTGACTAGGCCATCTTCTGCTACATATGCAGCTAGAGACACAAGCTATGGGGGTACTGGTTAGTTCATATTGTTGTTCCACCTATAGGGTTGCAGACCCCTTCAGCTCCTTGGGTACTTTCTCTAGCTCCTCCATTGGGGGGCCCTGTGTTCCATCGTATAGATAACTGTGAGCATCCACTTCTGTATTTGCCAGGCACCGGCATAGCCTCACATGAGACAGCTATATCAGGGTCAGTGTGGATACTTCATTCCTCCTTAGAATAGGGAACAAAATACCCATGGAAGGAGTTACAGAGACAAAGTTTGGGGCTAAACGAAAGGATGGACCATCCAGAGACTACCCCACCCGGGGTTCCATCCCATAATCAGCCACCAAACCCAGACACTATTGTATATACCAGCAAGATTTTGCTGAAAGAACCCTGATATAGCTGTCTCATGTGAGAACCACAGATTTTAAGGGCTCTGTGCTTTGAAAGAAAAATAGCATCTTAAGGAACAGGAGAGAAATTGTCATCATCATCTCTGGTGTCCAATGATAACTGTGCCAAGGTTATTGTTCGTTCCCTAAGGCGGTGCTCTCTCTGGCAGTGTCTTCAACACAGGACCTTTCTAAATTAAAGTTTTCCCCCAGTGAAGGATTTTATGAGAGGAACTTAACAGTTAGGAATGAACAGATAAGTTTCTTCCCTACCAAGTGGGTCAGAAATATCACATCCAAATGCAAGATGTAGACTGCTCACTTGGTTAGCCAATAACCACGTGCATTTCAACATCTTAGTTCTCTTCAACCATTTCCTAATCCCCAGGGAATATGAAAAAGCAAGTGGTTTCTTAGTTGGCTTTAGTCATGTCTCCAAGAAACATATCACAAATAGAATGGGCAGAAAGCCAAGGCCAGAGGCACTTCATCTTGCCCTCTGCTTTGTTTGTTCCTGTCGATATCTGCCATTTCCTCTGCCATATGCAATGAGCTTGCAGGTGTTGCTACAGCTGGGATAATCAACTGAAATGTGGAAAACCCATCATATCTGGGGAGAGTTCCAAAGACTGTTTGGAACTATTTACAGAATAGTGTAGTCTTAAATGATTTATTGCTCTATAAAAGCAATATGGATAAACTGGGTAAATTGGTCCATTGGTAAAGGCTGGAAGTTCCCTTTTCATTTGTTTCCCACATGATCATCAGCAGTGGGATTGAGAAAAGATTTGATTATTATTAGGAGAAATCTCTGCTGTGACTTTTTCATAGACCAAAGGTTCTTGACCTTGTAGAAGAAGAATTTGTTCAGTGTCTTGGGATCATCAGGGCTAGGTGGAGCTCAGACAGATGATGTTAAGTATGGATTTTTCCATTGTTGGTGATTGTGAGTTGGAGAAAATAAACACACACACACACACACACACCACAAAAAAACCTTCCCAGACTCGAGTTTCCACATGAGAATTTAAAAATTATTATTTTTAACATTAGAGATGGGTGGTTGAGACACTGGGGTTGCTGTGATTGTCTGTCTCGGATTTCAAGAGAAAGATGTATATCCTCCATGGGATAACCACTGCAGGATGGTTAGAAATTTTTGCAGAGGGTCATATTCGATCTTAAATACTCATGAGGATGAATACCAGGCTGCTAGAGGGAAAGAGATTCAAGGCATCTAATGACCAGAGCACAGAACCAGGCCTAAGACCTGCTGTCTCCTTTACACCAGGGCAGTCCTCCCTTCCTGACACAGGAACTGGTTTGCTAAGCCCCTCTACTCTACCTAAGAGATAGATTCTTGGTAATTCTAATGCTTTGTCTTACTTAATTCAACTCACAAAAGTGGCGCTTCCAGAATTGGCTGGGCAGGGAGACAGGTGGGACTTTTAGATTGTGTGAGGAAGGGACTGAAGGAGCCACAGAAGCCACTCCCGTGATTGGATCTGAGGTAGCAGAGATGAAATATAGATTTTAAAAGATGTTTACTCAGGAATACTGGAGGGGCATGTGTGCTAGCTGTGGGGACGTTTAGAAGTGTCCAGTCATTGAGCTAGCCCAGGCATATCAAAATTAGCTGGCGTGTGTGTGTGTGTGTGTGTGTGTGTGTGTGTGCTTGTGTATGTGTGTGTGTTTCATTTGTGAATCCAGAGCTCTTGAGATGTGCAGCAGGTGCATGTGTGACCCGGTAGCTAGAGTGGTTAACTAATTCACCACTACAGGCTCTATATGTTCCCATTGTATAGATAAAGCCATTGAGCCCCAGAGGAACAGTATCCTTTATACAGCATCCCATGGCTGGAATGTGAGGAGCATTTCTGGTTATGGGGCCTATAGCCTTTCTTCAATACCCTATTGTATGTCAGAAAGTGTTCCTGAGAGTGGCTAGTGTGTACAAGATTCAGAGGTCAGAACATGTGTGTTTGCACTCAGGGCACGAGATTATCGAGCCAATCCGGCTACCCGTTTCCTTCCAGATATAAGAGTTCAGTCAGCACGAGCACCTCCAGCCAGTACAGAACCACTTCCTGTCTGCCTTTGAGGCTGTCTTCTCTTGATGGCTTTCAGAGGCTTGGAGCTCAGGTCCGTTTGACAGAATAAGAGGGGAAGCTAGCCCATTTTCATCCACCCCATTTCCTATGCACTCTGAGGTAACTTCCGTTTGCTTTCCTGTTTAGGCTGGGATGGCCATGCTTCAGTGTGCCCTCCATACCCACAGCAAGCCCTAGCATCTCAGGGCCCAGACTGAAGGGTGGGGCAGGAAGTCTCACCCATGCATCTATGGGCCATAGCTTTGCCAGCGAATGGGCCTCTTAAAGAACTCAGCGGCTGCAGCGAGGAGGAAAGAGACAGCAGAGGACACAGAATGGAAGGAAATCGCAAAGAAGCACTGCTTGCAAGCCGAGAAGCTTTCGCATTCTAAGCCCCACCCCTGCTGTGAATTCCTAACAGGGTTTTTTTTGGTCCAAACCTGCAGCTTGATCTTGTTAAAATAAATGTAGTAAAATGGAGTCAACATGGACACTCCCTGTGACCTTGCTCCAGAGACTCTCCAGCTTTGGCCTGTGTTTTCTCCGTGCAAAGAGAGCAAATGATTGGAATCCATACCTAGTGGCTTTCCTATTTCCCGGTGATTTGATGGTGGATAAGCCTCTTATCCTCTCTCACCTCAGGGTCCACATCTCTAAGAGGAGATCATGAAAGTCCCCAGGAACTGGCACGGGAATAAACACACTAATAAACACCAAGCCCCTCAGAAACACACTGAGGCCAGCTAAGTGCCCGGCAGTTACATTTGGTGTCACCGCTACATTTTTCTTTGGTGAAAGAGGAATGACAACAGCGTTGGCATGGGGCTGTGGTGAAGAGCAAATGACTAGATATCCCAGAGGAATTAGTTCAGAGATGGTGCAGGGAAGGGAGAGTAGAAAGGCTGGCCAGAGAGACTCCCCAATAGGGCAATGTGGCAACTCTGAATTCTCGGGTGGCCAAATTTTATCTCTGCTAATTACCAAGTGAGTAGATCTGGTTAACTTATGCAGTTTATTTATCTAGGAAGGGATATTTGGGGGAAAGGGGAAAGTTGGAAGGCAATGGGATGCGTGGAAACCACAGTGGCGGCGGTCAGAAGCCCTGCCTGGCACATCTGGCTCTGCCATCTAGGTCTTTGTAGCTGGGTTTTTTCCTCTCCTCGGGCTTCTGCTTCTTCCTCTTCTGTAAAGGGGAACTCCAAGTAAGATCCCAAGTGATGGTTTCTTGTTTTTTTTTTTGTTGTTGTTGTTTGTTTTTGTGGGGGGTTATTGTTGTTGTTGTTTTGTTTTTTGTTTTTTTGTTTTGGTTTGTTTTTTGTGTTTTTTTTTTTTTTTTTTTTTTTGCATCTCTCCCATCCCCTGGTAGTTATAGACAGTAAAATTATTGAAACAACTAATTTAGTGTGGTCTAGTTGAAATGATGCCAATCTCCACTTCTTGCCAAGCCTATACTCATTTGTATGACAGATAGTTATTGAACTACGGGGCTGTCTTTCATTAGTTGGAGATACATCGACGAACCAACCATATAAGTTCCAGCTCTCAAGGAAGAGGGTAGACAGACCAAAAAAGTAGGAAGAATATGAATAAAAGAAGTGCTTCAGACTTACAGTGTGAGTGGTTTTAGGTAGCTCTGTGCACCTGGTCCCCACTGATTGCTGTTTGTCCTTGCGCCACGGAAGCACCCGGCATATGGTGAAAGGACCATGGAATCCAAACCCTGAGAACAGTGATTCCGATGCACCTGTGCATCGGCAGGACACTTTCATTTGAAATGAGTTATTTCTGTCAGGTCTCAGAGCAGACCTGAGGTGATCTTGTTAACATTATTTTAATTCTGAGACATACAAGGAAGCTGAGACACAGCTTCCTGTCAGACCAACACAGCAGGTCCTGGAGAGGCGTTATTTGCACATTGCTGCCCCCTGGTGGTATTATGAAATGTAGCCATGACTTGACAGTTGAGGACAAACTGTTACCTCAGAAGCCACAGAGCTCTTGGACACATCTGTCAGATCCTGAAGTCTGAATAGTGAAGTTCTAAAAGGCTTATAACATAACTAGGAGGATGATTTCAGACAAGTTGACCATGACAAGGAGACTTTTCACTCTGGTAGGAAAGATCTCAGATGTCCCTCGTCAGGAGTGTATGGCCAAGCCAGGGGTGTGTAAAAGATTTCCCAGTTCTGAGAGCCCAGGAATGTTGCCTAGGGAGTCCGTGTGTGAACTTTAGGGAGTCTTTTAGCTTTAGTTATGAAAGATCAGTAGTCTCCAGATGTCTAGGAGGTGTTAGACCCAGATGACCAGGGAACTCTGGGCCAGCGCCTCAGGTGAGTCTGTGTAGTGGGACTCTGGTATTTGCTTATTTATTCACAGATTTCCTATTTTGTAGCTATCTAGGTGGCTGATAACCAGGTAGACTACTGCTTTTAGACATAGCAGATGGGATAAGGTGGGTTCCAGAGTCTCTCTTAAAAGAGTGCTAATCTGAAGCTCGGAGGGTAAGAATACTTGCAGTGTGTGCAAGCATGAAGACCTCAGTTCAAACCCCCAGCACCCCTGTAAGAATCTGGGCATGACTGGGCACAAACCTGAAACCCCAGTGCTGTGAGGGGGTTATCAGACTGGTAATTTTGACACATTTCTTAACCATTTTTAAATGTCTATTTCCTCCTCTTGGGAAGGGAACACAGTAACATGGTAGAGTTCATCACACAAGGTTAACGATAAGTATGCAGAAGAGACTGATAGTGTTCAGTGCCCGGGCACTAGATGCTTCCTATAAACAAGCTTGTCACAAGCTTTGACCTCATCAGTCATATAAACTTACAAAGCACCTCAGGATTCATGGTGATGTGAAATCCTCTTTGTGGTGGTCTTAGAACTAGGCTACTAGTACATTTGGAGCAATCTTCAAAATTAATGAGAAATTCTACATACACACTATGACCATTTTATAGGGTTATTTCTGTCAGAAAGTGCTTTGAAAGCCACTACAAGGACAATTCTGTTTTGGGGGGACATAAAACCACAAATGACCCTATTTCTCACCTTTATTTCTGATCAAGGCTATAATTTTATTGTAGAGACTAATAATTCTTATGTTGTGTAGTAGAAAAACTGGCCTGTATCTTGCTATATTTGTGCTTGAATTATTTGTCCCTGTGATGGTTTGTATATGCTTGCTCCAGGGAGTGGCACTATTAGGAAGTGTAGCCTTGCTGGATCAGGTGTGTCACTGTGGGTGTGGGCTTTAATATCCCTGTCCTAGATACCTGGAAGTCAGAATTCTGCTAGCACCCTTCAGATGAAGATGTAGAACTCTTAGCAACTCCTACACCATGCCTGCCTGGATGCTGCCATGGTCCTGCCTTGATAATAAACTGAACCTCTGAACCTGTAAGCCAGGCCCAATTAAATGTTGTTCTTATAAGAGTTGCCTTGGTCCTGATGTTTGTTCACAGCAGTAAAACCCTAACTGAGACAGTCCCTTTCCCCAATCTATGTAATGAAATTTAATCACCAATGTGATGTAGGAAATGAGGCTGGGGAAGATGGTTACATCATGAGGGTAAAGTCCCATGAGTGGGGTTTATTTTATGTTCATTCACATATACCCATGTTTATGTGTATATGTATGTGTCTGTGATGCAGTGGTCATAAAGGAACATTAGGTTTCCAGCTCTACTCTTTGCTGTAATCCTTTGAGACAGGGTCTCTCACTAAATTTGGAGCTAGGTACCACCAAGTTGCAGCAATCGTCCTGTCTCCACCTCTCACAGCACAGGAGTTCCAATCTTGTGCTTGGCATGCCCCAATTTTTACAGCAGGTGCTCTTACTGAGTCCTCCTGCCCCCAGCTATGGACTGATGCACTTTTCAAAGGCTCCCCACGACGAACTTTACACGAATTTCAACTGACAGGAAAATGGCACCTATCTGCTAATAGTTTTTATTTTACAGTAAGAAAAGCATCTAAGTCTCAGAGACACCATGTGACTTAGCAAGAGTTATACAGCTAGAATGTAGGGACAGCATTTGAAACTCAAGACTATCTGACTCCTACATCCATAATTTTACTTTCAAGTTTACATTTTTAGCTTTTATAAAATTATAAACAAATGTTGTTTATTAATCAAGTTTCAATTTTGGCTAGATTATGCATATTCAGGGTGGCATGGCATTAGACTCAAATTTCTATTTTGAGTGTCTATATATTTCTAAATGAATAGGCTATTTTGTTATTTCTTGATCTATTCCAACCATTACCTTCTTCTTTCCAAATACTGAATGTGGGCATTTATCTATATTTCCAGCTTCCTCTCATGCTATTAGCAGTCTCCTCACCTACCAAAAAAAAAAAATCACAGTTCTCTTGCAACTTTGCTTAGTTTTCTTTTCTTTTTTCTTTTTCTTTTTTAGTATATATATTTTATTAGGTATTTTCTTTATTTACATTTTAAATGTTTTCCCCTTTCCTGGTTTCTCCTCCAAAATCCCCAATCATCTTCTCCTTCCCCCTGCTCACCAACCCAGCCACTTCCACTACCCTGTCCTACTCAGGGGCATCGAGCCTTCACAGGAACAAGGGCTCTCTTCCCATTGATGATCGACAAGGCCATCTTCTGCTATATATGCAGCTGGAGTGAAGGGTCCCTCCATGTGTACTCTTTGGTTGGTCATTTAATCCCTGGGAACTCTGGGGTACTGGTTGGTTCATATTGTTGTTCCTCCTATGGGACTGCAAACCCCTTCAGCTTCTTGGGTCCTTTCTCTAGTTCCTCCATTGAGGACCCTGTGCTCAGTCAATGGTTGGCTGAGCACATCCACCTCTGTATTTGTCAGGCACTGGTAGAGCCCCTCAGGAGACAGCTATATCAGGCTCCTTTCAGCAAGCTCTGCAATAGTGTCTGGGTTTAGTGACTGTATATGGGATGGATCTCCAGGTTGGGCAGTCTCTGGATGGTCTTTCCTTCTGACTCTTCTCCACACTTTGTCTCTGTATCTCCTCCCATGGGTATTTTGTTCCCCCTTCTAAGAAGGGCAGAGGAATCTACACTTTGGTCTTCCTTCTCCTTGAGCTTCATGTGGTCTGTGAATTGTATTCTGAGTATCTGTGCTAATATCCACTTATCAGTGAGTACATACCATGTGTGTTCTTCTGTGATTGGGTTACCTAACTCAGACTGATATTTTCTGGTTCCATCCATTTGCCTAAGAATTTCATAAATTCATTTTTTAAGAGATTTATTTATTATTATAATCTAAGTACACTGTAGCTGTCTTCAGACACACCAGAAAAGGGCATCAGATCTCATTACCGATGATTGTAAGCCACCATGTGGCTTACTGGGATTTGAACTCAGGACCTTCAGAAGAGCAGTCAGTCCTCTTAACCGCTGAGCCATCTCTCCAGCAAATTCATTGTTTTTAATAGCTGAGTAGTACTCCATTGTGTAAATGTACCACATTTTCGGTATCCATTCCTCTGTTGAGGGACATTTGGGTTCTTTCCAGCTTCTGGCTATTATAAATAAGGCTGCTATGAACATAGTGGAGCATGTGTCCTTATTACATGTTGAAGCATCTTCTGGGTATATGCCCAGGAGAGGTGTTGCTGGATCTTCTGGTAGTACTGTGTCCAATTTTCTGAGGAACTGCCAAACTGATTTCCAGAGTGGTTGTACCAGCTTGCATTCCCACCATCAATGGAGGAGTGTCCTTCTTTCTCCACATCCTCACCAGCATCTGCTCTCACCTGAGTTTTTTATTTTAACCATTCTGACTGGTGTGAGGTGGAATCTTGGGGTTGTTTTGATTTGCATCTATTAGGTTTGTTCAAAGAAAATTACTTTCTTGCTTCTTCTAGGGTGTAGTTTCCCTCCTTGTGTTGGTGTTTTTCATCTATTATCCTTTGTAGGGCTGGATTTGTGGAAACATATTTTATAAATTTGGTTTTATCATGGAATATCTTGGTTTCTCCATCTATGGTAATTGAGAGTTTTGCTGGGTATAGTAGCCTGAGCTGGCATTTGTGTTCTCCTACAGCAGACTGTATGAGATCTGCCCTGGATCTTCTAGCATTCATATTCTCTGGTGAGAAGTCTGGTGTAATTCTGATAGGTCTGCCTATATATGTTACTTGACTTTTTCCTCTTACTGCTTTTAATATTTTTTCTTTGTTTAGTGAGTTTGGTGGTTTGATTATTATGTGATGAGAGGAATTTCTTTTCTGGTCCAAATCCATTTGGAGTTCTGTAGGCTTCTTGTATGTTCATGGGCATCTCATTCTTTAGATTAGGGAAGTTTCCTTCTATAATTTTGTTGAAGATATTTACTGGCCCTTTAAGTTGGAAATCTTCATTCTCGTCTATACCTATTATCCTTAGGTTTGGTCTTCTCATTGTGAACTAGATTTCCTGAATGTTTTGGGTTAGGAGCTTTTTGCATTTTGCAATTTCTTTGACTGTTGTGTCAATGTTTTCTATGGTATCGTCTGCACCTGAGATTCTCTCTTCTATCTCTTGTATTCTGTTGGTGACGTTTGCATCTATGACTCCTGATCTTGTTTCTATATTTTCTATCTACAGGGTTGCCTACCTTTGTGATTTTTTTATTGTTTCTATTTCCATTTTTAGATCCTGTATGGTTTTTTTTCAGTTCTTTCATCTGTTTGATTGTGTTTTCCTGTAATTCTTTAAGGGATTTTCATGTTTCCTCTTTAAGGGCTTCTAGTTGTTTACCTGTATTCTCCTGTATTTCTTTAAGGGAATAATTTATGTCCTTCCTAAAGTCCTCTATCATCATCATGAGATGTGATTTTAAATCAGAGTCTTGCTTTCCTGGTGTGTTGGGGTATTCAGGGTTTCCTGTGGTGGGAGAACTGGGTTTTGATGATGCCAAGTAGCCTTGGTTTCTGTTGCTTATGTTCTTGCATTTGCCTTTTGCCATCTGGTTATCTCTGGCGTTAGTTGGTCTTGCTGTCTTCAACTTTGGTTTGTCCCTCCTGCCAGCCTGTTTGTCAGTACTCCTAGGAGACCAGTTCTCTCTGGGAGGAATTTGGGTATGGAGAGCTGTGGCACAGGGTCATCTCTGGGGTACAGATGGAAACTGGAAGGATCCTGTCGCCTGCTTCTCCTTGGTCTTTATGTCCTGAGGTTTCTGGGTGGGTCCAACTGGGCAGAAGTTGTGGTCTTACCTGTGCTCACATGGTTGGCAGCACTCCTGGGAGACCTGCTCTTTCCTAGCAGTATTTGGGTATGGAGCACTGTGGCACAGGATCAGCTCCAGGCCATTATTACAGGGGTATTTTGTTGTTTTTTGTTTGTTTTGTTTTTATTAGATATTTTCTTTATTTACATTTCAAACGTTTTCCACTTTGCAGGTCTCCCTTTGGAAACTCCCTAACCCATCCGTCCTCCCACAGCCTCTATGAGGGTGCTCCCCCACCAACCCACCCACTCCCATCTTTGTACCCTAGCATTCCCCATACACTGGGGTATTGAACACCCTCAGGTCCAAGGGCCTGTCTTCCCACTGATGTCCAACAAGGCCATGCTCTGCCACATATGTGGCCAGTACCATGGGTCCTTCCATGTGTATTCCTTGGTTGGTGTTCCAGACCCCGGGAGCTCTGGGAGGGTGTGGCCTGTTGACCCTGTTGCTTCCTCCATGGAGCTGCAAACACCCTCAGCTCCTTCAGTCCCTTCTCCAACTCCTCCATTGGGGACCCTTGTGCTCAGTCAAATGGTTAGCTGTGAGCATCACCTCTGTATTTGTCAGGCTCTGGCAGGGCCTCTCAGGAGACAGCCATATCAAGCTTCCATCAGCAAGCAGTTCCCAGCATCCACAATAGGGCCCTGGTTTGGTGACTGTGTATGGGATGGATCCCCAAGTGCAGCAGTCTCTGGATGGCCTTTCCTTCAGTATCCGCTCCACACTTTGCAGTCTTTAAGTCAGAATCTTACACAGCTCAAGCAGCTTTGAACTCACTGTGTAGCCAAATGTGACCTTGAACTCCTGATTGCTCTGTTTCCATGTTTCTAGTGCTGGCATTTCGTTAATGGGCATTCTGGACTGCACACATTTTCCTTCATTGTTAAATTTATTGAGTGTGCTCGAGTCCTTCCAAAGGTGCTGGAATCTTTAAATTACATTTGCAACAATATATTATAGTTCTAGTGCTGTTTTGTTTTATTTTTTAGGTCCTCTGTATGTTTCCACGTCTATAGGGATTTTTGCACTGTTTCATCAGTACTGACTTTCCTTCAGTATAATGTAGAGAGCTTTCATCTGATACTGTTTTCTTCTCTTCAGTACTCACTTTGGTCTCCTCAGAAAAATTCTTTCATTTTTTCCCCTAAATATCTTTATTTTAAAGCATGTTCCTCTATAACTGCGAGTTAACAGAAAGTTTCTTAAACTATCTGAGAGCAGTCCACGGGTTTTTTTCCCAATGTTTCTGGCAGGAGCCAGCTAATCATTGTGCAAATTTTAATCTGTGAGTTTTAATCCCCCAATTCTCTATTTTTATTTGCTCTTTATTTTATTATTGTGGTCTGGTTTGTTTGTTTGTTTGTTTCTGAATCTGTACCCATACATCTTTCCATACCATTTAGGAAGCACTTTTAGTTATTACATTTTCAGCTACAGTTTTCCCATTCCCCAGCTGTAATCCCAGGATCTTGGTGACATCCCTGCAGACTCTTCATGTCATTCTGCTTTTTTTGTCACCATTTTCCTCACTTTCCTTCCTTTTGATCTCTCAGTTACCATTTTCCTATTGTCTCTTCACCAGTTTTCCCTCGGTGCCACAATCTATAGTCTACTTATCTATTGTTCTTAATTTTACAGTACTTGTGGTACTATGCTTCAGCTCAGATTTTTAAAAGGTGTTTCAGTGTTCTCTGGTCACTTTATACCCACGTTTCCAGTTGTTTCTTTACATTACAGATCCAGAGTTGGCATGTCTGCCTTATTGAAACTTATTGTTAGCAAGAGATTTGATACTGCAGAGCATAACATGAATGTAGGCCCCTGGTGGACCTGGAGTTAGGAATGTTACCAATTATAGGGCTTGCATGTTTAGAAATTTAAACTAGTAGGTCACTGGGGTTTATTGGTCACTTGACTTAAACCACAGAAGTATTCTCTGTGGTTAACTGTAGAAAATGTTTTAGATCTTGTTTCTCTGACTTCTCATGGGAGCAGATAAAGCTAGTTAGCAATGTATTTGTAATTACCAATGGCTTGATGTCTTGTGTCTTGTGTGTGCTCAGCAGTGACAACTTATACGCCTTCTCCTAGATCGTGTGAAAGGCTGTGTGCATGCACACATACACACACACACACACACACACACACACACACACACACACACGTTTCTGGAAAACGTTCACTGCTCTCTTATTTCACACAATATATACTGAACTTTTAAACTTTATTTGCATTATCAAACACAACTATATCAACTTTTTAAAATTTTTATTCTATTTACTATTTTATTTTATTTTATTTTATCTTATCTTGACTGTGTGGATGTGCAAGCAATTGTATATGAAAGACATAAGGTCCGATGTGTGTCTGTATTGACTGAGTACCCTCTAAGTTGATTTTGTGCCTCAGTAATGTTGTGCAGTCTTCAGTTTACAAGAAGGTGACAGAATTGCTAACAGGTGCTGGTTCTCTCAGTATTTGTTTAACAAATCCCGAGCTGAGGAGTTTGATTCTTTTTTTTTATAAGTAGTATTCATATGTAAAGTACTTTTTGAAACTTTAAAATGTTCAATTGAGAGATGAAGATTGAATTCATTCAAGGTGTACAATGTCCTGATTAGATATACATATTCATTGCAGAGTGATAGCCACAATCAAGCTAACTGACACATCCCCTCCTCCTGTGCTCTCTATATTAGACTCTTAGAACATGTTCATCTTTCAAGTGCACGTTAGTACCTTTGCAAACATGTTTCCATTTCTTCTATCTCAGCCACTGCTGGCACATCGTGATAGGACACCCTGTGAGTGCCTATGCACCTCTAAGTTTGCTGTCCTAAGGTTCTACGCATAAGTAAGGCTGTACTGCCTTTGACTATTTTACTTGCATAATGAATTCAGAGTTATCCATGCCACCAGGGGCAGCGTTTCTACCTGACAATGTTACATGTGCATAGGATATTTTTTCTTTTGAAACAAGGATTTGGTAGTTCCAGTTTACAGCTGACATTAGTCTAGGCTTGAGGATAAAACATTTCTCACCTTTAATAAGTGTTTCCTTAAAGGGATAAAGGAGAAATGAGAATAGAAAAGTTAAATGAAGAGAAAGATGAGAAGACAGAGTAAAGGGGACAAACATAGTGAGGAATAACTAACACCAATGACCTTCTGAAAAGCTGTATGGAAACCTAATACTGCAGATACTTCCTAAAATATATACATATACAAATAAGTTTAAATAGATTTACACTATAACAAGGGAGACAATGCCTCAAGTATGCATCATATGCTACCAAGTAAAATCCTCAGTCCCATGAATGGGTTACATAGTGTTAAGTCTTTGGTCAAAGAGGTCTTATAGACTCACCCAAACATTACACGACATTGCCAATGCTATTGGTTACCATAGACAACCAGATAATAAGATGCTCTTGCTGAAGACACTACTTATGTCATCAAACATGAAGAAATAAAGCTGATGACCAGCTAGAAGTTTAACTCCTACAGTTCATGGTGCTGAAAAGTGCTTTGTACACTAGGAGAGGAGAAAAATCATCATCAATATCGCTCAGCTATGAAGCCTGCAGCCTCCCTGAAAGATGTGCTGATGCCATAGTGGCACAAAAGGTCTGGGAGTAACCAACCAAGCTTTTTACTAATTTTAAGGCCCATTCCATGAGATGGAATCTACATCTGACACTGCTAAAATGATGAAAAACCTGAAGTTAGACAGGTCATGGACCCAGGAGAAAACTTACTACTATTATTCTACTAAAGGAACATGGTATAAAACAGCTCTTAGTCTCTTTCCATAGCTAATGGCTTGAAAGAGTAGGAGGCATCTCATTTCTATCTCCTGTTAGATCATCTGTGATTCATGTGCTAGACACATTATTTAGAATGAGTTATACAAAGAAACTTTAGCTTCTCTTTTATCTCACCAGAGACAGCCTGTTTCTCCCTAGAACAATAACAAATGCCTTTGAATGAAAATTCTGAAACTGGAAATATTCTATCTTAATATTAAACTATGAAGGAATCTGAAATATATGTAAATATTTTCAATAAGTTTTACTAAATATGTTTTTTAAAAATGACTCTTTTTTAAAAATCAATGCACATTTATTATAAAAGTTTACATTTATTATATAATTTAACTTCAAAACTGGCATGGTTGCTTCTCTTATTCATATAAAGACAGTCAGGGGCTGGCGAGATGGCTCAGCGGGTAAGAGCACTGACTGCTCTTCCAAAGGTCCTGCATTCAAATCCCAGCAACCACAAAGTGGCTCACAACTACCCATAATGAGCTCTGACATCCTCTTCTGGTGGGTCTGAGGACAGCTACAGTGTACTTATGTATAATAATAAGCAATTTTTAAAAAAAGACAATCAGAGACAAAATAACTTATTTAAAATTACCACTAAGAGGTGAGAATGTTGATCAATTCTTGTTAGCCCACCTACTTCAGATGTGGGAGCTGCAACAATAAAAGTTCAAGGACAGCCTGGGATATTACTGAGACACCCATGTCTCAAAACACAAGGCAAAACCTACCAGGATGCATCAAAATCAGTGTCCACATTCAGAGCTCTGACTTTTTAGACAGGGCAGTTTTAACTAGCAAAATAGATTCACTCAAGAGAAGAAAAGTTAGTTTATGATTTAAAATAGAAATCAATGTCACACCCAATCACAAAAGAAGTCATTAGATATGCACTCACTGATAAGTGGATATTAGCCCAGAAACATAGAACACTCAAGATACAATTTGCTAAACACAAGAAAATCAAGAAGAGGGAAGACCAATGGGTGGATACTTCGTTCCTCCTTAGAATAGGGAACAAAATAAAATACCCATGAAAGGAGTTACAGAGACAAAGTTTGGAGCTAAGACGAAAGGATGGACTATCCAGAGACTACCCCACCTGGGGATCCATCCCATAATCAGCCACCAAACCCAGACACTATTGCCTATACCAGAAAGATTTTGCTGAAGGAACCCTGATATAGCTGTCTCATGTGAGGCTATGCCAGTGCCTGGCAAATACAGAAGTGGATGCTCACAGTCATCTATAAGATGGAACACAGGGGCCCCAATGGAGAGCAACCAATGAGATGAAGGGGTCTGCAACCCTATAAGTGGAACAACAATATGAACTAACCAGTACCCTCAGAGTTCATGTCTCTAGCTGCATATGTAGCAGAAGATGGCCTAGTCGACCATCATTGGGAAGAGAGGCCCCTTAGTATTGCAAACTTTATATGCCCCAGTACAGGGGAATGTCAGGGCCAAGAAGTAGGAGTGGGTGGGTAGGGGAGCAGAGCGGTGGGAGGGTATAGGGAACTTTTGGGATAGCATCTGAAATGTATATAAAGAAAATATCTAATAAAAATAATAAATAAATGTATAAAATAAAATTAAAAGAAAAGAAATCAATGTCACTAATTCTACCTGGAAAGAGAATAGCTACAAGGTATAGAAGAATTTATTTTCCTTCTACATCCATTTTGTGGTATTTAGCACTTTCCAGGATGCGCTTTCTCCTCATGCAGGATTGTTATCACAATTTCACTCACTGGCATGGCAACTTCTCCCCTGGATCCGGACCTGCCCGAATCTATAAAGGAAAAGCTGCTTATTATATTACAAACCTGATTCTGAAGTCATTCAAGGAATGATTCCCAGAGACTACAAAATAGCAGCTAACCTATAAAGCTGCCTTCCTGGGAAGCCACCAGCTACAGTGTGTAATCAGCAGCTTATACTAGGCAAGATTCAGAAGCCAATATGAAAGGAAGTTTTAATATCCTATTCAGTAAATATAGGAAGTGTGCGCATGTGTGTGTGTGTATGTGTGTGCGGGGTTGGGGAGGGTGCTAGTGCGGGTGCTGGTTTGACCATCCAGGTCTAATGTTCCGAATATCCTCTTGAGACTGAATCTGGAAATTTGCTTTTCAGTTAGGCTGACTGGTCCACAAGCCCCAGTGATCCTCTTGTTTCTTACTTCAAGAGTTAATCTAACTGAGCCTGTCAATCACCTACCTTATCCAGGAGACCACACCCTAGAAAATCTGATAAACCTGAAGACATACTAAGGAGGAAAAATGACTCTTAATGACATATCACTATACCCATTGTACTGGTTAGTTTTGTGACAACTTGACACAGCTGGAGTTATCACAGAGAAAGGAGCTTCAGTTGAGGAAATGCCTCCATGAGATCCAACTGTAAGGCATTTTCTCAATTAGTGAGCAAGGGGGAAAGGCCCCTTGTGGGTGGGACCATCTCTGGTCTGGTAGTCTTGGTTCTATAAGAGAGCAGGCTGAGCAAGCCAGGGGAAGCAAGCCAGTAAAGAACATCCCTCCATGGCAACAGCTCCTCCGCAACAGCTCCTGCTTTCTGACCTGCTTGAGTTCCAGTCCTGACTTCCTTGGTGATGAACAGCAGTATAGAAGTGTAAGCCGAATAAACCCTTTCCTCCCCAACTTGCTTCTTGGTCATGATGTTTGTGCAGGAATAGAAACCCTGACTAAGACACAGTATAGCACTCAACCCTCCTCAGAAAAGCTTCCTGCAGTCGCTGATAATTAACACAGAGACATTAATGGGACAATGTACAGACATTAAAAGTCTTTGGAGTATTCAACCTTAAGTGGGATGTCTTTCTCAAACCCTTCCCTCAAAGCTCAGAGTTCTATGTGGAAGAGGAAGTAAAAAGATTATAAGATTCAGAGGTGGTGGATGACTCCGAGAAAACGGCACCTTGCAAATTCAACAAGGCTGATGCACATGAACTCACAGAGACTGTGACAACATGCACAAGACCTGCACAAGTTCACGCTACACAAAAATCCCAGCATGGAGAAGGGGGCCAAGGCACAAAGCCCCACCCCCAACCAAGAACCAATTTACAAAAGATTCCTGCTTGAAGAAAAGTAAAATCAGTTTTCTCCACCTGGGTATATCAATCATATTTTAAGCAAGCTCCCCATGCTCAGAAGTAGTTGGCTAAGATGTGCGTGCGTGCGTGCGTGCGTGCGTGCGTGTGTGCGCTTTTTTGTTGTTTATTGGTTTGTTTGTTTGTTTGTTTGTTTGTTTTCCCATGGCAGAGACAGGTTTATTTTGGAGTGAACCTAGCAATTGTTTTCAACAGCAAACAATATTTTGCTTTTTTTAAAAAAAATAAAATAAATTTATTCACTTTACAACTCAATATCAGCCCTTCCTCTCCTTCCAGGATTTCCTCATGTAAGTCCTCCACCATTCCTCTTAGAAGGGGAAGCACACCTCTGGGTGTCAAGCCCCGCCCCCACCTCCTCACCCCACATACCCACGCATACTCCCAACCTGCACATTAAGTTGCTGCATGACTAAGCACATTCTCTCCCACTGAGGCCAGACATTTAGGGTTATGGGATCCACAGGCAGGCAGATAGGCAACAGGAACAGGGACAGTCCCTGCTCCAGGTGTTTGGGGGACCTGCATGAAGACCAAGCTGCTTATCCGCTACATCTGTGCAGTGGGCCTACTTCCATCCCTTGCTCACTCTTTGGTTGGCCATTCAGTCTCCAGGAGCATGCAAGGATTCAGGTTAGTTGACTCTGTTGGTCTTTCTGTAGAGTCCATGTCTTCTTTGGGTCCCTCAATCTTTTTACCAATTCTTCTGTAAGACTTCATTTACTAAAGATAAGAGAAAAAAAACCTGCTGGACGAGAAAACAAAACAAAACAAAACAAAACCCAAAACTAGTTTTGTCTAGTAGAGAGGCATTGGGTAGATCAACCACACTCTAAGCAAGTCTCATATTCAATAGTTGGCTAAGTGGTGTGTGTGTGTGTGTGTGTGTGTGTGCACTCGTGTGTATGCTTTTTATGTTTGTTGGTTTGGTATTTTTTTTACTTTTTGATTTATTAAAAATTTTTTGAGAAAGAGCATGAAATTGGGTGGGTAGGAAAACTGGGAGGTTCTAGAAGAGGAAAAGACTATAATAAAATATATACTATAAAAAGTAAAATAAATAAATAAATAAAAACGAAGTGTTCCTTTTGTAAGAAGATGGCAAAAAAAAAATGTTGTGAAACTCTGCTATCATGCCATGCCACTGGAATATAGATGTACTATAGCCGTGCATCTCTGCAGAAAGCCTTCCAGTTTTCATTATACTTGTGTGTGTGTGTGTGGGGTGCTGAAAGGAACTCCACCCTTCCCGAGGAGCTGTTAACAGATGACGGCTATTCTTTTCTTCAGTGATGTGGACTCTGATGAGTGGTCCTACTCTAGCCTAAGCTGCTCTATCCATGCGAGCAATCCCAATTAACCTCAGTGAGTCAATGAGAGACAGTCATGAGAGAGTTGGCAGTCGTTGGAAAGGGGGAAGATTTCAGAGGGAGGGGTAAGAGAAGGTAATGGAGGGAGAATGCATGTAAGCACAACGCATTGCATGTATGTGTGAAATTCTCAGTGAAGAAATAGAGAATACAAGGAATTTAAATAAAATGAAACACTCCTTTAAAGTCAGGCAGAAAGCCAAGCTCTTCTCAGTCTCAGTGCAGAGAGCCACCTAGCCAGAAGGACCTGTGGGGCATATTCAACAGGCTCAGGTCTCATGCCTACTCACTGTGTGCCAGGGTGAGGAAGATTTACTACTATCAGGTATGACTCCATTTTCCTAATGAAGAAACCCTTTGGAATTTGAGGTGAATCTGATTAAATAGTTTTTGTGGATGCTGGTGATAGTCTAATGTCTATTTACATTGCTGATGTACTTATATAAAATATGAGATAATATATTATGAATAGTATATATAAATGGCATATTACCTTGAAAGTGGTTTTCAACCATCACTTTGATGGAAGTACTTTACCCAGTGTTCCAACTGACTCCTTGATGCCATTTTTTGTGCATCATTGAGTCTCTTTTGCGATTCACTGGAGTCAAGTTCTATGCTCTGAGCAAATCGGCTTCCAGTCCAGTCTATCCTTTCTGTAGATTTGATTCCAAGTCATCAGTTCCCATTCTCATATGTTGTCTTTTATTCTTCACATGTAATACTTACATGGTGATCATCTACTAAAGTAATTTTTATAATAACTTGTTTGAGCATAGCATTTCCTATTGTTTTCCCCCTAAAGTAGCATCTACTCTTGCTAGGGTGCTATATAAGACAGACCCTCTTATCTGTTCCAGTACATTTAATCTATGTCTCTTTACTGGGGAGTTGAGACATTAAAATTTAAAGTTATTACTGAGACATGTATATTAGTTCCTGTCATTTTGTTGATTTGGGGGAAATTTTTTTGACTTATCTTTCCTGGAATTTTTATTTGTTCCTTGTGATCTCTAGGGAGTGTTTTTCTGTTTTTTCTGTTTCTATGTAGAAAATGATGACTCCGACCTCACAAAAGTCACTAAATTCTTGTGAGACCACTTTAAAAAAAAAGCTGAATACTTTCAGTGACCTGAATATCAACCTCAGCCACTTCATCTACCCTATCTTGGTGAATAGGTCTTTGTTCTAAATCAAGTAATGAGGGCTTCTGTCATATGAGCATTTTAAGCCTTTGAAAATAAGAAAGAAATCTTTCATTCTGGGAAATCATTTAGGGAAAGCCCCCCCATCTTTGTTTATGTGTATTGCAGAGTGGAAATAAAAGGGACGCTGTAACTTTGTAGTGAACAGCAGGATGAGGTGGGGACAGTAATGTTTCTTAAAAGCTCATCAGATGGACCCTGGGACTGGGTATAGTATATTCTGCATGTGACTTATTTTATTTTATTATATTTTATTTTTTTAGACTTCACAATACCTCACGAAGCAGAAAGCACTATTTTTCATAAGGAAACTGAGGACTAGAATTGAGAAATGGCAGGGAAGCATGTGGGTCCTACTTACTTGGCCATTGTCTTTATCTTGTTCTCTTCGTCATTGTCCTGTTCCTCCTTATCCTTCTCTTTCTCCCCCTCTTCCTTATTCCTCTCTTTTTCCCCCATCTTATCTCTTTTTAAACCTAGGTGTCTTATAGGCCAGACTGACCTTGGGCTCTCTATGTAGTTGAGGGTGACCTTGAACTTCCGATCCTCTTGCCTCTACTGCCCAAGTGCTGGGAATTATAGGCATGTGGCCTCATGCCAAGTTTTATGTGATACTAGGAATTGAAACCATGGCTTCATGCCTGGCAACCAAGCTATGCTCCTGGCCCCTTCATTAGTTTGATTTTGCACAACAAGTACTGCAGTCACTGCCAGGTCTGAATGTTGCCTTCCAAGCTCAGATGTTGGAACTTAATTGTTGAGGCAGTGATAATGAGAGGTGAGGAATTAGGAAGTAATTAAGTCAGGATCAGGGAGGGGATTAGGGCCTTGTTAAAGGGCTTGATAAAGGAAGTTCCTTTCGCTCACCCACTATGTGTGGACAGATGTTGCTCTCTTTTTAGATCTATTATCTAAAAGCATAGCAAAGAAAGCTCTCCTCTCATACAGAACATGCCATCACCTTCCTAACTGTTAATTTTTTTCTTTTCTTTATAAATTGTGTAGTTTCAGACATTTTTATATAGCAGCATGAATAAACTAAGCCATTCACCATGACATCTATTCAACAGCTTTGCAACTCTACATGTTACTTTGTGTTGTGTTCCTTTGTCCTCTAGGTCAGAAAAGCTAATCAAATATCTGACATATTCTGCTCCATCTTCCAACCTGCTTTGTAATCAAAAGCAAGCCATTTCATTCATTCTGTCCAAAGGTTTGTGTGTGGAATTTTTGCTTTTAGCAGAAACAGTGATGATAGTATACATTCCCCACATCTCCTCTTCTGACATCATGAGCTAAGATCACATGAGCACATGATGGTGGTGCATCTGGAAGATTACACGCTAGAGAGACATCGGGACAGAGGTTGCCTGGATACTCTGTACCACACATATAGTATTCTCAAGAAATAAAGATTTGTTAACTCATGAAATCTCAAGGTTAACTTGTTACTATATCATAAACTATTCACTTTGACTTGTAAATGTATGACTTCACTTATTTCTGACTCAATCAACTTTAACTGTGAACCTCCTGTATGGGCTAATAGTTGTGAAATTTTTGAATGAATACTCTATAGACAGGCTTCAATTTTTTTTTTCTGTAACTGAACTCAGATGCAAATAAGAAAAAAGAGAATGGACTCAATAGACTAGGGTCACTCTGATAATGCTGACCTTTGAAAGACCAGATACCTCTGATTTACAGCATCATTTCTAAGATTAGAAAGATAGATTCACTCAGCCACAGGGGCATCTTTGGCACTAAGAAGCGGGTGCTCATTGCAGACTTTCAATCATACAAGAAAGTTAAGAAGATGAAGCTAAAGTGCTTAAACATAATTTTCCCTTCTAAAGTCTCCTTTCACTGATACTGTCATCCCACTTCTCTAGGGAAGAAGCGATAGGCTAGAATCCTTCACACTGAAGAGGACATCAATCATTTCAGAGGCTTCTGCCTAACAATAGGATATCACTATCACTTGATATGATAGCTGGCACATTACAGGCTCAAAAAACATCTTTAATGCATGGCTCGGTTTTTGTTTTTTTTTTTTTTTTTTGCAAGATACTACGGCAGGTGCTGCAACTATATGGGTGAAGGTCACAGAATCTACTCTTGGGATATTCAATTCTTAGTAGGAAAAGGATTTTTTTTGGATTAGTTTTGTATTTTAAAAAAGGGCCCTACAATGCAGGTGTCTAATGATCACCTTGGTCACTTCTGGCTTTGACAAGGCAGCCTCAGGGGGTGGAGAAGAAAACATACATGGGAAAGAGGTAGTTTAGCAATGTAGAAGAAACAGAGATATAGACGTCCTCTGTGTGAATTTCACTGAGAAATGGAGTACTGAGACAGTATTGGGAGAAGATAAATAGTTGGGAAAGGTTACTTGATATTTGGCATGTGTTTGAAATATTTATGTGGCACCTTGCAGGAGTTCCCCAAAGATATTTGTAGTTTTTTAAATTAGAACAGAACTTTTAAAAACAAAATTGAAGGAGGGTGAGAGAGATAGTTCAGCAGTTCAGAACACTGGATGCTCTTCCAGAGAATTCAGGTTTCCTAGTATCCACATGGTGGCTCACAACTTCAGTCCAAGATCTGACACCTTCTGGTGTCTGTGGATCCTGATTCATGCATGTGATGCACAGACATACATGTAGGCAAGACATAAAAATAAATTTAAAAATAAAATAAAATGGGTAGGGGACACCCCCCCCAAACATGGATGTTCCAGATATAAGAAGGAGGAGAACATAAGAGAAGAAAAGCTCCAAGGAGAGCCTAGTAGGCTTCTCTTTCTTAATCATTATGGCTCTAAACATGACTGTGCATCCTAAGACCATAACACCGAGTTAGAAGACACTGAAAGAAACACATGCTATCTGTTGAAAATATTTCCTGAGCCTTTGAACTCCTCCTTCTCTTCTCATTCATCTTAGGTTTCATCTTTTCATGGTGTCCCAGGTTTCTTAGATATTTTGTGTTTCAAATTTTTTAGATTTAGCATTTTCTTTGACTGATGTATCTTTCTTCTATTATATTTGTACAACTCAGATTTTTCTCTTCCATCTCTTGTATTCTGTTGCAGATCCCTTCATCTGGGGGTCCTGTTCACTTACTTAGATTTTTCATTTTCAGGATTCCCTCAGTTTGTGCTTTCTTTATTGCTTCTATTTTCATGTTCAAGACTTGAATAGTTTTACTCATTTTCTTCCTCTATTCCCCCACCTTGAGTTTCTTCACTTTCTTTAAGATATTTATCCATTTTCTCTTTAAGGAAATCTATCATGTTCCTAAAGTTGGCTTTAAGGTTGTTTTCTTGTTCTTTAGCTGTGTTGGATACTCAGGGATTGCTATAGTAGGCTAGCTGAGTGATATATGACCTTGACTGTTGTTGACTGTGTTCTTACACTGGCATCAGGGTTTGGGGTGATTATAGTTCTAGATGCCAGTTTCTGTGTTTGTCTTTGTTGGATGGATGTTTTGTTCCTTGGTTTCTGTTTCCTGTCTGGTCTTGTGGTCTGTGGTTGAGTAGAGGGTCTCCACCCAAGTTTGGAGTTAGACGTCTGATGGCCAGGGTGGGTTCTGATTAAGTAGGGGGTCTCTGCCTTGAGTTCTGGTGGCCAGAGAGGCCTGTGGTGGGACAGGAGACTTCTGCCAGGGTTGTGGGCCAGGATACAATGAGGAGAAGGGGAAAGGTACAGTTTCAGGGTAGGCTGGGAAGACACAGAGAGTGGGGTGGCTGGTACATAGGTAGGCAGCTTGTGTGGAATTCTGGTGACTGACTGGGACTCTGGTGAAGCAGGAGGCTTCTGTGAAGTTGTGAGACAGGATATGGTGACAGGAGGAGTGAAACAGATCTTGTCTAATAAAAGTCCCCCCCCCAAATCTCCAAATATGAAGAAGGAAAAGCTATTTTCCATGTCATGACAATGTCAGCTTACAGATACCAAGAAAATGGGACATGCCATGGTGCCATCTAGGTATGTGAGATGCTATATATTACCCATATTTCTAATAGAGTTTGTGAGGGGGAGCTATAGTTACTGCTGTGAATAGTTGACACTATTGAGACATGTGGATTCCTCTTTGCTGTGTCTGAAAGACCAACAAACCAGTATAAAGAAGGGTTTCTTTAGACTCACAGTTTGGTGACACCATCCATGATGCTTGGAAAAGAATGGCAGTCAGAGCAGGTTACCTCCAGGTCAGGGTTGTGAGGCAGCTGGTCACAGCATCTGCAGTCAGGAAGTAGAGAGACAAAGGCTGGTGTCAGTAAATGATCAGTAAAGACAAAATGAACTTTTCACTCAGTTTAGGACCCAAGCCCATGGGATGGTGCCTACTTTCTTCTGAAGATTCCTCAGTTAAACCTCTCCTCAAATACTCTGACAGACACTCCACAAATCCCATCAAGTAGACAATATTTAGCCTTGTAGATATGGGAAACCTTTTCAGAATGACCTATCTCATATCTGTGCAACTAAGGTTTGTGTCCATTCCCAATCCCAGAACTTTTCACTTGTATTCTCTGAGGAAGAAGGGCTTGAAAGGAACTGGCCAAAGAGAACACTCCTAAAAAAATGATTTTTTTATGAGACTGTTGAAAGGGAGACCCCACAAGGAGAGCAAACCTAGCCTTGAAGAGAAGCTTCAGCAAATTAACTTCCATCTTCTCCGGCAAGCACTCTCCCACACATGGGCTTTTTTCTCCATATACTAGAAGCACATCCACAGCTCCACATTACTCTTCTTGACAGCAGAAGATTACATGCTGGACTTGACTGAGCTTCTGTCAAGGAGAATTTATTGCAATTTTGAAGATGGCTCTTAAAAGAGATGGCTGCTTTGCATTTTTTATACAGGTCCTAAAAATATGTCAGGTTTGATCTTCTACAATATCACCTTGTATAAACTTCTTGCCTCTCTTCCCTGTCTCCTCACTCTCAGCCTCTCATATCCTTTGCCAAGCTTCTCTCCAGAGAGCTTCACTTCCATGGGACCTGCCCCACATTTGGCAGGGCTTTGCTCTTTTGTTTCATGTGAAATATCTACTTCATGTTAAGCATCTATTGGAAACCTTTCTCCACAAACGTTTGTCAAGTCCCTGACTGGTAATGCCCAAATAGATCTAAAGCCACAAGAATGCAATGATCAGTCATTGTGCAGAGATGAAAGCCAAGGGGCCCAGACCAGAATTGCATCTATTGGAAACATTTCTCCACAAATGCTTGTCAAATACCTGACTGGTAATGCCCAAATAGATTTAAAGCCACAGGGACCCAATGATCAATCATTGTGGGGAAATGAAAGCCAAGAGGCCCAGACTAGGACTGCATATTAAGCAAAGAGGCAAATGTCCTGCTCATGATTTGTTACCATTTACTGAGCTGGGCCTTGGCTAAGTGACCACCAAACTGACATCTCTTTTACCTGGCTTCTTGGGTTCTTCTGATACAATTCAGAAAGTAGCCCTTCTCGAGATATGTGACTATTTCTGAGAGGTACAAGGTGCTCAAGGGTATGGTTCTTCCACGTGTATTTCCTATGATCTAACCTTACTGTTTCCTTTACTTGTGGTGGCTAGGGCACTCTACTGGGAAGGGCACATAGGATTTCTTCTTTTTTAGCACTTAGTATCATGTTGGCATAGTTCTTCTTTGTTTTCCATTCTAAATAGGGGCCAGGGCCACAACAGACACTGGGATTGGGTTGTGAGCAAGCATTGCATTGAGATTCAGGAGTAAGGAAAGGAATGGGCAATGTGAATGATGATTTACAGTTGGCCATGATTGGATCCCCATCTAGAGACTTTATTTAGACACTTGCCACCTCATCTAGTGGCCTTTTCTTCACATGACTGGTGTGTCAACTAACGGTCCATCAGCACAAGCACCCTAGGAATCTACCAAGCTCAGCTCTAGCAGAGTTCACCCTCATCTACTATGAGATTAGGTTTGGTCTTTATTTCCTTTTGCAGCTTCAGCATCTTCCCAGGACTCTGAGACTAGGACCTTAGATCTTTGGAAGCAAACAACTATCTATGGGGTTAATAACACCAAGGAGAGAATTTTACATATTGAACACCAGTACATTAGCTGAGTATGTGGTTAGTCAATAGGAAAATAACCCAAGAATGTAAGGCATGGGGTGGGATGGCTCCCTTCCTCTGCCTTTATGCTGCTATGTAGACTGTGTTTCAACAGAGCACAGCTCCCAGCTCTTTGCCTCATATCCATATCAGTGAAGAAATAATAGCATATCCAGCTAGAGAAAGACTTCAGTCTACCTCTACTTATAATGTCTTATTTACAGAAGTAAACACTGGAGAACAACCCTTCATAAGAAAACCAGTGTAGGCATCTAGTCCTAAAAGTGTCTGAGAGGCGCTAAGCTTACTTAATTCTGGGTTGAAATAATAAATATTCCAATTTTATATGCCTGATAGCCATGTGATTTTAAAATACAAATAGAAAGAGCTAGGGGAGTTATTTTAGCTCCTTAAACCTAAGCTTGAGTACCAAGGCTGCTGTCACTCCTTTTTTTTTTAAATTAGGTATTTTCTTGTTTACATTTCCAATGCTATCCCAAAAGTCCCCCATACCCACCCCCCTAATCCCCTACTCACCCACTCCCACTTTTGGGCCCTGGCGTTCCCCTGTACTGGGGCATATAAAGTTTGCAAGTCCAAAGGGCCTATCTTTCCAGTGATGGCTGACTAGGCCATCTTTTGATACATATGCAGCTAGAGACAAGAGCTCCAGGGTACTGGTTAGTTCATATTGTTGTTCCACATATAGGGTTGCAGTTCCCTTTAGCTCCTTGGGTACTTTTTCTAGCTCCTCCATTGGGGGCTGTGTGACCCCAATGTGAGCATCCACTTCTGTGTTTGCTAGACCTCGGCATAGTCTCACAAGAGACAGCTATATCTGGGTCCTTACAGCAAAATCTTGCTAGTGTATGCAATGGTGTCAGCGTTTGGAAGCTGATTATGGGATGGATCCCTGGATATGGCAATCATTAGATGATCCATCCTTTCGTCACAGCTCCAAATTTTGTCTCTGTAACTCCTTCCATGGGTGTTTTGTTCCCATTTCTAGGAAGGGGCAAAGTGTCCACACTTTGGTCTTCATTCTTCTTGAGTTTCATGCGTCTAACAAATTGTATCTTATATTTTGGGTATCCTAAGTTTCTGGGCTAATATCCACTTATCAGTGAGTACATATTGTGCAAGTTCCTTTGTGATTGTGTTACCTCACTCAGGATGATGCCCTCCAGGTCCAACCATTTGCCTAGGAATTTCATAAATTCATTCTTTTTAATAGCTGAGTAATACTCCATTGTGTAAATATACCACATTTTCTGTATCCATTCCTCTGTTTAAGGGCATCTGGATTCTTTCCAGCTTCTGGCTATTATAAATAAGACTGCTATGAACATAGTGGAGCATCTGTCCTTCTTACCGGTTGGGACATTTTCTGGATATATGCCCAGGAGAGGTATTGCGGGATCCTCCTGTAGTACTATGTCCAATTTTCTGAGGAACCGCCAGACTGATTTCCAGAGTGGTTGTACAAGCTTGCAATCCCACCAACAATGGAGGAGGGTTCCTCTTTCTCCACATCCTCGCCAGCATCTGCTGTCACCTGAATTTTTGATCTTAGCCATTCTGACTGGTGTGAGGTGGAATCTCAGGGTTGTTTTGATTTGCATTTCCCTGATGATTAAGGATGTTGAACATTTTTTCAGGTGCTTCTCTGCCATTCGGTATTCCTCAGGTGAGAATTCTTTGTTCAGCTCTGAGCCCCATTTTTTAATGGGGTTATTCGATTTTCTAGAGCCCACCTTCTTGAGTTCTTTATATATATTGGATATTAGCCCCCTATCCGATTTGGGATAGGTAAAGATCCTTTCCCAATCTGTTGGTGGTCTTTTTGTTTTATTGACGGTGTCTTTTGCCTTGCAGAAGCTTTGCAATTTTATGAGGTCCCATTTATCGATTCTCGATCTTACAGCACAAGCCATTGCTGTTCTATTCAGGAATTTTCCCCTGTACCCATATCTTCGAGGCTTTTCCCTACTTTCTCCTTTATAAGTTTCAGTGTCTCTGGTTTTATGTGGAGTTCCTTAATCCACTTCGATTTGACCTTAGTACAAGGAGATAGGAATGGATCAATTCGCATTCATCTACATGATAACCGCCAGTTGTGCCAGCACCATTTGTTGAAAATGCTGTATTTTTTACACTGGATGGTTTTATCTCCCTTGTCAAAGATCAAGTGACCATAGGTGTGTTCATCTTAGGGTCTTCAATTCTGTTCCATTGGTCTACTTGTCTGTCACTATACCAGTACCATGTAGTTTTTATCACAATTGCTCTGTAGTAAAGCTAAAGCTTTACTACAGAGGTAGGTCAGGCATGGTGATTCCACCAGAGGTTCTTTTATCCTTGAGAAGAGTTTTTGCTATCCTAGGTTTTTTGTTATTCCAGATGAATCTGTTGATTGCACTTTCTAATTTGTTGAAGAATTGAGTTGGAATTTTGATGGGGATTGCATTGAATCTGTAGATTGCTTTTGGCAAGATAGCCATTTTTACTATATTGATCCTCCCAATACATGAGCATGGGAGATCTTTCCATCTTCTGAGATCTTCTTTAATTTCTTTCTTCAGAGACTTGAAGTTCTTTTTTTTTTGATTTTTAATATTTTTATTACATATTTTCCTCAATTACATTTCCAATGCTATCCCAAAAGTCCCCCATAGCGCCCCCCACTTCCCTACCCACCCATTCCCATTCTTTTGGCCCTGGCATTCCCCTATATTGGGGCATATAAAGTTTGCAAGTCCAATGGGCCTCTCTTTCCAATGATGGCCGATTAGGCCATCTTTCGATACATATGCAGCTAGAGACAAGAGCTCCGGGGTTCTGGTTAGTACATCATGTTGTTCCAACAATAGGGTTGCAGATCCCTTTAGCTCCTTGGGTACTTTCTCTAGCTTCTCCATTGGGAGCCCTGTGATACATCCAATAGCTGACTGTGAACATCCACTCCTGTGTTTGCTAGGCCCCGGCATCGTCTCACAAGAGACAGCTATATTTGGGTCCTTTCAGCAAAATCTTGCTAGTGTATGCAATGGTGTCAGCGTTTAGAAGCTGATTATGGGACGGATCCCTGGATACAGCAGTCTCTAAATGGTCCATCCTTTCATCACAGCTACGAACTTTGTCTCTGTAACTCCTTCCCTGGGTGTTTTGTTCCCAATTCTAAGAAGGTGCACAGTGTCCACACTTTGGTCTTCATTCTTCTTGAGTTTCATGCGTTTAGCAAATTGTATCTTATATCTTGGGTATCCTAAGTTTTGGGCTAATATCCACTTATCAATGAATACATATTGTGTGAGTTCTTTTGTGATTGTGTTACTTCACTCAAGATGATGCCCTCCAGGTCCATCCATTTGGCTAGGAATTTCATAAATTCATTCTTTTTAATAGCTGAGTAGTACTCCATTGTGTAAATGTACCATAATTTCTGTATCCATTCCTCTGTTGAGGGACATATGGGTTCTTTCCAGCTTCTGGCTATTATAAATAGGGCTGCTATGAACATAGTGGAGCATGTGTCCTTTTTACCGGTTGGGACATCTTCTGGATATATGCCCAGGAGAGGTATTGCTGGATCCTCCGGTAGTACTATGTCCAATTTTCTGAGGAACCGCTAGACTGATTTCCAGAGTGGTTGTACAAGCTTGCAATCCCACCAACAATGGAGGAGTGTTCCTCTTTCTCCACATCCTCGCCAGCATCTGCTGTCACCTGAATTTTTGATCTTAGCCATTCTGACTGGTGTGAGGTGGAATCTCAGGGTTGTTTTGATTTGCATTTCCCTGATGATTAAGGATGTTGAACATTTTTTCAGGTGTTTCTCTGCCATTCGGTATTCCTCAGGTGAGAATTCTTTGTTCAGTTCTGAGCCCCATTTTTTAATGGGGTTATTTGACTTTCTGGAGTCCACCTTCTTGAGTTCTTTATATATATTGGATATTAGTCCCTTATCTGATTTAGGATAGGTGAAGATCCTTTCCCAATCTGTTGGTGGTTTTTTTGTCTTATTGATGGTGTCTTTAGCCTTGCAGAAGCTTTGTAGTTTCATGAGGTCCCACTTGCAGAGACTTGAAGTTCTTATCATACAGATCTTTCAGTTCCTTAGTTAGAGTCACGCCAAGGTATTTTATATTATTTGTGACTATTGAGAAGGGTGTTGTTTCCCTAATTTCTTTCTCAGCTTGTTTATCCTTTGTGTACAGAAAGGCCATTGACTTGTTTCAGTTAATTTTATATCCAGCTACTTGATTGAAGCTGTTTATCAGGCTTAGAAGTTCTCTGGTGGAATTTTTAGGGTCACTTATATATACTATCATATCATCTGCAAAGAGTGATATTTTGACTTCTTCCTTTCCAATTTGTATCCCCTTGATCTCCTTTTGTTGTCGAATTGCTCTGGCTAGGACTTCAAGTACAATGTTGAATAGGTAGGGAGAGAGTGGACAGCCTTGTCTAGTCCCTGATTTTAGTGGGATTGCTTCCAGCTTCTCACCATTTACTTTGATGTTGGCTACTTGTGTGCTCTAAACTGCTTTTTATCATGTTTAGGTATGGGCCTTGAATTCCTGATCTTTCCAAGACTTTTATCATGAATGGGTGTTGGATTTTGTCAAATGCATTTTCTGCGTCTAACGAGATGACCATGCGGTTTTTGTCTTTGAGTTTGTTTATATACTGTATTACATTGATGGATTTCCATATATTGAACCATCCCTGCATCCCTGCGATGAAACCTACTTGGTCAGGATGGATGATTGTTTTGATGTGTTCTTGAATTCGGTTAGCAAGAACTTTATTGAGGATTTTTGCATCAATATTCATAAGGGATATTGGTCTGAAGTTCTCTATCTTTGTTGGGTCTTTTTGTGGTTTAGGTATCAGAGTAATTGTGGCTTCATAGAATGAGTTGGGTAGAGTACCTTCTGTTTCTATTTTGTGGAATAGTTTGTGAAGAACTGGGATTAGATCTTCTTGGAAGGTCTCATAGAACTCTGCACTAAACCCATCTGGTCCTGGGCTTTTTTTGGTTGGGAGACCATTAATGACTGCTTCTATTTCTTTAGGGGATATGGGACTGTTTAGATTATTAACCTGATCTTGATTTAACTTTGGTACCTGGTATCTGTCTAGAAACTTGTTCATTTCATCCAGGTTTTCCAGTTTTGTCGAGTATAGCCTTTTGTAGATGGATCTGATCGTGCTATGGATTTCTTCAGGATCTGTTGTTATGTTTCCCTTTTCATTTCTTATTTTGTAATTAGGATGCTTTCCCTGTGTCCTCTAGTGAGTCTGGCTAAGGGTTTATCTATCTTGTTGATTTTCTCAAAGAACCAGCTCCTCGTTTCGTTGATTCTTTGAATAGTTCTTCTTGTTTCCACTTGGTTGATTTCACCCCTGTGTTTGATTATTTCCTGCCTTCTACTCCTCTTGGGTGAATTTGCTTCCTTTTGTTCTAGAGCTTTTAGGTGTGTTGTCAGGCTGCTAATGTGTGCTCTCTCTAGTTTCTTTTTGGAGGCACTCAGAGCTATGAGTTTTCCTCTTAGAAATGCTTTCATTGTGTCCCATAAGTTTGGGTATGTTTTGGCTTCATTTTCATTAAACTCCAAAAAGTCCTTAATTTATTTCTTTATTCCGTCCATGACTGAGGTATCATTGAGAAGAGTGTTGTTCAGTTTCCATGTGAATGTTGGCTTTCTATTATTTATTTTGTTACTGAAGATCAGCCTTAGTCCATGGTGATCTGATAGGATGCATGGGGCTATTTCAATATTTTTGTATCTGTTGAGGCTTGTTTTGTGACCAATTATAAGGTCAATTTTAGAGAAGGTACCATGAGGTGCTGAGAAGAAGGTATATCCTTTTGTTTTAGGATAAAATGTTCTGTAGATATCTGTGAAGTCCATTTGTTTTATCACTTCTGTTAGTATCACTGTGTCCCTGTTTAGTTTCTGTTTCCATGATCTGTCCATTGGTGAAAGTGGTGTGTTGAAGTCTCCCACTATTATTGTGTGAAGTGCAATGTGTGCTTTGAGATTTACTAAAGTTTCTTTAATGAATGTGGCTGCCCTTGTATTTGGAGCATAGATATTCAGAATCGAGAGTTCCTCTTGGGAGATTTTATCTTTGATGAGTATGAAGTGCCCCTCCTTATCTTTTTTGATTACTTTGGGTTGTAAGTCGATTTTGTTAGATATTAGAATGGCTACTCCAGCTTGTTTCTTCAAACCATTTGCTTGAAAAATTGTTTTCCAGCCTTTTACTCTGAGGTAGTGTCTGTCTTTTTCCCTGAGATGAGTTTCCTGTAGGCAGCAAAATGTTGGGTCTTGTTTGTGTAGCCAGTTTGTTAGTCTATATCTTTTTATTGGGGAGTTGAGTCCATTGATACTCAGAGATATTAAGGAAAAGTAATTGTTGCTTCCCATTATTTTTGTTGTTAAATTTGGCATTCTGTCTTGTGGCTGTCTTCTTTTAGGTTTGTTGAAGGATTATCTTCTTGCTTTTTCTAGGGGGTGGTTTCCGTCCTTGTACTGGTTTTTTTCTGTTATTATCCTTTGAAGGGCTGGATTCGTGGAAAGATAATGTGTGAATTTGGTTTTGTCGTGGAATACTTTGGTTTCTCCATCTATGGTAATTGAGAGTTTGGCTGGGTATAGTAGCCTTGGCTGCAATTTGTGTTCTCTTAGTGTCTGTATAACATCTGTCCAGGCTCTTCTGGCTTTCATAGTCTCTGGTGAAAAATCTGGTGTAATTCTGATAGGCTTGCCTTTATATGTTACTTGACCTTTTTCCCTTACTGCTTTTAGTATTCTATCTTTATTTAGTGCATTTGTTGTTCTGATTATTATGTGTCGGGAGGAATTTCTTTTCTGGTCCAGTCTATTTGGAGTTCTGTAGGCTTCTTGTATGTTCATGGGCATCTCTTTCTTTAGATTTGGGAAGTTTTCTTCTATAATTTTGTTGAAGATATTTGCTGGTCCTTTGAGTTGAAAATCTTCATTCTCATCCACTCCTATTATCCGTAGGTTTGGTCTTCTCATTGTGTCCTGGATTTCCTGGATGTTTTTGTTGCGGCCCGCCCGCGGTCCACAACACGAACGGTTCAACTGAAAAAGGCAGTTCAGGCTGAAAAGAGAGGAAACTAGACGGGGCGGAAGAAAAGAATGAAGCCAGGACAACAAGTTCTGATCGAGGCTCAATTTAATATTTCCAGACACCCAGTTTATAAAGGAAGGGGGAGGGAACCCAATTTCCCGCCAAGTAACTCAGGGTCCAGTAGCAGGACGAACACGTGTGTGACTCCAGGCAGCAAAGGCAGGTTCCAGCAGTGGGCGTGGCAGGACGAATGAGCCGGTAGCTCCACCCTTGAGCAGGCAGGTTCCAGGCTGGGGGGAAGGGAGGCCACATTTCCCCCCATTAGATAACAAAACAAAAATAAAAAAGGGGGTGGCCTGAGGCAGAAAAATTATCTATGTTCAATAATTTTGCCTGAGTTCTTAGGGCTAAAGAAAAAACCTATTTTCGTGGGATTCCCTAACTTTTCTAATGGTAAACTGTATCTGGCTAAGACTGTCTTTAAAGCACTGACTGAATAGCAGCGCTGGGCTGTAGGCTCTGACTTTATAATGCTAATTAGTGCTGAATAGGTAGCTACCTGTTTACATTTTAAGTAGGGCGTTGAAACCCTGGCTGAGTTTAACTAAACGATTTTTGGAATAACACTGAGCTGATAATTATCCACAATTTTTGGGTGAAAGGCAGGGGGACAGGGAGAAGGGGTTAAGACTGGCTGGCTCCTAGTACAAGGCCAATTGGCTTTTTTATTTTTTGGGTGGGAGGCAGTGAAGGGCCTGCTCTTACAACAGCAAGGTCTCCAATCTCTCTCCCCCCTATTAATTAAGTTTAAATAGGCAATGTTTAACAGAGGTGATCAAATGATTTTCTCATCCGTAGATGAGTGGGCCTTTAACCTTGACTTGGGTGGACATTGACCCGATTCCTCCCGTGGGCGTTATAACAACCCACATCTGTGGCTCTTGGTATCTTTTGGGGAGGGGAGGCAGAGCCTTAAGTATTTTTGGTTTTTAGCTGGAGTCAGATACCAACCTCCTTCAAATCAGGTGTGTCGTACAGGGAACTCAGAAACGGTCAAACTGGACCTTCCCTCCGCAGTAATCTCCTGCGCCAAGCGGTACCCATACCGTATTCATATGATTATGAATCAGTAGCGCAATTCTGAGTTATTGCAAGGTCTCTATATGAGACTTGTTAACCTCAGATTTAGCAAGGCCAAGATAAGAATTATGTCAGTATTAACACCATTAATTTTGGTTAAAATAGGAGCTGAAAGTCTTTCTTTTTTATCCCTGTTATTCCCAGTAGCCTGAGGAACTAAGGACACCTTGCAGTAACAGCAAGGGTGAAAAGCCAGAGGCCAGTTAAGGGACTAAGCCTATCTCTATCAAAATAAGAACTAATCTTTGTAAATATATATGAAATTTTTACTTTTTTAGCTCTCCTGGTAAATCCAAATCCTATCTTAGACTGAAAAGCCACATGCTGGGATGTCTTTGGAAGGGAGATTAGCAATACCACCTGTTTGCTCGTAGGGGTGGAGAACCGGAGAAGGTAGATTGACCTGTTTGAGAGAAGGAAGAATTCTAAACAATGAGAGTGTAGCAATGTAAATTTTCTGTTCAGAGAAGTCAAGGTACTTTATTTAGATGCAAATTGTAAAGCTAAAGTTAATCTCCGGCCTCTTGTAGGGGAATTGGCTCAGAGGAAAACAATTTTTTTTGAGAGCTTCCTCTCTTAGCACAAGAGGAATTTTAGTCTTTAGAATGATACTCACGAGGAGAGACAGAATCTGTGTTTACCTGACGAATTAATCTCTCTGGTAGCCACCGTGCTTCGTCTTCATCTCGTGAAAAAACACAAACCGAGCCTCTTCCCCAGATTAGAACTGGATCTGGACCCTTCCATTTATTAGTCAGGGCGTTCTTCCATTTTACCAATGCATAAGAATTAGAAGTAACTGGGTGCCAGTGGCGTTCCGCTGCAGACTGACCTTTAATGTCAGTTTGCAAAAAGTTTAGGACAAATAAGGTAAAGGCAAGGTGAGCCTTTGGTGACCTTGGGGGAAACGCTCTGAATTAACTTTGTTAGTTAATTTAGAATATAGGAATCTCTAATAATTGAACTGAATATTAGACCAGTCTAAGATTGAGTTAGAATGGCTGGTCACACTGAAGAAGAGTGAAAAATCATTATGACTCTATTAAATGACTAATTTTACTAAGTCTGAATATACAGTCTCTGATGTACTATTGCCATAAAGTTAAAAGGCTAGAAGCTAGTCTAAACTGGAAAAATGACAAGCAAGGATGGATTTAAAACATGAATTTAATCTTTTAGTCCTTTTAATCAGGACACTGAGTTAACTTACCTGTCGGCTCGGCACACGAATTACCAATATGCTTTTGTAGAGTTCTGTGGAGAGAACCTGTTTTTCCCTTTCCTAATAAGGTAGCTGTTTTAGGATCAATTTATAAGCCAATAAGTAGATCCTTTTAAGATACTAAAAAGCATTTATTAAATTTGACATTTTAATTTCAAATTTTGAAAATAAAGGTATGTTTTAAATAGTGTGCATGGAAATGCACTAAATAGTATATATGGGGATACAATTTCTCTCTTTTGTTTCTTAAGAGGTTAAAGTTTAAAATTTTACAATATCTAACCTTTTGAATTAATAACTTGTTGGACAAAACATTTAAATATTTGGCTGTAAAGGGGCAGTGACTAATTGTACTTTTAATCATTTTTTTAAGGAACGGTTGTAACTAGAAAGCTTGAAAAGTTATTAAGAGTCACACGTGCATAATTTATTTATTTATTAACTAAAAATATGTATAAGCAATTGTAAATTTGAGAATTAATAGTATCTGAGGGACGAACAATTTTAAGTAATTATGAGCTCAGAGATATAGCATTGACTATCAATATATAAATTAAGGTTTGATTGTTCAGCATTTTAAAACACCATCTACAGCACACAACCAGATTATTTGTGCTGGAATAGGGGCAACTGTGTGTCTTAAGACTCCGCCCCACAGCAGCTAGTTGGGCCCACGTGGCCAACGATCGGCTGGGAGGATGAGAAAAATGACTTTACATTAATGTTTTTTCTGGCCAAAGAATTGTCTTGGGCACAACTAATTTTTAATTACCAATTAACAACAATTATAAAAGCTTTCTTTACTTTTGTAAAACCTTTTGTAGTAAACTAAAACACTAAGTAATAAAAGGATACTGTCTCTGAATCTTTTGGGTGAGAGCAAGGATTTAAGGTAAACTTCCCTTGAGAAGCATTAGTTAATAAAATACTTTCCACTTAGGAAACAATATATACTGAAAGATTAAAACTTTTGGCTTCTTGTAAAGAAGCAGAAACAATAAACATTTTTCTTACATAATGTAAAGCTATATTAGCCATACATAGAGGCAAAATTTTCTAGTGATTACCAGTTTACTAGAAGCAAAAATCTTTGAATTTAAGCATTATTTTAAACATCTGAATAGATCTGTAACACTGTTAAAAAGAAATTTTCTTGAACACAGGGAAAAACTTTTTTAGGCATTGTTTGCAAAACAAAAGAAAGGGCCACAAGCCGCTCTGGGACTGCCCAGAGCCCTGTATTGACTCAAAGGTAAAATACTTTTTAATCTGAGCATTAATCTTAAATTTGTAATCAAACTGCAAGCTGCAGTCAATGGAACAATGGCAGTTTTAACTATAATTTTTAAGTTTTTGTGCAAGGTTAGGATAATATCTACAACCTTGGGAAAGCAAAACCTATGTTTAAAACAATTTATCACTGTTAAAATCAATATTAGAAGCATTACTATCATATTACGAAGTTTGGATATCAATTAATACCTATGAATACCTATTAAAGCAAGCTTTAACGCTTTAATAAAGAGGCATTGCTTTATATCTTATCTTAAATTTTACTATTTAGGATAGGAACCACATTAATCATTATCTAAACTAGAAATATCTTAAGAGACTCAGCCTCTGAAGCTTAATCTCAAACTTTAACTCGCTTCAGGGCCTCACCAACTTTCTCCCAGGTTCCACAATCTATCGTTTCTTCTTCTTTGAACCATGGACAACAGCTATCTATCTTATCTAAAAGATTTCTTACTAATTGTACTTCAAGCCTTACTCCTTTTTCCTTAAGCAACTCCTGAAAACTAAAAACAACCGCCTGATCCATGTTTTTGAACCCTTCTTTCTTCCACCTAAGCAGTTTTCTAAAAAACTGCGGCACACCGCCTGTCTCCGTATCTAGTTCCGATTAACGAACTGCTGGCCCCAAGCAGAAACAGTGTTGGGTCAGCACTGCTTCAAACTTGATTCGTATCCTACCGCATCCTCAGCAACACTTTACAAAACTGAAATTTTTTAGGCTAGCGCTAGCATGTGTACCTGTCCGTTGCTCCGATGCTCCTCCGATACGAAGATCCTTTCCTTTCTTGTGGAGCTCCACACAGCAGTCGTTTCTCTTAGCATCTCTCTGCCATTCTTCAGGTCCCTGTTCGGGCGCCAACTGTTGCGGCCCGCCCGCGGTCCACAACACGAACAGTTCAACTGAAAAAGGCAGTTCAGGCTGAAAAGAGAGGAAACTAGACGGGGCGGAAGAAAAGAATGAAGCCAGGACAACAAGTTCTGATCGAGGCTCAATTTAATATTTCCAGACACCCAGTTTATAAAGGAAGGGGGAGGGAACCCAATTTCCCGCCAAGTAACTCAGGGTCCAGTAGCAGGACGAACACGTGTGTGACTCCAGGCAGCAAAGGCAGGTTCCAGCAGTGGGCGTGGCAGGACGAATGAGCCGGTAGCTCCACCCTTGAGCAGGCAGGTTCCAGGCTGGGGGGAAGGGAGGCCACATGTTTTGAGTTAGGATCTTTTTGCATTTTCCATTTTCTTTGATTGTTGTGCCGATGTTCTCTATGGAATCTTCTGCACCTGAGATTCTCTCTTCCATCTCTTGTATCCTGTTTCTGATACTCGTGTCTATGGTTTCAGATTTCTTTCCTAGGGTTTCTATCTCCAGCATTGCCTCACTTTGTGTTTTCTTTATTGTGTCTACTTCCCTTTTTAGGTCTAGTATGGTTTTGTTCATTTCCATCACCTGTTTGTATGTGTTTTCCTGTTTTTCTTTAAGGACTTGTAACTCTTTAGCAGTGTTCTCCTGTATTTCTTTAAGTGAGTTATTAAATCCTTTGTGATGTCCCCTACCATCATCATGAGATATGCTTTTAAATCCAAGTCTAGCTTTTTGGGTGTGTTGGGGTGCCCTGGACTGGGCGAAGTGAGAGTGCTGGGTTCTGATGATGGTGAGTGGTCCTGGTTTCTGTTAGTAAGATTCTTACGTTTACCTTTCGCCATCTGGTAATCTCTGGCGTTAGTTATTATAGTTGCCTCTGTTTAGAGATTGTTCCTCTGGTGATTTTGTTACCCTCTATCAGCAGACCTGGGAGACTAGCTCTCTCCTCTGAGTTTCAGTGGTCAGAGCAGTCTCTGCAGGCAACCTCTTCTATTTCAGGGAAGGTGCACAGTTATCTGGTGTTTGGACCTCCTCCTGGCTGAAGATGAAGGGTCAAAACAGGATATTTCCAAGATGCTGTTTTGCTTTGGCGTGTCACAGAAGCCGTTGTTTCAGTAGTCCACACTCTCCCCTGTGTAGACTACTTTCCTCGGAGTCCTGAAACCAAGATGGCTTCCGCGGATCCTGAGGCAGAAGCCTTCCGGGCTGGGCGGACACCTGTCCTCTGGCCCCAAAGGTGGCTGGTTGTCTGGAGCCGAAAATGACGCAGCCTCAGGAGGTCTTTGGCTCTCATCTGTCCCAGAAGCTGCTAACCTCTGTGGTCCACACTCTCACCTGCAGACTGCCAGCTGCGGAGTCCCGGAAAAAAAAAAAAAAGCCTGCTGTCACTCCTATTCGGCCCTCTGAGGTCTAATTCCTACATGGATGTATCTCCTTATATTAGCCTCTCTTCACAGGTGTTGACAAAGGCTTGGTATATGTAATTCCAGGCTCAGAAAATGTACTATTCATCTTATTCATCTTGAGTAGGTCCTCAATGTTGCTTCTGTACTATTTCAGAGAAAAAAAATCACCTTCATTCCAAAAATGGACCAAAGTGTCAGGGTGGCACAATACAGGGCTGGCTCTGCACTCTGCTTAGAACCCCACAGTGGTTTATCATTTTCTAGTTTAGAAGTAGCTGCAGTGTGTGGGCCAGTGGTTTTTTTTTTGTATCTACTCAGCTCTGCCATTATTATGCAGTGTTACCCATAGACTGTGCCTAAAGAAACAGAACTATTCGTATTGGAATAAGACTTTATTTACACAGAATAAAAGATGAGTTTTGGCTCCCAGCTCTAGTTTGCCACCAGTGGTCTGAATCTTGAAGTCTTGAAGTTAAGGTGAGGATCACCTTAACATTCAGGATCACAGTGTCATGTACTGATGCTGTCTAACTTTGCGTTTTCTGTCATCCTTAGCATCCAGATGCCCCCTGGTTACATTATCACTTCTAAAAAACATGCACATGAACTCACTTGCCCCCTACCTGATGCTGTTTTATGATTTTGGATTTGTTGTTTCTTCTGCCTGAAAATGTTTACAATCTTCTTCACTTAAAAATGTCTAGTCACTATTCACTTAGTTCTGGACAGCTTTTCTTACTTATCAGTGACTGTCCTAGGTACCCCTCCTCTTTGTTTCGTGTTCCTTAATAAACTTCTATGCCATTTTCCATTTCTGAGTCTGCCTTCTCTGAACATTTCAGAACCTCTTGGGGTCAAAGGCTGTCTCATTGTCTAAATGTCTGTGGGGTACAGCACAATACCCATAATGGGTCAGCTGCTAAATACATTCATGGCTGAGCCCAGGAAGCCAGAATGATCAAGAGAGAAAGAACCAGGTCGTTGGGCAGATGTTGAAGATAAAGAGAACTAAAAGTGATGGATTTGTGAATGTGTAGACATGTCTAGAAAAGCCTATAGCCGAGGGCTATGATATTGCATGGAGATACTGACTCTACATAATGACCTCTGAGAACTCAATTGGTGGGTTTTCTATTCTTTATTATCTGCACAAGTTCAAGGGTAAGAAGCATGCCTTCCATGTTTTAGATCTCCCAATGCAGGGTGATAACTCAGCCAAAGAAAAGAAAAAGCATGACAAGATCGCACATAATCAGGGCTGGGTTATCTTGGTCAGAACACATTAAGAAAAGAGAATGGTCAACAGAAATGATAAGAGTTATTTAAATAGCAGCTTGGGGGTGTTAGGGAAATAGTATGATGGTATCATAAAATTCATTCCTTTTGACTTTCATTTAAAAATACTGTATCGAGTATAGCAAAACCACAGATTACACATGTTGTAAGCATACAGCTAGATTAATGTCACAAAGCACCTTTCTGCAACTAGTACCCAGATTAAGAAACAGACTCTCACCATTGTCCATGCAATTTCTTCCCATTTCCCTGGTTATATTGCCCTTCCCAAGGAGACTTCAGCCCTGACTTTTAACAACTTGCATTTGGGAACTTTATATAAATGAAAACCCACGATACATAAACTTTTGTGTCTAGCTTCTTTTACTCAATACAATATTTTGAACTTCATCCCAGCTGTGTGCTGCGGAGTTTGTTCATCTTGTTTGCTGTTTAGATTTCCATTGTGTGCATACACCACATTTATTTATTATTCTAGTGTTGGAAACTTAAGCTTTTTCCAGTTTTAGCTATTTTTCAATGGTGTACTTTCATGAATATTTCTGATGTGTGTGTGCATGCATGCAAGTGTGTGTGTGTGTGTGTGTGTGTGTGTGTGTGTGGTCTTGAGTATATAATTGAAAAGTAAAATTACCAGTGTGTAGTAAATTATATTCACATTCTTCTCATTTTACAATGGAATTACACCCCAACAATCCATTGCAAGTTGAAAAGATTGTAGGAAGAAATTGCAGTTAACACATCCAACCTATTAAACATCATAGTTTAGTTACATCTACTCCGATTTTGCTCAGAATACTCTCTTATCATACACTTAGGCAGGAACATCTGATGTAATCCTTTATAACTAAGTGAAGTTCTAATGTAATTTTGCCAAATACCAAATTAAAAATGATAATCAGAATGATGGTGGGGTGTGTTTTTATACAATCATAAGCCAAACCACAAGAAGATGAGAATGTTTGTGCATATTCATTTCTTACAGATAAATTCAAATCATTTTTTAAAAATGATTTTGCAAGTTTATTCTCTCATCTGTGGTGTGGAAAAATTCCACTTGCTCCACATCTTCAACTTTTATCCTCATCAATATATGTACATGTGTCCACATGCTTGCATGCATGTGTGGTGTGTATGTGCACATGAACATATTTATATACATGCCTGATCATGCACATGTGTAGAGGCCAGAGTTGGATGTCATGTGTTTACCATCTTTCTCTACCTTAGTTCTTGAGATCTGGTCTCTTACTGAACACAGAGCCTGTCAATTTGGCCAGACTACCTGGCCAGAAAGCCTGTGGTATCTTCCTGCCTCTGCCTTTCAGCACTGGAGTTACAGGCAGTTGCTAGCATTCCCAATTTTTTTACATGTGTTCTAGGGACCCAAAAACAGGTCTTTATACTTGAATAGCAAGCTCTTTACCCACAGATTCTCCCTAGCATCCTCATCATGTTTTTAATGTTAGCTATTCTGGTATCTATGAGTATAGGGACACCTTTTAAGAGTTTTAATTCTTCTTTAGAGAAATTACCCAAGGAGCTGAAGGGGTCTGCAACCCTATAGGTGGAACAACAATATAAACTAACCAGTACCCCCAGAGCTCGTGTCTCTAGCTGCATATGTAGCAGAAGATGGCCTACTGGGAAGAGAGGCCCCTTGGTATTGCAAACTTTATATGCCCCAGTACAGGGGAATGCAAAGGCCAAGAAGTGGGAGTAGGTGGATAGGGGAGCAGGGCAGGTAGAGGGTATAGGAGACTTTTGGGATAGCATTTGAAATGTAAATGAAGAAAATATCGAATTTAAAAAATTTAAAAGGAGTTTTAATTCTTATAACTAAAGAAGTGAAGCTAATTTTTACAGATGACTTGAAACCATCATTTTCCTGATGGCTTATGTGATCTTTTGTTCATTGACATGTAGGAATTCTTGATGTACATTGGATATATGTAGTCTGCCAGATACATATACTACAATCTCCTAGCATTCTCTCATAAGCTTTATTTTTATGCATGTGGTTGTTTTGCCTGCATGTATGCCTGGGTACCATGTATATGCCTGGGCCAATGGAGGCCAGAGAAGATATGGGATCCTCTGGAACTGGAGTTACAAATGGTTGTGATCTCCCATGTAGATACTGAGAATTGAACCCAATTTTTCTGGGAGACCTGCCAGTGCTCTTAACCATGGAGCACTCAAGCACAATGATATTAATATACCTAATGAACAGCTTAACTCCCATTCTTTCTAAGATTCCCTTAGATGCTTGATCTCTTGGATCCTTGTTACCTCTCAGTCTGTAACTCACTGAACCAGAAGTTTATTTTCTATGCAATTTATTGTTTCCATTAGGAGAGTAATAATAAAAATAAATATAGAGACCATCTGATTCAATTTCCTTGCCTTTTCTTTGGGGCAACTACAGATCAGAGATGGTGAATAATTTTCTCCAGGTTATGAATGCAAGTTTCAAGTCCAGCCCTTTTGTCTTCCACTCCAATGCTCTTTGTTAGGGCACAGTAACAATCAAAGGACTTTTGAGTGTTAGAACCAGTTGTTGCCCACTGTCTGTGTGAAGGTTTATCTGTCCAGAGCTAGAAGATTAAAATGAGGATGGACCACTCTGGCCCTGTTTCCTCTTCCTCCTTACATGGAGAAGAGCATGACACATTTAGCAAGTTCTCAACATGCTCCACTGTGCCCTAGGAGGCTGTGAACAGCGTGGTAACTACTTCTCTATTCCAAAAATAGGAAGGGGCTATTTATGTTGTGGAAAACCTTGGGCCAACAGAGAGATGGCAGGCTGAACTCCCCCAGGACTTTACTCTAGTAAGTAATTGTGCACTAGCCAAAAACCCTGATTACCCAAAGTGGTTGGGGAATTATAAGTCAAAGCAGTCATTCTTCTCATTGTAAGGATCTCACAAAATTGTCTGTCAAATCCAACTCTCTTCTAGCCAGGGTCAAGTGTATGTGCTGAGACAGCAATGTGCTCTTGGGGACAGACAGGCAAAAGGACAGTCTGAGGGGCAGGCTCCTGGCGTCAGAAGAGTCCTTTAGGGACAGAACAGGACATACAAGAGTAGATTGGTTATTAAGGTAGTGCCTGTGTTGGTAAACTCTGGCTATCATCCTGCTACCTCCGAAATGCTGTGACCCACACTTCACAGCCTGCATGTAGAGAATGCTCCTACAAAACCGCTCCTAATAAGGTCCAGGATCATCTTTCCATTTAAAGTCATCATCTGTCATTTACATATATACATATATAAATCTGTAAATACATGATATGCTGGATATATCCAGTGTATCAGAAGGACCCACCCAAATGTGTATTATTTCTATTTTCTAATAGAAAACTTTGAGTTCCACTGCATTATGAAATAATAGTTCAGCGCTTTTACAGGTGGCACTGTATGAAAAATTCCTGGCTCCAGGAAGTCAAAGTTGGCCAAATATGCCCAACTTGGGGCAAATAGCCTTGTGTCATAGAAAAAGCACCGTTGTGATAATTTTTAAAATTATAAATACTTCCAAATGCGTGTCCTATCTTAGAAATAAAATGATGCTAATGTCCTCCACTTATTAATTTCATTTTACTCTTAGACCCCATGGCCCCAGTCATTTCATAATGTGCTGTTTAATCTTCAGGACAGTGATATAAGGTGGGTCATCTCTGTGAAGTCTAAAACTTTCTCTGTCTCTCTCTGTCTCTGTTTTTGTCTTTGTCTCTGTGTGTTTCTGTGTGTGTGTGTGTGTGTGTTTCTCTCTGTGTGTTTCTCTCTCTGTCTCTGTCTCTCTTTCCTTCGTGTGTGTGTGTGTGTGTGTGTGTGTGTGTGTGTGTGTGTATAACTAAGAACCCAGGCCACTGTGAGGTCATTCCTCGACTAAAAAGAGAGTGCTGGTCTCAGAGCCCAGAGTCCTCACTTGTAAACATTAATCAGTGTCCAAATCTGTGTCTCCCAAGCTTAGCTGTCTCAGTCGGAAATAAATGAAACTTCCTGGAAGCAACGTCCAATTTTGAGAAGAGAAGAGGATCTTACTAGTCTTTCTTGTGTGATGTCTCAGCACGTGCTTAGAAAGGGTTAGCTCAGCATATGGTTAGAAAGGGCTAGCTCAGCACATATAATAAAGTACAAAACAGAGGAAGCAAGACTTCCTTGTCCCCTGCTGGTTCAGAATTAGCTCAAGACCTGCTACCTTTAGCTCTCCATCTCCTACTGCTGACCCCATTTCCTTTTCCCAAGGACCAGCCACCACTCCCCGGAAATGGAACAAAGAGCAAGTGAGTGCGCTGCATGGCCAGCAGAGGGAGAGCGAACACCAGCCTCCTCCCTTCAGAAAGTGCTTGCTTTGCTCTGACCAGGCCCAGTCCTCTATCCTGTTTCTATAAGAATAAAGCCTGATGTGGCTCGTTTAGCAACTAGCATGGCCGTGCCATTGCCAGATTCGTCTCATCTAGAACCAATACTGAAAACCAATGGAACAGACAAGTGTTTAACACTGATCTGTAAATACCTGCAAAATGGTGTGTGTGTCTGTGTGTGTGTGTGTGTGTGTGTGTGTGTATAAGTGAGTAGGTATGGGTCTATATTCACAGCTGTGTGTGCATGTCTTAAATGTCTTTATTTTTTATTTATTTCTGAGGAGGGAGAAGGCAGCTTCCAAAGAATCTTAAAAAGGAGAATGACCCAGCATGATTTAAGAGCTTCCTGGGAAAGACAGGGTTATGAAAAGGGTGCCCTGGGAAACCACAAGACCATTCTTAAGCCTCTGGTTTTACAAGTAGCAAGGACAGGGTTCAGGCAAGTGCAGAACATTCAAGAGCATTGATCAATGAAGGATGAATTACAGACTCTTAAATCTCTGTTATCCAACCTCTGTTGGAAGACAAGGAAACATCCTGTGCTGGAGACAGTGCAAGCAGTTTTGTAATCAGAGTAGGACTCCTGCAGCGGGGTAGAGGTGTGGAGATGGGAGAGAGAGAGGAGAAGGCATGCATCTGTTTCAGCAAGAGAGCAGAGCATGGAAGCAGGTAAAACCCTGGAGCCTATCCAAACAGCGCTGTGCATTCTGCCTGGAGAGCACTCAACAGTTTCCATTCTAAAGGTTACCAGACTAGTCCCGGAAGGTCAACAACATGTGCTCTTATCCACTCTTGACCTATGAAGAAACTGAGAGGCACAGAGGCGGGAAGTGATCTATCCAGATTGACACGGTTCCCAGGTGTGTCAGAGTGTCACCGTCAAAAAAAAAAAAAAACCCTAACTGGATACATCTCTTACATCCTGTTAATATAGAATATTGTAGTAAGAGCTGGGATTTTCAAATTGAGACAAGGGAGTAGTCATGTATGAGTCTGATGCTGATTTCAAACTTAAGCTTTCAAATGTTGTAATAAGTGTGGAGGGTGTGGATTAATGAATAAGATTTTACACTCAGGTTGGACTGCCTAATCTAGTCTCAGTGTCTCACCTGGAATTGGTCACTGCCCCTAGAGTGACCCTCCCCCTGCCAGGGACAGGAGGTGTAGGTAAGTACTCCAGATCTTGTGCTCCTTCCTGTTTGGACAGTGAGCTGAACCTCTCTACAGTTTTCCAGGTTTACTAACACCGCGAGCTCTTTTTCCTTTCCTTCTCCCCACTCATCCTTTGGGCTCCCTTGGATCCCTTTCTGTGGTACTTTGTGTCTTCCAAGAAGAAAATGCTAAGACTTTATCACCCATGTAAGGAAAATATTCTAGCACAGCAGGAAGCTGCTAGAGTAAGTAATCAGAGTCTTCAAACATGGTTTCTGGTCTGACCCTTGGGAAAGAGAAAGGGAGAAAGAAGATTGAGTTGGAAGGGGTTTGGGCTGCAGTGAGAGTTTCAGTTCTATCTGGTCTGGTGGAAGATTTATAAGCCAGTCGTGGTCAAGGGATCCTGGGTCACAGAGTGTTAGACGACTGGCCCAAAGACCAAGTACTCGCTGTGCTTGTTAAGATATGACCTGAAGAGCAGAAGCTGGGACAAGTCCTGAGTCATGTCAGAGTTGATCTCTGGATCTGCTTCTGGATAGTCCAAATGAAGACATGGCTTGATAAGGAATTTCATGTGGCTGAATTAAGGCTACATCATTGACTCTGTGGTCAACATCTGCAGAAAGAGAGTCTTAGTTATTGTTCCATTGCTGTGAAAAGGTACAATGACCAAGGCAGCTTCTAAAAGAAGAAACATATATAGGGGTTTGCTTACAGTGTCAGTGCATGAGCCCATGATCATCATGGTAGCCATCCACCAGAACAGTAGCTGAGAACTTACAGCCTGATCCACAAACAGGAGAGAGAGGGGGGCGGCAGGGAGGGAGAAGGAGAGGGAGAGGAAGAGGGAGAGGGAGAGGGAGAGGGAGAGGGAGAGGGAGAGGGAGAGGGAGAGGGAGAGGGAGAGGGAGAGGGAGGAGAGGGAGAGGGAGAGGGAGAGGGAGAGGGAGAGGGAGAGGGAGAGGGAGAGGGAGAGGGAGAGGGAGAGGGAGAGGGAGAGGGAGAGGGAGAGGGAGAGGGAGAGACTGAATTGAGCATGGGTTATTATATTATTATTATTATTATTATTATTATTATTATTATTATTATTATCATCATATTCACTTTACATCCTGCTCACTGCCGCACATCCCGCCTCCTCTTCTGAGCATATGGGAGTCCCCCTGGATATCTCCCCCACCCTGGCACATCAACTTTATATTAGTCTAGGCACATCCTCTCTGACGGAGACCAGACACAGCAGCCCAGGTAGAAGAATATATCACACATACAGGCAACAGCTTTTGGGATGTTCCCTGCTTCAGTTCTTAGGGACCCACATGAAGACCAAGCTGCAAATTTGCTACATATGTGCATGTATCCAGCCCAAGTACGTTCTTTGATTGGTTCTTTACTTCAGTCTCTGAGAATCCCCAAGAGTCCATATTGGTTGACTCTTTTGGTCTTCCTGTGGAGTTCCTATCCCCTTTGAGGGCAGCAATACTTCCTCCTATTCTTTCCTGAGAGCCCCCAAGCTCCATCTTCCTTTTGGCTATGGGTGTCTGCATCTTTCTGAGTCAGCTGCTGGGTGGAACCTCTCAGAAGTCAGCCAGGACATGCAATTTTTAAAGCAAACTTCAATGCCCACCCCCAGTGACAAATCTCCAACAAGACCACAGAAAGTGAAGAAAATGTGAAAACACTTCTCTTGTGTTTTCCAAAGACTGCCTTGCATTCTGGGCAACTGATTTAGGGGAAAACTGTCCTAGAAAATTAAATATATACACATAGTACACACACATATATATAGTCCTGTACATAGATTTAAAGAAGAAGAAGGAGTGCTGATCAAGGGGAATGGAAAAGTATCTCGGTTGGTAAGCAGTTAAGCCCTTGCTTTGCATGCATTCAGGCATGAGTTCGATTCTCAGTACAAAGTACAAACATGAAAGAAGCTGGGCCTGGTGGCCTGCTCTTGAAATCCCTGTGCAGGGATGTACAGCTAGACGGATCCCTGGAGCTTGCTGGCTAGCAAGCCTAGCTACTTGATAGGTCCAAGCCAGTGAGAAGCCTTGCCTTGAAAATCAAGGTGTACAGCATCTGAGGAATGACACCTAAGGTTGACTTCTGGCTCCTATGCACACGTATATGCATGCACTTGCACACATATGTGAGTACACATGTTGAAAACTCTGCCATTTAACGTTGAAGTCTATAATGTCCAGATAGCTCTCCTGAGCTTAGAACAAAATGGAGGACTCCTTTTTCCTGCTGGGTTTCCTCATCTCTACCTCATCTGGGGAGCTCCATTCCACAGACTCTACCTGGGAAATATCACCTAATCCCTGGTGAAATTACAGGTTCAAGTTCCTGGGATGCTTTTCCATACTAATGAGGTATCCCCAATACCTTAAGCTTCAGCCAATGAGACTTTACCCTAAGAACCATTCCCACTTTCCAAGGAGTTCGTAGTCCTTGTTCACCCTGAACAAAGACTACAAGCTCCTTTATTGGATGCTGTCTGAAAAAAAAAAATTGTAACTGAATTCTTCAGAGAAGATCTCCCCACAGCACTCACCCCCAGACCTGTATCCTGCTGCCCCACCCTTTGTGACTTCACTTCATCTTTTCCAGCCTGGTATGCACTGTGGTCTAGACACCTCAAGGGAATACATGGATCTCGGAACTCAGGTCTGCTTCATCCTTCCCAGCCTGGTGTATACATGCCCAGTATGTATGGGGTCCAGACACCCCAAGAGAAGATGAAGACCTTGAAATTTGGCTCTGCACTATTTTTTCCTGCTTGGTATGCAGCAGCCCCTGGACACCCCAAGGAAAGAAGGAAAAAATGGAAACACACACACACACATCATTGCTGATTATACAGTTTAAGGGATTTAAGCACTGGATTGTTGGGCTTAGCAAATGAACTACCCACAAACCCAGATAAATTTGAATATCACATTTCTATGTAATTAGTATTTGTATATCTCATGCAATTAAGGACATTTGAATTAAGAAGTAACAGAGTTTTTGGTATAAAACATCCCCATTCCATAAAATAAAAATTGAAAAGTAAAATTTAAAAATTGCCACATTTTCATTTGTTTAACTAAGGTATAAGTTTAACTGGGAGATCTTTAATACTCTCCACCTCCATGAACTCCTACTGTGAAAAGAACATGCAGGCAGTTAGTGTCACATGTAAACCCAAGATATTCAAGTTATAAGGTTTTCTAATATAGCAAAATGATTCCCAAATGAATGTGTGAATGAAGTATGGATAATTTTATGACACACATTGTATGATCTCTCATTGTAACATATGTTCTTTGATAAATTTGATTACTTACCCACTAAACCTTGTTTCAGCCTCTTAGTCTAGGGAAAACCACACTGGCACAGTAAATGACCAAGGTACTCTGATTAAGAACAAACCTCCAATGTTGAATGGAAAGCTAATTGTCTGCAAAAGAACACATGTGTCCTCTCTCAGCCTATCAGGAGAGAGAGAAAGCAATATGGGCATGATCTACTTTCAGAAGCAACCTTCGAGGGCTTAAGCAGTGCATTTAGCATCTGTCTTTGTGCTAATGGGGACTAGAGTTCTGTGGCTACATTTTTCTTGGCTGTGTGGCCTCCTCCAGCTTTAGTTGTCTGACTGCTGTAAAGAACTGTATGAGCTGATATATTTTGCATCCGTTTGTTTCTTATCCAGGCTAAGTAGCATCAGCTTGTGTGAAGAACAGTAATGTATTGCCAATAGCAAAGGTGATGGCTTGCAGTAACAGACTCTCAGCAAATGAGTAAGATCTGGCCTAGTCCTCTGACTTGGTTAGGGCTACAGGGGATGAAAATTCAGTTTAAAATAAGGGAAGGTGGGGGCTGGAGAGATGGCTCAGCGGGTAAGAGTATTGACTGCTCTTCCAAAGGTCATGAGTTCAAATCCCAGCAACCACATGGTGGCTCACAACCATCTTTAATAAGATCTAACATCTTCTTCTGGTGTGTCTGAAGCGACAGCTACAGTGTACTTAGATATAATAATAAATAAATCTTTAAAAAAAATAAGGGAAGGTTTCTAATGTCAGAGAGCTGGCCAAACAGTTAATCGATGTAACCCACATGACCAATGGTACGAAACCTTTGACTATATGAGTGGGTGATGGCTTCTGATGGAGGTGGATGGCTTAAAGAAAGAACCTACTGAACACACAGGCCTAAATTCCAGATCTAACATGAAATTTTAAAGCCATGGACTTTCATTGTCTCCATTCTCACTGCTCTTTAGAGACCTCAGGGCTGAAACAGTCATCAACTAGACCCTGGCCTGTTTACATGATGGCTTATCTTCTCCACATGTTGAGACTGCCAATGTCATATTTTAAGCAACTACTCAGTGGGCTGCCCATTCATATCTCTGTCCATTACCTTCCTCATCATTGTGACACACAAGTGGAAGAACTAGCCCAGGAGGAAAGGTGTCTCTGGAACTGCTATCTCTTTCTCACTGATGGTGGAACACACAATGCAACTGCTGTTTGTGCCTCCTGGGAGGCCAATAACCAGAGACACAGCTGGAATCAGATCTAGGCTCTAATACCCAAAGTCAATCTTTACTGGCCTATATCAGCCAGCCAGGTCACAAGTTCCAAAGTCCCAGAGCCTCCTGAAGCAGCTGGGAACCAATATTTAAATGCACGAGCCAGTGGGAATGCTTTAAGAGTCAAACAATAATAGTGTCCTTTCTTGGAATCCCAGAATAAGCAGGCAGATGTCTCTGCACTTGGGATGGTTTTGATTGACATCATGGGCTGATGTGGAGAACAACTGGGTAACCTTCTGGGTGTTTGCATATGTATAAGAAGAACTGATGTCTGTCCCACACCATTGCTGGCTTTGTTCCAATATTTGAGTCATTCCACCCAGAATCTGATCCAATGATCTGGATCCTCCCCCAAGTAAAGAAAGTTGTAAAAATCCTGCTTCAGCAGATCTCTCTGAGATACACCTCCCTCTGAGGGTTATGCAATAATAGAATCTGTTCCTGGGACACGTCACTAAAAGGCACTGCAGACAAATGTCATATCTAAAAACACGCTCCAAAACTAAAGAAGTCAAAGTGACTTCTATATTGTTTCTCTCAGAGATCACTGAAGTTCTTCTCACAAATCACCATAGCATTTTCACAAACCCCTTTCTTCTTAACTGCCCCCACCACCAGCCTTTCATCTTTAACTCCTTCCTCAGTTCTGTTTCCATCATGGCAAGTCACACACAACACTCATCTCTTATGCCTGTCTGGAAATCGTACCTTTTCAAGGGGTGGATAGCTCCTCTCACTTCTCCTTCTCTCCCCAGAAGCTGACAAATAAGAACAATACTATATTTTATATCCGAACTACCCTCTAAATTAGACTCGTGCATTAAAGACTTGGTCACCAGAGTGCCGATAGCTGTGGGGGAGAATAGGAGTTGGAACCTTTAAGAAGGAAAGCCTCCTGAAGGGGAGTTGGGTTGGCTTAGTTGAGGCTTGCCTTCAAGGGGGACCTTGGGATGTTGGTCTCTTCCTCCTTGTGTGGTTTCCTCTTGCCTGGGGTGAGTAGAACTCTCAGAGATGCAATGTCTGCATGTGTACATGATGTATCAACGTGACCTTGGACTTCAACCTCCAAAAGTCGTAGGTCAAAATAAAGCTTTCTTCCTTGAAAGTTGATTCTCACCCAAATTTCATCACAGAAACAGAAATCTGACTGAGATGTTGGCAGGGGTGGGGAGGGGGTGAGGGCAGAACAAGAGGGACGAGTTCCAAGTGAGTGTTGGCCACACTTCCCTGTGTAAAGAAAGGGGTATGCAGAAAGCCACCCTCATTAGCTCAATCTACACATAGTATAAGAATGGAGCTTATCGAGAAGGAATATTGTCAAGATATAACTTAAGGAAGTCCTTGGGTTAACTCAGAATCCCCAAGCTTCCATGTGTGCTGGCTGAAAACAGAATACTCATGAAAGCACTTGGCACAAGATCATCAGGTAGGAACTACAGGCTGCTCCACTTCTTCCCAAGCCTAATTCCTGTCAGCGCTGATTTAGTACATAGTCTCCCTTTTCAATGTTTATTAAAAATATTCAAAACATTCCATTTTTCCTAAAAACATCACAGCAAAGATCCAGTGCACTTACTCTACAGAGTCTGACATTCACATCTCCCAATGTCTGTTTCTTTATCTGAAGCTCCATCTACCTTTTACCTATTTAACCATCAATTCAGCTTGTTTGTAATACATTCCAAAGTCAGTTGCTGACATCGGTAACTTTCTTTCCAGGCAAGGCTCTGTGCACACAGTTTTATTTTTAAATGATCCCTGTGAAGGACGTTGCAAAATAACCTTTTAAACGTGATACAAATGCTGGTATGCTGGTAGGTCTTTGTCCCTGACAAAATGTAGGTCAGTCTCTCTCTGTGTCTGTGTCTGTGTCTCTGTGTCTGTCTGTCTCTCTGTCTGTCTGTCTGTCTGTCTGTCTCTCTCTCTCTCTCTCACACACACACACACACACACACACACACACACACTTTACTGAACATGAAAGCACCATTTTTCAATGTTTATGTGACCTAACCCTGGGCTGCAGCTATGTGGGAGAGAAAAGTTTTTGTGCACAAAATGCTTGAAAGACTCTCCTGTGAGGCTATGCCAGTGCCTGGCAAATACAGAAGTGGATGCTCACAGTTATCTATACAATGGAACACAGGGCCCCCAATGGAGGAGCTAGAGAAAGTACCCAAGGAGCTGAAAGGGTCTGCAACCCTATAGGTAGAAAAACAATATGAACTAACCAGTACCCCCAGAGCTCATGTCTCTAGCTGCATATGTAGCAGAAGATGGCCTAGTCGGCCATCAGTGGAAAGAGAGGCCCCTTGGTCTTGCAAAATTTATATGCCCCAGTACAGGGGAATGCCAGGGCCAAGAAGTGGGAGTGGAACCTTGACAATCTGAGTTACATCTAGGACTCACATGGTGGGAAGAGAGAACCGTTCTTCTGTCTTCCACATCACTACATACAAATAAATAAATGTAAGGCAAAAAGAAGAAGGAGAAGAAGAAGAAGAAGAAGAAGAAGAAGAAGAAGAAGAAGAAGAAGAAGAAGAAGAAGAAGAAGAAGAACAAGAAGAAGAAGAAGAAGAAGAAGAAGAACAAGAACAAGAAGAAGAAGAAGAACAAGAACAAGAACAAGAAGAACAAGAAGAACAAGAAGAAGAAGAAGAAGTGGGAGTGGGTTCGTAAGGGAGCAGTTGGGGGAAGGATATAGTGAACTTTCAGGATAGCATTTGAAATGTAAATAAAGAAAATATCTAATAAAAAAAGAAAAAAGAAAGAAAGACTCTCCATTAAGTAAAGTTTTGCAGCTTTTTGTAACTGAGGCCTTTATTTATTTTTGTAGGGTATTATCCACGTAAGCATTTTTAACTTACTCTGCCAAAGACCCTATTTTCCTATAAGAAGGTGTAGTAGAATAAATTTCTCACCGGGTAGATATGTCTATCTCTAAGCCCCACCCTCTTTTTTTTCTCTTACTTTTAGCTCACACACTGTATAACTACCAGTCCCACCTTTGATTATTTGGGAAATGCCTCTGAGTTAAGAAAGAAAGAAAGACATCTCTTATTAATGATGATGTTATGAGTTTGGGAATGTAGAGGGCAGCTTTGACCCTCATGGAATCATCTTTCACATTAAGGACAGAAGGACAGATCACACAATGTTTGATATCTCATATCTCCCATGTGAAATTTTATTTAACCTTGAGGTTTGCCTGGGAGTACACTTGGTCATCCAAGCTTCGTCTTCTCTACCAGTTGTCAGGGGAAAGGAAATGCAGGTGGAGGACTCTGGAGAGCGTCTGAGTTTATCATTAGAGAAGCAGAATAATAGGATCTGAAATGACCTTAATGATGTCACTGGCCTTGAGTCCCAGCCTCCAGCCAGGACTGTCATGGATTGTTGACCTGGCTCTCTAATTTATCCCATGAAGGACATTGCTTTCAGTTCTCCCTTACAAATTTAGCATGATGTTGCAAATACATCTGCTACCCTCAAAATACACCAAATATATGTCCTAAACACGAGGTTGTTTTTAACTACTTAAGAAATACCTTTATCATATAAAGTGAAGGAGAAAAGGGGTACAGTCAGTATTTATACCTATGCATGTTTTGTTAGAGAGTCTGGAAGCCTTATGTGCAAAACCACAACAGGGGTTTAGCAAGTGTGGTCTGACTCTCTGGAAAGAGGCCATGTGGTGGCCAACCCGATAGAATGAATATAAAGCACAGGAGCACCGCTCTTGGAGGGCTCCATCCAAAACCCAGAGGAATGAGGGAAGCTTTCTTCAACACGTCTAGTAGCTCCTGTCGTGTCATCCCTTCTGGTCTACATCTATTTCCTTGCTCACTTTTTAAACCTGGCCAAACTCCACAGATTCTCTCACTTGTTTGAGGGTCTGAATGGACTTGCTTTGACCTGTAGCACCTCAGCTGTCCTGTAACGGCAGAGTGCATGATACTATACTAGAGGTGCAATGAAATAGTATAAGAGAGAATACCCTACCTATGCATTAGCACTCAACACAACAAATTCAGTCTCACCCGTAGACACTGGAAGAAACAAGGATAAAGCAGGAATTGAGATCATTTTAAACATGATGTTTGAAGAGATTAAGACCTGCCCATTAATGCATGCTATGGATTTATAAACAGTATGGATATTTCAAAACACAATGTTTCACTCTTCCTTTGTGAAAACTATGACTGCGCTCTTCCTAACGTACGTGTTTCAAACGATTGTCTTTGGAGCTTCATGGTGTAGGCTCTAGTAGCTCTAATTAAGTATGCCTGGCAGATGGATGTACATACTGGTCTTTCTCAAGTTCATTCATATGCACCCAGGTGATGGGTTGAGAATCAACATGCACACTTTATTTCTATTTTTTTTTTAAAATCAGGAAATACAATCTCACACAGAGCAAAGAACCTAAACAGGTACAAGATGATTTGGTGTGGGCTGAGATGCAGATTCTGAATGAGAAACTGCATGTTCACCACTGTGCAAAGTGTCTTAAAAATGATAGCACATGGGAAAGTGCTGAATACTTAAGGACATCGGCAGGTGAATGTCAATTCTATGCATCTTGTTGGCAGCATGATACAGGCAGAATAAGCTTTTCTTATTCCATTTTCTTTTTCTGTTGTTTACACTGATGGCACTTGGTTTAATTTCTTAACCATGTGTGTTTTGTACTCCATAAAAGTGGAAATGAGGGATTCCAGTCATACGGGTTACTTTTGGCAAAAATATGCAAAGGGCATGCTAGCACAACTCCCTTCAGACGTGCTTAAGCGTGGTATGGGTTGTTGGCGGCTGACCTTTAAAACCGTGAGCACATTCGGTCAAAGGCACGACAGGGAGATGAACATGACTTAGGGAACAATGGGAAGCCTTTCTTCTGAATCAAGAAGGATCTACTTGAAACAGGTTTATCTTTAACACAAGCTAATAATTAGGCATTTTCTCCATCTTTTTCCTGCTTAGCTTCTCTGTACAGTGGTGTCTCCTGCTGGATGAGAGCCATGGCATTTAAAAGAACCAGATTTGGCACTAACACACCGAGCTGCTGGTGGCTTTTTTTTCTCTCTCTCTTCCAGCTGCAGTTATAAAAAGGCCACTTAAAACTTGAGATCTATGTGTGCACTACAAAAAATAGTAAGATACTCAAACAAACTTTAAAGAGATATATACAGAAAGAAGTGCTTTTCTTAGTTGTTGGTTTTTTTTTTTTTAAGGTGGGAAGAGAATTCAGTAAGTCAGGCTGTGAGAAGGGCCTAAAAACTGCTAGCTTCATTTCAGCTTTGACTTTGTAGAATTTTTTTTTCTAGGTGACCTGATTTCAAAGCGCTCCATTTCCCCAGTGTGGTTTCTCTGTCAAGCCATCCAACATCAACCTTGATATTTCCATATACATTTCTATGGGAACAAAGACTCTCTACAAATGTCCCCTGAGCAAGGCTCGAATGGAGCAAGACCGAAAGCTCATCAGATCATTTCCTCCCGTCTCAACTCTTTGAGGAATGAGATCATATCTTTTGAGTTGTTGTTCTTGACTGAGTCTAATCAGGTCACCCAGAATGACCTGGAATTTGCTATGTAGCCGGAATTGACCTCAAACTTGCAATCCTTCCGTCTCTCCTCTTTTAGAGTACTGGGATTATGGGTGTGTTCCACAGGCCGACCTAAGATCTTATCTTTTAGCACAATGCCTTGCATATCATAACCTTATCATTATTAAGGAATGCATTGGCTAAGGATGTGCTGAGAGCTTTAGCAAACAAATCTCTACCTATACCTATACAAAGCTTGGGAGGTGCTTCTGTCTTGCTGATGTTCCAAAATGAGAATCAGCTGGTGCTCATCTTCTATGCACTGATTTCCAAACCCAAGCTCTGCTCATCGGGTGCTTTCTGAATCTTGGATGATGACTTCTGGGTTCACCTCCAGACAACTGGTTCGGAGAAAGAGCCTGGAAGATAAACTGTAGCATTAGCATCTTCCTTCACAGTCCACTGGTTAGAATTCAGTCATGTGGTGAACTCTACCCGCCAAGGGGCTGGGAATGCAACTTAAATTACAAGCCCAGAGAGAAAGGTAATCACGCTTAGTTCTGTCTGTAGAACTTATGATCCATCTAAGGTGGTTTGACAGGTGTCTAGCCTGTATTGCTAAGGAAATGGTGGAGAATATCATTGTATGATGATATGGAACCCTGCTTTTTCATCTGAAAAATGAAAAGTTGGACTAAATGAACCTTTACGTTTCTTTCACTGTTGGATAGAGACACTCAGTTATGCTCACTGGACTGTCCTGATGAGACCATAGAGAACTAGTTCATTATTTTAGGGAACACACACACACACACACACACACACAGAGAGAGAGAGAGAGAGAGAGAGAGAGAGAGAGAGAGAGAGAGATCACTGATCATTTACTTAGAAAACCCAGCTTTCCAAAACATTTCATTCCCCACACATGGAATGATTAATGCAGTAGTGAACCACATGTTTTTGCACTGCACCAGTACTTGCACCACACCTGTGCTTTAACCTGCCCCCGTGTGTGTCTGTGTCCATGTGAGTCTCTGTGTTATATAGTATGCCTGTGTATACCACTGTGTATACATATATGTGTATGTATTTGTGTGTATAGCTCTATGTGTATGTATGTCTGTGTGTCTTTCTGTCTCTTTTGAGATAGAAAGGGAGGGTGAGAAGGAGGGGTAGGGGAGAGAGAAATGAGAGAAGGAAATGGGTGGATGGAGAGAGAGAGAGAGAGAGAGAGAGAGAGAGAGAGAGAGAGAGAGAACAGTACACATAGTTTGGAGTTGATGGCTTCCAAAGTCCTTATAACTGTAATGTTTCAGAGATCTAAATATCAGTCTGCATAAAAATGCACAAGAAAAACTGTACCTATGGTCAGGGCCATTACTTAATCTCTTCTTTAGTAATGAAACAATCTGTAAATCAAAATATGAAGACTGTGTTTGGTAAAACCCCAAATAGGCACAGTTTCTGTGGCAAATTTTAGATCCAAATTTTAACTATATTCTGGGAAAAAATAAACTGAGATAAATATGCCTACGCTGCCATCCAATAATGTAGAAAAATGCTTGTAATTAGTGGGAAGAAACTCTAATCGTGCTTCAGCCAATGAAAGACTTGGCTTCTTTCTCATACTAACAACAAGGACAAGAGTAAGAATCATATTTATTGAAGGCTCAGTGTGAATTCTTAATAGGTAGCCTTTAACTAAATAAAAAAGCTTTGCAGGGAACCTTTTTTTTTTCATATTTTAAAGACAGAAAAGCTAAAGCTTAAGGCCCCTCACTTGGGAAAAAGAAGGCCTAAGATGGAATACGGCATCTCTGTCTCTAGAGCCATCTCTAGAGCAAGGATGTTGTTCCCCGAGAAGCCTTTGCCTTAGGGTTGAGGGCAACATTCAAGGTTTGCCTCTCCTTCAAAACGTACCTCCTCTGGCAATCCTGTGGGGAGCCATCTTTCTAACGTCTAATCACCTGAGCAGCCTGTGCCACTGGCACTGTGCGTTTTACTGATGACATAGTTTAGTGATAAATGTTCTGCAAAGATTGGTTTATTGACAGAGATCTTGCTCCAGCTAATTGCTATAATAAATAACCCCAAAGCTCAGTGGCATAAGCTTCACATTGTGGTCCACTGTAAGCCAGTGGCAGCCAGGGAAGAGTATTGAAAATTGAGGGATCTTCTCTGGATGTCCTCTAGTGGGTCCTCTAAAACTAGTCAAACAATAAAGGAAAAGTCAGTGAATAAGGCTCATCCATGTTTAAACATCTGCTAGAAAGTTGGAAATCCATGGGTCTGTCAGAATAATGGGTGACGTGTAAGAACAAGCATCCGGATTTGGATCCCAAGCACCTACATCAAACCTAAGGATGGTGGCATGACTGTGTCACTGCAGTCCTGGAGGGGTGAGAAACAGACTCTCAGAGATCTCTGACTGGCTTGGAGAGTCAACTGTGAGTGTTAGGCTTAGTGAAGGACCATGTCTCAAAATACACAGAGAAAAGGACAGAGAGAAATGAAGGAGGATACTCTATTCTCAAGGTACATGCATACACCACACACAAAAATAAAATAAAATAAAATAAAATAAAATAAAATAAAATAAAATAAAATAAAATAAAATAGTAAAAGAGTGGGCGACATGTGAACTATCACTTCCTCTTACTTCCTATGGGTAAAAATTGGTCATGTGTCCTACCCCAAAGAAGGGAGCACTGATAAGCAGAATGCCCATTATTTCCTAAAACTCACTTCTTATCTATTATCTATTAAATGGAAATGACAGAGGAGTTATGACAACAGTAGGCGGGAAGTACTTAATAGTTGTTGATGGTTTCTGAGTCTCAGTTTGTCACATAGAGCTGGAAACCATTACTTCTCTGCATCACACTGAAGGGATTGGGCAGAAGGAGACCTGGAAAGAAGGGAGGAAAAATGGAAGAAGAAGGAAAAGTGGAAGACAAAAAGGAGAGAAGGCATAGCCAACAAAGCGCCTTGGTGGCACCTACTGCTTCTACTTGTCTCTCCTGATGCCTCATCTGAGGGAGAGCTAGCTGCACAGTGACAAAGACTTGCTACTCAGAATTCCCACAATGAGTCACAAAGTAAGGTGGAGCTAGAAATCAAGTTGGTACCCGTGTCTTCTGCAGCTAATTAAAAAAGAGACCCGGTTAAGAACATGTGCCAGGCCTTCGGAAGACAGTCGCACTATTAATTTTTTTTTTACAAGAGTAGGAACACAGAGAACACCATTAATCCTCACCTTCCCAGACACAGCTCTAACCCGCTTTCCCATGTGAATCACTGTCTTTGAAGGCAGACCCAGCCCACTGGAAACTAAGGGCTTGCTCGCGGTTGCTCCAGCTTTTGGTTTTGTCTTTCACCACAAGTTCTCTGCCTAGCACAGGGCCCTGCTTTGGTTCCCTGCAAGAGCCTGTTCTTCCTCCCATTGTGGGTATGCCACACACAGTTCCCTGAACCTGTGAAGTTATTCATTGTCTCATTCTTGCCATCCTCTTTGAGGTCTAGCACAGACATCATTAGCTCCACAGAGCATTCCTGATTTGCGTGAATGTTCACTCTGTCTTTTCATGGTGGCTTATTCTCACCTCTCTTGCAGGCCCTGTCACAGTGAGTAGGTGGTTCCTGCTGTATGTGACAGATGTCATCATGATCTGCACTGCACCTTTCAGTGTCAATTTTGGGCCAGGTAATACACATTCACCAAATAGTGGTTATCTTTTCACAACTGATGGTATGTCTGTGCATCGCATGTTTCATGCCTGGTGCCTGGGGAGGGGAGAGGAGGGCATTTGGTTCCCTGAAACTGGAGTTACACATGGTTGTGAAAGGTCATGTGAGTGCTGAGAATCAAACCTGAGTCCTCTGGAAGGGCAGCAAGTGTTCTTAAATGCTGAGCCATCTGTCTAGCCCATTGTTTTCAGAGCCTTAAAATATCTTGATTTGTTTAATATTCAGAGTAATCCAATGATCTAAGAACTATAATAACAATACATGCACTTTTATATGTCTCCATTTTTAGACACAAAATACTTTTAAATATAGAATTTTTGTAAATCTTCTGTATATGTTTTGTTTTCATGTACACATGTATTTTTATCTATATATTACAATTACTACAACTAAAATGTGGAAACCCTGAATATTTGGCAGCTGCTTATTTGGAGATGTGAAACTTAAGTTCCAGAGTGGCAATGTGTTCACTTCCAAGGCCCACTCTCAATCCTAATAAACCGGAGTCAGGTGAACCTCAAGAACACTGCATTCAAGGTTCTCCAATGACAAAGCCATCACATCAGCCAATATGGTGATCTCAGCTCTGACCCCAGCACTGAAGAAGCTCAGGAAGGAGAATCGGCCATTTGAAAACAGCCTGGGCTATATAGTGAAACTGTGTCAATAAAATAAAGAGCACACAATGTTTAGCAGTTGGTTGATGTCATTAATAATGTAATCAATACAGCAAGAGTGAAGCAAAAAGGACTGTAAGGGAATAGGAACGCTGTTTTAAGGAAAGATATTTTTCTGTCTGGGTTTTGGCTCTAGATTTGCAATATTTTCTCCCACTGGGATCACCCAAGGTCAGATTAGTGATTTCTGGATAAGTGTGTGTTGTGTGGCTTGTGAAGCAGATGAAGGCTCATTGAGAATTCAGGGAACTAAACCCATGAAGGTTGAACATCTTTGGTGAGACTAGGGGATCCATGATCTTACCAGAATCTACTATGTTATCAGCCAGTTGGTATCCCCCAAATTCCGCTGAAATCTATACCTCAGTACTTAAGCGTGTGACTATTACTGGAAACAGGACATTTATGTGGATAATTAAAGTAGAAGAAAGTAATTAGAATGGGCCATTTCCTGGATGGAAAAACAGACGTGCAGGCACGTTGAAAGGCCAAATTGTGTAAGGACACAGGGAGAAAAGAGACTCTTATAAGATAGGAAGAGAAGCCTTGGCAGAAACCAATATCCCAATATCCTAACCTAGCCTTCACGAAGAAGACACTGCAATATTGACGAGCATTCTTAAACCATTGCAGAATCCATGCTGTATGAGTACCTGAGGATCTATTACCCTCTTCCCACCTGTGATGTTTCCTTTAGTTGGGTTGTGTCCCTCCATCAAAAAGTCATTGTTTCTCTTAAGTGACTTCTTCATATGAGTCTTTCCTTCAGTGGACAAGGAGTTAGTAATGTGACATCTGTGGATGGTCTGACTTAAAAAGCTCCGTGAACTTTAATAGAGAAACTAAAAGCATGTGTTTATAATCACCAATGTCTCATTCTAACTGAGATTCCTTCAGTGACCAAGCCCGACCACACATGGGCATAGACTGGACAGTGCTTGTGGTTATCCTGGTAGACCCTGCCATATCACTTCACAGAGGCACAGTCATTCCAGCCATTGAAGGTGTGCTTTATGCTCATCATTACTGTGGGTTTACAGTGGTCATTATACCCACCTCTGGTTCTTGGTAAGTTGGGTGTTAGTCTATCACTACATTACAAACTTGTTATTCATATGTTTTCTTCCTAGGATTTTAATACTATTGGTTTCTTTTATAATTCTAGGCACTCCATCAAATTCATTAAAAACATTATCCCAAGATGGATGGCATTTTAGAGAACAACACCCACAAAGTGATCCCTTCTTTCGAGGTCCCCCAACACAGTCTTGTGATTGCCCCATCCTCACCTCATCCTTCATACCTTTGCAAATCAGTCCATAACTAGCTTACTTCAGCACCCTGTCGGTGTCCTTCTCAGACACTAAGAGATTCACCGTGCCAACCATTTTATTGCATAGTCAAGAATGGCAATGAAACTTGTCAAGTCACTGCATCAAAATCAGCCCATGCTTTCTCATTTGTAAAAGGGAAATGCTAAATTCAATGACAGCAGAATATTGGTGATATGATTGGTCAAGTCAAATAAATAGACTATATTGGAATATTGATTAACTTACTGAAAATACTGCAGAGGCCATGCTGAGTGCAGCAGTGTCTTGTGTCCCTTCGTATTACTTATTCTGTTTGGCCAGCAGGCAGGCCAGATCACAATGAACTGTAATGTCCTTAAGATAGGAGCTGGGAATGTTTAGTGGTCTTTTTATAGTCACAGCTTCATGGAGGAGGCCACACTGTGTTTACCATTTCTTCATTTTTGTTTTAAAGTTACATCTTAATGAAATAGGCTTCTTTGTTTGTTTGTTCATTTGTTTGGAAACAGGGTCTCACTGTGTAGCCCTGTTGGGTTTGCAACATACTAAACCAAGCTGGATTTGAACTCACAAAGATCCTGTCAAATGCTGGGATTAAAGGTGTGCTCTACCCTACCTGGATTCAGATAGAGAAGTTTCCATTTCCAAATTCAGAGTGTTTCTAAAAACAAATAGCTATAAATACCGTTTCCAAGAAAAGTCCAAGAATTCTGTGTTTTCTTGGTATTTTTCCATCATTTTAATTGTAGCGCTAATTAAGCATGTTCAAAAAGAATATATATGTATATATATATATGTATATATATCTTTCTGTACACTGTTCTCATGAAGCTATGCATCAAGAGCACACTTGCAAGTTAAATATAGGACAGGATATGATATTAAGATGATAAATGGAGCATCTGCTAAAATTCTCTACTCTAAACACACGGACTAAAATTATTTATAACCAGGATGGAAAATGAGAAAGGCTACTCTACATAGACCAGACATGATAAAGAATTCTGTAGAGCTTTGCAGCAGATGGTAGATGTATAATTGATGGAGCTGGAGTTCTAAGCGTACCCAGGAGGCTGTTGCTTCACTTGGGAGTGTCTTTGAATACTAAAATTCAGGCTCAGGACTGGATTCTGCAGCAGGATGAAGCTCCGGGGTGGTCTCCACAGTCAAAGTGATTTCCTAAATACCATGGTGCCTAGAATAGATGGCCTTCATGCTCCCAACCCCAGAATCATCACTACAATGTCTGTTTGTGAAGGCCAGAAGAATATTGCCTTGACTCAGAGTCAAAAGTAGAGGTACTAATCATGTGAATGGCTTGTGATACTCAAGAAAACAAGAAACAGCTATGACCAGAATGCTACAGATCATTGCAGTGAGTCCTGCATTCTGTCTCAGATGCTTCATCACTAGCAATAGGCAGTGTATTATAACTCCCAAGCAGACAGACATAATTTCTGTTGTATTGTTTTGCCTGGGTTTGCTTTTTTGAGACAGGGTTTCTCTACATAACCCTGACTATCCTGGAACCCAATACATAGAACCATGTCAGCCTTGAACTCACAAAGATCCACCTTCCTTTCCTTCCTGGTGGCTGGGATTAAAGGTATGTGCCCTCAAACCAAGAATCAGTCTCAACACCAGTTAGAAAACTTAACCAAAGTTTGAGTTTGCTCCTAAAGAACTAAGGAATTCAAATTGTTAGACATTCCCTTCAAATAGGAAGAATCAAGACAGGATCATTTATGTGTGGAATTGTTGGTAAAGAGAAGCTGTCATTCTCATGAACACCAGAATGCACAGAACTAGCAAAGAGTATGTGTAGTTGGAAGACTCTGAAGCATGTTGCCAAGAATGCAAATTAAATGCTAAAGGTTTAAGAGCCTGTAGGTCCTAAGAAAGTGTGTGTGTGTGTGTGTGTGTGTGTGTGTGTGTGTGTGTAGAACACAAAATAAGTGTAAACAAGCAGTTAAAAACAGAATAAACTGTAGATTTACAAAGAAATTGGCTTTCAGGTTTAAAGAGATTATTAGATGCTAGGAGGAGGAGGAGTATGAATGGCTGATACCTACACAGACTGTAAAAGCAAAAGAAGAAACACAAAGACACTTTAGATAAGAAAATAGGTTTGTCTTTTTTTTTTTTTAAGTTTAATTACTTGTCTGGGGAGATGGCTCAGTGGGTAAGACTTCACTTATCCTCAGAACTCATTAATGTCCAGGTGAGTGAGCATGCTTCTGCAATTGCAGTGATTCTATGGGAAGAAGGAAGGTGAGGATAGAAGAAATTCTGCAAGATTGAGGTCAGCCACCCTGGTCTAGGCAGCAGTGGAGAAACAAAGAGTGTTCCTGATCTCAAGGTGAGAGAGGCATCAACCAACAGCAGAAGCTGTTCTCTGACTTCTACATACACCATGGCAAGTCTGTACATACGTTCACACATGAACACACATGCACACATATCACACACACACATGCTCATACATCATAAGCACATGCACACTCATCACACATAAATAAAGTAATTTAAATGTTTGTCAACATAGGAATAGGCATAAATCCCCTCCTTCATCACCTGCGATGTAAGGAGAAAATACAGCATTTTTATGAAAACTCTAAACCCAGACAAACTTATTCAATCTAAATAGGTATATAAAAGAAATTTGGACAGATAAGAGAATCCTTAGGAGAACAGGCCTAAGGAAATCTAAGTGGAAATATACAATAAAAGGAGAAAAATGTATTAAATACATATCCATAATGACAGTGCTGTTTAGTTTACTATGATAACTAAAACTTGAATCTCCAATACCACCAGTAAAGGAGTAGATGAAAATGGATCAAAAGACCCACACACCTATGGCCACTTGATCATTGGCAAGGGAGCTAAAACCATCCAGTGGAAGAAAGACAGCATTTTCAATAAATGGTGCTGGCACAACTTGCAGTTGTCATGTAGAAGAATGTGAATTGATCCATTCTTTTTTTTTTTTTTTCTTTTGTAGTGATTTTTTTCCCTGTTTTTTTTTATTACATATTTTCCTCAATTACATTTCCAATGCTATCCCAAAAGTCCCCCATACCGCCCCCCACTTCCCTACCCTCCCATTCCCATTCTTTTGGCCCTGGCATTCCCCTATATTGGGGCATATAAAGTTTGCAAGTCCAATGGGCCTCTCTTTCCAGTGATGGCCGACTAGGCCATCTTTCGATACATATGCAGCTAGAGACAAGAGCTCCGGGGTACTGGTTAGTTCATCATGTTGTTCCAACTATAGGGTTGCAGACCCCTTTCGCTCCTTGGGTACTTTCTCTAGCTTCTCCATTGGGAGCCCTGTGATCCATCCAATAGCTGACTGTGAGCATCCACTCCTGTGTTTGCTAGGCCCCTGCATAGTCTCACAAGAGACAGCTATCTTTGGGTCCTTTCAGCAAAATCTTGCTAGTGTATGCAATGGTGTCAGCGTTTAGAAGCTGATTATGGGATGGATCCCTGGATACGGCAGTCTCTAGATGGTCCATCCTTTCATCACAGCTCCGAACTTTGTCTCTGTAACTCCTTCCCTGGGTGTTTTGTTCCCAATTCTGAGAAGGGGCACAGTGTCCACATTTTGGTCTTCATTCTTCTTGAGTTTCATGCGTTTAGCAAATTGTATCTTATATCTTGGGTATCCTAAGTTTTGGGCTAATATCCACTTATCAGTGAATACATATTGTGTGAGTTCCTTTGTGATTGTGTTACCTCACTCAAGATGATGCCCTCTAGGTCCATCCATTTGGCTAGGAATTTCATAAATTCATTCTTTTTAATAGCTGAGTAGTACTCCATTGTGTAAATGTACCATAATTTCTGTATCCATTCCTCTGTTGAGGGACATCTGGGTTCTTTCCAGCTTCTGGCTATTATAAATAGGGCTGCTATGAACATAGTGGAGCATGTGTCCTTCTTACCGGTTGGGACATCTTCTGGATATATGCCGAGAAGAGGTATTGCTGGATCCTCCGGTAGTACTATGTCCAATTTTCTGAGGAACCGCCAGACTGATTTCCAGAGTGGTTGTACAAGCTTGCAATCCCACGAACAATGAAGGAGTGTTCCTCTTTCTCCACATCCCCGCCAGCATCTGCTGTCACCTGAATTTTTGATCTTAGCCATTCTGACTGGCGTGAGGTGGAATCTCAGGGTTGTTTTGATTTGCATTTCCCTGATGATTAAGGATGTTGAACATTTTTTCAGGTGCTTCTCTGCCATTTGGTATTCTTCAGGTGAGAATTCTTTGTTCAATTCTGAGCCCCATTTTTTAATGGGGTTATTTGACTTTCTGGAGTCCACGTTCTTGAGTTCCTTATATATATTGGATATTAGACCCTTATCTGATTTAGGATAGGTAAAGATCCTTTCCCAATCTGTTGGTGGTTTTTTTGTCTTATTGATGGTGTCTTTTGCCTTGCAGAAGCTTTGCAGTTTCATGAGGTCCCACTTGTCAATTCTCGATCTTACAGCACAAGCCATTGCTATTCTATTCAAGAATTTTTCCCCTGTGCCCATATCTTCAAGGCTTTTCCCCACTTTCTCCTGTATAAGTTTCAGTGTCTCTGGTTTTATGTGAAGTTCCTTGATCCACTTAGACTTGACCTTAGTACAAGGAGATAAGAATGGATCGATTCGCATTCTTCTACATGATAACAACCAGTTGTGCCAGCACCATTTGTTGAAAATGCTGTCTTTCTTCCACTGGATGTTTTTAGCTCCCTTGTCGAAGATCAAGTGACCGTAGGTGTGTGGGTTCATTTCTGGGTCTTCAATTCTATTCCATTGGTCTATTTGTCTGTCACTATACCAGTACCATGCAGTTTTTATCACAATTGCTCTGTAGTAAAACTTTAGGACTGGCATGGTGATTCCACCAGAGGTTCTTTTATCCTTGAGAAGAGTTTTTGCTATCCTAGGTTTTTTGTTATTCCAGATGAATTTGCAGATTGCACTTTCTAATTCATTGAAGAATTGAGTTGGAATTTTGATGGGGATTGCATTGAATCTGTAGATTGCTTTTGGCAAGATAGCCATTTTTAAAATGTTGATCCTGCCAATCCATGAGCATGGAAGATCTTTCCATCTTCTGAGATCTTCTAGAATTTCTTTCTTCAGAGACTTGAAGTTCTTATTATACAGATCTTTCACTTCCTTAGTTAGAGTCACGCCAAGATATTTTATGTTATTTGTGACTATTGAGAAGGGTGTTGTTTCCCTAATTTCTTTCTCAGCCTGTTTATTCTTTGTGTAGAGAAAGGCCATTGATTTGTTTGAGTTAATTTTATATCCAGCTACTTCACCGAAGCTGTTTATCAGGTTTAGGAGTTCTCTGGTGGAATTTTTAGGGTCACTTATATATACTATCATATCATCTGCAAAAAGTGATATTTTGACTTCATCTTTTCCAATTTGTATCCCTTTGATCTCCTTTTGTTGTCGAATTGCTCTGGCTAGGACTTCAAGTACTATGTTGAATAGGTATGGAGAAAGTGGACAGCCTTGTCTAGTCCCTGATTTTAGAGGGATTGCTTCAAGCTTCTCACCATTTACTTTGATGTTGGCTACTGGATTGCTGTATATTGCTTTTATCATGTTTAGGTATGGGCCTTGAATTCCTGATCTTTCCAAGACTTTTATCATGAATGGGTGTTGGATCTTGTCAAATGCTTTTTCTGCATCTAACGAGATGACCATGTGGTTTTTGTCTTTGAGTTTGTTTATATACTGGATTACGTTGATGGATTTCCGTATATTGAACCATCCCTGCATCCCTGGGATGAAACCTACTTGGTCAGGATGGATGATTGTTTTGATGTGTTCTTGGATTCGGTTAGCAAGAACTTTATTGAGGATTTTTGCATCAATATTCATAAGGGATATTGGTCTGAAGTTTTCTATCTTTGTTGGGTCTTTTTGTGGTTTAGGTATCAGAGTAATTATGGCTTCATAGAATGAGTTGGGTAGAGTACCTTCTGTTTCTATTTTGTGGAATAGTTTGTGAAGAACTGGGATTAGATCTTCTTTGAAGGTCTGATAGAACTCTGCACTAAACCCATCTGGTCCTGGGCTTTTTTTGGTTGGGAGACTATTAATGACTGCTTCTATTTCTTTGGGGGATATAGGGTTGTTTAGATCATTAACCTGATCTTGGTTCAACTTTGGTACCTGGTATCTGTCTAGGAACTTCTCCATTTCATCCAGGTTCTCCAGTTTTGTTGAGTATAGCCTTTGGTAGAAGGATCTGATGGTGTTTTGGATGTCTTCAGGATCTGTTGTTATGTCTCCTTTTTCATTTCTGATTTTGTTAATTAGAATGCTTTCCCTGTGCCCTCTAGTTAGTCTGGCTAAGGGTTTATCTATCTTGTTGATTTTCTCAAAGAACCAGCTCCTTGATTGGTTGATTCTTTGAATAGTTCTTCTTGTTTCCACTTGATTGATTTCGCCCCTGAGTTTGATTATTTCCTGCCGTCTACTCCTCTTGGGTGAATTTGCTTCCTTTTGTTCTAGTGCTTTTAGGTGTGTTGTCAAGCTGCTAATGTGTGCTCTTTCTACTTTCTTTTTGGAGGCACTCAGAGCTATGAGTTTTCCTCTTAGAAATGCTTTCATTGCGTCCCATAAGTTTGGGTATGTTGTGGCTTCATTTTCATTGAACTCTAAAAAGTCCTTGATTTCTTTCTTTATTCCTTCCCTGACCAAGGTATCATTGACAAGAGTGTTGTTCAGTTTCCATGTGAATGTTGGCTTTCTATTATGTATTTTTTTATTGATGATCAGCCTTAGTCCATGGTGATCTGATAGGATGCATGGGACAATTTCAATGTTTTTGTATCTGTTGAGTCCTGTTTTGTGCCCAATTACATGGTCAATTTTGGAGAAGGTACCATGAGGTGCTGAGAAGAAGGTGTATCCTTTTGTTTTAGGGTAAAATGTTCTGTAGATATCTGCCAGATCCATTTGATCCATAACTTCTGTTAGTTTCACTGTGTCCCTGTTTAGTTTCTGTTTCCATGATCTGTCCATTGGTGAAAGTGGTGTGTTGAAGTCTCCCACTATTATTTTATGAGGTGCAATGTGTGCTTTGAGATTTACTAAAGTTTCTTTAATGAATGAGGCTGCCTTTGTATTTGGAGCATAGATATTCAGGATTGATAGTTCCTCTTGGAGGATTTTACCTTTGATGAGTATGAAGTGCCCCTCCCTGTCTTTTTTGATGACTTTGGGTTGGAAGTCAATCTTATCTGATATTAGAATGGCTACTCCAGCTTTTTTCTTCAGACCATTTGCTTGGAAAATTGTTTTCCAGCCTTTCATTCTGAGGTAGTGTCTATCTTTTTCTCTGAGATGAGTTTCTTGTAAGCAGCAAAATGTTGTGTCTTGTTTGTGTAGCCAGTTTGTTAGTCTATGTCTTTTTATCGGGGAGTTGAGTCCATTGATATTAAGAGATATTAAGGAAAAGTAATTGTTGTTTCCTGTTATTTTTGTTGTTAAAGTTGGCATTCTATTCTTGTGGCTGTCTTCTTTTCTGTTTGTTGAGGGATTACCATCTTGTTGTTTCTATGGCGTGGTTCCTGTCCTTGTATTGGTTTTTTTCTGTTATTATCCTTTGAAGGGCTGGATTCGTGGAGAGATAATGTGTGAATTTGGTTTTGTCGTGGAATACTTTGGTTTCTCCATCTATGGTAATTGAGAGTTTGGCTGGGTATAGTAGCCTGGGCTGGAATTTGTGTTCTTTTAGTGTCTGTATAACATCCGTCCAGGATCTTCTGGCTTTCATAGTCTCTGGTGAAAAATCTGGTGTAATTCTGATAGTCTTGCCTTTATATGTTACTTGGCCTTTTTCTCTTACTGCTTTTAGTATTCTATCTTTATTTAGAGCATTTGTTGCTCTGATTATTATGTGTCGGGAGGTATTTCTTTTCTGGTCCAGCCTATTTGGAGTTCTGTAGGCTTCTTGTATGTTCATGGGCATCTCTTTCTTTAGATTTGGGAAGTTTTCTTCTATAATTTTGTTGAAGATGTTTGCTGGTCCTTTGAGTTGAAAATCTTCATTCTTATCCACTCCTATTATCCGTAGGTTTGGTCTTCTCATTGTGTCCTGTATTTCCTGGATGTTTTGAGTTAGGATCTTTTTGCATTTTCCATTTTCCTTGATTGTTGTGCCGATGTTCTGTATGGAATCTTCTGCACCTGAGATTCTCTCTTCCATCTCTTGTATTCTGTTGCTGATGCTTGCATCTATGGTTCCAGATTTCTTTCCTAGGGTTTCTATCTCCAGTGTTGCCTCATTTTGGGTTTTCTTTATTGTGTCTACTTCCCTTTTTAGGTCTAGTATGGTTTTGTTCATTTCCATCATCTGATTGGATGTGTTTTCCTGTTTCTCTTTAAGTACTTCTACCAGTTTGGTTGTGTTTTCCTGTTTTTCTTTAAGGACTTGTAACTCTTTAGCCATGTTCTCCTGTAGTTCTTTAAAGTCCTTCTTGATGTCCTCTACCATCATCATGAGATATGCTTTTAAATCCAGGTCTAGTTTTTCAGGTGTGTTGGGGTGCCCTGGACTGGGCGAAGTGGGAGTGCTGGGTCCTGATGATGGTGAGTGGTCTTGGTTTCTGTTAGTAAGATTCTTACCTTTACCTCTCGCCATCTGGTAATCTCTGGAGTTGTTATAGTTGTCTCTGTTCAGAGGTTGTTCTTCTGGTGATTCTGAGTATACTCTGTCAGCAGACCTGGGAGACAGGCTCTCTCCTCTGAGTTTCAGTGGTTAGAGCACTCCCTGCTGACAAGCTTTCCTCTTAATGGGAAGGTGTACAGATATCTGGCGTTTGGACCTCCTCCTGGCCGAAGAAGAAGGCGGAAAACAGGACCTTTCCCAGATGCTGTGTTGCTTTGGCAGGTCACAGAAGCTGTAGGCTTCTGTGGTGCACACTCTCAGCTGTGCAGACTAAGTTCCTAAGTTCAGTGGAGTCCTGGATCCAAGATGTGCTCCCTGCTCCTGAGGCAGAGGGCTCCTGTGCAGACCACTGTCTTCCAGCTAGGAGGGTGCCGGATGTCTGTGGCCCCAAAAGGGTGCTGCCTCAGCGGCTCTGTGGCTCCCGCCTGTCCCAGAAGCTGTCTGCCTCTGTGGTCCTCACTCTGACCTGTACAGACTAAGTTCGGCGGAGTCCCGGAGCCAAGATGGCGCTCCCTGCAGGGCAGGTCACTGTCCTCCGGCTGGGAGGGTGCCGGATGTCTGCGGCCCCAAAAGGGTGCTGCCTCAGCGGCTCTGTGGCTCCCGCCTGTCCCAGAAGCTGTCTGCCTCTGTGGTCCTCACTCTAACCTGTACAGACTAAGTTCGGCGGAGTCCCGGAGCCAAGATGGTGCTCCGTGCAGGGCAGGTCACTGTCCTCCGGCTGGGAGGGTGCCGGATGTCTGCGGCCCCAAAAGGGTGCTGCCTCAGCAGCTCTGTGGCTCCCGCCTGTCCCAGAAGCCGTCTGCCCCCGTGGTCCCAACTCTGACCTGTACAGACTAAGCTCGGCGGAGTCCCGGAGCCAAGATGGCGCTCCCTGCAGGGCAGGTCACTGTCCTCCGACTGGAATTGATCCATTCTTATCTCCTTGTACAAAGCTCAAGTCTAAGTGGATCAAAGACCTCCACATAAAACCAGAGACACTGAAATTTATAGAGGAGAAAGTGGGGGAAAGCCTCAAAGATATGGGCACAGGGGAAAAAAAATTCTTGAACAGAACAGCAATTGCTTGTGCTGTAAGATCAAGAATTGACAAATGGGACCTCATAAAATTGCAAAGCTTCTGCAAGGCAAAAAATACTGTCAATAAGACAAAAAGGCCACCAACAGAGTGGGAAAGGATTTTTACCAATCCTAAATCTGATAGGGGACTAATATCCAATATACACAAAGAGCTTAAGAAGCTGGACTCCAGAAATTCAAATAACCCCATTAAAAAATAGGGTACAGAGTTAAACAAAGAATTCTCACCTGAGGAATACCGAACGGCTGAGAAGCACCTGAAAAAATGTTCAGCATTCTTAATCATCAGGGAAACGCAAATCAAAACAACCCTGAGATTCCACCTCACACCAGCCAGAATGGCTAAGATCAAAAATTCAGGTAACAACAGATGCTGGCGAGGATGTGGAGAAAGAGGAACACTCCTCCATTGCTGGTGGGATTGCAAGCTTGTACAACCATTTTGAAAATCAGAAAATTGGGCATAGTACTACTGGAAGATCCAGCAATAGCTCATCTACCAGAAGATGTTCCAACTGGTAAGAAGGACACATGCTCCACTATGTTCATAGCAGCCTTATTTATAATAGCCAGAAGCTGGACAAAACCTTCAACAGAGGAATGGATACAGAAAATGTGGCACATTTACACAATGGAGTATTACCCAGTTATTAAAAACAATGAATTTATGAAATTCTTAGGCAAATGGATGTATCTGGAGGATAGCATCCTGAGTGAGTAACCCAATCACAAAAGAACTCACTTGATATGCACTCACTGATAAGTGGATATTAGCCCAGAAACTTAGAATACCCAAGATACAATTTGCAAAACACAAGAAAATCAAGAAGAAGGAAGACTAATACGTGGATACTTCACTCCTCCTTAGAATAGGGAACAAAATACCCATGGAAGGAGTTACAGAGACAAAATTTGGAGCTGAGACAAAAGAGTGGACCATCCAGAGACTGTCTCACCTGAGGATCCATCCCATAATCAGCCACCAAACGCAGACACTATTGCATACACCAGAAAGATTTTGCTGAAGGGACCCTGTTATAGCTGTCTCATATGAGGCTATGCCAGTGCCTGGCAAATACAGAAGTGGATGCTCACAGACCTCTATAGGATGGAACACAGGGCCCCCAATGGAGAAGCTAGAGAAAGTATCCAAGGAGCTGAAGGGGTCTGTAACCCTATAGGTGGAACAACAATATGAACTAACCAGTACCCCCAGAGCTCATGTCTCTTGCTACAAATGTAGCAGAAGATGGCCTAGTCGACCATCATTGGGAAGAGAGGCCCCTTGGTCTTGCAAACTTTATATGCCTCAGTACAAGGGAACACCAGGGCTAGGAAGTGAGAGTGGGTGGGTAGGGGAGCAGGACAGGGGGAGGGTATAGGGGACTTTCAGGATAGCATTTGAAATGTAAATGAAGAAAATATCTAATAAAAAATTGAAAAAAAAAGAAAATGGATCAAAGGGAAGGGAGAAATTAAACTGTACTTAGGTTTGTCTAATTTTGGGAGAAGCTATGAACAGACATTAACCTAAATATTAATCTTAAAAATAAGCAGACCACGAACACAAAACACTTGTTACACAATGTCCACAAAGGACCTGGCCAAACTCTATGACTTTACCAAGCACCTGGCCAGGCTTCTACCTGCCCCAGTCCATTCCCTGAGAGGTGACATCAGGCCTAAGAAACAATTCCTCCAAGTTGCAAAATGTACACTGTCCAAGACTCACTGCCAAAGCATCTTCATTAGTCTCTGCTTCCATCCTCCATGATTTTCCATTTCTCCACACCCATCCTGTGACTCCAGTGTCATCTACATGTCTCCAGTCATGCTTTGTTCCTTTGCTGTTCTCCCTCTAAAACTCTAGCCACTTTTGCCATAACTATAGATGGGATTCAGTTTGTAGTGAGATTTCTCTCCTTCACTGAAATAGGTGGAATCTTGTTGCCTTCAACAAATATCTGACCCTGTTTCTCACTGGCAATCCTAAAAATATGAACCTACAAATTAAGTGGGCTGGTAGAAGTAAAAATAAGGTGACCCACATCAGTGAGTGTAGCCAAGAGCTGAGGAAAGAAAACAAAGTAGACTTCCCTGGAGTGTTACAGGTCATTTGCAGGTAGAGGCAATTTGACTTCTTGCAGATGCTGCTTAGAGTAACAGACAGTAGACATGTGTGGAAGAGCACAGAAAGAACAAGTGGGAGAGAACCTGAGCTGAGATTCAGAAGGTAGTTGGGGGCTTACACTGGGCTATTGGTTATATTTAGCCATATTTATTTCTACCTGGAGCTCTGCAGTCATCCTGATAATTTATAATTGTGTTCATTCATAGCTAGCTCCCTTCCTAGGTAGAACCTTGAAGAAGGCAAAGACTGCATTACCACCAATATCTCCCCTGTGTTCTGCACATAGCCAGTTCTTAGTAAGTGCTCTCTTGATAGCTATTCTTACCCACAAACTTGATGTTTTGGACATACTTGAGATGTAGCAGATGTTCTCCTATAATTTTTGAGGAACTTTACGTAGTATGGGAAGAAAGGCTGGAACTGCAGACAGGTTCACAACACAAGACAGGTTTTAGAAAGAAGGTTCTCCTCCAATCATGTCCTCTGTCCCCAGCACCAGTGTTCATCCACCTTAATGTTCAGAGAGCTTAGATTCAAGAACCTGAACATAATGGCTCCTGAGCCTAGAACACCACAATCTCCTTGAACCCCAGGCCTATCTCAGAGATAAGCTCACACCCTACTTACTATTCCATTGGTGCTGCCCAACATATTCATTTATAATCTTTTTAAGTTTTTTCTCTGAAATTAGGTGACATGGAATAGAGGAGGCAGAGAACAGAGTTTTACTGGACTCCCTCTTCCCATAAATAAAACAAAGCAGGATAAACCAACATTGAACTCAATATGGATTCTTATGTTCTTGGAAGAATGAGGCATGAGGGTCTATAACTTGCTGTTTTCCCTACCACTGAATGTGTGTGCTGACTGGAATCACAAGACAGAGGCCTGGGAATTAGGCCTCTCCCCAAGCACAGAAGATGCCAAATTATTCTTTGAAAACTGGAGCCTTTGCATATCTTATCCCAGAAATTAGGTTCTGTGATAGGTGTAGCTTTTCAGTTTGTACATAAAATAGCATATAGGCACATATATACATTTTGCATAAATACCTATTTTATATATAAAATATCATACACATATATTTGGTATGTATTTTATCAATTATAAATATATTTAATACATTTATAATTTATACATATAGTTATAATATGTTTGATATATAGTAAATATATTTAAATATTATATCTGATATATTTTGATAGCTGGTAAGATATATTCAGTTTCGAGGATTGAATCCACACCTTGTACATCCTAGGCAAGGACTTTACCACTGGCCTTTACCTCCCAACCTAGCTTTGGTATTTTTCCAAATTAACAAACAAAAGTTATCACTAGAAGATTGTTACTTTCCCATAGTTAAACTATCATTTGAAAATGAACAGAATGTATATTGATAGTTTCTTTTTGTTATATTTTTCCTCTAAATACTGAAATAAGTTAATTGGCAAATGCCCAAACTCATCCATTTAAAAACTGGTTGGTTATATCTTTTCCTGATTTATTCAGGAATTTAATCTTCCTCTTTTTTGACCCCTCTCTAATAACAACATACATTTGTTATGTCTCCTCAGTCAATAAACACCTTTTGCATGGAGTGACTTAGAATACTTCTCTGTAACTTCAACTAACCCAGTCATCGTTGCTTGCTGATTAGCTAAGGTTGAGTGGCCTGAGTAATATTTCCCAAGGAGTTCTGATATGTCAAATAGTGAAGAGAATAGTAACTGGGATTCATAAGCAATGTTTGATCTTAATTAACCTTAAAGTGAATGCTGTGCATCTGCTCCCGAGAGTTTGGCTCTAGTTGCATAAAATTCCTTTTCGCATCATGGTTATTGTACCATTGATACTAATAATGCTGTCAAATGAGACATCAATGGCTACCATGGAATCAACAATCAAACTATTAGTTGATAAGATGTTCTTTATGAATAGATCAAAATCATTGAAAACATGATGCCTTGTGTGGGAAATAAAAGCAACAGTACAGTCTAGATAACTGGAATCGTTGATCGTTTCCCATTAACTCTGTAGCTGATTACAGGTTAGAACTGGTAGAAATAGGTGGCTCTGGCATCTAAACTAAGATGGGGTGGGGGTAGAAGACCTCTGGGTTAAAAAAAAAAAGTCTTGATTTCAGTTTTACTCCATATCCTCAAAAGAAAACACACAGAATCATCAGTAGAACAAAGAAACACATACATAGTTTTTGTGTTGTAGGAAACAGAGACATCATAGCCTTTAAATTAAAGTAGGAGATAGAGGAATTGCTTCATAGCCCTCACCTGTGCTCAAGACAGCGAAGTAGATGAGGATCATGAGTCCCAGAGGAGGGAAGAGGGGGACAGAAAACTTAGGTAAAGTATAAGCATAAGAAACCCAGGGTGAAAAACCCAGGCTGTTAAAATACAAAGGGTAAGCAGCCACATCTTATATTACTATTATAGTAGTAATGTATAACTACTATACATTATTAGAAAATAAGAAAAATATAAACACATATTGATGGAGTTCTTACGACAAAACCCAACCAAATGTAAAAGGAAATGCTATACAACTATAAAGCAGCATTCCAAAGAGAGTCAGCTGAGAGATATGGAAAGCAAAACCAAAAAGTCCTCTGTGAATCATAGCAATCACTACTGTGGGATTCCTGCAGGAAGGAGAGGTAATCCTTCTCTCTCTTCAGGGGCAGAGTCTTCGATGAGTTGACTCATGCTCATGCAAGCAACTAAAGTTAAATTTAGTCAGGTTAAATATGAGGGAAAAGGAAGAGACCTGTTAGTAAGAAAATGTTTAGTGCAAGAAAGGAGATAAGAGAAAATGTTTGTAACTATTACCCAAAAATGTAACACACACACACACACGCCATTGTCAAAGAATGGACCTCCCAAAAATACCTAGCAGGAAAATCAATAGTCAAGAACCAATTGGAAAATACATACAGTGTGGACAATATCGCATACATATTAAACACCAAACTATCAAGTACCCATGAGAAGGGAATCAAATGAAAGTGTAATGAAGAGCATTGACAAAAATATCAGAATTCAAAGCATTAAAATGACAGGAATCATAAAGTAAAGGGGCCCAGAGGGAACATGATTGAATTACAAAGCAAGTGTCAAGCAAGGTCAAACATTCCTGTTATTGTCATCCCCAAGGAAGAGTATTGAAGTGACTGGATAGTAGTCTTCTTCAATTGTTTTCCTACCACCCCGATGAAGTATTCTGATGAAAACAGCCTAGGAGAAGGAGGATTTATTTGGCTCATTAAAGTCTATCATGGCAGGGAAGTCATAGTGGTGGGAGCTTGGAACAGCTGGTCACATTGCATTCCTAATCAAGAACAGGATCCAGGTCACAGGAAATGTGCCACTCACAGTGAGTGGCTCTTTCTACCCAAATTAACACAATCAGGATAATCCCTCATAGGGACGGCATGTTTTGTGCTATATAGATTATGTCAAGTTAACAACTGATAACAACTCCAATATTCAAAAGCTCCAGAAGTAAAAATAAGGTTAAATTTAAGTGTGATGAGGTCTGGAAGGAACTAAGAATACTTGACCTGGCATTGGTGACATGGAGATATGGACTAGTGAAAATAAACAGAGTTCAGAGCAAAAGAATCTATCTTCAGGTCCTCCAGAAAAAACATAGAATAGCTTGGACTGAGCAATTAAATTATCACTACACATCATAAGAACAACATAGAAAGCAGAGCAGAAATAGAGTAACATTGGATGTCAGAGAATGAGCTTGTGAAGAGAAAGGCATTCCTGGGAAAACATTAGCAATGTGACCCCTAAAGTAATATATGTGTGCTACATCTATATATGTTCTAAAGGGAGAGAAGAAAATTCTGGGAGAAGCTTCTACTTCAGGAAGGATAAAGGAGATATACTTTTCTATGTTCCTACCTACATCAAGCCGGAAGCATGAACATCATGTAGAGAACAGATATTAGACTCCAAAGAATAGAGGCAAGAAGATGATGCAGATCAGAAACTCATGGCCCAACAGATGGCACAGTAGGCTTTCCTGTTGTCTCACATGCCCCTAACTGGGTAACAGAGAAGCCCACAAGCAGAATTGTCAATGGACACAGACAAAAGTAGCCCCAAGATCAGCTTGTTCTACAAGCCAAAGGGTCAAGGACAAGACAGCCACCAAGACAGGAAATTTGATCAAACCACCTCGAGCTGCATATCCCAGAGAACACATTTTGTTGATTACTCTTTACTGCCCCCCCAATCCCCTGAGGGAAGGTCTCTTCCTTGAACCCAGACCTCACAGATTCAGCTAGTCTAGCTAGCCAGTCTGCTCCAGGGATCTCATGCAACTTCCTCCAGTGAGCTGAGATTACAGGCAGGCCAGGATGCCTACCAAGCACTCCTGTGAGTGCTGGGCATCAGAATCCAGCCCTCACCCTTGTGTTGCAAGTGCTTTACTTGATGAGACACCCCCGCCCCTCACAAAGCCCCTCACTAAACCAGGTCTCTCTCGAGTCAACATAGAAATGTCTTTAAAACATGGCACAGAGAAAAGTTCAGTAAGAAAACAGAAAATTAGTGAAATAGTAAAATAATTAATGCTAGCAGAACTACTATGCTATAAACATTTCTCCAATTTTTCAGAAAAAGACATTGCTCACTGAGATGAAATTATGATCAATATAATACAAATGCATTTTAATTATGTATAGTATATACACAATGTAAAACAATAAGACAAAATTGAGCTCAAGAATATCACTCATGGAGTGGGGCCACAGGCCTCTTCCTGTCTGACCAGCACCAGGGTGGCTGGGGCTCGGGGTCGGCTGACACCTGCCAGCTGCCCACAACACCCGCCACAGGATCTTGAGACTTCTGGTGAGTGGAACACAGCTTCTGCTCCAGTCCAATCATGCGGGACCTGAGACTGCTTTGGTTGGGGAGGCAGAAAACCGGCCTGAGTAGGGCCACAAGCCTCTTCCGGTCTGACCAGCACCGGGATAGTTAGGGCGCAGGGTTGGCTGCACCCACCAGCTACCCACGACACCCGCCACAGGATCTTAAGACTTCTGGTGAGTGGAACACAGCGTCTGCTCCAATCTTTAAACAGTGACAACAATAACAACTAACCCCAGAGATTACCAGATGGCGAAAGGTAAACGTAATAATCTTACTAACAGAAACCAAGACCACTCACCATCATCAGAACCCAGCACTCCCACTTCGCCCAGTCCAGGGCACCCCAACACACCGGAAAAGCTAGACACGGATCTAAAAACATATCTCATGATGATGGTAGAGGACTTCAAGAAGGACTTTAATAACACACTTAAAGAAATACAAAGGAACACTGGTAAACAGGTAGAAGACATTAAAGAGGAAGCACAAAAATCCCTTAAAGAATTGCAGGAGAACACTGCTAAACAGGTAGAAGAAATTAAAGAGGAAGCACAAAAATCCCTTAAAGAATTGCAGGAGAACACTGCTAAACAGGTAGAAGACATTAAAGAGGAAGCACAAAAATCCCTTAAAGAATTGCAGGAAAACCAGACCAAACAGGTGATGGAATTGAATAAAACCATCCAAGACCTAAAAAGGGAAGTAGAGACAATGAAGAAAACCCAAATTGAGGCAACGCTGGAGATAGAAACCCTGGGAAAGAAATCTGGAACCATAGATACGAGCATCAGCAACAGAATACAAGAGATGGAAGAAAGAATCTCAGGTGCAGAAGACTCCATAGAGAACATCGGCATGACAATCAAAGAAAATACAAAATCCAAAAAGATCCTAACTCAAAATATCCAGGAAATCCAGGACACAATGAGAAGACCAAACCTACGGATAATAGGAGTAAATGAGAATGAAGATTTTCAACTCAAAGGACCAGCAAATATCTTCAACAAAATTATAGAAGAAAACTTCCCAAACCTAAAAAAAGAGATGCCCATGAACATACAAGAAGCTTACAGAACTCCAAATAGACTGGACCAGAAAAGAAATTCCTTCCGACACATAATAATCAGAACAACAAATGCACTAAATAAAGATAGAATACTAAAAGCAGTAAGGGAAAAAGGTCAAGTAACATATAAAGGCAAGCCTATCAGAATTACACTGGATTTTTCACCAGAGACTATGAAAGCCAGAAGGGCCTGGACAGATGTTATACAGAAACTAAGTGAACACAATTTCCAGCCCAGGCTACTATACCCAGCCAAACTCTCAATTACCATAGATGGAGAAACCAAAGTATTCCACGACAAAACCAAATTCACACATTATCTTTCCACGAATCCAGCCCTTCAAAGAATAATAACAGAAAAAAAAAAAACCAATACAAGGACGGAAACCACGTCCTAGAAAAAACAAGAAGGTAATCCCTCAACAAACCTAAAAGAAGACAGCCACAAGAACAGAACACCAACTCTAACAACAAAAATAAAAGGAAGCAACAATTACTTCTCCCTAATATCTCTTAATATCAATGGACTCAACTCCCCAATAAAAAGACATAGACTAACAGACTGGCTACAGAAACAGGACTCAACATTTTGCTGCTTACAGGAAACTCATCTCAGAGAAAAAGATAGACACTACCTCAGAATGAAAGGCTGGAAAACAATTTTCCAAGCAAATGGTAGGAAGAAACAAGCTGGAGTAGCCATTATAATATCTGATAAGATTGACTTCCAACCCAAAGTCATCAAAAAAGACAAGGAAGGGCACTTCATTCTCATCAAAGGTAAAATCCTCCAAGAGGAACTATCAATTCTGAATATCTATGCTCCAAATACAAGGGCAGCCACATTCATTAAAGATACTTTAGTAAAGCTCAAACCACACATTGCACCGCACACAATAATAGTGGGAGACTTCAACACACCACTTTCACCAATGGACAGATCATGGAAGCAGAAACTAAACAGGGACACAGTGAAACTAACAGAGGTTATGAAACAAATGGATCTGAGAGATATCTACAGAACATTTTATCCTAAAACAAAAGGATATACCTTCTTCTCAGCACATCACTGTACCTTCTCCAAAATTGACCACATAATTGGTCAAAAAACAAGCCTCAACATATACAAAAATATTGAAATTGTCCCATGCATCCTATCAGATAACCATGGACTAAGACTGATCTTCAATAACAAAATAAATAATAGAAAGCCAACACACACGTGGAAACTAAACAACATTCTTCTCAATGATACCTTGGTCAAGGAAGGAATAAAGAAAGAAATTAAGGACTTTCTGGAGTTTAATGAAAATGAAGCCACAACATACCCAAACTTATGGGACACATTGAAAGCATTTCTAAGAGGAAAACTCATAGCTCTGAGTGCCTCCAAAAAGAAACTAGAGAGAGCACACATTAGGAGCTTGACAACACACCTAAAAGCTTTAGAACGAAAGGAAGCAAATTCACCCAAGAGGAGTAGACAGCAAGAAATAATCAAACTCAGGGGTGAAATCAACCAAGTGGAAACAAGAAGAACAATTCAAAGAATCAACCAATCGAGGAGCTGGTTCTTTGAGAAAATCAACAAGATAAATAAACCCTTAGCCAGACTCACTAGAGGGCATAGGGAAAGTATTCTAATTAACAAAATCAGAAATGAAAAGGGAGACATAACAACAGACCCTGAAGAAATCCAAAACACCATCAGATCCTTCTACAAAAGGCTATACTCAACAAAACTGGAGAACCTGGATGAAATGGACAAGTTTCTAGACAGATACCAGGTACCAAAGTTAAATCAAGATCAGGTTAATGATCTAAACAGTCCCATATCCCCTAAAGAAATAGAAGCAGTCATTAATAGTCTCCCAACCAAAAAAAGCCCAGGACCAGATGGGTTGAGTGCAGAGTTCTATCAAACCTTCAAAGAAGATCTAATCCCAGTATTCACAAACTATTCCACAAAATAGAATGAGAAGGTACTCTATCCAACTCATTCTATGAAGCCACAATTACTCTGATACCTAAACAACATAAAGACCCAACAAAGATAGAAAACTTCAGACCAATTTCCCTTATGAATATTGATGCAAAATCCTCAATAAAGTTCTCGCTAACCGAATTCAAGAACACATCAAAATAATCATCCATCCTGACCAAGTAGGTTTCATCCCAGGGATGCAAGGATGGTTCAATATACGAAAATCTATCAATGTAATCCATTATATAAACAAACTCAAAGACAAAAACCACATGATGATCTCGTTAGATGCTGAAAAAGCATTTGACAAAATCCAACACCCATTCATGATAAAAGTCTTGGAAAGATCAGGAATTCAAGGCCCATACCTAACCATGATAAAAGCAATATACAGCAAACCAGTAGCCAACATCAAAGTAAATGGTGAAAAGCTGGAAGAAATCCCACTAAAATCAGGGACTAGACAAGGCTGCCCACTCTCTCCCTACCTATTCAACATTGTACTTGAAGTCCTAGCCAGAGCAATTAGACAACAAAAGGAGATCAAGGGGATACAAATCGGAAAAGAAGAAGTCAAAATATCGCTTTTTGCAGATGATATGATAGTATACATAAGTGACCCTAAAAATTCCACCAGAGAACTCCTAAGCCTGATAAATAGCTTCGGTGAAGTAGCTGGATATAAAATTAACTCAAGCAAGTCAATGGCCTCTCTGTACACAAAGGATAAACAGGCAGAGAAGAAAATTAGGGAAACAACACCCTTCTCAATAGTCACAAACAATATAAAATACCTTGGCGTGACTTTAACTAAGGAAGTGAAAGATCTGTATGACAAGATCTTCAAGTCCCTGAAGAAAGAAATTAAAGAAGATCTCAGAAGATCGAAAGACCTCTCATGCTCATGGATTGGCAGGATCAACATTGTAAAAATGGCTATCTTACCAAAAGCAATCTACAGATTCAATGCAATCCTCATCAAAATTCCAACTCAATTCTTCAACGAATTAGAAAGGGTAATCTGCAAATTCATCTGGAACAACAAAAAACCCAGGATAGCAAAAACTCTTCTCAAGGATAAAAGAACCTCTGGTGGAATCACCATGCCTGACCTAAAGCTGTACTACAGAGCAATTGTGATAAAAACTGCATGGTACTGGTATAACGACAGACAAGTAGACCAATGGAACAGAATTGAAGACCCTGAGATCAACCCACATACCTATGGTCACTTGATCTTTGACAAGGGAGCAAAAACCATCCAGTGGAAAAAAGACAGCATTTTCAACAAATGGTGCTGGCACAACTGGCGGTTATCATGTAGAAGAATGCGAATTGATCCATTCCTATCTCCTTGTACTAAGGTCAAATCTAAGTGGATTAAGGAACTCCACATAAAACCAGAGACACTGAAACTTATAGAGGAGAAAGTAGGGAAAAGCCTTGAAGATATGGGTACAGGGGAAAAATTCCTGAATAGATCAGCAAAGGCTTGTGCTCTAAGATAGAGAATCGATAAATGGGACCTCATAAAGTTGCAAAGCTTCTGCAAGGCAAAAGACACCGTCAATAAGACAAAAAGACCACCAACAGATTGGGAAAGGATCTTTACCTATCCTAAATCAGATAGGGGACTAATATCCAATATATATAAAGAACTCAAGAAGGTGGACTCCAGAAAATCAAATAACCCCGTTAAAAAATGGGGCTCAGAACTGAACAAAGAATTCTCACCTGAGGAATACCGAATGGCAGAGAAGCACCTGAAAAAATGTTCAACATCCTTAATCATCAGGGAAATGCAAATCAAAACAACCCTGAGATTCCACCTCACACCAGTCAGAATGGCTAAGATCAAAAATTCAGGTGACAGCAGATGCTGGCAAGGATGTGGAGAAAGAGGAACACTCCTTCATTGTTGGTGGGATTGCAAGCTGGTACAACCACTCTGGAAATCAGTTTGGTGGTTCCTCAGAAAATTGGACATAATACTACCAGAGGATCCAGCAATACCTCTCCTGGGCATATATCCAGAAGATGTTCCAACCGGTAAGAAGGACACATGCTCCACTATGTTCATAGCAGCCTTATTTATAATAGCCAGAAGCTGGAAAGAACCCAGATGCCCCTCAACAGAGGAATGAATACAGAAAATGTGGTACATTTACACAATGGAGTACTACTCAGCTATTAAAAGGAATGAATTTGTGAAATTCCTAGGCAAATGGATGGATCTGGAGGGCATCATCCTGAGTGAGGTAACATATTCACAAAGGAACTCACACAATATGTACTCACTGATAAGTGGATATTAGCCCAAAAACTTAGAATACCCAAGATATAAGATACAATTTGTTAAACGCATGAAACTCAAGAAGAACGAAGACCAAAGTGTGGACACTGTGCCCCTTCTTGGAATTGGGAACAAAACACCCATGGAAGGAGTTACAGAGATAAAGTTTGGAGCTGTGAAGAAAGGATGGACCATCTAAAGACTGCCATATCCAGGGATCCATCCCATAATCAGCTTCCAAACGCTGACACCATTGCATACACTAGCAAGATTTTGCTGAAAGGACCCAGATATAGCTGTCTCTTGTGAGACAATGCCGGGGCCTAGCAAACACAGAAGTGGATGCTCACAGTCAGCTATTAGATATATCACAGGGCCCCCAATGGAGGAGCTAGAGAAAGTACCCAAGGAGCTAAAGGGAACTGCAACCCCATAGGTGGAACATTATTATTAACTAACCAGTACCCCAGAGCTCTTGACTCTAGCTGCATTTGTATCAAAAGATGGCCTAGTCAGCCATCACTGGAAAGAGAGGCCCATTGGACTTGCCAACTTTATATGCCCCAGTACAGGGGAATGCCAGGGCCAAGGGGTGGGGGTGGGTGGGTGGGGGACTGGGGGGAGTGTATCTGGGAATTTTTGGATATCATTGGAAATGTAATTGAGGAAAATACCTAATAAAAAATAGTAGAAGCTTTGGTAAAATGTTAATAAATCATGAAAATGGAATTGTCTTTCTTACAGCATTTCATGTCCTTTATGCTCAAATTTAGTAAAAAAAAAAAAAAAAAAAAAACAAAACAAAAAAAAAAACAAAGTACATCACTCATTTCAATTGTATGAATGGACTTTTTATATTTATTAAAAGAGTAATGTTTCAAATTGATTTAAAAGCCAAACTCAACACTATACTGTATGTGAGCGAAACTCTTTAAATGAGAGATTAAATAAAGTCAATACCTATAAAGGTATAGGTAAGATTGAACAAGCTAAATGAAAGTATTCAAATATAGTCCTCCCTGGGAGGACCATTTAATAGGCATGGCTCCAGCATAGGCTCATTTCATCTTTTGCTACTTCACCATCATCCATTCTATTCTAGTCATGCCAGCTCTCTTCCTGTTGTTTATAGATGTATAATATCCCTTCGATGCTCTCTTCTTCAAGTACCTACTTGTTTTCTATTTCTTCCCTAAAAGAGATATGTCACCCATGTATAGAGAGATAGCCATCCCTAGCACTGCAACATTAAAGCAGTATCTATAGCACTTGTCACCAGAGGACATTCACTGTGTATGGCTCGGCTCTGGTTGTAACAAAATTCCGCAGACTGAGTGACATAAACAATAGAAACTCATCCCTTGTGTTTTTGGACGTCGGAAGTTTCAGATCATGGTCACCTAGTTCTGGAATACTGAGAAATACTGTTGTCCTGGCATGCGCACTGCCACCATCTTGTGGCTCATTTGACCTTTCCTTTGACTGTGTCTCAAAGGAATTTCTCCTCCTGTAAGGTCACCATCCCTTATCAGCTGGGGATTAAGGTCATGCCTATGACCTCATTTAATCTTAATGTCCTAAATGGCTGTGATAATCTTAAATGTCAGCCTGATTGGAGTGAGAAATGCTTAGGAGACTAGTAAAGCTCACCTCTGGGTGTATCTGTGAGGAATTTTCCAAACATGACTAAGTCATGGGGACTCCAATCCAATATTAAGAGATTAGCAATAAAATGGTATTATTGGGAAATGCTGTAAAGTAATTGGTGGGACGTAATTGGAGGACCTGGTTACAGGGGGTATTTCTTGAGACACCCCATGGTGGCTGGGAATTGAACTCAGAACCTCTGGAAGAGCAGTGCTCTTAACCACTGAGCCATCTCTCCAGCCCCCAAGGGAGCATTTCTTTAGGAACTATATCTTACCATGGTTCTTCCCTGAATCCCTCTTTGTCTGATGCTAGTATGAAAATTATACAATGAACACGTTCCTACGGCCACATTGTTCTACCCAAACGATAGGCCACCAAGATTTGAACCATCTGAAAACAGGAGCCCACATACGCAATTACGCTCCCCAGTTCTTTCTTTTAGGCAATGTGGCAGAAGCTTTCAGAACTAACTTTCAGAAGTCCCGTCTCCAGGTGCACTCACATCGTGGGCTATGACTTCCACACTGGCCTTTTGTAGAACACAACTCGGTCTCTGTCGTGACTTGTTTGTTTGTCATCTGCCTGGTGTAGGCTCTACAGCTGCAGGACTCTGTATTCTGTTCACTGCTTTTGTCTCTGCTTCCTCAAACATGGCCTAACATAACAAGTGCTTTGTAAAAATGATGGTCTGACAAAGTTACTCCAGGACTGTAGGGTGTCCTTGTCTTTGCCCATGTCTCTCTTATCTCAAAAACACAGACAATATGTAAATCTGATTCACAACTTCATTTGGGAATTAAAGACAATTCATATACAAGGCTTCATACTTAACCTGGCATATTGTAAAGTCACAAGACACATTATTAGGTTTTACCCTTGGTATCATCACTAATACCACAGTTACATTATGGTTGATCCTTACCAACATTCCAAATTATGAACAAGCTGGATGACTGAGATAGTAGAGATTCGAACTAGCTCCACGTGATCTAAGGCATGGTCATGGTTTCTGCAGGGTGCCACACACAAGCTTTTCCTTTTCCTTACTCTGCACTTTTAAATGAAATTGAGATGCTTATGTGGCTTCAGAACAAAGAGATCCATGCTTTTGGTTTTATAGGTTGTGTGGGTAGTTAATATCCTGTTCTGCCATCCTGTTTCAAGTTTTATAATGAGACTGCTTTCACACACACACACACACACTGCTCAGTTTCCGTGGTATGTGGGAAAACTCTTCTGGGATTGATGAAGGAGAGATAGGACTTTTTGTTCAGCTCTCCATTCTGATCCACCTCCTCTGAAATGACCTTGCAAAGTCTAGACTCATCATACTGCAGCAGCTAGAGGTTAGACAGCCCCTTGTGAGCCCCTGAGAATAAGAAATCCACCAATTTGCTTCTCAGAATTCTGTTTACTTTTTACCTCCAAGAAAAGAACACATTAGACCATCATTCTCCTATCGCCATTTCTCTGATCTCCATCCTCACTAACACAACAAGGCCTGCAGAATCCTTGGTCCAAATTGCAACTCCCATTGAATCTTGACTCTTTGGACCTCCCGTTTGGATAACAATTAATTGCCCCAAGATCAACAGCTCAGGCCAATGGATGCTGGCATTCCAGCCAAGTTTGAGCTGAGTCACTCATTTGTGGGGGGGTCATGGAGAGGAGGTTGTCCAACACCAGCTGATAAATCATCTTCATTGACCATTCAGTTCCATGGCATCTCTTCCAATCACCTAACCTACGAGGGAGAGCCTACTTCTTTCTCTATAAAGAAGGCAGCTGCAGATGCATGGGCTGCCTACACAGATAGATGCACGTGTGCTGACAAGAGAACATGAAGCTTCTGGATTCCCATCCAATTTGTGTCTCTTATTCCTCCTTTGAGAAGTGGAAGCATCTAGAGAGCAATAAAGCTCTTGTGGTGAAAATCCAGAGAAAAGACAAACCTTGAACAGTACATTTAAAAGAAAAAGAAAAATGAAGAAACCACCCTTGAAAATCATCAGATAGGTACCGCTATTGCGTAAGTCTGCCAGAAGATGGGGCCACGTGTACTTGTCTAAAGTCCTTTGCAAACTCCAGAGGTTGGAAGGGAAAAAGGACATATTCATACCACAGGATGCATATAGAGTAGGTTTTTGTTTGTTTGGTTAGTTGGTTGATTGGTTTTTTTTTTTTTTTAACAATCTCTCATCCTTTCCTTCCTTTCTTCCTCCCCGTCTCCTTTCTTTTCTTTCTTCCAATCACTGCATTCTTGGGAAACGATCAGAGAACCCCCACTTTTCTTGTATTTTTAAGTATATGTATGTAATAACCATCTCTCTAGTTTGACTTTGAAAATGAATAAAGCAAAAGCCATGCATGGCCCTTCCACTAGGCTGTGATTTCTTTCAGGTTTTTAACCCATAAAAAATAGAAGTTGAATGACATCTACCATACACATTTGGTAGAGCCTTATTTTAAGCCATGGAGAGCCTCAGAAGAAAGGTAAAACACCAGCCAACAAAGAGGTATTATCTATCTGCAGGGACTGGCCTGAGAGATTTCATTATCACACCACTCCCACATCAGGGAGGTAAAACAACAAAAGGCAGGAAGCAGGGGCCATTTGTGAATGGGCAGAGGAGGCATTGAAAGGATGAGCTAGAAGCAGGGGGAATAAGAAGGAACAGGAAAATGGTATGTCTTATTTTCTCCAGCTTTGTAATTTACTGTATTCAACCTTTGAAACGCGCTATTAAGTATCTGTTTTCTTCCTTTATTAAAGGACTAATTTCCCCCTCTTACTCAACTTCTCTGCTTTAGTCTAAAGAAAAAATTGATTGCAATAAAATACAACGATCATTTCCATGACAATATCAAGAGTTTCGAAATCAAGCTCACAACTTCTGAGCGCAATTATGTCACAGCTCCTGGAAAATTGGCCTCACAGAACAGATTGTGCTAAATCCTAAGCTTGTTCCTAATCAGGGCACAGCATACAGAGCGCCTTTGTCAGCCGAGGGGTGATTGTGATGAGCTCCACTGAGGCTTGGACCATCTTCTCTCAGACATCTTGGCAGTCCTGAATACCAGGAATTTACAGATTTTTGTAGCACAATTTAGTATCTGGTTTAGGTTCAAAAGCAAATGGTTTGACCATGACTAATCTTGCTTATTTTAGAACCATTGTCTGGAGAGACTCTGAGATACCTTCTCTTGTGGAAATTGTCACCTAGTTCATATACATGAACACACCAGACACATACATACGTGTACACACACACTTTAAAATACTCTCGTGTTTTTCAGTACCTATGAAGTTAGAATTTGTGCAGTTGTGTATAGGACATCTCCTGGCTAGAGACACTTGTCTTATGTCTTAGTATGTGGGCTGCCTGAAAGAAGGCTTTTTTTTTTTGACTCAATTCAATGCCAAGTTCTGAGTCATGCTGTGGTCTGTTGGTTAGAGCAGTAGTGTTGCCAAGGATGCTAAAGCCCAGGATGGTTAGCTTTAGTAAGGTCTCCATAAAGCCCACCTTTCAGCCAGCTAACTGACAGCATAGCCACAGTGATAAGAGCAGCTACTCAATCAGGGGTGTCTCAAATGATAACCTTGCTTAAGATTACAGATAAGGTGAAGGTCAGCTAGTTTGCTGTGCCACCTTCACCAAACAGTTATGAAAAAGACCACAATCACTTTCATTGTCTTCTTTCTATCAAAGGGTACAGAAATGGAAATTGTTCCAGATACTAACCATTGTCCTTCGAGAATGCAGGGCATAGTGTTGTCTAGGTTATAAATAAACTCATCCCACATTTAGGTTTCATTCAGGACATCCCAATTGTGTGTCATTAGTACCTGTAGCTAGCACAGTGCCAAGCACAAGCCAAAAACACTTAATACGAGTGAATCATTATTACCCTTCATCGCTTGCAACAGATTAAACTGTTGAAAAGCTCCAGGACACAATGGAATCAATCAGCCCCAGTAATTTTCATGTGTTTTAAAGTCATGAATAACAATGTACAGAAACAAAAGTGTGACCAGAAGCCCAAGCTTGTAGAATAGACTCAAGAGAGATGTTTCTGAATAAGATAACAGAACCTAGAAGGTAAAGCATCTTTGCCTTCGAGGTCTTTGCCCCCTTTCCTTTGCCCTGGAATGCTCCTGAGGAAGTTTCTAGAAACTTAAGAACTGCAACCCTGATGTTCTGATAGTCAGTCACTTTAAACCTAGCCTAGACCTTGAATCAACAGGTTCCGACAAAGAAAAAGATTCATACGGGAAGGAAGAAGAGGCTGTCATCTGTTCTATTTTGTGGTAATGACACTGAGGTGTCCATGATCATGATGCCTGTTTGCAGGCAGTGTAAGCCCCTCAGAGTGTACTAAGCTGGTGGCAGAGACAGATATCTTCATAGAAATAATGACTAAGGCATTCTTGGCATAGCCCCAGATTGTGGTCTAGACAGTCTTAGAGGGCTCAGAAAGTGCTAATAATCAGGAGAGGTCTGTGGGGCAGGCTCCTGGGAGCTTATTATCCTCTTGAAGAAAGGGTAGGCCATCCCTGAGCTTGAGGGAGACATGGGAAATAATGACCATTCACTCAGAGGGATCTCTGAGGGAAAAGGTGTAGAACAAAGAATCTGTAGAAAGATAAGAAAACTGACTTCTCTACCAATTGGTCAGGGCATTATTAATCTAACAGAGAAGTCATGAAGACAGCATTGACAGTGCAGGGCGGGGGAAGAGATAGACTTTATCAAATGAGGTGCTCTTGGAGACTCAGCATAGAGAAGGTGATTCTCGTAGTCAAGCTCTGGGAAGAGTAATCAAGTGCTAAGCATAAAATGAAGGGCTGAGGCAGGGGAACCAGTTGAGAGATAATTGCTGTAGTTCAGCAGGACATTATGATGCCCTGGAATAGATGTTGCAGTGGAGTGAGCAGAAAGGAAAAGGTGTGGAAGAAACAACAACTTGACTCAGAGAATAGAGTGAGAGAGACAGAAGACCTGGGGTGCTGGCAAGAGAAGCTGGCTCAGCAGGCCAGCAGGTGGTACTGGTGTTCACAGAAAGAGGTCTGGAGGTGAGTTGGGGTTTGACCTGGATGAATGTGTGGGGCTTATGGGATACTAAGTAGAAAGATGCAGAGGATTCTACCTGCAGGTTGATTCCAGGGTCTATCAATCCTGCCACTCTTAGCTTGGTGATTTTGGAAAGATCATTTAATTTCTTTTCGGCAGCAGTTGGCTCTTCTGACAGCTGTGCAGCTGAACTCAGCGAGATAAGACTTATCAAATGGATAGCTCAGGGAGCAATACTCAGTAACTGGCTAGTTTCTGTCTCGTATACTCATTATGTTTGGAAGAATGGAATCATTCAAATTAAGTAAGGAGGAGTAAAAATGAATATATTTAGATCATTTTGAAGGTATTAGTTATGTTGAAAAAAAACAGAAATGACAAGTCTTTAAATTATACAGAGTTGTTTATTGCTGCCAAGAGTTACCCATGGGACTCAGGAGAACTCCAGCCAATCCACACAGTTTACTAACCCAAAGGAAGGAAGAGGTATGAAGAAAAACATGAAGGAAGAAATAGAAAACATCAGTGACTTTATGTTTGGGCTTCAATTCCAGGGGACTCCACGGATGATGAATCAGGGATTTGACTTGTCCTATATCAAAAACAAAAGAAGTCAGCAATTCATTCAGTTGAACACTTTCCCCTTGATACTATTCTATTATCCTGAGCCTCTGTTTCAGTCCTTATCTTACTACTCAAATGGCAATATAGGATAAGGTAAATTGGTCTTAAGAACAGAGCTGTCCCAAATGCCCAACTCTTTACTGGAAGCTAATGATCATGCTATCACCAGTGCTACTAAGAATTCAGGGGATGGAAAAGTATGGAAGAAAGATGAAATGAGGTGATTTATATAGTTAAGATGCAGAAACATTACTATTGTTGTTATTCAACTCCCTTGTATCCAAGTGATGTTGATAAATTATGTCCTTGAAAAAAAAATCATTTCAAACTGACATTCTGGCAAGGCGGGGCTGTGATGGCAGCAGAAGTGTCTTATGGTGGGTTATGTCATTAGGCATTGGGTCACTGCTGCAGAAGAGCAAGCATACCATATAGTACTATGATAGGCTTGGAAAAGAAAGTGGAGAAAGGTGGCCAGCATGGGCAGAAGATAGCAAGAGAGGACTGTGAGAGGCCCCAGTGCCAAAGGGAAACAAGAACAAAGAAATGGTTGCTGAGCAACAATCATTGTTACCAAGTATGTCTTGCTATAGCTGATGCTATAGACCTAGAGACCTATAGCTGGTGGGAAAGATCTGCTGCTGTGTCTACCTGCTTAGGCCTGGGTTAAGGCTCCCTCTACCCCACAATGAATAGCTCCCTATGGACAAGGTATTTGCCTTTTGCATCGCATCCATGAGTACCTTCCATCTTCAGAACGACAAAGCTTTGGCCCATCGCCTTTGTCAACTTGTCTGGATTTAGAATCACCCAGATGACGTGGGTGTGTGGGTGTGTGTGTGTGTGTGTACGTACCTCGAAGGATGAGTCCAGAGATTTAGTGAGGAAGAAAGACCTACCCTGAATGTGGGTGGCACCATGCCATCCTCTGAAGTCCTGCTCTGAGAAAAAGGAGAAAACCTTAAGTACCCACATTAGCTGTCTGCTTCTTGACTTCATTACAACCGCTGCTTTGTGACCCTGGCTCCATTTCTTCCCCACAATGACAGATTTTAGTTTAAACTCTGAGCCCCCCAAAAATCTTCTTTAAGCTGATTTTGTCATATAGTTTGTCACAGAACTGGAAAGGTGACTAATAGACAATTACCGTCTGAGGTACGGTGCATTAACATGTACAGAGAACTTGATACTGGGTCTGTGGTATCCTGTCAGGGCTACAGAATGTGGGACCATGCTGGATTCTGGGGTGTGGGGAGGAGCCTTCTAACCTTCCTAGTTCAGCCTAGCTTACCCTACCAGCTGCAGTGTCACCACAGGCAGCTCCTGTCAGAAGGCTTTGCAGACAAAGGACACTGTGCACCCGGGGACCTGGTTTGCCTCACACAGCTTCCCTTTTCTGGCCACAGCTGGCTGGAGGGTGGGCGGGCTCTGAGTAGTGAGGCTTCCCCGCCCCCACCGCTTTTTACTGCTGAGTCATCCTGCCAACCTCCCCGGGCCCCGGGCTGGAGTTCCCAGTAGGAGGAGCCAGTTCTGGTGCAGAGGAAAGTTAGACTGGGTGCTGCCTTTTTATTTAGCGGGGGATCAAAACTCCTCTGATGAAACAATAGAGGTGGGTTTATGGGGAGGGTGGGCCTTTTGCCAAAGGCTGGCCTGCCAGAGCATGCCGGGGGAGGAGGGGCTGTTGTCACTGGGCCTTTTGCCATGAACTCACATCAGCAGTCCTGAGCGGGAGGAGGCAACAGACCAGGAGGGCCTGGGTGGTGATTTTATAAGGATGGCCCCTGTGGTCTCTCTGCCTTACTTCCCCAGCTCTGCAACGTGATGGAAATAAATTCGGACTTCTGCAAGTTCGATGCAGGCTCCATATTAACAAGCTTTCCAAATGCCCTGCCATTCGATGCTGACCAATTGAGAGCCGGCTTTCTTCCTCCTATTTAACCTGTGTGGACACTGAATCTCACTGAGGTCAACAGAGGACACGTTGCAGGGTTAGAGGGACAGATAGCAACGCAGGGGGTGGTTCTCTGGAGGTTGCAGTGACAGAGCGGGCAGTATTAGGCAAGGAATTTCACAGGCAGTTGAGTGCAAAGTCACAGGGTTTACCCCATCACCTCATTGGTGCTATCCCTATTATTTATTCTTTCAAGTCAAATAGCACCTGCAACACGACCTAAGGTTAGTCAGCTGGGCTAGCTCTATGGTATGAGTGCGCAGAGACTCCAGACATCTTACTTTCCCCTGGCTGTTCTTCTGAACTTCCTCAGACTGACCCTGTTTTGTAATAGAATGACCATCAGTCTCTTTTGCCTTGTTTCATGGTTTGGAACGCCAGTGCGTAGGACAGACATTTCACAAATTCCAGAAAGGCTTGCCTCATTTAAAATACCACTTTTAAGTGTATGACTCCTAGGTTTTCTTCTTTTTTTCCCCTTTCTCTTTCTTTCCTTTCTTTCTTTTCTATCTTTCTGTCTGTGTGTCTGTCTTTCTTTCTTACTTTCTTTCTTTCTCCTTCCTTCTTTCCTTCCCTTCCTTCCTTCCTTCCTTTCTCTCTCTCTCTCTTTCTTTCTTTCTTTCTTTCTTTCTTCCTTCCTTCCTTCCTTTCTTTCTCTCTCTCTCTCTCTTTCTTTCTTTCTTTCTTTCTTTCTTTCTCTCTCCTTCCTTCCCTTCTTCCCTTTCTTTCTTTCTCTCTTTCTTCCTTTCATTCTTTCTCTCTTTCTTCCTTCCTTCCTTTCTTTCTTTCTTTCTTTCTTTCTTTCTTTCTTTCTTTCTTTCTTTCCCTTCCTTCCTTCCTTCCTTTCTTTCTTTCTTTCTTTCTTTCTTTCTTTCTTTCTTTCTTTCTTTCTTTCTTTCTTTCTTTCTTTCTTTCTCTTTCTTTCACTCCATGTGGGTCAGTTACTTATAACTCCCAGGGAAGAACTTTCTCTAAGGCAACCCAGAGCTGAACCAATTTGCTTGCTCAGCTGGTGCCCTGGCTCTACCAGTGTTCCTTGGTGTGGCAATTTCAAGAGTTTCCAAGATGACCTTTTTCCTTCTCCCACTCAGGAAGACTAGCCCCAATCTGTGAAAACCCAGAGTATGTATGTGTGTATGTGTAGGCATATATTTCCTTGCTCACCATCACAATCAAATTACAGAGAAAGCAGGTGTTGACAAAGACCGACACTATACAAAATTAATTTTAAAAAAAAAGTGACCCAGTTTCCTGTGGCATGTCATTTCGGGACTCTGAGCCAGCCCTCCCCCCTACAGAGTGAATCTGAGACTCCAAGGGTGATGTCAGTTCATTCTGCAAGCGACAGGGAGATGGGTTGGCAAGATCCGCAGTGTGCAGCCAGGTCTCCCACTGCCATTTGGGCTCCTGTCAGCGACACCGTCGAGACCATTAATCTTCAACTTACGGCTGAGCCTTCTTGGGGCTTTTGAGTTTTCTTGTTCTGTTTTGTTCGGGGGTGTCATTCAAGATTCCTTCAGAGAAACCTGTGTCGGGGCAGGAAAATGCTACGTGAATTATGTCCTCGTGAAGTCACCATCTGGCCAATATTCATCTTGCTTAACGAAATACCAAGGATATCTTTCAGACCAGCTGCTGCAGGGCCAGAATGCGGCACACTAGTGACCGCAGCCATAAACCAACATGCAATCAAGTGTAATTAATGCACCTGGTGCCATTTCGGAGGCCAACCCCCACCACCCACTCACACCTCTGCTGCCTTTTCTTTTTATCGGATGTGACTTGGCTTTCTGTTTTGTTTTACTTGGTTTCCTTACTTTTCAGGTTGGGGAATCCAGCTTTTTGCTTCTTATCGCCCTGGCATCTAAGCAGTTAGTACTACTAACTGGGGCTGGTGGAAATGGGAGTGGTTGTGTGCCTTCACCACACAAATAATACAACACTGCACTGCATTCTCTGCCCAGAAAGGGCCTATTGTCCTGAACAGCCAGAGTCTCCTCTGCTGACGCCTCTCCCTGACTGTGCAAGGCCAGGCCCAGGAACTGGACGGCATCATGCCTTGCAGCAGATGAAAGACATGAAGGGGCCCCAAGCTTAGAAAAAAGATAAACCTCCAATCAACCTTGACATTTTCATCAGCAGAATTTTCCAGCTCTCTCTTCTTCTGTACACACCCACCTGCCCTGGAAGTTAGATGGGGGGGGGGGGGTATAAACACCTGCCTCTGAAACTGAGATTCTGAGAGCTGTAAATATTTCTTTGGGCATGGTTTAGTTAGTGAGGTGGGCTAGGGGGCAGAAGATGCTGATGGGTCAGAAGTGGTAGTGGTGGTTGCCTGCCCCTGCCCCAGAGCCTCCGAAACCCTGGAGCCATGTAAGACATTGTGAAGAAGAAATAGAAGGCCTTACTTAACTTGAGTTCAGGGACACCAGGGAAAGAGACACCTACTCCTCTGTAGCATCACTGCTACGTACACAAGGGGGCACATGATCCTCTAGTGACCTTGCTGTGGTCACAACAGCCTGAGGCATATGGCTATGTGAGCTTATCCTCTATGTCACCACTTCTACTCAGAAGTAGAACTGGAGGCAGCAATTAAAGGTTTCCAAGGCCCTTGAGTGTCGTTAGGGGCTTGTCACTGCCTTTCTCCAGCTCTACGATGAATGGCTCCCAATTGTCTCCTATCAAATTAAAGCTCCTTATCATAGGCTGTAGCATCCTCTGCTAATTGGTTCCTTCTTACCTAATTCATCTTTTATTCCAAAGCACCTTGTCCCTTCATCCAAGAGCTGGGTCTCCAAAGCCTTCTAATTGCCAGCACTCTTCACATCAATTCTATTCAACAGATGTGCCTTGGATTTCCTGGGCAGAGTTAGGCCCCGATAGATGGGAAAGCAGTTAGGTAAGTGAGTCAGATGTCACAGGCTTTATAACCAAGACATTTTCATATTGATGGAAACAGAAGACCTATGTTTGAGTCTTGGTCTGTCTTTAGAAGCTGAATCCTGAGTTTTTGTTCAGAAAGCTTGGGGCTAATGATGTAGAGTTACTGTAAGAATTCAAGGAGATTTTATTTATGTATGTATGTGTGTATGTATGTAGGTATATGTACACATATGTAACATGTATGCATGTGTGTCTATATTTACTATCTCAACTATCTCTTACCAATTTTCACATTTCACATGCATATTTTACTAATACATCATGTGTGAGTGTGTGTGTGTTTGTGTGTGTGTGTGTCCCATAAAAACATATCACCTCTTTCACTGGGAACACAGGAAGGAATAGCCATTACTGTCTCGAGAAATCTATTAAGCCTTCCTCTAGGAAGGAGAGAGTAGAGTAGAATTTTCCTGCTTCAATGGACACCAGAGAAAAGGACAGGTTAAGTGTGTGGAGCTACATCGTGAACCAAGGAGGCAGAAAACTGACAGGTGGAGCCAGTGAGCTGGCTCAGTGGGTAAAGGCACTTGCTGCCAAGCCTGAGAATTTGAGTTCAATACTGGCCTCGAAGTTGTAGAAAGAGAGAACAAACTCTCGAAAGTTGTCCTGACCTCCATATATTTGCTCCCGAATAAATAACAGAGTCTCCTACGTAGTCCTGGGTGGTCTGAAACTTGGTATGTAGATCAAGCTGGTCTTACATTCACATAGAGCTGTCTGTCTCTGCCTCTCAAGTGCTCAGATTAAAGGCCTGCACTGCCAAATGTCACCTGTCTCCTTGTCTCTGTTCTGCCTGGGTCAGGATTTAAACCTTATGTAGGCTTTCCCTTTCAACAGCCTTTCAGCAGCTCTTGGCCTGTGGAGCAAGTTCTGTACAATTATTTGATGCTCAGTTAGATGCATCATTAGCAGAGGCTCGAGGAATGGGGACAGGAAAGAGCAGCCTTGGAGATGTGAACCCAGCAGCTTAGCACAAGCAGGGACCTGACACCTTTTTTCCAGGTGGCCTCCAATGAGTCATCAGGGCCTTTGATCCTCCTCATATGTCACAGCACAAGGTCCTCCTGTTCCTGAGGAGATTCTGAGAACTAGGGAGGTGGAAACACAAGAACTTGCAGGGAAGGGTGCAGCCAAGAGAGAACCTTTACTTCCCCATCTGGAAGAGCCTGTCCGGTTTATATTGGCTTGTTTGCCTGGAAGGACCTGGAGCCTCTATAGCTGGACACCTTCCTTCTCCTTCCTGAGCAAATAAAACCTAGCTGGGCCCTTGCCACATGCCACACATGTCACCATTCCAGTTCTGTACAGCAATATGAGCCTTGAAAGTTTCTGGGAGGAGAGAGGGTTGGGTGGGAACACTGACACGTGCCAGAATCCCTGACATTGGTAACTGGGATTGAAGTTGAGCTTGCCTACATTCTTTCTTTCTCTCTCTCGGTCTCTGCCTATCTCTGTCCCCTCTGTCTGTCTGTCTGTCTGTCTGTCTGTCTCAGTCTCTCTCTCAGTCTCTGTCTGTCTGTGTCTGTGTCTGTCTCTGTCTCTCTCTCTGTCTCTGTCTCTGTCTCTCTCTCTCCCCCTCCCTCCCTCTGCACTCAGTACATTTATCTCACCCAGATAAGATACTCTTTGCACTCCCAAGCCTGAAGCACGCTGGTGAGAGATGGTAACCAGACATACCAGAGAAGTGAGACCATAGTGGTGACCCTTTGGGTGAGAGGAGAAGACTGCGTGTAGCTCAGCATTGGATGTTTCATATTAAATTGAGATCACCATCAACATGAAATTCAGAGACCCTGGAGATGAGGCCAGGCTGAGCTCAAGGGTATAAGTCATCAGAAAATAGGAATAATGAGTGAATACAAACATGAAAGATATATATGGAGCATCTAGTGTGTGAAACGTGAGGAGAGAGGCAAAGCCAGAGGTCTTGGCTGTAGAATGTGTTCTCTCACTAATGATGCTCATGTGTCTGGGAGGTCATGTGAACTTGGGAGTCTGATTCTAGAGTATTTGGCAGGTCACACTCTTACCAGTTCCAGGTGGCATGAGATGTATTCATCTTCCATCCGGTACCTGCTACCCATGAGCAACTGACCCAGGAAGGAGGCTGGACGTTGTCCTCTATTTCATCCTTCCTCTCCTCCTCCTGATTCACCCCTCTGTGTTCACATCTCAGAAGGGGCTGCAGCAGAGCCTGAATGCTCCCGAATGCTCTCTACTTCAGCTGCTGCTGTGGTGTTGACATCTTTCAATTTATCACAGAGGTACATGTACCACAGTCTGAGACTTCTCTTGAGTTTATAGTCTTTCTCCTCCTCTTCTTCCTCCCTTCCCCTCCCCCCTCTCTATTCCCTCTCTAACTTCATCATACTATCAACATCAATGTCTTCTCTTGCCCATTTCTTATCTTGACTTATTGAACACTTCTTCCCCCCCCCACAAAGGATAGAAAGAGGTCAAAGCATTTGAAAAGGAAAAGATGATTTTAAAAAAGTCAAATTTTGCAAGACATGTAACACTTCATTCATGAAGTTGCCTCTGACTTCTGACCTTGTGAATGTTGACTCTGCGTGTGTGAACCCTCAGCTGACTTCTCTTCATGTTTCCCTCTCTTACCAAAGGAGCTCTATAGATGAGCCCTTGCCTGGGTTGTGTTTGAACTTGTGCACACAGAAGATATGATAGGGCTTTTAGACTGCTTGCCATGTTAAATATGTAGTATAACATAATCTATGGTCATTTGCTTTTCTGTTGCTTTGATAAAAACTCTCCAAAAGCAACTAAAGAAAGAGAAGGTTTATTTCTTGTGTTTGACTTACAGTTCCTCATTAAGGAGAGCAAGGTCAGGAATTCAAGGCATGAACCTGGAGGCAGGAAATGGATCAAAGACAATGGAGGAATGCAGCTCACTGGCTTGCTCCTCAAGACTTACTTGACCTGATTTCTCTGCCTAGGGGGTCATACCATTCCCAGGGCAATCCCACATGAGTCATTAACCAATAAAACACCCCACAGATTTGCCTACAGGCCAATCTGATAGAGACATTCTCATGTCTGAGGTTTTCTTCTCCCAGTTGACTAACTTGTGTAAAGTAAACAAAACAAAGAAACAAAAAACTAAGATTATTTAGTTATTATTTTAAAAAACTAACAAAAATTGGCACAATATTTCACAAAAATGTCATGTCAGAATACAGACATTTTACATCTCACAATATAGGCCTATCAGAAAAGCTAAAAATACACTCTCCCATTTAGACACTTGACCTCATGGGGTCATCACTAATTTTAACCTCTAAGAGTACAAAATACAGAGAATAAGCTTACCTCATAAGTTCGTGATACATAGTAGGTGAAATCACGTTTACAGTACTAGGACCATAGGAAATGCTCAATAACTCTACAATTATCTTGTTTTTACGAGGTAGGGTGGGAAGAGAGGGAAATGACTTCTCTAATGATTAGGGATGTGAAAACAGCCAACTCTGACTGACCTTAGCAGTTGAGGGAAGATAATACTAAACACTTGGTGTGAAAGCTTTCCATCACTGTAGCAAAATACCTGAGGTAATCAATTTAGGAACAACAACAGTTTCTTTTGACTTGCTGCATTTGGGGGAATTTCAGTCAGTGGTCAGTTGGCTCCATTGCTTATGGCAAGGCAGCACACACTAGTGGAGCACATGGAGCGAGGGGACTGCTCACACCCTGGCATCCAGGAAGCAATGAGGGAGAGTGAAAGGGGGCCAGGGTCTCAACATTACTTATGAAGGCATGTCAGCTATGACCTAATTTCTTACCACTAGAAAAGAAGGTTCTAGCTAAAGGGTCAAACCATCTTCTAAGGGTTCTAGTACCTCATGGTACAACTATGTTCTGGGGGCAACATTGGCCTTTGGGTGTTATTCAGACCATAGCACTTGTCACATTCTAGTACACCTAATACGTGTTTTCTTTGAATACTCAGCAACACTCTGCAAGGAAGAAATTACCATTCCACATGTCAAGTTGAAGAGATCAAGGCTTAGGGAACTTAGACAAATCTGACAAAGGATACAATAGCCAATAAGTCACAGAGCTTATTTTCAAGCCCAAATTTACTTGACCAATCAGTCTAGCACGGACAAAGGAGCAGGAGCAGAAGTGTCCAAGGTCATTCATCTATGCAGCTAGAAATAGAATGAAAGTGGAAGGCAACATGTGAGAATAATAAAAGAAAAGGCAATAATGGCCTGGAAGGCTAGTGTAGGCTGAGGAATGAATACTTTCTTCCCCAAATACTAGAATAGAATATTCCTTCTGGAATCAATACAGAGGGGTGTGGAAAGGTGCAAATTAAATTCTGTTTCTTTTCTTTCTTTTTTTTTGGGGGGGGGAGGAGGGGGGCTTCAAGCCAGGGTTTCTCTGTATAGCCCTGGCTGTCCTGGAACTCACGCTGTAGACCAGGCTGGTCTCCAACTCAGAACTCTGCCTGCCTTTACTTCCCAAGTACTGGGATTAAAGGCAAGAGCCACCACTGCCCAGCTAAATTCTGTTTCTTGTCTCTGGTAGTTAAATGAGCAACTCAGTCTCACTGCAGGGAGCAGAGATGAGCAAGAAAGGGACTGGTACTGACCTGTCTGTTGTCTGTGATCATTGGTCTTGCTGTATATTATAATGCTAAGTGTGTACTCTGGTGACCTGAAGTCTGCTCATAGACTCAAGTGACCCCGCCCCCAAGTTTCTGATTGGTAAATAAAGATGCCAACAGCCAATGGATGGACAGAAGAGACATAGGTGGGGTTTAGGTTTCCCAGATTTGGGGTCAGAAGAGAACCAAGAGAATAAGAAGATGAAAGAGGAAGAAGGAAAAGCCACCATGGGTTAAGTGAGCCATGAAAACGTGGCCCTGAGGGCTGACCAATTGGAATTAAGAGCAGCCCAGACGAAACATAGTAAGTAGTAAGTAAGAATTCAGGGTTTTCAATAGGAAAGTAGATACTAATAGCATAGAGGGTAGGTATCTGCCCAGCTCTTGTGCTGTTTAAGGCTTATTATAATTATAAAGGCTGTGTGTATCTTTTTTACAGGAACTAAAAGATCAAAGTCAAGGTAGAAACCCTAGGACAGGATTAAATAATTTCTACAAAATATTGGATTTTTTTTTTTTTGGTCTTTTGTCTTTTGTCCATGGCTGGTGTTTGTACGATTCCCAGCTCAAATATCAGTGTCTGGGCTCTCTTCAATCAGCAGCTGGGCTCTGCTGGGAGACAAATTCTGCCCAAGAGATCCTGACACTGTTTGATACTCTGAGTGTCCTGGGCTACAGACTTGCTCTGGGCTATCAGCTACTGCGGGACTTAGTACTCCCATCCCAAGAAGCTGTGTCCTGAGGCTCAGATGCGTTCTCCCAGAGCTGAGCTACCTTGCACATTTCTCTGGCCTCTCAGAACTTCTGCTTCCCTTTGCAAAGTGGGAAGAATTGAGACGGATTTGCACAAACTGTTTGGATAGATTGAATCAGCACCTGTTTGTGAACAACATCACTTCCAAGGCCTATTTGCCATCTCAATAAACCTCTTCCTTCTACTTCTACCCCAAAGTAAACACAATTAAACCAGTAATTAAGTTTAATTGGGGAAGCACAAGGAGGATACTGAAGTAGGCACTGGGTTAGTGGAAGTCGGTTTTACTCTTGTGTCTCTCTTTTCCGGAGAAAAATTCCAGACACAAACTAAAATGACTACAGGCAACTCAGGTTCCTCCCTGGGTCCACCTCCATAAAACTTCCACAAAGGCACTTTCCACAGAGCACTGGCGTCTTCTACCCTTGTTATTTTTATTAATCTTTAGAACAATCCTGTCTCAGAAAAACAAGCCCAAGACCACCTAGTCACTGATGTGGAACAGGCAGAAGTCTACCTACAGCATCCAACCTTGAAGCTGTTCCTTTGGGAGCTAACCTAGTTGTAAGTTCAGCACTCACTCCTTCCAGACACACTTGTCCATGCAGGGCCAACACCATGTCAAGGCCCTTTATCACAGTAACTTTTTAAGTAGTCAGTGTCCTGGGCTCCTGCTTTGGTCTTGCTACCTCCAAACCTAGAGCCATCCTTTTCAGGGCCACCAGAGAAAATGTTCTTACTACTCCAGCTTGCCCCCCCCCCTTGCCTTATATGCTCTACCTATACCCTCCGATTGAGAAAACAAGACCACAGGCAATGTCTTTCTTGGGTCTCTGAATAGAGATTTTATTCTCTCTTTCATTAAGGGAAATTCGTACTCATGCCTTGAAATCTGTAGGCTCCTCCCTAAAGCCTCTTAAAACTATTACAAACCCATCATTAACACTGTCTGTCATCACATTAACAGAAAGAGAACATGGTGATCTATGACACCTAAGTGTCCCTGGCATGAGATGGAGCAAAGGTGATTTTTAGCTGGATTTTAGAGCAAGAATTAAATGCGTATAGTTCACAGTACCCAAGATTCTCAAATGTCACCCAGAGAATGCCAATACTAAAATCTGATGAATTGGAAGAAACAGTCTCTGAATAAACCAGGCAAGGTGGTATCTTTTGTTGCTCCAGAGTGGGCTGCTGTCTCATCTGGAAGTGATCCAAGCATCCTTCTGCACGGTGACATTTACTTATTATTTTAAAAAGTTTTTATTTTAAGTGTGTATATTACAGGGTATGTGCATGTGAGTGCAGGTGCTTTTGGATGCCAGATACACCTGGTCTCTCTGGAGCTGAAGTTATAGGTAACATGGCTGCTGGACCGAAGCAGGCCCTCCAGAAGAGCGACATATGCTCTCACTGCTATTTCTCCAACCCCCTTTTCTTTCTCCCTCTTCTCCTTCCTTTTGAAGAGTGCATTGACATTTTTAGAGGCCTCACTGCCTAATCGATGAACTCTAGGTCTCTGTGAGAGATTGTCTGAGAAAAAAATGATAGGGACAACTCTTGAGGATTGACACCAGAGGCTGACCTCTGGCCTCCACAGGCATCACATACATCATGAGCAAACACCCACTATCAAACCAAAACAAAACCACCCACTCCCTGTCTATGCCTTGAGCAGCCCAGGGCCCCCAGAAAACGACATTATATCAGGGCATTCTCTCTGGGTCACCACAGTTGAGTCCTGTGAGCCTCTGCCAGTCAGAGCCAAAGAGAACAAAGGAGCCATCACTATCATGACTGGCACAGTGTCTCCTAACAGCCTCTGTAAGGATGCTGAATACCATCTTCTTTTTGGTCCTGTCCAACACTAATTGTGTCACCAGACAAGCTATGTCAGGAATCAAGAGCCTGCATTTGTGCAACTCTTACATCAACCTCATTATTATTACCCTTCTTTGGACCTCACCCACCTGAAACCTTCCAGCACATGCCTTTCATTTCCAACCCTTTCATTCAGTTGAAGGACTACCAGCATTGGGTGCTCTCTCTGTAGTTTGCATATATTGAAGCTCTTAACTATTTCCTCTGCCCAAAACATGCCTTTGTTGGGTGGTGGTGGCAGGGAGTCTTATTTCTTTTCATTAACATGAAACCATGAGTTTTCTCATTTTATTCACAGTGCTTCTGTCTTTTTTAGACTGTGGCTTTTGCTAGATGGCTTATTAATTCCCTGCTGCTAAGAGTGGATTAGGCCATCTGTCCTGGATGTTCACCTGATAGAGACAACACGAACAGCAGTAAGGGACACTCTTAATCCTCCTGCTATTACTAGCCTGACACTGGATCCCATTCCAGACCCAAAGTTCCTGCTTCCTTCGCTGTTGGAACGGCCTGGAATGTTTAATGTTGCTGTTGTTACCAGCTCACGGGTATGAGGAGGATGAGGCTCTGAGGGCCTGGAGGGCATAGTCAAGGTCAGTTAATAAATGAGAAAACCTGCCGACCTCTGACCCAACATGTGGTAGTCCTAGCAATAATTTACTTTTTTGTTAAAGGATATTTTCATTTTTCCTCCTTTAAAAAAAGCACAATAAATTTTCATAAACACTGAAAAGAAAATGAACCCCCCACCTCAGGAAAAGAACCTAAACAAACAAAGAAACAATAACAACAGGAACCACAACCACCCTTGTTATTCTATAGTTTTCCTTACTCCTCACAGGGATGTTTTCTGACTTTGATCCGTTTGCATTCATTTTTAGAAGCTAGAGTTTGACAGGCATCTTCTACAACACATTTTCGTGGAGGTTGGGACTGCACCGCCTACCAGGTCTGCCACAGCCTGACTCTGCCCCTCTCAGCTTTCCTGGCGTGATTGTCCTTATAAAGCAGCCTCGTCTGGGAATGGTGTGCATTTGTTAATTACCTTTGCAGAGCCAGCAGATGGTGCAGAAAGCACTGTATTGTCGGAGGACCCGAGCCAAGAAAAGAGACGAGGGAGCGAGGGTGGCATCTGTTTATTTGTTTAATTTCTTTGCAAGAAAATGGTGGGTATAAAAAATGAAACCAGTCATCACTAGCCATTTCAAAATGAGGAACATTCACCAGTGGTTCCAAGTAAACTCCTATTTCAGTCCCTAAAGTCTTGGTGACCCAAAGAAATATTTGAAACTCAGAACTGGCCGTGCTGGGGTCAGCGTGGAGCTATTAGCCAGTCTTGGAAGCTAGCCAAGTTTACCTGTCAGATGGAAACAGACCTGCTCCATCACATTCCTGACCCTCCTTCCATATGGAAACCACCCAGCAAAACAGGCCCATGGATGAGCCCCACTCCCAGGGCCAAGTTAGCTTCAGTTGAAAAAAAAAAAAAGAGTGCTCTATCTTCTGCGAGTTTGTCAACAGACAAGTCTGTAGTTTTAATTCTTTATCATTGTTCCTTGAAACAGAAGATTTCAGGTGGAGGGATCCTTAATATCATCCCCATTAGAGCATCTTCATTTTAGAGACTAGGAATCTGGGACCAAGAGCAGCAGAAAGTAGGCTGTACTCAATTTATGGAGACTTTTAGTGACTAGCTCCCACACATAACCTTTTTGGCCAATGTTGACAGAATATCTGAAATGAGGTTATTTATTTATTTATTTATTTATTTATTTATTTATTTATTTAGAATACATTTATTTATTCTTGGGTGATTGCATACATGTATACAATGTATCCTGATCATATCTACCCCAATTTCTTTCTCCTATTCCCACAGGAAAACTTATAACACATCTTCCTATTTCATGTCCTCAACTTTTTTTCTTTTCTTTCCAATCCACTGAGTTTCAGTCAGTGCGGCTCACTGGAATGATGACTGATCTTGTTGATTTGACATGTGGAGGTAACTAGAGCTGTGAGGAGCCCCTGGGTGCTATGACCATGCCGTGTTCAGAGGACATTTTACACTACTTCTCCCTAACTTTCTGCCCTTACTTTCTTTCCTCCCCCTATTTCATATTGCACCCTAAGTCTTGTGGGATTGATAAAAATGTATCATTTAAGACTGACCATCATGATGGTTACTTATTCTAGGCACTTTGCCTTTATGATTGAGTCTTCATGTCAACTGTTACTCACTGCTGAGAGAAGCTTCTCTGGCCAAGGTTGAGAGCAGTATTAATCTATGGCCAGAAAATAGGATCATTTTTATTCCAAGACAGTGTTTCTCTGTGTAGCTTTGGTTGACCTGGGACTTGAACTGTAGATCAGCTGGCCTTGAACTCACAGACATCGACCTCCCTCTGCCTCTAAAATGCTGGAATTAAAGGCGTGTACCCCACTACTTAGCTTAACTAGGATAACCTGTAAAGAAATTTTGCAAAGAAAGTTCTGGAGGTTGGGAAGCCTAAGACCATGCCACTCATGGCTGGAGAGAAATTTTGCCCCCTGTGCCTTAATGTAGAAGGGTAATAGCAATCTCTTGAGAGCAGAAATGAGTGTGAGATCATGTTTTCAGTCCATGAAGTAATGTGGGGCCCCAACAACCTACACATTTTTCAGGTGGAACCACCTCCAACACACTTGGCATGAGATTTCCAGCACATGACTCTCAAGGGATACACTCAAACTTTACCAGTGGTAAAAATAGAATTGGAAGGGGGTCTCCCTAGTATTTATATTTTCCCAGACCTACGCTGCCAGGTAAGTGGAAAAATGAAGAGATGCAGTTGTTTTCGAAGATGCCAGCAACACACAGAAGGAAAATGTCAGAAAATCTGCCTGTTGGCAGAAAGAAGGAAATGACCCGGTGTCTGGAGATGATAGCCCCATGGCTTGAGAAACAAGAGATAAGCTGGAGCAGTTGAGAAGTAGGGAGGAAGGTTGTTTGTGTGGCTTCAGCAGAACTAAGTGGGAAAATGGTATGTCTAAGTCTTGTATTGATCATGATGATGATGTGAGGGACAGCTGGCAAGGGACAGTAGGTTGGGTATGTCACAGATGAGAATCATGGGTCAAGGGAACAGTAGGGCAATTCCATAGGATCTTCTTTAACTCAGTGTCTCCAATGGTCATGGGCTTGTCAAATTCAGTCCTTACTCTTCTGCTCTCATTGTCCATGGCAGTGTTGTCATGACTACCTTATGACCTTTTTCCCTTAGTTTCCAAGTTGCTTTTTCTGTTCTGCTTTCTTTCCTTCCTCCCTAGCCAATTAATTACCCTATGATGTCTCACTTTCCTCTGCTGTTTCTAAACATGGTGACCACAGGACTCATGTCTTGGCTCCTGGTCTTCATTTGAAACTCCTCCTAGAGTTCACACATCGGTTGTTCTGGTGGTAACTCCAAAACTTGAAATTTCATCTCTCTAACCTTAGTATCTGCCATATATAATTATAATGTGTACAATTATGTATGAAAACTATAGCTATAACTTATACATATGTAAAATGTATGTGCATTTACATCATTTGCACACATGCATCACACATGCATACACACATGCATATGTACATATGAATCCCTTTGGGAATGAAATGGATCTCTAAAGCTTAGAGCTGAATGAGCTAGAACACTGAACTCATATGACACGGTCATAATTGAATTGGTGTAATGAACACTTCACCGTTGGCTCATTTTGCTGTGTTTTCATATGGCAGAAGGGGCTGCCTTTCTGAGATATCTCATTAAAGACATGAATTCCATCCATGAGGATTGCCTTCATTTCCTAACCAGTTCCTAAAGCCTATTCTCAGGCCATCTCATTGGCGGTTAGGCCTTCATATATAATTATATTACTCTGGGATGGCCACAATCAGTCAGGCAATAATAGTGGCTACACCAGCTCCCATCTCTACTAGCTGTGTAAATTATTTCTGTTTGTTGCATCTTCTTGACATTCAGTATACTTGACATTGTTGGACCATTAATAAACTGTATACTGAATTAAATGTAACAAACACATGTACTTATGTACTATGTATAATCAACAAATTGCATTAGATCTTCATTTGTACTTTCCAGATTGCTGATGAAATTGATAAACATTTTAAAAGATTACTGATTTTGAGTGTCTTTTACTTGGGATACATTTTATGTCCTTTACCAGTTCGTTCATTCTGCTTGCTTATGTTATATTGTCATTACATTTCAAACATTTTGACATTATATATTTTGATTATCTGTTGCATATATGTATATATAGTTCAGTGCACAGCTGACATAATTTTCTTTGAGTATTTTTTGCATCAACAGAATTTAATTATAACATACTTTAAATTTATCAATATGCTATACTTAGTGGTTTTTGTGTCTTAAAAATATCCTTAGCTGGGCGGTGGTGGCACACGCTTTTAATCCTAGCACTTGGAAGGCAGACTTCTGAGTTCGAGGCCAGCCTGGTCTACAAAATGAGTTTCAGTACAGTCAGAGCTACACAGAGAAACCCCATCTTGAAAAACAAAAGCAAAAAAACAAACAAAACATTTCTTGCTTTCCTTAACATAAGAAATATATATCTTTATTATAACACAAGAATATTGAGAGCTTTACTACAATCCTAGTGGTCAAATGCACCTGAAATTTATTCTTGGCCTTCTTCAGAGTCTGAGCAGTAGTTTTATTGGCCATCCTTAATGAGTGCCTTTTCATTCCTCTCTGACTGCCCATGCTTCAACATTCATGTATTAAATTCAGTGCATTTGCATCTAGTTCTGGGAGGCAGTGGTATCTCTGTCCAATTTGAAGTATACATTTTATTGTCTTGTCTTATTCAATCTACGTTTCCTTTTATTGTGGTGCCACATTCTTTCTCTTCTTCTCAGAGGTTGTCTTTCTTTCATTGTTATAACTCAAATTTGTCTCGTGCATGTATTGAAAGAAACTCAATCTTCTTAGGTAGTGCTAAGAGAAGGGCTCTTTTGGTAATGGTACCACTCTCGTGGATAGAGGCATGCCTTATAAAAAAGACTACTTATAAAAAAGGAAACTACTCCTCATACTTTTTCACATGTCTAACTTACAGCCTGTGAGGAGACAGTATCTGTCCCTTCTGAAGCACCCAGCAACAGGGTGCCCTCTTGGACATCCAAATTGCTCTCACCATTTCCTTGAAATTTCAGTGTCTATAACTATGAGGAATATACTTCCTTTCATTGAATTATTCACTCTCAGGTATTTTGTTATAGTAGCAGAATCAGATTCCACCCATATTTCCCCTCTGACATGAACATAAGCCAGGCTTATTAGGATGCATTCTTCATCCTTTCAACAAGATGAATTGAAAAGTGGTTACCTGGCCTTGAATAACCAAGATGCCAATGGAAGATGCAGCATGGCTGAATTGGAATAGAGGGTAATTCTTTGATGTGAACATTGAGTCCAGCATACATGGGGCAGATGATCTTTTGAATTGCTTAGTGACCTAAACCAGTGAATGGTCTTCTTTGTTAAGCAAGTTGAGGAGAGCTTTAACCTTTTGCAGTGAACAAACACAGATGGCCAAGATAGGTCTAGCTGGCAGTGAATCAAGGGAATATCCATGGCCAGAGTCAATATTTTCCTCAGATAGTCTGTTTTCCTCTGCTCCCACCCAAGGACATGTGGCTGCCATGATACATAATCACAGGCTTGGAGACCTAAAGCAGTACAAATGTATTCTCAGTCCAGTCATCCAGCATCAAGGGGTGGATGGGAAAATGTTCTCTATGGAGGATGTAGTGAGTCTCTTTCAGCTCCTTGTGGCTACCTTATGGCTGTTTTCTTCTTCAGTTAACTTAGTTTTCACATCCATATATCTCTAGTTATTGGATTTGGAGACCATGGGGATAATGTAAAAGCATATATGACTTTATATCTGCAAAGGCTCTTTTTATAGTAAATAAGATGACATTTACAAATTCTAAGGGCCACGCTATGCACATATCTTTTGGAGGGCTACCATTTGACCTGTGACAGAGACTACTTTTGCCTTCTTTATGCTGGATCTTAGAAGGAATAAGATGAGTTTTAAACTCCCCATAACCAATCATTACTAAAGCTAGGATTCACATCCTGGTCACCCTGCCTCAGTGGAAGGACATAGCCATCACTTTGTGGTTTTAAGACAAGGTCTTGCTATGCAGCATGGCTAATCTGGAACTTGTTATATAGAACAGGTTGGCCTTGAACTCACATTGCTCTATCTGCCTGCCTGTCTCCCATGCTTGGCATATAGAGAGATAGATAGATAGATAGATAGATAGATAGATAGATAGATAGATAGATAGATAGAGAATCCCGTACATGTATTCAACATATTTTGATTGAATCTGTGCCCACTACCTTCCCTCTAACTCCTCTCATACCCTCCCACCTCTCTCTACTTCACGTACTGGTTTTTCCTTAAACCATTGAGCCCAGTTTGTATACACCACATGGACTAAAGCTACTCACCATTTTGTTCTCTTGACTCATTTCTGAATCTTTTTCTTTTTAACCATTTATATTAATGCAGTTATTGGGTGAGTGCATGTGCCCTCATGTATGAGGTCACATGTATGACCACATGCTGACACCCAAATGTGGAGGCCAGAGAACAACTCATGGGAGTCACCTCTCTCCTTCCATTGTAGGAGTCCTGAGATCAAACTCAGGTCATCAGGCTTGGTAGCAATTACCTTTACCTGCTGAACCAGCTTGACAGCCATGCCTGCATTCATTACCATGATTTATTGGGACCATCAGACTCACTGAGATTAGACTTTGTTATAACAGGTGGAAAGTTAAAGGCTCTGTCAAGCATGTTAATCATAATAATCTCATCCCTTCTAAGATTCATGTGTGTCTTCTACTTCTGCAATTTGCTGTCCTTTATCATCCATTTTAATCTCTAGGGTCTTGTCTTAGTTAGGGTTTTACTGCTGTGAACAGACACCATGACCAAGGCAAGTCTTATAAAAAACAATATTTAATTGGGGCTTGCTTACAGGTTCACAGGTTCAGTCCATTACCATCAAGGTGAGAGCATGGCAGCATCCAGGCAGGTATGGTATAGGAGGAGGTGAGAGCTCTAAACCTTCATCTACAGTCGGCTAGTGGAAGACTGACTTCCAGGCACCTAGGGTGAGAGTATTAAGCCCACACCCACAATGATACACCTATTCCAACAAGGCCACACCTCCAAATGGTGCCACTCCCTGGTCCAAGAATATATAAAACATCATAGGCCTTGCCTCAAGCTATTTGTGGTATCCATCATACTCTGGACTCAAAACACTAATGACTCTGACCTTAGAATTCATACTTTTATGGCAGATCAGATTTCTATGAAACACTAGAATCATAGGCACCTCCTCTCCCTCCTTCTACTGTGTGATGGTGTCCTCATGTTGCTTATGTGGATCTCAATCAACTCTCCTGTCTCAGGCTTCTGAGGAGCACTTGTGTGCAACACTGTTTTAGGCTGGCATTCATGTGACTCCCCATGTAAAATGAGGTCCAGACAGGTCTGTTCCTATTTGATCCTTGGCTTGGGTGGCATTTCCTCTATCATCTTGTACCTGTTCCTTCTTTTCACTTAGTATTTCTGTTTCAGTTCTAACTCACTGGATTTGGGGAAACTAACCCTGAACATTTTTTTTGTTGAGAAGATAAGGTACATTTTGATCACAGTTTTAACATTGAATAGTACTAAGGGATACTTATTTTAAAGAGGTTTTACAGAGATCATGACTTTGTTGGTTACTTTTTTCTTATTTTTACTAATTTTTATTAGATATTTTCTTTATTTAGATTTCAAATGTTATCCCCTTTCCTAGTGTCCCCTCTGAAAACCCTCTATCCCTTACCACTTCCCCCTGCTCCCCAACCCACCCACTCCTGCTTCCTTGCCCTGGCAGTCCCCTATACTGGGGCATATAACCTTCACAGGGCCAAGGGCCTCTCCTCCCACTGATGAACCGACTAGGCCATCCTCTGCTACATATGCAGTTAGAGCCATAAATCCCACCATGTGTTTTCTTTGGTTGGTGATTTAGTCCCAGGGAGCTCTGGAGATACTGGTTAGTTCATATTGTTGTGTCTTTAGATCCTTGGGTCCTTTCTCTAGCTCTTTCATTGGGAACCCTGTGCTTTGTCCAATGGATGGCTGTGAGCATACCCTTCAGTATTTGTCAGGCACTGGCAGAGCCTCTCAAGGGACAGCTATATCAGGCTCCTGTCAGCAAGGTCTTGTTGGCATCCACAATAAATAGTATCTGGTTTTGGTGGTTGTTTATGGGATGGATCTCTAGGTGGGGCAGTCTCTGGATGGTCATTCCTTCAGTCTCTGCTTCACACTTTGTCTCTGTAACTCCTTCCATGGGCATTTTGTTCCCCTTTCTAAGAAAGACCAAAGTATCCACACTTTGGTCTTCCTTCTTGAGATTCATGTGTTTTGCAAATTGTTTCTTGGATATTCCCAGCTTCTGGGCAAATATCAGCTTATCAGTGAGTGCATATCACACCAGTCAGAATAGCTAAGATTAAAAACTCAGGTGACAGCAGATGCTGGTGAGGATATGGAGGAAAAGGAACACTTCTCCATTGCTGGTGGGATTACAAGCTGGTACAACCACTCTGGAAATCAGTTTGGCGGTTCCTCAGAAAATTGGACATCATACTGCTGGAGGATCCAGCAATACTACTCCTGGGCATATACCCAGAAGATGCTCCAACATATAATAAGGACACATACTCCACTGTGTTCATAGCAGCCTTATTTATAATAGCCAGAAGCTGGAAAGAACCCAGATGTCCCTCAGCAGAGAAATGGATACAGAAAATGTGATACATTTACACAATGGAGTACTACTCAGCTATTAAAAACAATGAATTTATGAAATTCTTAGACAAATGGATTGATCTGGATGATAGTATCCTGAGTGAGGTAACGCAATCACAAAAGAATACACATGATAGGCACTCTTATTTTTTTTTATAACTTTCTAGTCCAATTAGTGCTGCCCATGTATAAATAAGTGTGAGGTCATCTGCTGGAACATGGCCAACCTACCAGAAACTGTATTTTAATTTTTTAATTATTTTGTTAGACATACTGGTGATGATAGAAATAATGTGATAGATTTTCTATAAAATAAACTAATGAAGACATAACATGTATAGGAAATATAAGAGAGATAATAAAGCAAGGTTGTAAAATGTTAATGACTATGGAGGGTGAAATGCTTGAGGGGTGTGTGTGTGTGTGTGTGTGTGTGTATGTCTTTATATATATGTGTATGTGAATATATATGGAAATACCTTTTGTGAGTTCTTTCAAATAAACCCGAATAAAGCCATGAGTGTGTATGAAAAATTGATTATTACCTTCTCCAAACCATTTATAATCACCAAGTTTAAGGTGTGTACTTAGCCATTCATAAATACCCTTTTAAATTCTCCCAGAATTCACCTTGCTTCATATCCCAGTGTTTTTCTACTAATCCTGGTTAGTGTGTATGTCAAACTCATCTTACATTAGGGAGTCTATAATGTAAGCGCTGGCTTCTTCAATTAGAGAGTCTGCATTATGAGCACGTGGACTATTTTAACTGCTACTTAGACAGCAGCTCTAAGGAAAGTGCAGCACATGGTCAATGCTCCATGTTCACACCATGAATGTAGACTTTCAATACCCAGGGACTGAGCCCACACACCATATATCAACATGAAACTTAACATAGCCTAAGTGCCTTGAACTGTGTGTTTAGGAGCCGATTGTTAAATGAATTCTCATGTGCTCTGGGCTACACTTTATAGGAGGCTTGCTCAAGAGTTCTGCTTCATCTATGCTGTATGTGAAAGCAATTTGGAAATCATGAAGGAAATCCTGGGGTCAGGGTTGTGCTGCGAAAACACTTTTAGGAATTCCTAAAGTATTTCTTAACTATTTTCTTATTCAATTTTAGCTCCCACTCAAATCAACACACACTTTAAGGTTTTAAAGATTGAACTTTAACACGGCTGAGACCACTAATGAGTAATGCAGCCAAATTGTGTTACTTCAGGGAAGGATTTCCAATAAAAATTTCCTGATGTTTGATGTGTGTATTCAATTTTCTTCTTAAAATATACTTTGATTTGGAAGGCCTCCTTTTTATTGTTTGATTCTTTTTCCCAATTCAAGTGCAGTCTGGTCCTGCCACATAGAACTGACTGTGCATACGTAATGCACATATGTGCTTATTGTGTACTAGGAGAGAAGGTTGACATGTAAGACATAGTATCATGACAATAATCCCAACACAGTCAATTTCTTAGAAGAGTGTATTTTTGAAGGGCCAATGATCCTGAAAGAACCTAGTGGGGAAATCCCCACTCAACTCCCAATTCAGCGTGCACCCAAGAATCACGAACAGAACACAACACCTTGATGTAACAACACAAGGTATTTTAGTGGCGGAGCTCCAGGTTGAAACATATCTCACACAGGAGACAGTGGATTCAACCACGAGGCTAGAAGCTAGGGGTTTTTATAGAAAAGGAGTGGGGCTGGGGGAGGAATTGGCGCGGTTTCACATGATTGGTTCATTTAAACATCAGCAGCCTGTTAACACTTAACTTAGGTCAGAGGGGTGGGAGATAGGGAGGCGACGGGCCTGCCCGGGCATGTCCTGGTCTGTTCTGCTATGTTCTCAGCCCCAGGTTTCAAAGCTCACAAACAACTCTTTGAGCTATTTGACATACATTACATGAATCACAGGTCTCAAGTTTTACTTCCTTTCAATCCGACTTAAGTTTATGATAAGGAATACGGAGTGATAATTAAGAATTAATAACAACTCAACATTACAACATTTGGACTAGTTTTCCTAAGAACGCACGCATGTGAAGCCTCCAAGATGAACTATTTAGGACCTGCCAAACCTTGCAGCTATTTATCTACATAAGAAAGGAGTCTCAGTTCTGGGCAATAGTAACAAAATTCAAGAGCAGATATATTCCAAAGCCTAAAGAACGGGTGTCGCCTTTGTTTGTGCCCTCAAGTTAATCAGAAGTAACTCATTGTGTTTTTTCAGTTATCTTTACCTAAATGGCACAGATTCAAACAGTGGATGTATAGTAGCATACCAATTATAATTTTAAACATAGTTTGCATATTTCTTCACTTCAAGATTTCATTTGTGCATAATACCTCATAGCTGAACAAAGTTAGCACTATTCGAAAATAGGACGATGGAGCTAATAGAGAGTTAAAAGGTCGATGGATGTCTTAGGGTAAAGTTTAAGCTGTCCCCAGTGTAGTCCTATAGCAGGACTTCCTCAATGCTTGCTAACTGATCATGACTTTTGCCTGTCCTTATCTCAGATAAATCGACTGTAAAGCTCTCAGCCCCCTGGGCTCTTCTGAGTTCCTTTTGTTTCAGGAAAAGTCCTGTGTGGGAAGACACTACCTTGCAAGTCAATATCCCAGTTATGCTCAAAGCCCAAAGGAATTGAGAGAACAAGGAATAGTGGCACACAAGCCCTTGGTACCAGAACTAGTGGGTTCTAAGTCCAAGTGGGCAGCTCAATTCTTTGAGGAGTTCTGCGTCCTCACAAGAGGGTGCTGGGACAATGCTGGCCTTATACTAAGTCAACTGACCAGACCTCCTGCCACCTCCAACTCAACCCCCCACCCCCAAGCTTTGGGCTCTGCCTGGTAATCTACCAGGGGCAAAATAACAAAGGCCAGTCTATTTCTCTCTACCCTGGAGATGCCATCAGGGGAAACAGAGCATGATTCTTCAAAATCCAAAATAGTCAGCTTTCAGCCAGAAGGCCAAACTTGCTAAACTGGGAACGGGTGGGTTGAGATGGGTGGCTGGCAGGGAGGGAGGGTGTCTATAGATTTTCTGACTTTGGCTCCAGCTTGGGTTCCTGGAGCCAGTGGGGGTGGGGCTTCAGCAGGAGAGGGAAGGGAACTTTGCCAGAGCTGGCTGCTGCCTTACATCAGGCACATTCTTAGCAAGAAAAGCAAAAACCCAAGACAAGACGTTCCAGGGGGTCGGGGGAATGTCTTTTCTCTGCCTATGCATTTGTATAATGTGAAAGGTAATCACGTGCTTTATTAGATTTTACGCCAGGATGCTGATGCTCTGCAAAAATGGAGCTGGCAAGCAAAACCGAACTCTCTGACCCCAGCCGTCAGGAGTGTCTTGGTGGCTTTAACAATCAGATTTCTCCTTCACGTTTCATTTGTAAACATGACATAGATCTTGTTGTCAGGCTGGGGTTAGGCTCAGCTTCTCTGACCTCAGGGTCATTCTCTGCTGTCTGGTCTGCAAAGACTAGCCATCTTTGCTAGCATTTTTGATGAAATATTGGCTAGATTTAGCTTCCGTTTCTCCCTGTTTATGTAAAATGAGTGTAGGATCTTGAGCTTGCATTCTAAAGGTCCCAAAATTTATTCTTAAAGTACTTTCTTAAGCTTAATTTTACTGTAATTTTTAGTATGTTATTCAAATACAGTTTGATTTGTTGCTCTTTTCAATGCTTCCTGCTTTACGAAGCTAGGTCTCACTTCCTGCTGGCCAGACCTCTCCCAATGGGCTTCTTCTTTCTCTTCATCTACCTTTCATGTCCAAGATCAATCTGTCCTAAACATTCACTTTCACCAGATCTCCCACTGCAGTGGCACAAAGGCGTCATAAGCAACATCTACTAAGAAACCTTTCTCTAGCTTGGCCTTTTAGCAGACTGTAGAACTCTGTGAGCCACAGTGGGATCAGCCATTACACAAGAAGGATTACTGAGTTCTGTGGAATACACTTGAGAAAGTCTTATGCAGTTGCCTTCATGCCCATCACATAAACACGTCAAATGTCCCTTTCTCCTTATTATTCCTTTCATTTATTTAATGGTGCCCAAAATGTACTTATTTCTTTATTCTGTCCCTAGACCTTAGGAAGCTTATGAAAGCTTCAAGTTACATCATATATGCATACAAACGATCATATGCTACCTGACTCCCAAAGGATCTGAAAAACTACCTCTAAAAATACTAAGAAAGTTTATGTTTTATTTTCGAATTTCTTTCCTGATCATACTCTCTTGGGCTTATCTAGATCTTCAGAGTTTTCAAACGATCAGCCTTATTTGGTGGCCACATCACCTGGGATGTTAGGGAGGAAAAGATTCATATAGTGTTGAAGAGCCTAGTTTCCACTCGGCTGATGTCATGGCCATTGTGGAAACTATGCAAGTCATGTGGACTTAGGTTGATATTTAATAAAACATACAAAGAGAATGAATGAGAGAAGCAGGATATAGCCCCTTTCGGATGGGTACATAGTTCATAAGGAGTTATAAGAGACTAATATATTTGTACAAACCCCGTCAATTCTTTTGGAGGGAGGGAGGGGAACATTCCGATTTTGACAGAGGTACTATGTAAATCTGCAGAGAGATACATACTGGCTTCTATCAACAGGAAGCACAGCGACTAAATTGCCTTCTAAGAGGTGATTTAGGGTGCAAGTTAGGTCAGCCATTCCCTATGCTCCTACTAGTGTCCAACATTTCTTCAAGGCATTCTCCCAATGCAAACAGGAAGACGGCTTCCCGGTGAAGGTCCCAATGATAACAGCTAACAAAGGCATAGAACTACCCTGGTCTTTGTCCACAAAGCTCTGGCCACTCCATCTTTAAACAGCACTCAAGTCATTTGGAGAAAAATCCAAGTACCTGTGAGTATTCTGTAGTGACAGAGAGTACTGTCCTCTTGTTCTTGCTCTGCAGTACCAAGGGATTATATAGCTAACTCAGATTAAGTACTTGTCAACCATCAGCCTCCAGTTTGATATTTAAACCTATGCATTGGCTCACTGAGTACCAGAAGCAGCTGTGTAAGGAGATTCTTGTTCCTCTGAAAATGCAATCCAAAATAAACTCTCTCTTCTCTAAGTTACCCTGGGTGTGGTGTTTTATCACAGTAACAGAAAAAAATGTAAACCAGACATATTTTTACAAAGTGTTTTAAGATCTTTTAGAAGAAAGAGTAATATGACCAGAAGGAAAAGATAGATAAGCTGTTTGAGTTCCATGCCAAGACACTCGAGAATCCCTATAGATCAGAGGATCTTTCAGTGAGATGGCTCAGTGGGTAAGAGCACCCGACTGCTCTTCCGAAGGTCCAGAGTTCAACTCCCAGCAACCACATGGTGGCTCACAACCATCCGTAACGAAATCTGACGCCCTCTTCTAGAGTGTCTGAAGACAGCTACAGTGTACTTATAGATAATAAATAAATAAATCTTTAAAAAAAAAAGAAATAAAGGAGCTTAAAGTTTCACTTGAGGATGATGTAAAAAAATTCCCAAGGTGAAAAGATGGTGGGTTGTCTTTCCCTTTATGGTTTATCTACAAACCCTCTGTGTTGGTTAATTTTTATTGTCAACCTAATGCAATCTAGAATCAACTGGGAATAGAGAACCTTAAATTAAAAAGATTACTTCCTGGGCTGGAGCAGTTAAGAGCACTGACTGCTCTTCCAGACATCCTGAGTTCAATTGTGGCTCGCAACCATCTGTAATGGGATCTGATGCACTCTTCTGGTGTGTGTCTGAAGACAGCTACAGTGTACTTGTATAAATAAAAATGAATAAATAATGTAAAAAACAAAAGATTACCTCCATCACATGGGTCTGTGGCCATGTGAGAGTTTGTCTTAACTGATGGTTGATGTTGGAGATCCCAGGCCATTGTGGGCAGCACCATTCCTAGTAAGTATAAGAATTTTAACTAAGAATGTTCCAAAGAACAGGCCAGGAAGCAGCATTCCGTCATGATTCCTGCTTCAGTTCCCGTTTACACTCTTCCCTTTCCTTCCCTTAGTGATAAGCTGCGACCTGGAAGCGTGAGGTGAAATAAACCTCTTCCTCCCCAAGTTGTCTTCATCCGTGGTGTTTATCACAGCAGAAGGCAAACTAGAACAGCCTCCCAATTTCCTCCTTGCTAATCTTCACAGAGTGGTTGGTGTGAGTGGATTTATTGTCAAAACTGGCTAATGGACCAAGCTTCCTAAGCAGCGAGCCAGCCACTGCAGATACCACAGCTGCAGAGACCATGATGACATCTGGTTTGTATTCACCTAATCACAGGGTGGTGATGGGTTCCCCAAACATGGCTCCAAAGGCTGAAACATGAAAGAAACGGGCTAAATGGCTGCATCACACAAACTGGCTTCTGAGTGGTGAAAATAACACAGCCAAGTTAAAATATCAAAGACAAACTGGAGCCTTTTTTTTTTCAATTAAAAGGGCCAAAGACTATCTTTAGGCTATAATAATTTTATATCAATGAAAAAGAAAGGTGTGTATCTCCACAGAGGCAGATAGAGAGTATAAGCTGGTGATTTTCAAAAGAAAATATGTACCCTTGATTCATAAACATGTTAATATCAGTAATGAAAAACATAGCATACTATGAAACAATAATGGAATACCTTTGTTTGCTTACTATACTGGGAGAAAAAAGGAAAACAAAGCTTTCTGGTGTTTGCCAAGTGATTGATAACGTACTGCTTTGTAACAACATTTTGGAACAATGTCCATATGTATACATCTATGATCAATAAAAAAAAATCACATCTTTGTACTAATCCTTAAGAAATATCTAGGCAAATGTTACCTCTATGGGTACAGAAACATCCAGTCTAGTATATTTACAAAAGGAAAGAATTAGAAACACCCCAAAATTCAAAGGCTATAGGTTGGTGGCAGGAACTATGTTGTAAAATTCTGAGTAGCCATTAAAAGTTATGATTCGATTAGGTACGTGTAGAAATGCCAGGGTAAGCTTGATGTAGGTCCCAGGGAGGCCAAACTGTGACAGGAAATGAGTCAAATGTTATGAATCTAATTTTAGCAACACACAGATTCATAATGCCCACATAGAAAAAAAAAACCAGCCAGATGTTTTACAGTGTTAATTTTGGATGGCTGTTTTGCAGGTGCTTCCTAGCTGGTTGTGATACTATAACAGAGGGCCACAGACTGGGAACTTTACAAAGTATGGAAATTTATTATTCATAGTTCTGGAGATGAAAAAGTTCAAGTTTGTAAGGAAGACTGTTTCCTGCTTCTCAAAGAACCAGGATCTTTGCAAACTCTCAAATCAAGGCTAGGGTTTTTTTGTTTTTTTTTTTTTTGTTTGTTTTTTTCCTTTTTGAAAAGTATAACTTCAAATCATGTAATTTGCAAATACACTCTGACTTTTGGTTTTGTTTTGAGGTGTTTGTCTCAGTTTATTTTTGTTCTTTTGTTTTGAGTTTCATTATTGGTTTGGCTTTTGGATTTTCAGGGGGCAGGGAGAAAATAAGGTTGTGTGAATAGGTTGGTGGGGAGGACCTAAGAAGTCTTGGGGATAGGGAATAGCATGATCAAATTATACTGTACGAAAAACAAATTTTAAAGAAAAATAAAATCATCTTCCATTAGAACTCCTTTTTAAAAAGCTAAGAAGTGGGGAGATGGTGCAATCTGTAGTTTTGCCACAAAGACATAAGGATTTCATTTTAGATCCCCAGTGCCCATGTAATAAGTCATTGTGACAGCACATATCTGTAATGCTAGGGCTGGAGAGGTAGAAATAGGAGGCTATGGGGGTTTGCTGAGCAACAGTATGGTTGAATCCTGGAACTCCACATTGAGAGATACGGTCTCAACAGATAAAGCAGAGAGCAAGTGAAGAAAACACCCAGTGTTGACCTCTGTTCTCCTCCTCACCACACATGTGCACAAGCATCCCCCACACATGTACATATGTATGCACTTGCATTAATTAATACACATAACATCTCATACAGATACATTAAAAACAAGCATACAGTTTAACAAAGTAAATCCTGATGCAAACAAGCACTGATGAATCCTGGGCCAGAGCTAAGGATAGTTTACAAACAATCAAAACCTCAGGTGACAGCACATGTTGGTGAGAATGTAGAGAAAGAAGAACACTCCTCCATTGCTGGTGGGATTTCGAACTGGTACAACCACTCTGGAAATCAATCTGAAAGTTTCTCAGAATATTGGAACTAGATCTACCTGAAGACCCAGCTATAGCACTCTTGGGAATATACCCAAAAGATGCCCCACCATGCCACAGGGGCACATGTTCCACTATGTTTATACTGGCCTTGTTTGTGATAGCCAGAAGTTGGAAACAACGGAGATGTCCCACGACAGAAGAATGGGTACAGAAAATGTGGTTCATTTACACAATGGAATACTACTCAGCTAATAACAACGAGGACATCCTGAGTTTTGCAGGCAAATGGATAGAACTAGAAAATATCATCCTGAGTGAGGTAACTTAGACCCAAAAGGACATGCATGGTATGCACTCACTAATAAGTGGATGTTAGCCAAAAAAAAAAAAAAGTACAGAATACCCAAGATACCGTCCACAGAAGTCAAAAAAGGTCAACAAGCTGGAGTGCTCAAGTGAGGACACCTCAGTCCCACTTGGGAGGGAAAAAAAAAGCAATCACAAGTAGGGAGGGAGGGAGGGATTTGGGAAGGAAAGTGTAGGGAGGAGAGTGGGGTGGTGAGGGGAACCTTATTTGGTATTGGGTGAGGGAAAAGGACTGAAGCTCTGAGAGCCAATAGAAAAAATTTAAACATGCAACCTCGGGAAATAGGAGGTTGGGGGACCCCCAGAATGCACCCGAGACCTGGGAGATAAGAGACTCTCAGGACTCAAAGGGAGGAACCTTAGATGCAATGCCCTACATTGGGGAGAGGGAACTTACAGAGCCCACCTCCAGCAGGAAGACAGGGCATCAAGTGAGGGGTGGGGTTGCCATCCCACAGTCACACCTCTGACCCATAATTGTTCCTGTCTGAAAGAACTGCAGGGATGGAAATGGAGAGGAAAAGAAGGTCCAGCGACAGGTCCAAAGTGGGATTCAGCTCAAGGGGAGGTCCCAAGTCCTGACACTATTACTGAGGCTATGAAGCGCTCACAAAAAGGAACTTTTCATGACTGCCCTCTGAAAGACCCAACAAGCAGCTGAAAGAGTCAGATGCAGATATTTGCACCCAACCAACGGACAGAAGCTGCTGATCCTTATGGTTGAATTGGGGGAAAGCTAGAAAAAGCTGAGAAGGGTGACTCTGTAGGACGACCAGCAGTCTCAATTAACCTGAGATCTCTCAGACACTGGACCACCAAACAGACAACATACACTAGCTGATACAAGGCCCCCAACACACATACAGTAAAGGACTGCAGGGTCTGGGTTTAGTCAGAGATGATGCACCTAACCCTCAAGAGACTAGAAGCCCCAGGGAGTTTAGAGGTCAGGTGGGGGCTGGGAGGCAGGAAGAGGTTTGGGATGTGGAGCAGTTGGAGGGTGGACCGGGAGGGGAATAGAATCTGGAGTTTAACATAAATAAATAAATAAATAAATAAATAAATAAATAAATAAGATATTAAAAACAAAACAATGTGCTGATGAAACACAGGAAAAGCTCTGCAGAGAAACTGACAAGTCCATCGTGAGCCATTCTCTTCTGCTGTTCGCCTTCCTCTAGCCACTCAAGTGTTCTACCATAGTCTGGCAGCTGTAGACTGGAGTATCTCTCCCACCTAACTGTAATTCTAGAACGTTTACAGTGATCTGGACTGTTCTGGATTCTCAGGCTGCATCAAAACTTCCCTATCCCCTGGTTCCAGCCCTGGAGGTCTTGTGAACTCCAGTTTTGGCAACTATGCAAATGTTACTCTATTCACCCGCAAAGGCATCCATCCAGTCTTTGCCCAGAGGTTGTCTTAGAGTTTAAATTATCCACCACCACTCTCTACGGAGGCAGACTAAATCAGTCTTCTTGCATTCTGGTTTTATTTCCATTCTAGTGTGGATGAACTCTGCTGTGTGGATGCTGTGATTCCCGATGCCTTCATGACATAGGGACACGTGACCTTCTCGAACTGACACTGCAACTTTGCTATTGCATGAGAACGAACTCAGTTAAAATTCTAATCTTCATTGATCATAAAAATAACCAGTTCAAAGAAACCTTGCCTGCTTCATCGTTTGAATAAAGCCTAACACATTCACTAGAGCTCCAGATTCTTCTACATCTGACATTGCTGCCTCTCCCTGGTCCTGTATGTAATTCTGATTCTAGGGTGTGGTCACCATGGAAGAATAAGAGTTGAATGGGAAAGGAGAATGGGAAAATTATTGGCTCCAAGTAATCCGACAGGAGCTTTGTGACTGTGTAAATGTCTGTTGTTGAATGCAGCTCTGGTGTTGGGAGATGTGCAAACTGAACTTGACTGGGCTCAGCCACCTCCAGCACTAAGAAAGAAAGAGAGAGAGAGAGAGAGAGAGAGAGAGAGAGAGAGAGAGAGAGAGAGAGAGAGAGAGAGAGAGAGAGAGAGAGAGAGGAAGGAAGGAAGGAAGGAAGGAAGGAAGGAAGGAAGGAAGGAAGGAAGGAAGGAAGGAAGAAAAGATCTACTTTTAATGTTTCCAGTTGTCAAGTTTATGTACCACAAGGGATTTCAAAAATACCGTTTAGAGGATTTCTTATTCTATGTAGAACTTTTTCAGGAAATTCCCCCCTCCAATCAGAAAGGAATGGTGACAAACTGTCAACCAGGCAATGCTTAATGAGAGCTGGCTTTAAGGAGATTCCTTGGACTGAGTAGATGTGAGAGCGAACGGTCAGGGGGCCTTTTTATTTCTCTGCAGGTCTGGACCACAGTGGCAGAAGTAGAGAGAAGTAGGTCCACTGCAGGTGCATTTGCAGGTAAAATTCACAGGAGTTGGTGATAGATGTAACATAGTGAAGGAAAATTTAAAAAGGAAAAGATAAGGATTTGTTATTGTTGATTTGGTTTATAGACTTGGCAGTTATGTATAGGTAAGGTGGCATATTTACTGGAAGGCAAGGGATCATAGAGGGTCAGGTAACTGCTGTGAATCAATTTATAGCATATTGAGAGGAAAAATGAGTACTTGCTTTATCACATCATATTTGAGGTGTTTGAGGCATCCAGGTGAAGACAGTCATTATGCGCTTGCTTATAGTAAAATCAAAGGCCTGTGATAAAAATAGGAGTCCTTCAATTATCAACGTCGGAGTGCAATTTAAAATCATATGACTTTATAAGCACAGATAAGTAAGCACTGATAACAACCAGGACAAGGCTACACCATACGTGGATTCCTGCATCTCTTTATTCATATAAAATATGGACATTGAGACGTCAGGAACTTATAATAACATGCAAATTCATATTTCATCACCAGCATTGATAAAGGCAAGTAATAAAAAATGTACTAACAGTGAAGATGCAAAGGAAGAGTTTGTGATAGCTGAGGAAATGGTAGACCACAGAATCCTTTCTAAAGAATGCAGATGCCCATACACAAGTAAGCATATGTGTGAGTTTATTGTATGCATGCATACTAGTACAGGTTTATGTGTACACATGAATGTGTCCATGCGCATGTGTGTATTTATTATTCCCGTGGGGCCTATGTGTGTACATGCATATGCACATACACATTTGAGAACTGCTGATCTATATGATGGGTTGGTATACCTCTGAATGTGTTAAACAAAGGGCAAAACCTACCCTTGATATGAGTGGCACCACCTTATGTGCTGGGAGCCCAGAGAGAATAAAGGTGGGGCAGAAAGAACCAGAAGAAAACCACCACATAAATTTTCTCTGTATCCTAGCTGCCATAACCCAATCCATTCTGCTCAGACATTCTTTCCCTACTATCTTAGGGTTTCCATTACTGTGAAGTGATACCATGACCACGGTTACTCTTATAATTGGGCAACCTTTAATGGGGGGCTGGTTTACACTTTCAGAAGTTCAATCTATTGTCAAGGTGGAAAGCATAACTAGGTGCAGGCAAGCGTAGTGCAGGAGAAGCTGAGAGTTCTGCATCTTGTTCTAAAGACAAACAGGAAAAGACTGGCTTCTAGACAGCTAGGAGGGTCTCAAAGCCCACCCCCACACTGACACACTTCCTTCAACAAGGCCACACCTTCTAATAATACCATCCCCTGAGCCAAGCATATTCAAACCACCACAGTTACTATGGGAGGCTAAATTCTCTGAAACGCTGACTCAAAGCCAAACCTTCATCCATTAAGTTGCTTCTCTCAGGCATTTTGTCACAGGAAAATGAAAGGTCATGAACGCAGAAAACCATCTCCAGAGGAATGAGACCACTGCTGTGTCGCAACTATAACCATTTGGCTCATAAGCCTTTCAATTTGGATTTTTAAGGGAATTGAATAAATTTGAAGACATGAACTATAGAAAACCCATAATTCTGAAGGCTATATTAATGGGTGATTCTGATGGGCTCTTAGAAGACCAAAGCATTTTTTCATTCATTCATTCATTCATTCATCCACTCACTCATTCATTTAAACATAAAATAAAATGTAATAAGATAAAACAAAAAAAACATCACATTAGAGTTGGATGAGATAAGCTAACAGAAGAAACAAAGTCCAAGAGAAGGCATGACAGTCAGAGACCCACTCATTCATACCCTCAGGAATCTCATAAAAACAGTACACTGACTGGAAACCATAATTTTCTGTGTTCATAAAGCTTTGCTCATGTTGATTAAGAGGCTCTTCTTTTCTTGGTGTCCTCCATCTCCTCTCTCTCTCTCTCTCTCTCTCTCTCTTTTTTTTTTTTTTTTTTTTTTTTGGTTTTTCGAGACAGAGTGTCTCTGTATAGCCCTGGATGTCCTGGAACTCACTCTGTAGACCAGGCTGGCCTCGAACTCAGAAATCTGCCTGCCTCTGCCTCCCGAGTGCTGGGATTAAAGGCGTGTGCCACCACGCCCAGCTCTCCTCTGGTTCTTACAGTCTGTCTGCATCCCCTTCCCCGGGGTTTTCTGAGCTCTGAGGGGAGGGATTTGATGGAGACATCTGTTGAATTGATTCACTAATAAATCTCGGCAGCACAGTTTACTCTACAACCCCCCCCCCACACACACACACCAATGATTTGTGTTCCCAAATGGTTGATACTCACAGAGCCCTTAATTTTAATCTACCTTATACATTTCACAACCTAATCTCCATGATGTTAATCCCGAGTTATTACTTACTAAATTTGTGTTCTATCTTGGCTGCTCTGGACCCAGAGGGCTGCCCAACTGGGCTGTGCTCTGGGCTGTGCTCTCCTGGCTCCTCCACATGGTGGCCATGTTTCTTTTGTCCTTCACTATTCTCAGGCATGGTGTCTCTCTTCTCCCGCCATCAGGATCTCCCTCTCCTCCTTCCAGTCCCAAACCACGGAATCCTAAAGTCCCGACTCTGTCTGCCCTGCCTAGCCATTGGCTGTCAGCATCTTTGTTTACCAATCAGAACCAACCGGGGGCAGGTTCCCAGAAGCAATGTGTAGATACTTATCTAAGCAGTTTTGGGGACCCAAACTAACATTGGAACACAAGCAGCATTAGGCCAAACCCACTACATTTACCCTTTTTTGTCTGATTAAAAAGGCTCTTTTCTCTCAGCTATAAATTGAGCATAATTATAACAATTTTGTAAATTATAAGGTATGATATACATTTTTAATGTTTACCCTATCACGTTTGTTAATGTAGATAATGTAGGCACCAAGTTGATATCTCCATGTTCAAGAGTTGTGTAAGTGTAGAAGAAGAGCAGGATATTGATAAACATATAGATGACAAAGACAGTTCTGATGGGAACAAGGATTCTATTGGCACCTGAATGAGAGATTAGTCTTGGTACCTTCTGCAAAGGTTTTGCTTACATCTTCACCAAGTCCTGAAATTCTGTGAAAGGCTGAATTTAACAGTGGCAGACAGATGGCATTTCAAGCCAGCATAGCATGCAGGCTATGCCATAGGTATTCCTAGGTGTGTTTAGCAAGAATGACAATACAATTCAGGGGCAAAAAGCAAAGCAGAAGGATGTGAGGAACAACAGGCTGGCAAGAAAAGAAACAGATTGTAAGCAGCGGGCACGGAGAGTGTGGTTGTCAGAGAGGTTGTCACCATCAAAGCCAAACACTTCACTGGAACAGTAAGAAGCTGGTTGTGTTATTAACTTCCTGTTGGTCTGATAAACCAACATAAACCAAAGCGACTTATTGGAGAAAGAGTTTATTTAGCTTACATCTACAGAGGGAGAGTCTGTAATGGTGGAGGATGCATGGCATCAGGAGACTAAAGCAGGAACTGTGAGATCAAATCAACATTGACATAGAAAGCAGAGAGAGCAAACTGCAATTGAAGCAAGACTGTAACTCATCCAAGCCTGTGCCCAGTAAGTACTTTATCCACAAAACTGCATTCCCTAATGGGTTCATAATCTTCCTAATCAGCCCCACCAATGGGAGAACAAGTGTTCAAATGGTCAAGCTCTTGGGGGACATTTTTCATTCAAACTACCACACTGCCTAATTCTATCTAGCACAGGTACAAAAGGGTAAAACTCTGCACTCAAGTTAAAGATTTTTCTTTAAGGCAAGAATGCAGCCAGAGTGATCCAATTGCATCTATGGAAAGACTTTTCTGGACACAGCCACACAGAAAATGAGAAGCAATTGCAGGTACGGTCTAGGATACCCATCTATTGTTTAGGTTGGTGGCACACTTTGGTATTATCCATACAGTTGTGGGTTTGCAGCCATACAGAGTATAAGAGTTATGAGGCCATAGAAACGCCCACCGAGATTTGAAAGGACTGCCTTAGTTGGCAGGAAAATGTAGCAGGATAAGATTCCCTGCAAGAAGCCTCTGAGAGGATAAGTCATGAAGCTATAAGGGTAAATCCTAAGCTATAATAGAGACACTAGGATGTTAGGGATGCCAGCAACATAGTCTAAATAGTAAAACCCACGATTCGTGATTGGACTCAGTCCAAAAGAAATACCATGTAGTCTGAAAATGGCAGGGAGAACGATGAAGTTTGCCCGTATTAGTAGCAGCTCAGACATTCTCCCTTCTCAGCTTTTAGGGGTTGGGGAGGGAAGACAGAGAAACACAATGTCACAAGTATAACAGCTGGAATGGATTTTATTTGATTCTATTAAACACACATCAAATTTCTAAGGAAAGTCTTTCAGGGTAACAGCTTAATCACCAAATACTATGATCAATAGCTCTATGGCCTCTGGAGAACTGGTTGTCTAGAACATATTGAAAATAAATAGAACCCTTGAATGAGATGGACAAATGACTTTGGAGCTGACAGTTTCTTTGACCCCCTAAATGCCTGAGCTGCCCTTGACCATGAGAGTCTGGTTGTTAACCCTGTCCAGCTGTTCAGCGAAGTCAGCAAACTCTGAGCCAAGGTCATCTTCATCTCCCAGGTAACAATTCAGGCTCCCTGCCATGAGAGGCACATTCCAGAGGCTAGGGAACAGAGTGGTGGTGGCAAGCTGTCACAGGAAGCAACAGTTCTCAGAAAGCAGCCCAAAAGGCATGCACAAAGGCCACATTCGCCTCTGACTAGTATTTGCAGTTCCAGGATTTCCCTGTCTGCAAACATCAGGGCTGAGTCTACAGCCTGTACCGAATGCTGGCTGGTTTCCACTGGGGTGACTTGCTGTGTTTTATAGAGACTTCAGGGGCCTGTCTTTCAAGACTGTTCTCACCCTTCCTGTCCCCTGACTCTCAACCCTATGCATATACATATACAACACCCCCCCCAATATCTCAAAGATGTTTAGTTGGTTAATATTTATTGAGCACTCAGTGTCTTTTAGACATCATGCCTGGAACATTTATTTGTGTCTCATGCAATCTCATGAAAAGGGGGCTAGGACTCCAATGGTGACCAAGAGTCATTAAGTCCAGAAAAGCTAAGTTATGTGCCTGAAGTAGCATTGGGCTTGGAGTGTGTATCCAGATGTTCTCAGATTCCCATTTTCAAACTTCCCAATAGAAAGATAAAGCAAACAAAACAAAAGCAAACAAACAAACAAAAATCCAAAACCAAATAACTACTAGGCAGTATTTTCTCAAGATCAGAACTTGAGGTGAAACCTCATCTCCCTAATGCCTGCCTGGGACCCAGCTGTGCAGCTTTATCTCTGTGCAGGACATCTTAGGGGCAGGTTGGGGCAGGTTGGGGCAGATTGGGGCAGGTTGGGGCAGGATGACTTTCCAATTTACCCATTCCTGAATGCAGACTGTTTTTCCAAAGTTTTAAGGATCACAGAAGGACAAAATACTAAAATCAGGATTAAGAGACATCTAACCTTAATCATTTTTCACCAATACTAATCATGCTTTGTCCATTATTCTGTTAATGAAAATAAAATAATGAATTAAGTGAAAGATTTTACTCTGTTTTTTATTTAATTCTAAACTGCTAGTTACTTTCTGCTGATGTGATACAACAACAGAACCCAAAGCTACTTATTGAAGGGAGAGTGTATTTACTTATATTCCCAGAGAGAGTGTATAACAGCCTCTAGCATTACACAGCATGTGCACCTTGTAGGAGAAATAGCAAGAGTCACAGCCCAGGTAGGTGTCCAGAGACTCAACCACTATCCAGAGTTGTAGAAGTTGGACAGGTCCACTGAGCACTAAATTCCCACCACCAGTGAGAGATGGAATAAGAAAATGGAATGAAACATATCTAAGGCCATCAAATGTAAACTGTAAGTTGAAAGTGTGAGGTTAGCCGGGCGTGGTGGCGCACACCTTTGATCCCAGCACTTGGGAGGCAGAGGCAGGCGGATTTCTGAGTTCGAGGCCAGCCTGGTCTACAAAGTGAGTTCCAGGACAGCCAGGGCTACAGAGAAACCCTGTCTCGAAAAACCAAAAAACCAAAAAACCAAAAAAAAAAAAAAAAAAGAAAGTGTGAGGTTTTTTATTATTATTTTTGCCTCATTTCTTAACACTGAGTCCAAATATTCTACTGTGCAATCAAACTGTCCAAAATAATTCTGCTTAAGAGTTTTAGTATATGCCGGGCAGTGGTGGCACACGTCTTTAATCCCAGCACTTGGGAGGCAGAGGCAGATGGATTTCTGAGTTCGAGGCCAGCCTGGTCTACAGAGTGAGTTCCAGGACAGCCAGGGCTATACAGAGAAACCCTGTCTCAACCCCCCCCCCCAAAAAAAAAGAGTTTTAGTATATACACAGAAACTTTAAATTAGCACATTTGGATTGCATATGCCTTTATAAATGACATATTCTCCACAGAATTAACTCTGAGCTTTCCCAGTATATGATTGGTGCTCACTTCCCAAGGACTTAGCTGTATGTCTCTGATTTGAGGGAATTAACAATTATCAAGTTTGCTGCGGAGGCAGGAGTCACCTCTGCCCTCCTCTACTGTAGCTATTAGTGATTGCTGAGTATCCACTGTGTGCCAGGTACGGTGCCAAGCATGGAGTGCCTGTCTTTTAGAAGGTGTGATGATTAATTTTAGGTGTCAACTTGACTGTTTCCTGGGTACCCAAAGAGCTGATAAAAGACGTCTGGGTGTGTCTGTGAAGTGTTTCCTGAGGTTAGTGTTTGAATTAGGAGACTAAGCAAATGAGAGCTGTTCACAGCAAAATGTTCAGATATTATCCGTCTCAGGGCACAGACAGTAGGGAGAAGGGTGCAATTCAGACTCTCTTTGTGAATTCCTTCAGCACCTTCTCTTGCTCTTAGACATAAGAGTTCCAGACCTGTAGGCTTTCAGACTTAGACTAGATAGCATAGATAGCAGTCCCTAGCTTCTGAGATTCTCCAGCTTGCCGGCACTCTACATGGGACTTCTTGGGTTCTATAATTATATTATCCGTTTCCCATAAGAAAGCCTTCATGTAGGCTGGGCATGTTGGTGCACGCCTTTAATCCCAGCACTCGGGAGGCAGAGGCAGGTGGATTTCTGAGTTTGAGGCCAGCCTGGTCTACAGAGTGAGTTCCAGGACAGCCAGGGCTAAACAGAGAAACCCTGTCTAGAAAAAAAAAAAAAGAAAAAAAGAAAAAAAAAAAAAAGAAAGCCTTCATATACACAGCCTTGCCTGCTCTGGGAAAATGTGGCTAGTGTAGGGGACAGTAGACAGGAAAATAAAGTGAAGCACAAAATGATTTCAAATACTAATAAAACTCTCTAGAAGAAGAAGCAGTAGGTTTGGGGGAAGGATACAGAGAGTATGTGTATTGGTGTGAAAAGAGTCTATTTTCCATTGGATAGCAATGGGTCTTTTATAGGCTGAGGCAACTTAGAATCAAGAAGAATGAATGACAGTTAACTGAGAACCATGTCCCAAAGCGACAGGAGAGGAGGATCCTGTAGGGTAGGAAGAGACAGGAGGAGATGGAAGATAGACTTTCCTGTGCACAAAAGCTTGAGGGGACATGTGGATTGTTGGGATGGGACTTTACTCTCCTTTCAAACTTTTTAAATGGAAAGGAATATGTTCAGATTACTTTTTTTTCATAGATTTTTTTCCTTTCTGCCACTTTAGGAAAATAGTGATCAGAAAAGATTACTGTAATGTCCTTGAAAATGCTAAGAGGCGATTACCAGCTCTAGAGTTGGGGATTATGCCTTACCAGCAGAGTCTTACTGGCAAGACTTATGAGCTGGGTACCAGGGGGTGGGGAGGGAGAAGAGAATTAAGGCATTTCCAAGTTTTCTGCTATTTTGAATATTTGCTAAAATAGGGAGAAATATAGTTGAGAAATATTAAAGATGGAGTGAATCTAGGTATGTGTATATATGATGAATAAATGAGTGCGTGTGTATATATATATATATGTATACATATGTGTGTGTGTATATTTGCATACGTGTGAGAATATGTGTACATGTGTCTTTGTGTATATTTATGCATATGCATGCATGTATGCGTATATATGTGAGCACGTGCATATTTGTATATGTGTGTACATATGTGCATATATATGTGTGTGTGTGCATTGTATTGGAGCACTGTAACATTTTTTATGCAAGATAAATTTTTTAAAAAGCATTGCCCCTCCTCTCAGAGCCCAACAATATCATGGGAACATTGCATATCCTTCCAGTCTTTTCTCCTGATACTTAAGTTGTCACTGAATAATGGTATACAGTTATGTACAACATAACTAAATGTGTCTTAGGCCTTATGATATAGACAAGCAGAAATTACCTTCTTACTGTCCCTACCGTGTAGCTTTGGTAATATGAACCTTGACCTTTGCAAACATCATTTCTTCATCTGTAAAATAAAGATAAGACAGATGTGTCATTCCACGCCTCACTATAGGTATTCAGGAGGTGCCTTCAGCTTAAACCCTGGCACAAGCCAGGCACAGAAACTGCTAACTATTGTGACAGCTATAGTATTTATGTAACAGTTTCTCTGGAGCAAACTTGTAGAAGTGGAATTGCTACTCTGAAGTACTGTGTAACTATCAAAAAAGAATTTAAACCGAGAAAGGTTTTTCCAAACTCTAGAATGATTCCCCAAACTTCTTTTTCTGAAATTCCCTGAATTTTTGGTACAGCTCAAAGAGATTTAGGGAGATTTTTTTAAAGAACAATAAAACATTTATAAACTAAAACCATTATAATCCCAAAACACAAGTCTGCATTTTTTAGAATCTACAACGGTAGAAGTTGTATGTCAGGATTATCTTCAGTTCTTAAGATAATTTAGTATTTCAGTCTAATTTTTATCAGAAAGCTGTTTTGTTGTTGTTATTGCTTTTTATGCCATAAATTTATATCATCTGAAACAGATGGGCCAATAACAGTCTCAGGTTGGTTGGGATGCTTATTGGCAATAACAAACAGATGCAATGGTGAAGCAGACCTGAGGTCATCGCAGGGGTTGCCCTTCTATGTCCCCACACCACAGTGATGCTTTTAATCATACTGCAGCTACTTGAAGGACAGACATCCAACCACAGAGGAAGTCGCTGACTGTATCAGGCACTGGGAAGGAAAAAATGAAACTTTCCGAACTGAACAGTAATTATTAACTCATCCATGAACTCTAGTAAAACCTCAAGGTGAGCAGTGGAGCCTACATCGCAGGACCAAGTGGCTTCTGGGAAGTCCCTGCTAGGTGCAGTACATGGAAAAATGAAAGTGAAACAAAGAACCAGGAAGGTATTACAATGACTTAGTAACCTAGCTATCACTGATTGCTGTCCTCATCCAGGCAAATTAACTAACCCAGGAGCCCCTTCAGTTGCAGCATTTATTAGCTAATTAAGTAAATAGTTTCTAACAAGGCCACCCTCTGAGGACACCGAGAATGACTTGAGGACAGGTACAACATCATGAAAGAAACTGGAGGGAAAAAACAATACAGTAAAGATTCAGTTCTGTTGCCGACAGGGTGTCTTGTTTGCTAGGAACTGAGATATACTGTTATGACAACAAAGGTAACTGCAGTGTATGAAGTAGGTTGTAACCCATATAGTGTTCAAAAAATGTATCACAAATTGGAACTACCCAGAGCCATACATTTGTATCTTTGTAGAACTCTAGAAGACTTGGTTTTCCTTTTTAGAGTTAATCAATGTTACAGAAGAACATCTATGTGCAGCTGGGCAGTGGTGGCGCTATACTTATAGATCTGTGCATAGTCCAATCATCATGAGAGAGGAAATGTTTTTAGGGGCCAAAAGTAAATATTTAATGTGGACCAATTATTTTCCTTTGCCATATAGCACAAGAACTCCTGATATCCCATAAATGAATGTGCATGCCTGGTTCCATTAAAATGCAACCCACAAAAGTAAGTGGCAAATGGGAGGATTTGTGTATCCCAGGTCTCAGATTCTCAGTCCCTGATCAACATCTTTTCTTACAAAGCAGTTTAGATGTTGAGCATTGTATTGTATATGTGGATTGTTTACAAACTTTTGGAGCAGCATATCCCTTTTGTTTCATTTCTCCTGCTCCAAGCATCATAATCTTGGTTTAAATAGTGCTATGAGCCCCTAAAGAAAAGGGGTCGTATAAAGAGCTGGAAGACGCTTTTAAGTGAGATTTGGTAAGGATGGTGGAATTGTCAGTTACAGATGAGAACTCTAGGTTGTGGCTCAGCAGTAGAGCCCTAATGCTTCCAGAGTACAGGAAGTCCTGGGTTCCATTCCCTGCCCTACAAATACAGAAACAAAGACATGAATTAGAGTCTGCTATTAGCTTCTCAAAAATAAACAAAGGCAGAGAACCAATGGTGTTAAAGTGGGTATAAATGAAATCAAATTTTATTATTAATAGAAATGCTAAGGTAAACAAGGTCTTGAAGTCTTTGTGGTTAGCATGACACAGTACATTCCAAAATAGATAACATTATCTCATATATAGGATACCAGAAGTTATTGCACTGAATTTGAGGACAATGCCAAGCTCCCAACATTACTTAATTATTTAAGTGTGTGTGCACATATGCCAAAGTTCAATGCTGGACTTCCTGGGGTTCTTTGAGATAGGGCTTCTCTCTGAGCCTGGATCTCAGTTATTCTGCTAGTCTGGCTGGCCAGTGAGCTCCTGGCATCTGTCTTCACATGCCCAGCGCTGAGGCTATGGGATTATACAGCTGTGCATGGCCTTTTCTGTGGGTTCTGGGGATCTAGAGTCAGGTTCTTTTACTGTCATAGCAAGCCCTTCACTAACTGAACTGTCTCCCCAGCACCAAGGAATTTCCAACAAAAGAAGTTTATATTATTGTGTCTTCCCCATCAGTTAAAACTTGAGTAGAAGTTACCCTGCCCCTAGGCAGGAGCTAAAATTAACTATTAGCCCAATGAGGAAACTGCGGATGTCTTTTTTTTTCTCCTATAAGGTATCAGTATCAACAGCTGCATAGTGATCAGAAACTGAGCCATAAATCTGTTTGTGGGTCCTAAGTGATGTTAACCGAAACAATGCTGCTGGATACCAGAGAATCTGCCTAATTTTGTCTGTATTCCAAGGCACAGACATCATGTAGTTTTCTGCATGTCCCTTGAGCCACATAGCAATGAGCAATCTCAAAGTCACCTCCTTGACAGCTCCAAAATGAGGCTTGATCACCAAAGAGACCAGCCACATGATTAGAAGGCTGAGATTCTAAGCCAGTCGGAACCCTGGGAGTGGCTAGAGAGTAAGGTAAGTATTTTAATGACTTACTCAATCATATAAACTCAATGAACCCCTGATGAAAATGCTGGACATTGAAGCTTGAGGCTTGTTGCAGTTTTCCAACTAACAAATATGTCAAGGCTCAGGAAAAGGTCACATCCTGACTCATGGGGTAAAGGTACCAACGACTCTCCTAGAAATCACTTTGAGAGCTTCTTTGTTTTTTTTTTTCCAGAGTTGGATCATAACAACAACAACCCCTGTAATAAATATCGCATTTTTCTGAATTCTAGAATACATTCTAGAAATGATGGGACTAGAAAAGTTGCAGGTAAATTTTAATCAATTTACCTGAAGTGCAAGTGGTTGAGATAACTCACTTTTAGCTGGTGTCTCACTGAGAATAATGGTCTTAAGTGAGGCTGTGCCCTTTAACTTGAAGGTCTGCATTAACACTGTTGATAAATACCAGAGCTGGTTAGTTGGTGTCAGGCTACATATAAAACAACTTCCGATGCATGAGTTATAAGGTTTATTTGTCTTGCAAACAGGTTTCCAGTACCATGTCAGCCTTTAGTTAAGTGATCACACTCTCATACTTTAGAATTCTTACCAAAGTGGACACTAAAACCTTAGCCACATTAATAGCATCTCATAGTCAGCTCCTAATTTTTTTACAGTAATATATATTAAAAATAATACTAAGATCAATAACAATCTGGCAGCCTCACTGCAATGCAACTTAAAGGATGCATATAAAAGCAGGCTGTTTGTCTATTGGAAGGTTCTAGAATGCAGCCTAAACTTACTAAACCATAGAACCTACCTTTCTTTTTGTTGTTGTTATTATTATTGCTGTTGTTGTTGTTGTTTGGGGGGGGGGTACCAGTCTACCTCACCCCCAGGAGAATAGACAACAGTAATCCAGACAAAACAAAGTATGGGGTGTATTTAGCCAGAGCCAATCTTTGGAGAGATCTGTCCATTTCATCATATAAAATTAGCAACCATCAGCACCACTGCAAAAAAACAAATTTAATGAACAAACAGTAACGCCATGCCTCCATCAAAGAAATTCATCAGGGCAGGTTCCTGGGCTCTTAAAAGCAAAGAGCATTTGTAGGAATGAGTAGCAGAAAATCACAAAAACAACAAAAAAAATGGGATACAGCTTACAGAGACCCTTGCAGGTGGCACACATAAGTAAAGTATAGATAGTGAGGGATGCATATGCACACATGCAGGGAAGCAGACCCTGGTGACCTGGTGTTTTTTTTTTAAGGAAACAGAAATGGAGGAGGCAGAAGTGTTCTGTAGGAACCAGAAGCTGAGTCTCCACAGGGCCAGGGAAGTGAGCGGAATGAAAAGGCTCCATTTGTGCCACTGCCTTGTCAACTAACCTCCTGGGAACTTGGTAAGTATGCAGCAGGATGTGACTGGCAGCCTCAACCTATGCACAGCTGGGCACAAATCACCCACTGACAAAACAGGAGCCAGAGAAGTTTCTGTACCTCTCAAAGCCTCTGCTACAGGATCCCCCAAATGGAAAGAAAGAGCCTCAAAGCACTAGAGACTGAGGTTGTGACTGGCAGGCTGAGGGTTCCAGACAGAAGAATTCCTGTACATATGCATGGGGGTGGGGTGGGGGGCAGGGCATGCTGTGTATCTATCTGCATGTGCGGGTGTGTTAGGAAGGGGGAATGTTAAGAAGAAAATGAAAGAGAAAGTAATGGATTATATGCAACATGATGGCAAAGGGGGATAGGGGTGGGCAATTGGGACAAGAGAATCAATAAGAGGCCCAAAGGGATGATGGGAAGGGGGCTGAGGGAAGAAGACAAATGAGAATTTTCATGGCGGACAAGGGTAAAGGAGACAATGTGAAGAGAGACAGGTAACAAAAGTTCTTAACCCATGAGCTGCAACACCCTTGGGGTCATATATCAGACATCCTGCATATATCATGACTCAATAGCAAAATTGTAGTTTTGAAGTAGTAATGTGTAGGCAGCCGCACGCCTAAAAGATGGCGCCGACCTCCAGTACACCAGCGCCGTAAACAACGTCATTGCGCAGGCGCTAGCCCGAATCTGGCGCCAACCCCTCCCAAGCGGGTGTTACATATGAAAGTGCTGACAGAGTAGCTCTCCCCAGTGCTGGGGTGAATATAAGCAGTCCTCCCGGGGTTTCCGGAGTTCCAAAGAACCCGACCGTGTTGCGATTTTTCTTGCTGGACAAGGTGAGCACAACAGTAATGAAATAATTTTATGGTTGGGATCACCACACCACCATCATCTGTATTAAAAGTCTGCAGCATTAGAGAAGTTGAGAATCACTGCATTAAAAGCTATTTGAAAAGCAACATGGAAACCCATTAACTGCAGAAGATTCCTATTATGTGAATGAACTTTAAATGGAGTCATCATGTGTTGGGGAAGACAGTACCCCAACTAGATATTATGCCACCAAGTAAAACCCCAGTGCCAAGACTTGGTCACATCTTATGGAATCATGGCTAGAAAGGGCAGTGGACACTCCCAAGACATCACAGGCTATTGTGAAGGCTATTTGTTACCTTCCACAGTCTGACAGTATGGTCCTATTGGACAAGGCAGCACGTACTTATGTAACCAAACATGACGAAATTGAGCTTGTGCCAAACTGAAAGCTTCCCCCTTACTGGCTAGCATTCATGGTGCTGGAAAGTGCTATGTATACTGCCCACAGAGAAAAGTAGTCATCCATACCAATCTTGTGATTGACAACAGTGACTTAGCTGCAAGATATACTGATGTTATGACCGAAGGGTATAGGAGTAACCAGCCACTGTGATAAATAGACTCAGGGTCTATTCTGTAACATCAAACCCATACTTGACATGGCTAAATTGACCAAAAACCTTAGAGTAAATAGGTCAGGGGCCTAAGGAAAAACTTACTTTATTTTGCTAAAGAAATAGAGGCAGTAAAATGAATCTTAAAGACCTATTACTATACCTAGTGATCAACAAATTGCTCAGCTCTCATCAGAAAAGCCCTTCTTGAAGTATCTGGTAGCTATCATAGACACCCACGACTCAACAAAGTGCAGAGAGTGAGAAACTTTGGAGTATTCAGCTGCAAACGGCTGCCTTAATCAAGCTCTGCCATTTGCCGCTCAGAGATTTATGCAGAAGAGGGGTTCAAAAGCTTCTAAGAGTCAGAGATGGTGGATGATGTCCAGACACAACAGAGATGACACATGTGCAAACCCAGAGGCTAGGACAGCATGCACAAAACCAGCACAAGCTTAAAGCAGACAAAATCACACACACACACACACACACACACACACACACACACACACACAAAATAAATTAGACAAAGGAAGCCATTTGCAGTTGATACCTGCTGGTAAAGGGAAGTTCAACACTGGGTACATCAACCCCATTCCTAGACAGGCTACAAGCCCAGGAGGAATTGGCCAACATGAACTGAACTCCATGTTTTATTTGTACACTTTCTGTTTTGCTTTTTTGGTGACTTGTTATTATTTATGATTCTTAATTTGTTTTGATTTTCATTTTGGGATTTTGATTTTTGAGAGAGATCGAGAAAAACAAAACAAAACACGTTGGATATGTATAAAAGTGGGAAGTTCTGGGGATACTGTGTATGAAATAAATAGAAAAACTTAAAAACATTGGGTTCCTCAAATAGGTCCAGTGCCTTTAAAACACAGACATTTGAGCACTCATAAACTGTATGAGTTTATTAAAAGGATAATTTGAGATTATCTTAGAGTAGCAACTATTTTGACTCAACTGACTATTCTCTCCCTTCTGCCACCCATGTTTTAGATGGTGTCACCTCTCAGGGCTCAACAAAGACGTCCATGTCTCTCAATATTAACTGCTAATTCCATAAAAGCAATCAGCAGTTCCTTCCCTTTGACCACTGGTTATGGAGGCATCATCACGTGATGTCAATCTGGCCAAAGAGATGCGTAGGAAAGCCTACCAGATAGCATACAGGGAAGGTTTTCCTCCTCAGTCGTTCTCATCTTCATCTGTATCATCTGGTGGAATGACTGACCTCTGGGAATTATAAAATTGTGATAGGATAATCGGATGCTATGGTCTAGTCTGAAGCAGGTGTCTGTCTGCCTCTCTGAGAATGTATCTCAGAAAATGGAAGGTTGCAATGCCTTTGAAATGCCCTGAAGCCTCTGCAGCCACCACACAAAGGTCCTGCTTCAGAATTTCCTGTTGGCAAGAGTGCCAGTCTCGGCTCTGAGTTCTGCTTTATTGGTGGATATCCTCGGATTCAAAGCAGAAGGTTGGAGAGCACAACAGGGAACTTCTCACAACTTCTACAAGTGAGAAGCTAATGCATATTGTCACCTGTTCTTTTCCTAAGTTTCCTGGTCTGAATAAGGAAACCCATTATTTCCTACAAAGCTACCACAATAATCCTAAGAAGATACTGAAAAGTAAAATCAATGAGGTCATGGAAATGATTCCACAATTCAACTAGCAAAAGCAATAATACTGTCTGAAATATTGTGAAGAAAAATTGTATGGCTATGAAGAGCATTATAAAATATTAAGCTACATGATGCTACTAGAGAGATGTCATACATGTCCAAGCATGCATGACAGTAGAGCATCAAGGGAGAAGAATGACTAAATCCCATTGCCTGCTACCAACGGAAGGGATAAAAATTTTCAAAAAAAAAAAAAAACCCATGTAGTTAATTTTAATCATGAAATTAAAAAGTAATTGAATTTGTAGTGCTGGTGAGCATATGTTCAAAGGATGCTCATATTTTGTGGGTGGGAACATAGGCTGAGTGGGTTTTGAAAGACAACTGGATTTGTGAGTTTAAATAAATATGTACTTTCTAATATCATTATTCTGCCTTTGACAAAATTCCCTATGGAAATAATTCCAAATATGTAAAATCCTTTATGTAGGTAGATAAATAATGGGAAAAAATGAAAACAAATTAAGTTTTTCACATGTAAGAGGAAATTAAGTCAGTTCTGGCAACTTAGTGCTCCTTGAGTGCAAGTATTTAAAAGGAAAGTTTGGAGAGTAAATTAGTCACAAGGAATGGCTATAATTTCGTGTGAAATGATGATATGGAATCAGATCCAGCATAATCATAAACTTGGACAACAGAAAATGGTGACAATGACATTTGTTAAGGAAATGTTAAAATTTCTGTTCAGTAGAATACCAATGATGTTGAAGCTGAATAATAATCTATTTTCTATTCTAAAAATTTCCAAATACAGCTATAGTATAGTGAATAGTTTTATAAAATACTACATTTTTGCTAAAAGGGCTTGATGTCATATTACTCGATTTTCTTTAAGGGAATAGAATCAAACAGGGTCAAAGAGTTGTTAAGAGCAATTTTCTGGAGAGAGGGAGATAGCTCAGTGGGTACAAGTTTTGTTACACAAGCCTAGTAACTGGAGTTTGATGCCCTAAACCCACATAAAAACTGGGAGTTTCTAGAAGTAATCCCAGAACTCTTGAAGAGATGTGGGAGGCAGAGACAGGAGAAACAGCTGGAGATGTATGTAGCATACTTCAGAAACAAGAGACCTGTGTGCTCTGAGGAGCATCTGAATCCACAGATGCCTTTTAGTTCAGAGCATGAGGACCAAAAGTCTGAAAGACAAATTTCTTTGGCCCAAATTTGACATTAAGAAGTTTTTCAACCTTGGGACTGTTACCTGACCGGTTTGAGACTTCTTTGTATAATCTGTGGGATAGGACTACCAACAGCAGCTGCCTTGTGTAGTTGTTTAAAGGTTTCCGGGCATTTGATAGGGATTGTTTTCTCACAACTCTCTGCATACTCAGGAGACTCAGGAGTCAGTCTGTCTATCACTACCTACTGTCAGGAATGCTTCCCTTTTCTTTTTCTTTCCAGTGTCCTTTTGTCTCAGTGACAGATCCTAGTGTACACTGAGTAGCCCAGGCAAGAGCAACCCTGCCTCTATTTCTCCTCCTTAGCGATTCCTTGTGTTTCTTCTAAACCTGGTTTCTGTAAGAGGCTCCGGTGTCCAGAGTGAGCTACTGCTACCTTAGCAAACTATGTACCAAATCCTGAACATAGGCTCTGTTTTAGCTTTACTATCTATAAACCAAACCAGAGACTAATGGGTTTCTGCATTGCTTTTCTTTCTTTCTTTTTTTTTTTCCATTTTTATTAGGTATATAGCTCATTTACATTTCCAATGCTATACCAAAAGTCCCCCATACCCCCCCCCACTCCCCTACCCACCCACTCCCTCTTTTTGGCACTGGCGTTCCCCTATATTGGGGCATATAAAGTTTGCAAGTCCAATGGGCCTCTCTTTCAAGTGATGGCCTATTAGGCCATCTTTTGATACATATGCAGCTAGAGACAAGAGCTCCGGGGTTCTGGTTAGTACATCATGTTGTTCCAACAATAGGGTTGCAGATCCCTTTAGCTCCTTGGGTACTTTCTCTAGCTTCTCCATTGGGAGCCCTGTGATACATCCAATAGCTGACTGTGAACATCCACTCCTGTGTTTGCTAGGCCCCGGCATCGTCTCACAAGAGACAGCTATATTTGGGTCCTTTCAGCAAAATCTTGCTAGTGTATGCAATGGTGTCAGCGTTTAGAAGCTGCTTATGGGATGGATCCCTGGATACAGCAGTCTCTAAATGGTCCATCCTTTCATCACAGCTATGAACTTTGTCTCTGTAACTCCTTCCCTGGGTGTTTTGTTCCCAATTCTAAGAAGGGGCACAGTGTCCACACTTTGGTCTTCATTCTTCTTGAGTTTCATGCGTTTAGCAAATTGTATCTTATATCTTGGGTATCCTAAGTTTCTGGGCTAATATCCACTTATCAGTGAGTACATATTGTGTGAGTTCCTTTGTGATTGTGTTACCTCACTCAGGATGATGCCCTCTAGGTCCATCCATTTGCCTAGGAATTTCATAAATTCATTCTTTTTAATAGCTGAGTAGTACTCCATTGTGTAAATGTACCACATTTAATGTATCCATTCCTCTGTTGAGGGGCATCTGGGTTCTTTCCAGCTTCTGGCTATTATAAATAGGGCTGCTATGAACATAGTGGAGCATGTGTCCTTCTTACCGTTTGGGACATCTTCTGGATACATGCCCAAGAGAGGTATTGCGGGATCCTCCGGTAGTACTATGTCCAATTTTCTGAGGAACTGCCCGACTGATTTCCAGAGTGGTTGTACAAGCTTGCAATCCCACCAACAATGGAGGAGTGTTCCTCTTTCTCCACATCCGTGCCATCATCTGCTGTCACCTGAATTTTTGATCTTAGCCATTCTGACTGGAGTGAAGTGGAATCTCAGGGTTGTTTTGATTTTCATTTCCCTGATGATTAAGGATGTTGAACATTTTTTTCAGGTGCTTCTCAGCCATTTGGTATTCCTCAGGTGAGAATTCTTTGTTCAGCTCTGAGCCCCATTTTTTAATGGGGTTATTGGATTTTCTGGAGTCCACCTTCTTGAGTTCTTTATATATATTGGATATTAGTCCCCTATCCGATTTGGGATAGGTAAAGATCCTTACCCAATCTGTTGGTGGTCTTTTTGTCTTATTGACTGTGTCTTTTGCCTTGCAGAAGCTTTGCAACTTTATGAGGTCCCATTTATCGATTCTCGATCTTATAGCACAAGCCATTGCTGTTCTATTCAGGAATTTTTCCCTGTACCCATATCTTCAAGGCTTTTCCCTACTTTCTCCTCTATAAGTTTCAGTGTCTCTGGTTTTATGTGGAGTTCCTTAATCCACTTAGATTTGACCTTAGTACAAGGAGATAGGAATGGATCAATTCGCATTCTTCTACATGATAACCGCCAGTTGTGCCAGCACCATTTGTTGAAAATGCTGTCTTTTTTCCACTGGATGGTTTTATCTCCCTTGTCAAAGATCAAGTGACCATAGGTGTGTGGGTTCATCTCGGGGTCTTCAATTCTGTTCCATTGGTCTACTTGTCTGTCACTATACCAGTACCATGCAGTTTTTATCACAATTCCTCTGTAGTACAGCTTTAGGTCAGGCATGGTGATTCCACCAGAGGTTCTTTTATCCTTGAGAAGAGTTTTTGCTATCCTAGGTTTTTTCTTATTTCAGATGAATCTGCCAATTTCCCTTTCTAATTCTTTGAAGAATTGAGTTGGAATTTTGATTGGGATTGCATTGAATCTGTAGATTGCTTTTGGCAAGATAGTCATTTTTACTATATTGATCCTGCCAATCCATGAGCATGGGAGATCTTTCCATCTTCTGAGATCTTCTTTAATTTCTTTCTTCAGAGATATGAAGTTCTTGTCATACAGATCTTTCACTTCCTTAGTTAGAGTCACGCCTAGGTATTTTATATTATTTGTGGCTATTGAGAAGGGTGTTGTTTCCCTAATTTCTTTCTCAGCCTGTTTGTCCTTTGTGCAGAGAAAGGCCATTGACTTGTTTGAGTTAATTTTATATCCAGCTACTTCACTGAAGCTGTTTATCAGGCTTAGGAGTTCTCTGGTGGAATTTTTAGGGTCACATATATATACTATCATATCATCTGCAAAAAGTGATATTTTGACTTCTTCCTTTCCAATTTGTATCCCCTTGATCTCCTTTTGTTGTCGAATTGCTCTGGCTAGGACTTCAAGTACGATGTTGAATAGGTAGGGAGAGAGTGGACAGCCTTGTCTAGTCCCTGATTTTAGTGGGATTGCTTCCAGCTTCTCACCATTTACTTTGATGTTGGCTACTTGTGTGCTCTAGACTGCTTTTATCATGTTTAGGTACGGGCCTTAAATTCCTGATCTTTCCAAGACTTTTATCATGAATGGGTGTTGGATTTTGTCAAATGCATTTTCCGCGTCTAACGAGATGATCATGTGGTTTTTGTCTTTGAATTTGTTTATATACTGGATTACATTGATGGATTTCCGTATATTGAACCATCCCTGCATCCCTAGGATGAAGCCTACTTGGTCAGGATGGATGATTGTTTTGATGTGTTCTTGGATTCGGTTAGCAAGAACTTTATTGAGGATTTTTGCATCGATATTCATAAGGGATATTGGTCTGAAGTTCTCTATGTTTGTGGGGTCTTTTTGTGGTTTAGGTATCAGAGTAATTGCGGCTTCATAGAATGAGTTGGGTAAAGTACCTTCTGTTTCTATTTTGTGGAATAGTTTGTGAAGAACTGGGATTAGATCTTCTTTGAAGGTCTGATAGAACTCTGCACTAAACCCATCTGGTCCTGGGCTTTTTTTGTTTGGGAGACTATTAATGATTGATTCAATTTCTTTGGGGGATATAGGGCTGTTTAGATCATTAACCTGATCTTGATTCAACTTTGGTACCTGGTATCTGTCTAGGAACTTCTCCATTTCATCCAGGTTCTCCAGTTTTGTTGAGTATAGCCTTTTGTAGAAGGATCTGATGGTGTTTGGATTTCTTCATGATCTGTTGTTATGTCTCCCTTTTCATTTCTGATTTTGTTAATTAGAATGCTTTCCCTGTGCCCTCTAGTGAGTCTGGCTAAGGGTTTGTCTATCTTGTTGATTTTCTCAAAGAACCAGCTCTTCAATTGGTTGATTCTTTGAATAGTCCTTCTTGTTTCCACTTGGTGATTTCGCCCCTGAGTCTGATTATTTCCTGCCGTATACTCCTCTTGGGTGAATTTGCTCCCTTTTGTTCTACAGCTTTTAGGTGTTTTATCAAGTTGCTAATGTGTGCTCTCTCTATTTTCTTTTTGGAGGCACCTAGGGCTATGAGTTTTCCTCTTAGAAATGCTTTCATTGTGTCCCATAAGTTTGGGTATGTTGTGGCTTCATTTTCATTGAACTCTAAGAAGTCCTTAATTTCTTTCTTTATTCCTTCCTTGATGAAGGTATCATTGAGAAGAGTGTTGTTCAGTTTCCACGTGAATGGTGGCTTTCTATCATTTATTTTTTTATTGAAGGTCAGCCTTAGTCCATGGTGATCTGATAGGATGCATGGGACAATTTCAATATTTTTGTATATGTTGAGGCTTGTTTTGTGACCTATTATGTGGTCAATTTTGGAGAAGGTACCATGAGGTGCTGAGAAGAAGGTATATCCTTTTGTTTTAGGATAAAATGTTCTGTAGATATCTGTCAGATCCATTTGTTTCATAACTTCTGTTAGTTTCAGTGTGTCTCTGTTTAGTTTCTGTTTCCATGATCTGTCCATTGGTGAAAGTGGTGTGTTGAAGTCTCCCACTATTATTGTGTGAGGTGCAATGTGTGCTTTGAGATTTACTAAAGTTTCTTTAATGAATGTGGCTGCCCTTGTATTTGGAGCATAGATATTCAGAATTGATAGTTCCTCTTGGAGGATTTTACCTTTGATGAGAATGAAGTGCCCCTCCTTGTCTTTTTTGATGACTTTGGGTTGGAAGTCAATCTTGTCAGATATTAGAATGGCTACTCCGGCTTGTTTCTTCATACCATTTGCTTGGAAAATTGTTTTCCAGCCTTTCATTATGAGGTAGTGTCTATCTTTTTCTTTTAGATGAGTTTCCTGTAAGCAGCAAAATGTTGGCTCTTGTTTGTGTAGCCAGTTTGTTAGTCTATGTCTTTTTATTGGGGAGTTGAGGCCATTGATATTAAGAGATATTAAGGAAAATTAATTGTTGGTTCCTGTTATTTTTGTTGTTAAAGTTGGCATTCTGTTTTTGTGGCTGTCTTCTTTTAGGTTTGTTGAGGGATTACCTTCTTTTTTTTTCTAGGGCGAGGTTCCCATCCTTGTATTGTTTTTTTTTCTGTTATTATCCTTTGAAGGGCTGGATTCATGGAAAGGTAATGTGTGAATTTGGTTTTGTCGTGGAATACTTTGGTTTCTCCATCTATGGTAATTGAGAGTTTGGCTGGGTATAGTAGCCTTGGCTGCAATTTGTGTTCTCTTAGTGTCTGTATAACATCTGTCCAGGCTCTTCTGGCTTTCATAATCTCTGGTGAAAAATCTGGTGTAATTCTGATAGGCTTGCCTTTATAAGTTACTTGACCTTTTTCCCTTACTGCTTTTAGTATTCTATCTTTATTTAGTGCATTTGTTGTCCTGATTATTATGTGTCGGGAGGAATTTCTTTTCTGGTCCAGTCTATTTGGAGTTCTGTAGGCTTCTTGTACGTTCATGGTCATCTCTTTTCTTTAGATTTGGGAAGTTTTCTTCTATAATTTTGTTGAAGATATTTGCTGGTCCTTTGAGTTGAAAATCTTCATTCTCATCCACTCCTATTATCTGTAGGTTTGGTCTTCTCATTGTGTCCTGGATTTCCTGGATGTTTTGAGTTAGGATCTTTTTGCATTTTCCATTTTCTTTGATGGTTGTGCCGATGTTCTCTATGGAATCTTCTGCACCTGAGATTCTCTCTTCCATCTCTTGTATTCTGTTGCTGATGCTCGTATCTATGGTTCCAGATTTCTTTCCTAGGGTTTCTATCTTCAGCGTTGCCTCACTTTGAGTTTTTTTTTTATTGTGTCTACTTCCCTTTTTAGGTCTAGTATGGTTTTGTTCATTTCCATCACCTGTTTGGATGTGTTCTCCTATTTTTCTGTAAGGACTTCTACCTGTTTGGTTGTGTTTTCCTGTTTTTCTTTAAGGACTTGTAATTCTTTAGCAGTGTTCTCCTGTATTTCTTTAAGTGAGTTATTAAAGTCCTTCTTGATGTCCTCTACCATCATCATGAGATATGCTTTTAAATCCGCGTCTAGCTTTTCGGGTGTGTTGGGGTGCCCTGGACTGGGTGAAGTGGGAGTGCTGGGTTCTTATGATGGTGAGTGGTCTTGGTTCTTGTTAGTAAGATTCTTACGTTTACCTTTCGCCATCTGGTAATCTCTGGAGTTAGTTGTTATAGTTGACTCTGTTTAGAGATTGTTCTTCTGGTGATTCTGTTACTGTCTATCAGCAGATCTGGGAGACAGGCTCTCTCCTCTGAGTTTCAGTGGTCAGAGCACTCTCTGCTGGCAAGCTCTCCTCTTACAGGTAAGGTGCACAGATATCTTGCATTTGGACCTCCTCCTGGCCGAAGAAGAAGGCCCAAAACAGGACCTTTCCCAGAAGCTGTGTTGCTTTGGCAGGTCACAGAAGCTGTCAGCTTCTGTGGTGCACACTCTCACCTGTGCAGACGAAGTTCCTAAGTTCAGCTGAGTCCCGGAACCAAGATGGTGCCTGCTGCTCCTGAGGCAGAGAGCTCTGCATTGCTTTTCATGTTAACCTGTATTTTGGGAGCATGAACCACAAAACAGCTGTTTGGAAGCTCGCATATCTCTGTCCTTGTGTGGTAGAGATTCCTTTTGGTTGAGAAATCTCTGTTAGTGATGCTACCTACCTTTGGTTAGCAGACACATTTCTTGTTTACTCAGTGCTGACTTTCATTTGAACTCATGAAGGCAAGGGTTGTGACTCTACTAGGAGAAACTGACTTTGTGACTCAGAATCAGAAGGCTCATTAAAGCCTCTTATGCAACTTTCCACAGTGCTTCAATGCTCTCACCAGTACCCCCACTAAACTGGCAGCTGTGTATAGCCTTGTGACTATTGTCCGTGCTAACATCAAATAACTTCATGTTGCTGTTGCATGGAACTTGAATGACTAGACTTATCATCTTTTTTTTTTTTTACCAGACTCAATAGGTCACAGAAGAATATGAAAAGGACCTGTGCAAGCGTTTGTTTCTTTCTCAGAAGAATATATCATACAAACTAATCCTCAGCGAGGAGGTCACAGACTCTGTGGCAATGATCTAGGTTCCTTTGTCAATATTATTCTATTCTTTATGACCAAAGAGATGACCATGAGTTGTATAGCATTTCTCCTTGCTGACTTTTGCTTGGTTCCACTGATGCCAGGCCATGTTTTAAACAAGAGCCGACCCAAAACAGAGACCACTAAGAGTACTCTTATGCCCTTACAGTGAGCTGTCATCTATTATCTGGAAGAGATGATCAGAAGCAGGAATACAAATCTAGGCTTTTGGAGAAGAAAGTGGAGTTTGCTTGAGCATTTTAAACCTGGAAGTAAAAGTAATGCGTGGTTAACCATTGCCCCAGTCCTTGTTTGAAGGTTGCTTTAAAGGCCCCCATATCCTGTATTCCTTAGATGGAGGTTGAGTGGTCTGTGGAGGGTAAGGGAGCAAAGAGAGGAAGGAGTTCATGGATAGTGGCAGAACTCTCAGCACTAAACAGGTAAAGACCCGCACAGGATTGTCCATCACCAGATGGCAAGTTAGAAGGACACTTAATGTCACAGTGTTTAAGATGCTTCTGCTATGTGTAGATTCCCTTGGGTTCCTCCTTGCAAGGTCACTGAAGTTTATTTATATCATTCTGCCTGAGGCTACAGCTTGTATCAAGCGGTGTCTAAAACTGGGACTGAAGCCAACTAACTTCTGGCTCTGATAAGAGGTGCAGGTACCTAAATAAAACCTGGTCTGGACTGGCAAATTAAATACCATAGTGAGAAGCAACTGGACAGGCACCAGCCTTAGAAGACTGAACATCCTAGGACTGGGAAATCATGGGACATTTCCACTTAGATAACTGTGAAAGCCAAAACTATAGACAATGCAACCAAAACAATCACCAGAAAGGACTGTCTACAAACGATGCGCAGTCACTACAAATAAATAGATGTGCACAGCACACATAGTTCGAAGAGAATTTTAAGTGCCATGTATTAACATTTACAAACAAAAAAGGGGATATGCTGTATCCATAGGAGGGAGTAAGGAAAAGGAAGTTATAAACTGGAAACAAGCAAATGCAAGCTAAGAACAGAAGCATTGTTAAGGGCAGCTGACTTTTAAGTTAAGTATTTATTTTAAAGCAGAATTAAGCAATCATTGGGAAGAAAGTATTGAGACCCCATGTGCCTTATTATGGTTTGGATGTGATTGTTTCTCACTACACCATTGTGACGGAAAGTCTAGGTCTAAAGGGTGCCATACTGGAAGAGGGTAGAAGCTTTAGGTCAGAAGTTCTCAATCTGTGGGTCCTTAGCCCCCTGGGAGTCCCATATCACATAATCTGTGTATCAGATACATTACAACTCATAACAGTAGCAAACTTAGTTATAAAGTAGCAACAAAATCATTTTATGGTTGGGTGTCACCACAACATGAGGGTCTCAGGATTAGGAAGGCTGAGAACCACTGCTTTTGGAGGGCCTTAGGTCATGGATTGTGTATCTTAAGATTTTGGGAGCCCAGTCTCTCCCAGTCTCTCTGCTCCAGTTTGAGACGTAACTGTCTACTTCTACATAAGCTCCTATAAGTCAGTGTGGTCATCTGATTTTTGTCTTTCAAGCTTCAAAACCATGAGTCCCATAGACCCATTCTCTCTATGAAGTTAGCTTCCTGAAAAGTACTTTTGCTGTAGTGCAAGGCTGATGAGGGAAGCACATTGGTGCTGAGGCTGTTCCCGGGGCTGCAGAAGCAGCTTTGGAACTGGTTAATGGAAGGGATGTAGGGTAGTTTAGAGGAACATGCTTGCAAAGAGAGAATGTTGTATGTAGAGTGTACAGATGATTCTGGTTGGGGGATGGGAAGATCAGATGCTGGTAAAGTGGACAGTAAATAGCATGTTGAGGTCTCAGAGGTGAAGATTTTATTGACAGTTAATTGAGGGTCCACCCTAGTAACACCATAGCAAGAAACCTGAAAACATTGTTTCCATGACTCTGTGGATAGCTGAAATAAAGATTTTTTAAAATTTTATTTAAATTAGATTAATTTATTTGGACTAAATCATTTCAAAACCACAGATCATTTAGGCTGTGGCATGGGTATTACTAGATGCTTTAACTCACCTTTGTAGTGATTGTTTGTACAAGAAGGAACATGGATTGGTTTGGAAGATTTTTACCCCTGAGACCATGGGAGTGAGTAAGAACGGTAGGGTCTAAAAGGCAAGAGCAGTGTGGATCGAAGGTCAAATGCTTAGCAAGAGGACAAAGGGAAGGGGCCAGTAGAATATCTCAGAACTCTCTGCAGCTTCCCCTTTTATCATAGACACATACATGGATGTATTTGGGTCTGGAGCCTACCTATGAAGAATTGTTTCAGGAAAGAGCCTCAGAATGCCTAATATGCCCATAATCATCTCAGGACTCATTCCCCCACGATTTATTAGCAAAGCCCTCCACAACCACAGCTGTAGTGGGAACAGGCCCTGGGGTAGACAAAGATATCTAGATGATGCTAGTTTTACAGGTAGGTAAAAGATAAGAGTTACTCTTCCATGGCTGCTTACATCAAAATTTCAGAGGAAAGCTTGGGAGGACAGACAGAGGGCTTCAGGGTTAGAACCCTTCCAGGGTTCTGTATTGTTCTAGTGCATTGTTCTGTAGGAAAAAACACGGTGATGATTCTAGGATGGTAGAGGTACCAGAAACATGCTATGGTACTAGGATTAACCTGCACAGAGTATGTGAAGTCAGTCTGAAAGAATATGATCAGCAGAACAACAGGAGGAAGTACTGCCCCAAACCTTGAGCACACATCTCCTGCTACACTGTGCCCATGATGCTCTCATGGGTGGACATAAAGCTTTAGGGTTTAATATTTGTCCTTCTGGGCTCTAGCCTATTTTGACTATGGGGATCCTGAGTGTTCGCCTTATACAAAAAAAATGTGCAAAAGCAGGTACACGAGTAAATACCATCTTGCATTGTTTAAATTAAAAATGTAAAAAACATTACTATTTTGGGATTTACATGTATACAGTAAAATTGTAGGTAGGTGGGAAAGTGAGAGGTTGCCTCAGAAGAAGGAAGGATGTTTTTTTGCACACAAGAAGACCATGATGGTTATTCCTGGTTGTCAACATGACTACATCTGGAATGAGCTACAATCCAGAAATCAAGGCACACCTGTGGTCCAGATCTTGAGACTGGAAGACACAGGCTTCTGACCCGGATCTTGACACGGAGATCTTGAGCCATGGAAGCCATGAAAAGCTTAGGCCCAGGCAAGGTAGTACACGCCTTTAATCCCAGGAGACTGAGGCAAGCAGATCTCTGACTTTAAGGCCAACCTGGGACAAAGCAAGTTCCAGATCCAGGCTTGGTGATACATACCTTGAACCTGGGCCACACCTTCTTCTGGAGGCCTACATAAGGACAATCAATGGAAGAAGGGTTTCTTCTTCACCTGCTTGCACTTACTTGCCAGCACATCTGTTGAAACCTACTTCAAGATTCCAGCTTATACAGAAGACCAGATGAAACAACTAGCCTGGTGGGACTGAACAGCTACTAGATTCTTGGACTTCCCATTCACAGCTGCCCATTGTTGGGTTAGTTGGACTATAGGTAAGTCATTATAATAAATTCTCTTAATATATAGAGATATTCTATAAGTTCTGTGATTCTAGAGAACCCCTACTAATATAAAGATCCTAACAGGTTCCCAGATACTATTTCAAGAAAATTGTACTGAACTAAGTATAAAATAGACTATCTTTATTTTAAGGTTTAGTTTATGCTTATGTATCTGTCTCTGTATGAATATGCATATGCATGGAGTAGAGGGAGCAGGGGTGGGGTGGGGCTGGTGGCCAGAAGGGGGTGTTGGATCCCCTGGAGCTGTAGTGACACAGTTGTGAGCTGCCTGATGTGGGTAATGGGAACCCACCTCCAGTCCTCTGGAAGAGCAGCAAGGGCTTTGAATAGTTCAATCATCTCTCAAGCCTTCCCTCTAACTATGTTTAAGTTCTATGGTACTGTGAATACCACATCATTACACACATCCGCAGTTTTATGTGACTCCCCATCCATCACCAGTTTTCATCTATCCCAAAGTCTGAACTAAAGCTAAATCTCCCAGCCTCTGGAAAACTCCACTCTGTTCTGTCTCTGCAAAGTTTACTACTCATGGCATCTTGTGCTACTTGATATTTTTGCTCTTGAGCAAAATATTTTTCTTAGTGTAATTTCTCCAAAGTTCATCCATGTTGTAGAAAATGTCAAAGTGTCCTTTTGTGAGGAGTAATATTCCTTGCATGGCTGTATCCCAAGTGGTTTGGTGAGCATCCATTGACAGACACAGATATCTATCTTCCTTTTTCATATTGTGACTACACTACCTGCTAGCATCATAAACACGGACATAGAAAGGTGGTTGGATTCTTTTAAGAATCTTCCATTTCCTGACAAGAGTTTTGAAACACAGTGTGAACTGATGTTGAGTGATATCACACAATTATAAAAAAGGAGGAAGTCTTGAAGATCTGGAATTCAGTTGCCATGGGAAATCTGAGACCTGGGTTTGCAATTCTTGTGGTAGTGTCCCTCTCTCGTCTTACTACTGGAGCAAGCATTTGTTTTTCCAATTTCCTTAAAATATACTTCATTAGTGAGCTATAAAATGAGTGGGTAAGTGAGTGGGTAGAAACACATTAGGCTATTCACACAATGAACATCGTTTGTTTGTTATTGAGTGTGTTCATGCCTGGTACATCCGAAAGGAAAACATGCTTATTTTAGAAAGTCAATAATAGCTGAGGGGCTGGTGAGCTAGCTCAGGGGACCACACAATCCTGACAATCTCTATTTGACCTCAAGAACCCACATAAGCAGAAGTGCACTGTGAAATGTGTACTCTCTAAAAGTTCACAACACACACACACAAGTATCTTAAATTTGAAAATAAGGAACAAAGTAAGTTTGCTCCTTTGCTATGAGGAAGTAAACCATGTAACAATGCAAAGGTGCTAGAACCTTAAAGTAGTCACCTAACTGGAATAGAAATTGTATTGCCTAATGACACATTAGCCTGCCATCTTTACCCATGACAGTCACCTAGCACCATCTTCTCTCTCCCACTGATTCTGGAAAGCCTTCTTCTGGGAAGAGTGTTGTAGTTTATCCCCTGGAGTTAAAGTTTTGACCCACCTGCCATGGGTACTGAGAACTGAACTCTGGTCCTCTGGAAGAGTTTTTAACTGCTAAGTCATCTTTCTAGTATCATATAATTCTTTTAGAAAGATTTTTTGTTGGTTGTTGTTCAGCTTCTCTCACTCTTCCTTTCTCCCTCTCTTTCTGTGTTACATGTTCATGTAGATGTGTTTATGTATGTTTGTAGGCCAGGGGGCAATCTCAGGTGTCTCTAGATAATATTTTGGATATCTCCCCAAAGAGTCCAGACCTCAGAATGACTAGCCTTCTGGCCAGTAAGCTCCAGAGATCCTCTCTATTTCCACTCACAACAGTCCCCACATTATCATGGTTACCGATGCCCGCCATCATGGCTGGCTGTGTCGGTGCTAAAGATCCAAGCTTTTGTCTTGATGCTTGTACAGCAGATACTTTACCCACTGACCCATCTTGGCTGCTTGTACCGGCTGGTTTTGTGTCAACTTGACACAGGCTGGAGTTATCACAGAGAAAGGAGCTTCAGTTGGGGAAATGCCTCCACGAGATCCAGCTGCAAGGCATTTTCTCAATTAGTGATGGGGGTGGGGGGAGTCCCATTGTGGGCAGTGCCATCTCTGGGCTGGTAGTCTTGGTTCTATAAGAGAGCAGGCTGGGCAAGCCAGTAAAGAACATCCCTTCATGGCTTCTGCATCAGCTCCTGCTTCATGACCTGCTTGAGTTCCAGTCCTAACTTCCTTGGTGGTGAACAGCAGTATGGAAGTGTAAGCTGAATAAACCCTTTCCTCCCCAACTTGCTTCTTAGTCATGATGTTTGTGCAGGAATAGAAACCCTGACTAAGACACTGCCCCAAACTATATTTACTAAAATAATGCAAAAATTTAAAACATATATTATCTTCCATATGAAATTCTTCATGAAGTCAAGTTGCTTCAAGAAAAAGTTATTATAGTGGCAGCTTTCCCCCCCGACCATCCTATTTGCTAGCCTGTTTTATCTTCTGTATTATTTTGTGTTTGAACTGAACTGACTTTTTACCTATACAGAGGGCTCTAAAGGGGCCTGGTGGCAAGGGTCCCACTTAGTCAGTGTCCAGTGCTTAGGTTGTATCCAAAATGTATTCTTTTGCAGCTGACTGTGGTGGCTTATGCTTGTAGTTGCAGGTCTCTGGCGGTTGGTGTCTAGGTCAGCCTGGTTTAAAGGACTGTTGCAAAAAGAAAACAACAACATCAACAATAACCACCACCACCACCACCACCACCAAAGTCCTTTATTCTTTTGTTAAGTGAAAGAGGAGTCTGGCAAGTTAGATGATGTGTTAGCACCAGAAAAGCCAAGACAATGTAAAAAAAAAAAATGTTTGCTATAATTTAAAATAGGTCAGAATCCAGATGAGCATCTTTGGATTTAATAAAGTTTCAAATAAAAAAATTAGTGCCCTGTGCTGAGTACAATCCATGATTTCTTTGGGAGGCTACGGGTGATGGTGGTAATGATGTAGGGGTTACCGTGTTGACTAACCCCATTTAGGGAATTTTGATCATATTATAGAATATGGGAAAATTTATCTTTTACTTCTTAAACATTTTTTTAAAAAGCAAGTTTATCTGTATGGATGTCATGTATGTTTCTGGGCCTCCACTGCATACCTACCACCTTTGGAAGCCAGAAGAAGATGACTGAGCGTCATGAGTTACACATGGTTGTGAGCTACCGTGCTGGGGGTGGGATGTGGGTCTTCTGGTTACACATGGTTGTGAGCTACCGTGCTGGGGGTGGGATGTGGGTCTTCTGGTTACACATGGTTGTGAGCTACCGTGCTGGGGGTGGGATGTGGGTCTTCTGGTTACACATGGTTGTGAGCTACCGTGCTGGGGTGGGATGTGGGTCTTCTGGTTACACATGGTTGTGAGCTACCGTGCTGGGGGTGGGATGTGAGTCTTCTGGTGGAGCAGCCCAGTGCTTCGTTTTTATTTTATTTTTTAATTAGATATTTTCTTTATTTACATTTCAAGTGTTATTGCCTTTCCTAGTTTCCCCTCCAAAAATCCCCTATCCCCTACCCCCTCCCCCTGCTCCCCAACCCACCCACTGCCATTCCCAGGCCTGGCATTCCCCTATACTGGGACATAGAACCTTCACAGGACCTAGCAGCCCAGTGCTCTTAACCATTGAGTCACTTCTCCCAGTCCAAATTTTGCTCTTTGAATCTAGCATTTTTTTGACTATTTATCCATGTGTTTTGGATCATATTCACCCCGTACCCTCACCTCCAACTCATCCTGGACCTCTTTCCATCCCCCTCCCAGCTGGATGACTTGATTTTTGTGCCTGCAACAGCTTCTCCTAAGAGTTTTTAAGGACAATGGCCCTATTCTGTGCAAAAGACAGTGTCTCTTCAGTCCTCTCAAACTCCCAGTGTCTACCGTCATTTTTAAAGTGTTTTCATTTTTATTCATGCTTTCTCTCTCCTCCCTCCCTCCCTCCCTCCCTCTCTCTCTCCCTCTCTCTCTCTCTCTCTCTCTCTCTCTCTCTCTCTCTCTCTCTCTCTCTCTCTCTCTCTCTCTCTCTGTGTTCCACATGTTTAGGTCCCTGTAGAGTCACATAAACATAGGATCCCCTAGAATGGTACTTAGTCAGGGAGTTGTGAGCTACCCAATATGGTAATTGGAAACCAAACTCAGGTTCTCTGAAAGCACAACCAAGTTCCCTAAACCTCTTATAGTCTCCCTGCTCCCTCTTCTGTGATACCCCTGAGCCTTGGTGGGAGGCATGGTATAGATGACTTGAAAATCTAGACTTTTATTTTCCAATACCTATTATTCTCTATGGAAGCCTATATGCTTACAACAAGCACAAATCTATACTGTGATGGATTACTGTTCAAACTTTCTAACAAAAAAACTAATAACTCTTCCTTTCACTTATCCCAGAATCCTGTGTTGGCTTCATGATGGAATTTCACCTTTATGCTAAGGGAACCAGGCCTCAGCTTGCTCAGTCTGTGTCTCTTCCTTGTTCCTCCTCTACACGGAGCACTAAAGAACCCACGGGGTGTGCAGAGAACCAGGAGAAAGTGACAATCGGGTGTTAGCACTGTGATCTAAAGCACGACCACTAGACCTGTTTAGCAGCAGGAGTAACCTCAGTTTTAAAGGTTTACTTCTATGTCAGCTTGCATGGGCTTGTGTATGCCATTGGCCCAGTTCCCCTGAGCTCCAGGCAGTTTCTAGCTGCCCAACATGGGAACCACAGTGGAGTCCCCTGAGGAACTTAAGTGCTCTCAAGGTCTGCACTCTCTAGCAACCCTTGACTTTCTCATTTTTGGAGTAAAGGATTAGGTCAGATGAGGTAACACTTCAGGGCTACTGCGAGGTATCTAAGGTGTGTGAGGGCTAGGTGAAGGAAGGAGCGTGGATACAAAGGGGCTTCCAGGCTGAAAATACTGAGGAATCCTGCATAGGTAGCTCCTGGAGTGGCTCTGACCCACACACTACACTGTGAAGTGGCTTGTGTTTTCTTAAGACATTGATTGATGCCTCTGACAAACTACAGTCTCACCTGACAGTGCGAAGGGTGCGAATTGTAGAATAAGATTTCACAGCTATGCCAATAACTTAATAGTTTATTAGTCAGTCAACAATATTACAAATATTTAAAAATTACTTAATATAAATAGTTGGCAGCAAACTATTCCATTACAGAGTTAAATTACCAGTACAACAGACAGACTGGAGATTTAGACACCTGGAAGATAACAATAAAATAAACTAAATTATTTAACAAAAATTTTAAGCTGAAGGCGTTTTACCTAGTGTCCATAAAAGCATGGGTTCTCTTTTTATTTAGAAAAAAATAAAAAACGGCTTTAACACCCCATTAGGAATATAAAATAAAATCAACTGAAAATATTAATTTGCATATCAAAGAACCATTTATAGTTACAATCCAAACACTCCATAAACCACTTGTGCGATTCTATACAGAAACTGGGAATTAGAAACTAGTTGCTTTAATATTACAAAGATTTCAGCTCCAAAAATAATTCAACATAAAATAAACTTTAGCAATTAGTGTCATAAAATTATATATTTTCACATAAAAATACAAAATAATATTAATGACAAGAATATGAAAAATTATTCCAAGTATTTTACTACTATTAAAATAAAATAAAACCCAAAAAAACAAAATAGAAATATGCATGAAAAAAGTCTCTCCTTTTGTTAGCAAAACACTATCCAAAATAACTACAATCATTTACATCAGTACAAAGATTTCTGGGTTTAAAAAATAGTTGCAATGACAAAAGGGGCATCTTTTCTGACAGTAAAAAATGACACTGTGGATAAAGTCTGCAAAATATGCAATGAAAAAAATAAATTTGCATTAAAAAGGTTTACACTGTATCTTTATACAAACATTAGAAACAGTATTGCACATCACAACACAGAATCGAGGTTAGTCAGCCTTCCAAAATGTGTTATATTCAAGTTTTGTGGCATCTTTGAGGAGAGGCTCGTGCAGCCAGATGCAACAGGGATAAAATATCAAGTGTTTTCCATACACAAATATATAAATGCTAAATGTTTCCTTCTTAACAAAAAGTGTGGATTTTTAAAGTACTTTTTCCTCCACAGTCATTCATACTTTTGGGCAGCAATATGAACATTTAGGGAACACAAATGAAGAAGCTTTGAAAATACAAAAATACAATCAAAATTAATAATTTTCTACAAAAATAGTAAAATAAATATGATCTGTAAATTAAAAAACTCAAATACAGTGTTTAACAGTTAGAAAATAAAAATGTAGTACATAAAAGGAAAAATAATCCCCAAACAAACAGAAAACAAAACAAATCAGAGGTAGGGGAGAGGCAGGGAGGGACACAGTATTAGACCAATGAGCTTTGTCCTAACAGGAACGAAGGTGACACAAACCAGCATTTCTGTCACATTCACCCTGGTAGGAGAAGGTGTTTCTCTTTCATTTCCCTTCATTTTAACTATTTACTTCCGTTTAAGAAGGGAAAATAATTTTCGGCATCTCCAATTATTTTATTATATAATTTATTTTAGAGTTCATTATTTAATACATGAAAAGGCTCTTCAATTTTAAACATTAAGCAGAAATTATGAAAATAAAGTTTAAAAATCTGCGAAATTAAATATCTAAATAATTAACATTGCAAAACTACTGATTTCTTTTCTAAATTCCAAAAATTGAGGTATAGCAAAGGAGATGTCATCAGTGAAAAAAAGTATGCCATAAAATAGCTGACTGCTGGAAAAAATCACTCACAGAGATATAAAAATAGTGCACAACAAATGTCAAAATGGATCAAGGGCTGGCAGGGCGAGGGTGAAAAGAATGCTCCAGAAACTCTGGAGGGCCACGGGGAGGAACAGGTTGGGATACGGACAAATAAATTAGTAAAGAGCTCCTCTGAAAACAGCATCAATGTCAAACACTAAAAACTTGAGCCACAACCACAATAAAACAGCAGAGTTAGACATGAACCACGCATTTTTACAGTACAAAAAAGCATACCATCGACAACCAATGTTGAGATCTGCACTTTGCTCATGTGAAAGATTGTCCCAAGGGTTTGCTGCACGGGCCATACCCTTGCAATTTTCTCTCTTTAGAGTCAAAAATCTTAGTTCTGCATTTAAAAAAATAAACAACAACAACAACAAAAAAACAACATTTACCATGTGGGGTGCTTTGCTTAGACTGCAGGGTAACTCCTACATTATTAACACAGCGGCTAGCTGCTGTTAGGATGCTCTAAAGAGGAAAACCACCACGAACGAACCATGTTCTAGGTCAGAACCGTGCATGTTTCCACGCAACTCCCTCAATAAAGAAAAAAGAAAAAATGCAAGCAAAGTCATTACTGAAATTCCTTCATCAAAGTTTTAAAAAAGCAATTCTTAACCATTAAGAATAACAATGCTCCATGCAACAGTGACCCCAGTTTAGACAGAAGACCCCATAGACATAGGTCAAACATGTAAGCAAATTTAAGCCAGATTTCACCATTGTCTTAAAGGTAAATTTTATGCAACTAGCCATCTATTATATTTTCCCATCTCCATTTTGACTTCACTAAAGTTCTGTGTTCTTCTATAAAATCCTCTTTTAAAGTATGGTCTTTTCATGGGTCTCACATTCGGTGACTGGTTAGCAGTGTGCTGGCCATCTTTGGTTTTTAAAGGATGTCTTAACCATGAACTATCAAAGGGGCTAAAATCAACTTTCTTTAAAATTCCTGTGTTTTTCTTTTATTCAATCTTTTATCTATACTATATCACTGCACATGAATTAGAACCGCACATCACAAAATTGCACAGGGATTACAAATATTACATCCAGTCTGCATAAAATCGAATTCCACTACTGACCAGATCACAAAATGGCTGCACTCTCTAATCTAAAACTAATTTGCGTATTGTACACAGGTAGGACAACATTTTTAACTTGAAGTCACAATAATGCATGCAAGTTTGCTTTTTTTGTAAAGAAACAAATTTTCTAATTTGTTCATGCTACCTAGATTCAAGAGAGCTTTTTGAACATCTGCAATACCTCACCTCATTAGTTAATGTCCGAGTGCATGCATATGGTGGACACAGGTAAGTAAACATGCATTGTTTCACATTCTAAACTATGGCAGTTCCGGCCATATTGTGCTGCCTGCATTTCCTCCGCAATGCAGTGTGTCTCTAACGTTTTCAATCCCGTATTAATAGGTGACATTTACACATAACACCTATATAGCAGCAAAGCTAATACAGCTTGTGATTAAAAATGTTTAAAAATAGCTAATAAATCAGATTATCTTGAGGTATTATTTCTTGCAAGTCAAAATGGAGAGCAACAAAATCAACCCTAATTTTTAGTTTATGTACACACTGAAAACAGCAACAATAAAAATAAGCATTTGTAGCAGACATATTCCATCTTCACTATTATTTTGCTACCTTTGGTAAAGTACTGGGGCAGATCTTGAAGTTAAAAATCCCATGTTAAGAAATAAGTGCACGCTTCACCCACTATATAGCAGCAGACTGTGTTGCCCCTACGCAAAACATTCTCATATCTAATTTTAACTTTACATATAAAAATAACTTGGAGAAAATACAAAAAAACATTTTATTTTAACATGAAAATATCACAAAAATTAGTAAGCCTGAGATGTAGGGTTTTGGTGAAAACAAGAGGCTTGTAGTGTTTTGGCTGCTGATAACGATGCATGTATCGAGAGCTGGGTGAGCAGCAGGAGAACGCACTTATTTCTTCTGCACGTCAGTGTCTTCAGCACAGTAAGCCACATGCACCCTTTCCTTCCTTCTTACACGGAGGCCAGCTGGCTATACTTAGTTCCAGCGGAAGTGGATCTGACGTGGGCGATCAGCACCTTCCTTCACCAATGGCTTATGGAACTCGCGTCCTGCACGAGAGTGGATATTTGCCCAACAAAACTCACAGTAATACTGCAGGCAGGTGACATTGGCACAGAAAAAGGGGGCAAATTTCCCACCACAGCGCGCACCCTGGCACTCGTCACACATCTGGTCATCTAGCACATATGGCTTCACCTCCACCTAGGAACAGACAAGGAAAAAAAGAAAACCTCTGTGGAGTCTGCTTCAGAAATAAAGACTGCAGTGACTTTAAATGTTTATAGTGCTCTAGAGAAAGAAGAGACAATAGACAGTGTCTTGTGGAAACAGTTTCCCCGAGAACAAGGCAAACACAAGCCAGTTTGCCTCTGTGCTGATTACATGGTGTGTCAGTTTTCATGTTTATAACTGGCTGTGAGCTTGAGTGGTTACACACTCATTCATTTACTTCAACAGGTTTCCTTCAGGGGTCACTAAGTGCTATTTTACTATATTTTCCAAAGAGAAAAGTCACTTTAAAGATTTAAGACACTTGTCTCACTTTTGTAACATCTTTGAAACACCTGTATAGTAGCATTAATATTTTCAAATTGTGAGCAAAATTCATAGGGGATTATCAGATCATTATGAAAGACTCATTTCTTCTCATATTTTTCCTTTATTCTAGGATCATCTGTAAGCTGGTGAAACGCAACAGCCTAGGACTGCAGCAGCCTCTCCACTGTAGGTTATAGCTGCACCTTGCTTGCAATAACTGCTGCAAACAAGCCAGAACTGTGGCTAATGCTATTCAGGGCACGCCCAGCCTTCTTTATAGACTCTTAAGAAATAAAGCCTCATGGGGAAAGACTGACTCAGCAAATGTCTGCTTTGAGTTGGCTCTAGACATCAGTCTCTCTTGACCTTCTTCCACATCTTCAAACCGAGGAGGATAGACCGGTCTTTGGGGATCAGAGGGTTAAATTCCACATGGAAGAGGACAGTTCTGGGATTGCCCTGGAAAGCAGTGTCAGGTGCTCTCAGCTGCAGCAGCCTCACTGTCTTGGAACTTTAGGAACGAACCTCCGAGGCTGTTGTCTCTGGCTGACTGATGGTGTCAGTATTTTAGAATAGTCATGTACAATTCACAGATTTTAGCGTGAAACAGGTACATAAATTAGTGGCTTGCTCTCCTCTTTTAAATGGTAACCAGTGTTCAATTATTCAGTAGGACAGCCTTTCAGCTGTCATTCTCAAAGCTGTTACTTTGATGACCCAATCTATGTTACTAATGGACTAATGTTTCCACTTTTGGGTTAAATGACTTACAGAAATATATACATATGTCTAAATTTTAGTTTTTATATAGCTCTTAACTAGCACTTTCCATGGATCAATTTCTCTAAGCACCTGTGGACACCTGAAGTCCTTAACCCAAAGACTAACTTGCAGTCCTTCCCATGTTGTAAGTTTGAAAAAGGAGCAGAGAGAGGGCTGTTTGGCTGAGATTATGGCAGACATGTGGCTTGGTCCTAAGCACTTTTGTCTTGGTCACAAGCTTGTATAAATTGCCTCCACATCTAAGCAGGTAGTTGGGACTTACTGGCTGATAAAAATTTTTGACATGGTTTTAGAATCACATCTATACTTTCATGTAATGCCTTTAAAGTTCACCAGGAATTTATATTTCAGAGATATAACACTAGGAGACAAAGGGAGCTAAAAGTGTTTGGGCCATATTATTAACTCCTTATGGTGAAAGCATCTACTAAGTAATAAGTAAGGCACAGATGACTTCCTGGTGTGTCACTTACACGTTTATCAATGTCACCGTGCTGAAGCTGAACAAATCGAGCACTGATGGCAGCAATGTAGCTCTGCTGATTGGAGAAAGCGACTCGCCCAGCACCTTTTGGGTATTTGAGTTCTGGATCTGTATCAATTCCTGCGTAACACACACCACCATACAGCCGGTCCATGATCATAGCAAGTTCCACTTCAAAAGGAAAGACATTCACATTAAAGGTGAGAAGACAGTAAATCAACAACTGCAAACCAAGAGAAGGCTAACGCAAAGCAGCTGCTAGGAGAGAGCCTGGAAACCAGAGCTTTGCACATGCCAACAGGTGCTCTATCACTGAGATATATTCTTAACCTTAACAATCAAACCAAAGAACCATCCTCCAAAGCACTTGCTCACTGCAAAGCTAGACTCATTACCACCGTCGTATGCACTGTCTTATACTCTGGTGCAGAAGCAGTGGCGTGCTCTTTGTCTGCATATCTGTGTTACTCACTTTCTTTCTAGAAGGGCTCGGCTTTGCCTCCTCTCCCCTCTGCAGTGCAGCTTTTCCCTCACACTCATTTCTACCTGCATGGTCTCTTTTTCCTTAAGAACAACCCTCTTCTACAAGAAAATCCTGTCCTCTCTGACAGGCCACACAGGTTGGAGGGACACACAGCATGGTGATGGAGGCCAGACTAGCTCAATCATTCTGGTGACCAGATCTGTAGCCAGAGTGTGCTCATGTCTGTACAATCTTAATGATCAGAGTAGCACCCTAAGACTCCACTTTAATTGTTCTCGTTAGGATCAACTTTCCCTCTGGATAAGTCCAGTGCTCAATCTTCCGGCTGGCAGTCCTGAGTATAGCTAACCTATTCCCTTGTCTGGAAATACTTCTCCATTCTGCTGATAACTCACACTTCACTGATAACTTCTTAGTCTCACTTTTCTTTTTTTTTTTTTTTTTTACATATAAAACTATTTTTTTTATTACATCTTTTCCTCAATTACAACACTTTTCAATATCAGACACCTTAGGGCTCCATCTTTGTTCCTTTGTCTACACTCCAGTTTTGGGGTCTCCATTCTATATGCACTTAAATACTACCTGTGTTTGTACCTTTAAACTCCCGAATTTGTACAAATTGTGGAATTTGAGTTCCACACTCATAAAAGCAACTGTCTCCCAGACAACTTCTTGTAATCTCACAACACACAGCACAATAAAAAGGACCAGCATAAACACAATCTTCCTCTATTTCATGAAACATGTTCCAATGAGGTTTTGTTGACTCAATTGTCAAAGAGACAGAAAGGATCAAGTCCCTGAGTCAAGATCTCTGACTTATCATTTTTATCTCCACTATACAGATAATCCCACGGAGCTGCTTTTTAGAACACAGTGAGAATCCAATCTGCTCACTTCCATCAGTCATTTCTGCTTAAAAGCTAGTATTATCATGTTTCCTTTGGTTTACAGAAACAAGCTTATCTGCTTGTCTTTGATCCCTCCTCTCCCATTTATTTCCAAACCACTAGAAATAATTATTTTTTTAAAACATTATACTAGACACCACATGGTTTAACTGAAATTTCTACTTCAGACTTCTGAATGGGGCCATGAACTTCTATTGAGAACCCAGACACCATCTCCTTTACCATGCCCTCCTTTGCCGTTTCTCACAGCTATGTACAAGGTAAGCAGCCACCTCGCATCGCAGCTTCTGACTAAAGCTGGGATTCAGCCTTCTATTTTCTGCCTAAGTCCTCAAGTATCTGTTCACCTGGTTCTTCACTGCCTTGCAAGGGGCCCTTACCCATATTTACTAAAAGCCTATTTTCCCTCATAACTGATCAGGTCATGTGAGCTTTCAAAGATCTCTATCATCATGGCTCTCTTTTGCTTAAAAACTCCTCTTGTTCTGGGGATAAATATCAATTAGTCCATTAGATTTGCGTGATCTAACTTTTATTGGTATTTCTAATACATCTTTGTATCTCCCCTATCATTCTGTGCATTCCCAGGTCAGCCACTTTGCTTTATACAGTCCCTCTATGAATATACTCTGCTCTGCACTAAAGACTTCCAGACACGCTGTTTGAAGGGTTTGGAACATTTGCTTGCAACACACTCCTCACAGTGGTCCTACTGTCCAAACTCTATACAATCTTTTTGATAAGCTCATATCTTTTAGATATCACATCATACCATATTCTAAACATGAACATATATAAGCATATGTATATATTTATACATATTTATACATATATATGTATACACACAAACACACACACATACACACACATATATATGTATATATACCCACACACATACATGTATACTTCTATTCCCAATTGTCATTCTTTGCAGCAGCTATCAAATCCTTTAAGCATTTACATGTGTGAATAGATAATTCGTATTTCACTGACTTGAAGAGTCTGCTTTCAGAGGTAGACATCACTAGTCTTTCAGATGGTGTGATACTATATAGAATGCATATACAGTAAATTTACACATCTATAATTATATCCTGCTGCATATCCTTTAAATTTTTGGTTCCTGGTTACTGAGAAACAGACCTTTATAATTCATTCATCTAAAATACTAATTTAGTTAATAACTCAAATGCAGAAAAAGACATACTTCCATAGATTCCAAAGTCAAGAAAATGAGAATCCAAATATTTTTGATTTAGAGATTCTACTTACCAGCCCTTAGTGGCCTAGGAACACCTCCAACAAAAATTGTTTTTCGGGGATCCAAAGGCTGAGAACCATCCATGACGAAATCACTATCACTTAAATTCCAAGGACGGATTTGAACCTATGGAGAAAATTACATTTGGTCTTACTCCTTTTACTGTTTAATTTTTTAAAACGCGGTCTTATATTTTTAAACAGTAATTTTAAAATACCATTTTGAAAACCTGCCTTTATAGGGCATGGTTCATGTGGTGTTTACTTACAGGTTTGTCTTTGATAGTAGGGCTGGAAACACACAAGTAGAGCTTTCCATCTTCTTCAATGCAAGCGTCAATGAGTGCCTGGACTGAGCTCTCTTCTTGAAAGAGGAGGAATGCATAGCCTGGAATAACCGTGAAAAATTTAAGTACTGTTAAAAATAAATAAAGCCCATGAAATAGGGTTGAATCATTCTGTCTTCCACAGGAGAACACAATATCCTATGGAACATACACAGACGTGGGATGTGAGTGAAGAAGAGAAAGAGAAAGAGGGAGAAAGACTGATGGCAGCCCTGACAAGGTCCTATGGCACTCAGTGTACAGTACCACAGTCCAGTCCAGTGAAACAATCCCTCTGGTTCCATGATACAGTGGTGACTATGAGGTCAAGATATACTCAGAACTTGTAGCTCTGATGCGGTACAAAAGAACAGCATTTGATAAAAGTATTTCATTTCATTAAAAAACTTCAAGTTATTAAACGTATCTGTACCAGAGAGACTTCCATAGATAAGAGTATGCAAGATTAAAACTACACTCAAGACATATATAATTAGAGGGAAAACTATAAATATTCTTAAAAACAAAGACTAGTTTTCTTTAGAAAGTTAATTTTGATATAAACTAAGCTTCAAAGGAAATTTTCTATAAATATTCTATATATAATAACAAGCCTCTAGACCAATATACTTAAATAACAGTTTAAAGTAAAAATTTTAAAATTTTGTGATGTTTAATAGTTTAGTATTATTTAGTTTTAAAATACTCTAAATTTTATATTTTAAGTTTTTAATATTTTGCTATTAGGAAAGATATAGCCATCATCATAATTAAATGGAATATCAAGTAGTTGTAATTTTCATTTCTCTGAATGCTAAACTGTCAAATGCTTTTAAAATGATTTATTGGCCAGTTGTACTTTTATTTGTAGAAATAAATCTACTTCTTCAGTTCCTAAGTCCATTTTTGGTTGGGTCACGTGGTTTCTTTCTTGCTTGTCTGTTACTTTGAGTTCTCTCTATAGTCTAGATATTAATCCATGTCACATGTATAGTTGTGAAGATTTTTCTCCCATCCAGTAGGCTGTGTCTTTGACTCTTTCCTTCACTGTATAGCCTTTTCATTTCATTAGGGTGGGGTCTATTTCCAGGCACCTAGAGTCCGCCTGAGGCATTCATATATTCCTTCCACGTGCCCCTGCCTTCCAGTGTTTTACTACTTCTTCTTTTGGGGGTTTACGTTTTTATAAAGCCAGAAGTTTAAAACCATTATTTGACAGCAAGTTAAAAATACCAACCAGTTACTTCCCCAGTGCTGTGTCATACTATCACCTGAATACTTGCGTATGCCTGGTAATATTTAGAATACTTAAATAGTTTTATTTGTATAAAACATAAATGAATCATTTCATGTGCATCTTGAGTCCTAGCATTGAAAATACTTTTTAGTAGTTTGAATCCACATTACTTATAAAATGATGCTTTAGGCAGAGAAATATTCAAACATATATTCATTTGAATTAGAATTGGGAACAAAGCACCCATGGAATTAGTTACAGAGACAAAGTATGGAGCTGAAATGAAAGGATGCACCATCTAGAGACTGCCATATCCGGGGATCCATCCCATAATCAGCCTCCAAATGCTGACACCATTGCATACACCAGCAAGATTTTGCTGAAAGGACCCAGATATAGCTGTCTCTTGTGAGACTATGCCGGGGCCTAGCAAACACAGAAGTGGATGCTCACAGTCAGCTATTGGACAGATCACGAGGCCCCCAGTGGAGGAGCTAGAGAAAGTACCCAAGGAGCTGAAGGGGTCTGCAACCCTATAGGTGGAACAACAATATGAACTAACCAGTACCCCCCCCAAGTTCATGTCTCTAGCTGCATATGTATCAGAAGATGGCCTAGTCGGACATCAGTGGAAAGAGAGGCCCATTGGTCTTGCAAACTTTATATGCCCCAGTACAGGGGAAAGCCAGGGTCAAGAAGTGGGAGTGGGTGGGTGGGGGAGCGGGAGGGGGAGGGTATGGGGGACTTTTGGCATAGCATTGGAAATGTAAATGAAGAAAATACCTAATTAAAATAAAATAAAATTATGGGAAACTGTCAATCTTCTGACTCTTGAATGGCTGCAAGTAAAACTGGAATAGTTTTTAGACTTACTCTGCCTCGCTCAACTCAGGCTAATCATCTCTACAAAGTGTTAACTTTTTAAAACGTTCATTTTACTTATCATTTGGGTCTATGTGGATTCAGAGAACACCTTTCAGGAGTCCGTCTCGCCTTCTATCGTTACGTGGGATCTAGGGTAGATAGAACTCAGGCTTGTGTGGCCAGAGCCTTTCCTGGATAAGCCATCCTCCAGGTCCATACGTCACTACTAGCATTTATATAAGGTACTTAGTCATTTCTAAAAGTGAGCCCCAAGTAGTTGAGATTATTTCTTTTGCTCTCATTCAACCTAGCAAATATTATTAATACACCTCTTACCTTTTGGTGGAAAATAGGATTTACTTTCTGCTTTGTGGGGCCAATCCACTACCAAAGGTCCAAATCTTCGGAAGCTGGCAGTGATCTCATCTTAGGAGAGTACAGAATGTGCATCACAAATTAGTCCCAATCATTCATTCCAAGAAACTCCATGTTTCTAAGTACTTGGAAAATTTAATTGTCTAAAGTGTCAAATAGCTTTAGATTAAGTATAATACCAACAGAAAATATATCTAATGCTCTTATTAAAGAATTATATAAAATTTAGCCATTTTTAAGCAGCACAATAGCTAATGTATTCAATGTGAATCCTAATATTTCATAGTTCACCGGAATATTAATGGATTCTTAGTATACGCAATCATAAGTAGCATTAGACTGAAACGTCATTATTATCAAGTTAACTAAAACAGCTATTGGTGTTCACAAGTAAAACCATGTTTTTGTTGGGATAAGGTGTACTAAAAACAAGACTAGCTGTACTTTGAGTTACTAAAACAAGACTAGCTGTTATGTCAGTAAAACACACAAGGTTAGCACAAGCCAGATAGTTTCAATGACATTCAATACCATATGGTCAATTTCAATGATCTTCTCTAATATATGTTAGAATATGCAGAATACATTTGCAGATGTATAAACTATACTGAAAATTATCTCCAAATTTAGAAATATCTTCTATGTAGGCTATTAATGAATCAGTAGATTTTTCCATAACATTACAAAAATAGTTTAAATAACTTTTAACTTTTACCTTAAGTTACTTTTCTTTATTGTATATTTTTACACATTTGCTATCATTTGCATAATACTAATTTCCTATTTTAGGTTGTTTCTACTTTATTAGATTTTATACTGTGTTTCTGTATCTTTAAGTAAACTGATAGGACTAGAACATGTTTGTCCTTTATAAAAATGTTCACAGTAACATTCATTACATATATATGGTAAAAACTTACTAGACCTTAAAAGTACTTGTTCAATTACCTTCATATTTCAACAGCTCAAAACTACATTTTACTCTGGTGGTTTTTGGGTTTTTTTGTCTGTTTTTAAAGCAGGATAAACTTACCTTCATCAATATCCGGAGGAAGCCCACCAACAAAAACTTTTCGAGAGAAGCGTTCAATTCGTTCTCCATTTTGATGAGCTGAATAACATGTTGGTGAATTTAAAACACCAACTTGATCACTGTGACCATCATCCAACAAGCTATCATCTATTGGAAATAGGGAAGAGCGACCTAAAATATAAGAACAAATATAAACTGAATCTCATATTAAAAAAAATGATAAAACATACTGATAAAGTCAAACATACTGATGTCAAACAAAGGGTTAGGCACTAAGATGAGACTGGCATAAAAATGAATGGAGATACAGACAGTGCAGAGAGAAGTGATCTCAGCATGACTCAGAAGTAAAGCCACTGAGCTGTGTGTGGAAGTGGTTCTGGAGCAGATACTTGCCTAGCACAGATGAGGCCCCAGCAACAAAAGGGAGTCACATGATAATAACTACAGCACGTAAGAAACAACAGATCTACTAGTTCATTTCAGATTTGTATGGACTGCAGCAAGAAGTTAATGTATAAGAAACACTTAGGTCTGAATGTACAACAGAATTCTTTAGAAATTGGTGGTAAAAAGGAAACTGCATTATGTCAAATAGGTAAGAGGACATTTCAAAAGAAACCAAGAAAGCAAGATGTTACATTAAGCTGCAAACTGTACTTGTCTATAGTCTTGAAGTTATCACCCATGACAATCATGACTGTGTAGAGGGGACTCATGCACATGTGGAAAGCATAGAACAGTGTCTTAGGATTCTAGTTCCTATCTGAGCCCACTTCACAGGGCATGTCTAGTTCAATCTTGTGAAATAATGCTGATGTTAGATGTCCTGTATGCTCACACAAAATAACAGGACCTGATAAAATATAGTGCCTTCATCCTCAAGAAATACACACACACACACACACACACACACACACACACACACACACACACACACGAGGTAAGATCTATACATGTAACGATGACACACATCTATAGGAAAGCCTCAAAATGCTGGAAAGGAAGTAGAGCAGAGGAGAGGAGTAGTGCACTGAATACCGAGGGAAGTTCTTGACGCTTCAAGGGTACTAGGTAGCACCTGGCTGAGACATTCAAAGCCAGAATAAAAGAAAGCTCTTTGAAGAAAAGAGAATGTACCCTTAAAAGAATATGTTTAACTCAGTAGGCGGGGGAAAGACAACACAACAAAACAAATGAGCAAACAACCAGCACTCCCAATCAACTGCCTGCGATCAGGAGCCCCCCCCCAAAACACACACACACACACACATACACACACACACACACATACACACACACAAACACACACACATACACACACACACACACACACACGTAACTCTCTATGACGGAAGACAAATAAACTGCTGAGATTTAGGGAGGATCCAAACTACAAAGAAGGTGGGAAGCCAAGGATGGGAAATGAATGAGAAACAACAGTGGAAAGGAAAGAGACAAAGTCACACTTTGGCTGAATATAAAAGAGTAAATGTCAAATACAGGCGCAAGGAAGACTTGTGTTAAGCCACACAAAAAGCTTCTAGTGCTGAGAACAAATGCACAGTAGAAAGTGGGATCAGATTACAGAAAGGAGAGTGATCTTTTCAAGAAAACAGATTTCCAAGGGGGAAAAAAAGTGCACTATAACTGATGACAATTCCAGAGAGCTGTGAGAAAGCATGGAGGCATGGAAGTTTTACCATGGAAAGAAGAAGGGAGAGGAAGCAAGCAGAGCAGCACTAGGACAGCAGCATCAACGAAACAGCAGGAGGGAAGAAGGAAAAAGAACCATCAAGCAAATGAGTGATAATTTCAAGAAATGAAAAGAAGTGTTTGAGGTTATCTGCATATTTGATGGCAGGGTGCCACATGCAGGGATATGTGTATTGTACATGTTTAGTCCAATGCAGATATCAAAGGAAGCCTAGTCTTCAGAAATGTATTGCAGAAGGAGCAAAGTTAACGACTGTTCTTTGAAGATTAAATGAAGGATATATTTTTAGGACAAAGAGACAAGTATACATTCTATATAACATGCGCCATAATCTAGAAATACTTAAATAAAATACCATTAACATGTTACCATTTTGAAATGTGTGACCCATGGTGATGTGATATAAATAAAGAAAATTAGGAACATGGCATCCTGTGGAGAACTGGCTGGGGAAGGAGGGATGAGCTACATACCTGTGACCATGAGCAAGCCAGTCTAAAATGGAGTCCCCAGGGAAAATGCCACGCCATGCTAAAGATTCCACAAAGCTGACTGAATGAGTGTAGAAAGTGGGAGTAGCCTCTGTGAACCCCTCAGCTAATACTATTCATCAGACAACATCTGAGGCCTACAGCAGACATCTCTCATGTTGCTGTAACACGCCTACTGACACAGCAACAGCACCAGTCTACTATGGAAAACTAGTTTTTTCTGGTCAAGAAGATAGAATCTCTGGCTTGTGCAGAAACCTAACTCTCCAAGTGATCTAAAACATAGCCAAGTTAATCTAGTTGTGCCAGTCAATCACCTGACCAAAGTCCACCCTCAGAAGGTAGGTTTACTAGAATCCAAGATAAAGAGATTGGTGGAATAACCACCCTTTAATGAGATAATGCACCTTTCCTTCCCAGAACCCTTGCCCTCTAGCACAGCCCTTAAGGGATGTCATCAAGTTTGGCTGGGTCTGTGCACCAGCCTCAGAGAGGTGTAACTGCTTTGTTTTCCTTCCTTCTCCAGTGCTCACCAGACCCTACGGATGCCTTGTCTGGTGCCTCAGGTTTCCTTACTCTCTCTAAAACTTCTCCCCACTAAGTGCTTATTCACGGTGTACTTGTCGCTATGCTGTGTTAACTAAAGGTTTCCTCCTCTCCTCTGCTGCTCTTCCTCTGGGCAGCCGCTGAAATTAGGGATTGGCCTCTTGGAGGGTTCTCTTTTAAACCCTAATGAAATTGTCCTTTGAATAAACTTGGGTTTTGCTTGACTTTCAATTTTTTCTTGCCTTTTAATTCTTTAATCTGCAAAGAAAACAAACCTCCTCCTGCATGGTCTCCCTACCTGATTATTACCACCAGCTTACTTGACTTTCTTTAGTTCTGTGACTACAAAAGCCAAATAAAGTCTTCCTTCCACACTGGAACTATCAGTGGACGCGATTTCAAGTAGTGTTCCTGGGCTGTGGCCATTCATATTTGATTTCCAAATAAACTATCTCTTCTTCCTTTTTAGGTGAGAATTGTGTTCCTTGCTGATACTATATAGACATACATGTACTTACATGTATACATTTACATATATACATACACATATATACATATATATGTGTTAGATATAAGTGTGTAAAATTTATAGGATACAACAACAGAAGAAAGATCCTACAGGAAATAGGCATTACTTAACAGATAATATCAATTGAAATTAAATTTCAATTGTTCTGAAAGACACCCATTCTGAGTAACTATTAATTTAAATTTCTAAATTTCCTTTGTTTTCAGAAATAAGGGTCAATAAGAAATAAATGTTTATATTTTCTTTGAGATTAATAGAAAAAATCCTTCAACTTTAAATTATAGGTCAAATATCTTGTCTCTAAAACACTTGGGCCAGGAAGAGTTCTTGTTTTGCTATTTCTTAGAATTTAGATTTTCAGATTAGAGGTATTCAACCCATCCTTCCTTCCTTCCACTCTTCATCCTTCCTTCCCTTCCTTCCTTTTTTCTTTTGATAAAAGCAACACCATCAATATCTATTAAAATTTATATTAATTGTGCATTAATTAGTTGCCCAACTTATCTTATTTAATTGAATAAATCTGCATTTTAAAGAAAGAAAGATGAGTAGGGAAAACAACTGCTTAGATTTAGGGAAATTAAAATGACTAATCCAAATGCTGGATTGAATTTAGACATACTAATAGTGCTAATATTTTGACCACAATTTCATTTTCTAGTATTTTTATGCAAGCTTAACAGACAATAAATACAATTAACAAGTCTAAATGACATCACAAATATTTAGAATCTAAAGAGGAATAAGAGGTAACCAAAAGCAACTTAAGATTTTTATGAACTACAACATGATACATATACTTACACAACAAACACACTACAACAACACTAACAGTCAATCAGTAACTGTGTACTGTGCTTACTGTAACCATCCACACATTGTGTGATCCCTTAACCAAAGTTCAGTTGAACAGGATGAAGCACAATGGCTAAGAACATTTCCCATACCACTCACACACATCACAATCTTCATTCTAGAAAACAGTGATTGCTGTATTTCAAAAAGTCAAAAAGAAAAAAACAAAACAAACAAACAAAAAACCAAACTCAATGAAGCTTAATACTCATTTGAAAGAGGAAGTAACAGAATGTATAGATCATTAATTTAAAAACTAAGTATATGTAAAGATACTCCAAGTTTATCATTTTAGTCATTAGGAAAATCTAGCTGGAGGCACAATGATATTGATATTATGGTTCCTTTTGGCAATCATCAATAAAAATAAACAATTGATAGAATCTATAATCAGTAATTTGGATACTTTTAGCAGGAAACTCTTAAGTCTCCTTGCAACAATTCTAATTCAGGTTACACATTTCAAACTGCTATTAAAAAAAGATTAGAAAAATACGTGGATTTTGTTGTTGTTTTTATATATAAAATACAATAGCATCACTGAATTCTGAGCTCGGCTGTCTCCCCTGCCCCATCTTATGCACCTCTGTGGATGGGGGGGGGGGGCAGCACTTATGTCAGAGAAGCTGAAGCTGATGCTTTGCTAACATACTCAGATACTGTTGCACTTGAGATTTTTAAGATTTTGAACTTATTCTGGAATTTCAGAACAAACATTTCTCAACATGATAATGTGGGGGTACAGGGAGAAAATATTTGCATAAGTTAATCATTTTATAGGTTGATTCTAAGCAGGATTCTTCAGTTTTATGAATTATTTCATAATTTTATTTATAGAATAGTATTATAACATTTTAAAACTATGAAAACACATATGTTTAAATTTAAAGGGGATCTGAATAGTCATCCTATTTCCTAGGATGAAAGAAGCTGTAAATAGCCACCAGTGTGAGTGACGCAAGGATTTCTTTTCTAATTATCAAGACAGTAAAGGTAGGTTCAGGACTGGTTTCTCTTGAGTACCACCAGTTTAAACAAGCAGTCACTTATCTGGTACTTTCCTCCTCAGAACGGAAAGAGCTACTACTTAATGTACAATTCTTTGAAGATATTTTGCCCCAATAATAATTTTTCCCTTTTCTTACAAGCCAAGGAAATCAATTCTAGGCTAGTAGTTTGCATCTTCGAAAAGTTAATTACCAGGTATATTTCCCTTAAAATTAAATTTATTGAAATTTTATTTTTTAAAAAAACTCATATGGCAGGGTATAGTTTGTTAACAACCTCTTTGGGGCTGTAAATTAAGTTTTACAAAGAGTACATTCTGTGCTATAACTACTCTAACTCTACTGTGATGTAGCTCCAAGGTGACCAAAGTGGGAAACAAACAAACAAACCAAACAAACAGTAGATAATGCCAGTGCAGCTACCAAAGCTAACACTGTTCAGACACATGAGGCTGTGCCCAGAGGCCATGGCCAGCTATCCTTATGTGCAGCAACTCCACTGAGAGTTTTGTCATGCTGCAGAGATTTTGCCCTTTCTCTGATGACTATAGTAATTATCAAAGATGTGGAAGGCAGAGCTTCAATACACTCCACAAGATTATTAGAGAGAAAATCCTAGAAATAAATAATATATTCTATATTAAACTGTTCATAACTCTTTGTATATAGTGGCATGTTAATCTAAACAGCTACTGTGCATATACCAAACCTCATCAACTGAGCTTCCAAAACTTGCTCCCTCTAAAATTATTTCTCTTATCTTTTCATCCAAATGCAATATACCAACTTTTAGGCTAACTGCTTCCCCCATGCTTTCTTAGTACATTAATTAAAGTAAGTTCTTTATTTCTATTATTTAAATATTCCTAAATGCATTTTACTTTGTTCTAGAGATAGCTGTTTATTCCTCTATCAAAAGGACAGATTGTGACATAGAAATAGAAAAATTCTGAGTGACAGGGCTTAAATAATCTTACAGACCTCCTAGCACAATTCTAACCCTATTCCAACCCAGAGCAGTATGCCTAGTCTCAGAACAGGATGGAGGAAACACTAAAGAAAACAGCAACCGCAAGGGAAAGGCAGTGTTCCTGACATAAGGAGCTTCAGTGTGCCCACCTCTCCTAATACGACAGAACTTCCCACGGCCCCAGGGTTCCTGACATTCAGAGAAAGGGATCTCCGGCTTTGCTCACTAGTTTTGGTATAATTATTCTTTGATGATCCCTAAAGTATATTTCTTCAATCAATAAAGTATATTTCATTAAATCAATACTTAGAGCCAGCTTGAGTTAAAGTTTTTGTTGACATTATTAAGGAACTGAAAATATATCAAAGACATTTATTTTGGCATACTTTGACTTCAGTACAGCCAAGTGGGAAGTCTTTAAAACAGAAAGTGCTGCTCCTTGCTGCACTGAAAGGTCAGGCAAAGGTGGGAAGGAAGAAAACCCTTCTAAAGTCCACTGGCACCAGAAAGCTGGACTGCCTTCTGACATCTGAGGCTGCCCCACCCCACAGCATCGGCGCTGACAGGACGTGGGTTTGGCCAGTTGCACCAACTCATTTGGACACATCCCTCAGGAACTGAAGCTGTGTTTACTCTAAGCCCCCCCCCCCCCCAAATGATCAAAATGGACACACAACATTTCACTAGCCTATCAAATCTACAGCACAAGTCACAATAGGAATGGCTAGAAGGGTTGGAGACAGCTATTATATCAGCGGGAGGGGAAAATGAAGAGAAAGCAGAAAGATAGCCAGGCTACCATCTCTATTCCTTTCTGAACTGTTCTTCTGGTGTGCAGGTTTTTCTTATAAAATATTTCCTTTACTTACCAAGCCAAGGTACTCCAAATTCAAGTAAAATCTCACAGCAGCTAGTCTCAATGGTAAACCTTTCATCTGACCATCCAAACTGCAAGGGCAGCAGTGGATTTATGTACTCTCTAGAGGACTACAACTCTATTACAGCCACCGTGTACAAACCTGAGGAAAAAAAGAGGCCACAGCTCCCAGCTGTTGTGGAGAGGCTGCCAGTTCAGGACAAGAAACCATGGAGCCTTCCACCTTGTGCTGAGGCAGCTCTAAAGTGGAGTGCCTCTCTTTACAGCCCCCAAGGGGAGACACAGCTAGGAAGGTATCTGAGCAGCAAGGAATTAAATGTCTATTTTCCTTCTCTGTATCTTCGTCTACAGCTATTGACCTGAGCTATAATAAGAAAACCACTGAGTCTGATACCTTGCTCTTAAAAATTTAGCACATTATATTTATATCAGAATATGCCTAACTGACTTAATACAAGTTACTAGAGATAAACCATAAAAGGTATCCAACATGAAAAGAATTCTGAACTACTCTATCACTTTAAAATCACCCCTCCCCCCCCTCCCCCCAAATCACACTTTACTGTCAAGAGATCTAGAACATAGATCTGATATAACAGGTCTGAATGTGTAACCATCCCACTCTATTCCCGCTTACTAATAGCAGCCTTTAGAAAATTACCTGGCCTCACTCTCTTCCAGTTTTTTAGAAACCTAAAGAACCCAAAGATTCAGTCAAATATTTAGAGATTCAAGACTCCAGCAATGAAATTAAATTGAAATATGAAACAGGAGCCACAGCTTAAGAACACAAAATACTAGCGTTGGTTGTCAGTGGTGGTAACTGGTTTTGTCTATGTGTTCGGAGAATCACTTATCAACAGAGAGGACACTTCTACCTATCTGTCAAATACAACCAAGAGCACAGTTATTACTGTGTGTCTTCCGATGGCTTCAGGGAAATTCTAGAGGGGAGAGCAAACATTTGTTATTCGGTGTGTGAAGCTATACTATCAGGTACGGCTCACTGCTCAACTCGTGTGGTTTTGCTTCCCTTCATGCTGCCTTTCCTTCAACTTCTGCACATGGTAAAGGAAGAGGGGAGGTTTCAGTCACAGACGGTGTTCCTGCTTCTCCAGGGAGTTCAGTAGTAGCCCCATACCACAAAGCCTTGTTCCTTGGTCCCAATAAGAATGCTCACGGAAATCCTGTTGTAAGGGAGAAGGTAGGAAGGGGTATGCAGGGGTAGAGAAAATGGCTGAACAGGATCTCAGCTTCACAGAACCAATGACAGAACATGGGTTCTGTCACCGATGACAGTAATCTACTTACACAGGTGTCATTTCCGACTGAGTCAAACACCAAGGTCATTGATCAGAGAATAGGTTACAGAGTAGAAAATCACAACACATGACACTCTGGTTAATACTAACACCTTATTTCTTGAGGAGATAATAAAACAGCCTTATTTTAGAAGATACAGACATAATTTTTAATAAGAGTTAAAAATTTGGACAGTTTCAGGACAGATTTTATTTAATAACCATTAGTATGAAAATACACCCTTAGAGGTTAAGAGTTAAAATTTTAAAGTTGGTAAGTGCTCACATCCACATGTGATTCTTCTCTGAGCTTTCAGACATTGTATAAAAAAATTCTGAGATCAGTAATTAGGACATTGATCAACATAGCCCAACTAGAAACAGATGAACTATAGCAAACAGAAAGGAATTACCTCGTCTTCGCCCATAACTCCTTGCTGCATGTAAACAAAGGACAAATTGTAAAATGTTAGAACTAAAAACAAGCCCACACATCCAAATATCCGTGACACGAAAAGCTATGTGGGCATTTAGAAAATGCTACTTTAAGACCAATGATAACGTCAGCACTTAAACTTTGCATACTTTACCATTTACAAAGCCCTTATACATACACATATATACAGATATACATGTGATATGTGTCAGATATATTCTTTACAATTATTCTATACATATGCCATCTGAGTCACCTAAAGCTGTAAAATCAGACAGGAACATCAATTTATTTAAAACTCACAAATACTTGTTTCACCTAATCATGATAGAGACATTTAACAATTTACAGTTAAACAGTTCCCAAAATACTTTTCTCAGTGAATGAAACTGACTTGAATTAAATTCATATTTTTTCTTTTGATAAGATTGTATGGTATATATTGTTCACCAGCTATGTACAACCAGTATGTTGCAGCCAACGCTGACAAGGCTATACTAGAAAACGTAGATGGTGAAGAAAGTTGACTGTTAGTGAGTTATAAAACTAAATCTGTAATCAAAGCTGAGTTCAAAGCCGATTAGGGAAACAGTCAGAGACTGCAGCAAATGACATAAATGACACTTTCTAGCCTTCTGCCATGTAAGAGCTACTGACTATGTGTCTGCCTCTAGATAAAAGGCATTCTAGTGTAAATTAAAATGACTACTCTCATAGAATGATAAATGCTAGCAATATAAGGTAGAAAGGAGCTGGCAGTTTATACCATTCCCAAAGATAATGTATGAATGTGACTTCTTCACAGAAAGTTAGCAGTGTTGAGAAAATCTTCCCCCCAATCAGTGGACTAAGTAAATGTCTTTCCCTGATAATTTATATGACACAAGCAATACACAAAACAAACTGAATGCTAGAAGACTGGGGTCTTAATTCATGCTAACAGATTGGGAAAGCAAGAAAAAAATCAATGTTGAATTAAATCTCAGTTCAAATTTGTATTAGAAATGTCCTCTCTCTAAAGTACAAAACTTAAAGGTCAAAGATGTATGTTCTGTGTTATGTAAGGCTTAAAAAATATATCTTGAACTGTACAGTAAGGCTTTGCTCTAAAGAAATGCTACTCCATGCTAATATGGCTCTAACTCTATGATAATGAGTAGGGATGGAAAACATGTTATCTCTCAGTCATTTCACCTTCTCAGAAATAAGTTGGTAAGCATAAGGCTTCCACCAGTCTTTCAAGCAGACCACCAGCATCACCCCTGTCATTATGGCACACAGTCAATGTGTTCTTGAGCGCCAACAGACTCAAAGTCTACTTATCTACACCTTACTTGACACATGCGTTAGCTTAGGGTGAGGGTAAAAGTAAACCAAACTTTTAAAATTTTGTTTAACTCTTCTAAGACTTAAAGAGGCTTTAAAAATAGTCTCACCTCAAGGGTAAACTAAATGTACAAAATCATATTGACAAAGGTAACCTAAACAGAGCTATTAAGTGAAAGAATGAAATTCCCTTAATAGCTACAATAAATCTTCCAGTGGTTAACAGGTTCCAAAACATTGCATAGCAACACCTCAAGAGTTAGGTCTTTTGCTTTTCCTAGGGGTATCCCAATAATATTATTCAAATTACATTTACTATGGAGAATTTTAACCATAGTTCAAGAGATCAAAGATTCTGAAAACTATTTTTTTAACAACTTTGAAATCAAAACATCAGTGATGATGAGGTTAGAATGTGGCTAACAATTCCTGACCTAATAAGACACCACCAGTCCTGTTGATGTTCTTAACAGTTATACTTTTAGATGGAACTACAGAGTAATAAAATAGTGAAAACATGTATAAATATTAACAGCATCTTATGATTAATGTCATTCCTAGCTTTAAGCATAATTATTTAGAAAATTTTCTTAACTATCTCATACCAGAGGAGTTTCAGAAACCTGTAAAGAGTCATCTACTTATTTTTTGGACAGCTTTCAGATTCGATGTCTCTATATTACCAAAACTAGAAATGTGGCCAGTATGATAGTCAGTGGGTAAAAGTACTTGCCATGCAAGCCAGAAGACTTGAGTTCAATCCCAGGAACCCAACCTGGAAGGAGAGAACAGACTCCTGACAGCCATCCTCTGACTTCCCCAGGAGGCAAATGGTACACACACAGCCACACCCGACACATGAATACATGCTTGGGAGGAGGGTTTAGTAAGTAAAACAGAATGGTCTACAAGTGAAGCTAAATTATGGGAAACATTTATCTTACCCTATCATGGCAATCACCATGTTGGTACCACTGTACCACAAACGCTGAGCCTAACACACATTTCACATGTGAGGTTTCCATGTGAGTTCTGGGGTCTGTTTCAGTGTTGAGACTGCAGCAGAGTAGTAAGGAGCCTCCACCAAAAAAGAACTTCATGAACACTGTGTGTTTAAAAAGCTTTCTTTTTTTTCCTGGTCTTTTTTTTTTTTTTTTAATTTTCTTTAAACAGTTTGAACTTCCAAAAACAATATGATTTCAAGTGATTTATTCTTCAAAATATATTTTACAAAACATTTATAAAGAAGTAACTAACTCTTCATAGATTGCTGGTACTCTTTATATAAAAAGGAGGCTCTGAGGTAGTTTGAAGACTTTTATACAAAGGACGCTAACATTTGGGGCAGGGGTACAGATGATGGTCTTCAGGTTCTAACCAGATAACAAGAAGGAAACAAAACAGCTGTTTAGGGGCTTTGTGGTCTAACTACTGGTTCTCAGCTCAGTGTAGCTAAATTACTTCAGCATAGGAAGAAAAATACAAAATAAGCTAGAAATAGAGGTTAAAATTCTATGGATGAGAAGCTAAAGCCAGTATTATTTCTCTAACATTAACAGGGCAAAACTGAAAAGAAAAATACCCATGATCCAAATGACATCTCTCTTCAAAATCCCACATCATCATCAACTGCATTCACACTCCCTGGTGTGAGCAGCCTCAATTTAAGGCTACCCGTGTTTCCTCACTTCATACATTGATATAGGAGATTAGAGCATCCACCTTTACAAGTACTGCATCAATAATGGGCTTGTTCTCTTGACACAGGGTCTCATCAAGCTAAGCTGGGCTCCACCTCAAGAGTTAGGTCTATGCTGTTGAGGATTATCATACACTCCTGATTCTCCTGCTTCTACCTCCCAAGTGCTAGGATGGCATGTATGCAGCACTATGCATTGGGTAAATTTCCTTAATTAAAAGATACCTATGATTCATTTCACCTCCAAAATAAGACAAGCGCTTCACCACATAAATGGTGTATTATGGATTATAAATGCAAATTTAAACTTCAATCTAGCTTGCTACCACCAGGTCCCTCATCTCATACTTTGTTCTGTCTGTTCCCCCTTTTGTGTCAATGTACTAATAAAAATATCTAATTTTCTTTTGGGAAAGAGGGGCGAAATGCAATTCAATCCAAATAGAGACAAATACTTGACATATATAACATTTTCCCTTATTCCTGCAGAAAATACAGAAAATACTTTTTCCCTGATATTACATATGTTAGGATTATACGCTCAAAAATATAAACATTCTAACTGTCATTCTAAATAATTAAAACTGATATTTTAAACAGCTGCATATAATGTGACTTTCTTAAAAAGCTAATGAGCACTAAATATAGACATATAACAGTGACTTACAATAATAGTAATCTTTAACCATCAAGTCAACTTTATTTCAAACTTATCTAAGGAGCACTGTCTATTCAGAAACAGGAGCCTCTCTGTAGTTACATTTATATGCCTTTTTTTTTCTTCCTTTTGAGGTAAGGTCTCACTATGTAGTCTTGGCTAAATGGAGGGTGCTATGTACACCAGGCTAGTCTACAGCTGACATTGTCTGCTAGCCTCTGCCTCCTGTCACAATTAATGACTCCTGGCTCCAGCTTATATGGCACTTTAGATTTAAAAACTCCCTGAGCCATGTGGGTGCCGTGCCAAGGGACATCTGAGTAGCGGTACCTCAGAGGTATGAGTTTGGCAGAGGCTCTCTGCGTGCAATGGTCAGTGTATGGTCAGTGTCCTGATTAACTTTCTGTTCCCCAGATTTACTTAAAGCTTTGTCTGAAAGTTTTAGTCATAACACATAATTAACTCCTAAGTAGTTATAAGGTCTTTCTAATTTTAGTAATCTAATTTGCATTGTATCACTGTTATTTATATTGTGTTATGTTTAATTAAAGAATTCAGACTTGGTGCACTGTAATCATTGATTTCTGTCAGCTCTACATATTTTCTCAAAAATACTATTTAATTTAAATAGCTGTGCATTTGTTTAATAATATACCTGTGTGTCACTGAAATTTATTCCATCTACCCCATAGAACAATGGTCTCACACTACAGCAAATTTAAGGGACCCAAACTTTTTCCTCACATACAACTTCTAATATAGCTTCTTCCTATTGGTTTTCCTGAAATAATAAAAACAAGCTTTCTGCTTATCACATACAATATTCTTGCCATAGCTGAAAACACCAGGTATGTTGTCTCTTCATCACATGACATGTGAAGTAACCTCCCAGCTCTTTGTTCACAGGACTTGGCTTCACTCCTCCATGATCTTTCACATGGATTTCCATCATTAACTCTCCCCAGCTAAAATGTACTCTTAGAAACTGTTCTAAATACATTCATGAATTCACTCAGTCCTCACAGCAGTCCCCTGAGGCAAGCAGTGTGCTCTGGCTTAGATATTAAGGAATGAAAGTCAAGGTCAAGTCAAGTACGATGCTCCAGATTGTACAGAAAGGTGAGCTGGTGTCAAAGTCTGATGCTATCCACACACCTCCAAACATGGTGATGCAAAATGTATCACTAAATACTTATCTTTAATGTGAATAGGGTTATCTATGCTTACTATAATAAGAAGCAATGGTTAAGCAACTTAAACACCTGCTCTACAGTGAATTAAATCTAGACAATAAAATGCTATACTTTCTTCACCAATCAGTAATATTTAGTAACTATTTAATACAGAAGGAGCCTTGTGCTAACATCATTGATTCCCCTGGTTTCCTGAAAACATAACATGCTAAGAATATAGCTAAACTGCATTTGTTAAAGAAAAATTTTCCCTTACTGCCAAATGCTGTATTTTCCCTTTATTTGGTGACCTTCATATCTCGTTCTTTAAGACTTCCTTACCCCACCGAGGCACCCAATTAAGTGACTCTTTAACCTCTTAACTCTTTATCCCCAAGAAACAGTCTCTTCTCCTTGTCCTGAATACATATTGATATCCTAGAGTCATTAGCTTCTTTTCATTCCCCAGACCCTTGCTACAAAAGCTGTTTCCAGGTTGTCTTTCTTCTCTGAGTAAGCATTATGGCCTCAAATGGCAGACTACTAAGAGTGCTCATATTTAGAAAATAATAAAATTAAATAAGCATGTTTTGTATTAGATATAACTTCCCTGAAATAAAATATTCTCATGTCTTTCTTCTTTATGAATAATAATTTAGTGAATCTTCATAGGACTTTAAGCAATTTGCAAAACAACTGATTAACAACAACAACAGAAACAAAAACAAAACATAAAACTGCAAAACCATTTTGCCTTTCCAATGTCATTGCTTTCATGACTGGCACTGTGCTGTAATCATCTGGGTTACTCTCTAGGCAACAACCTAAGATTGCTGTGAATAATGTAACTCAGACATCTCAGCAGACTACCAGGGTACCTTCTTTCAAATGTATTCTGACACATGAAAACAGAAAATTTTCAGTGACTTTTTCAGAAGTTAAAATAAATGTGATTTATTTTTATTTCCCACACAGAATATTCAAGGGAAGTGAATCTATATATAGTTTATTGTTACCAAAGCCTATCATATCTTACAAACCGAATGGCCAGAACAGTAACAGTAAGCTAGTTTGCTATTTTAAAATTCAGTTTCAATAGCATCACGTTAGTCACAGACTGAGAAACAAAGACAAGATGGACAGAGAGGGAAAAGAGAAATAAAGGGGTCCCTGAAGAATGTTTCAGGCCTCCTCTTTCTATGGAAGTCTGAGAACTTAGACTAGGTTACACTAGGCTGCTATGTGTTAGGAAACTCGGTGCATCATGGCCAGACTGTGAACACCATCGCTGTACACTCCTGTCTGTCACTAGCATCACCATCCACAAGCTCTAACTTTGCAGTGGCCCCACTTTCAGATTTGCTTCCACAACTTCAACACATCTTATTTCAACAAAGCTTTAATTGAGTAAGAGCCAAGCCAACATAATCACGTGATTTTAAACAAATAATACTCTTACTTTTCCCTCCTCTTTGGCTCTCCTTGCCTACCTTAAGTTAAAAGTACTCCTGAAAATCACCTCCATTCCCATTCCATGCTCATGTTTAAACTACAGCCTTTGACTATAAACATATTAATATTTGCCCAATATAGAAAAAAGAAACTTTAATCAATGTTTTTCTTCTCTGACTGGTAAACTCCTAACTTCTGGTTAGAATACCTTAAATCAGTGCAATCACTACATTTATAAATTCACCAGTATATTCCTTAAAACAAGGGCTTATACTGAGTACTAGGGTCTATGTACTTTGCAAACTTTTACCTCACTTAATTCTTATATGCTGTGATATTCTATCTCCAGTTTACAGAGTGGGAAATAGGATGTAAAAACAAAGTCACTTGTCCTAGGTCATAGCTTGAAATAGAACCCCAGCATTCAAACAGGGATTGCTCCTGAGGTTGGGATGGCTCAATTAGATTGTTATAAGTACACTTCCCGATGACTAGTCTTCTTTTCAGGGACACACAAATGCCTAATTCCCACAGCAGTTTTTCATTCTTGTACAGAATGGTGTGTATGTGATGGGTCATATGATGCTCATTCCAACATCCTGCAGAGCTGGGACTATAGGCGAGCACAGCCGTGCCTGACCACAGTCATTTTATAAATGACTAAGCTGTCTGTATGGGGATGCTCAGGAGAATATGTACACAGTCATCTTCATTTGTATAAACCAAATGAAAACATACAATTTTGGGTAAAACTTACCATTTAACATTAACAGATTGTCGGTTCCTGGATGTGGATAGCTCAGACGACCTTGAAAAAACACAGGAAAAGAAGAATTTGAAGATTATGAAGCTCTTTGAAAAGAAAAGGGGGCGGGGGGTAAGTAGGGTTAAGCACTGTATATTTTTTAAACTAAAACGTTGATCTTTAACTCAACATATATGCTAAGTTTGAAACCTGAAAACAAAAGGGGAAAGGGAGTCTTGGTTCCCAAGCCCTAGAGCATAGCATGCTGTGAGATCAAATGAAAATACAACAGTGCTTATCTCTATCTGAATTTTAAAAGCAGCAAGAGTGCCCAAAACCTGAGAACAGAATACAGGAGGTTTAAAAATGGACCCAAGCAGTTTGAATTTTCTCTAGCTTTTTTCTCGCCAAAAATAAACTTTCAAGGAAATATATTTACATTTTGAAATCAATAACTACAATATGAAAAGTGAGTACGCCTTTTAATTTTTTACTTAATGTAGTTTTATACTGTCATATTTAAATAAAGAAATTCAAAGAAGACTTCCTAGGGTGTTGCTATATATATTATAATTATATCCCTCATTTAGAGTTTAAAAATTATTTATGAAGGAAAATCAAAAATATTAAGGCTTGTAATTGTAAGAACAGTAACAAAGTGTCTGCTCTAAGTCACTCTTCTTGAAGATTCTGTATTTATAAAATTGGGAGACAACAGTTTTCTACAAAGATGCTGGGTATACTGAAAACAAGCTGTAGCTCAGTTAGCATTTGCATGACACAACATTCGATGGGCTAATGCCAACAACAAGGATGACCCTAGTGCAGCTCATTAAAATCCAGGGGTTTTCCTGGTATCTGACCCAGAGTATCTATTTTTAAGTCTACACTAAAATGCAATGCTAGGATTGCAATCTAGTCCCTTTTGCACAGCTCTCTTTGAAAAGGACAGAAATCCTACATGAAATTCACTGCCATCAGAAGGGTGAGCATAAGCTTTTGATTTAGAGCACTGTATCCACTCTTGCTACCCTAGCCCAAAACTCTGAAAAGACTTAATATATCCCAATATACTCTACAAGCCAGAGATTGTGGCTTTTGTTGTATATATGAACTGAATTGTTTACCTTCTAATACAAGAATAATTGGCAGATAATCCAATTTTGATCATAAATATATATACATGCACATATTAATGATGTAGAGATGCACATATAAAAATGTATAACATGATCTCATGAACATTTTGATTTCTGGTTCTGTACAGTGAAGAAAACTAAGCAATTTTCCCTTAAAAGGATATTTTACCACCATTTATTTACTCCCAAGTTTCATGAAAGAAGACATTAGTTAACTAAATGAACTGTTAAATAGAGCTTCCATACTCTAGAAACATATAATTATGTCTACTGTTCTGAAACCGTGGTCTGGAGTGAGAATCAGAAAAATACACAGAGAAGGTACAAAATAAAAAGATCTAAGAAATGCAGTTTCTTTGAATTGAATTTTAGTAACATGTCATAACACTTTAATGGACTCACATCAGGACTATCTTAACATTTTGTTGTATTTAAATCAAGTTTAGAGAAATATTTAAAGCTATCAAAATTGCTCTTTTCTGACATGAGATTTAAAATAGTAAGTTTCTTCAAAAGTAGCAACCTATATGGCTGATGAGTACAATTCTTTCCTGATAGAATGCAGCACACAAAAGTTAAAAACAAGAGACACGTCTTCCCTACAGTGGAGTCAGAGAGACAGAAACACAACATTTCAGTACATTTACTCACTGCTGTAAGAATTATGCATGCACAGTGCATCACAAAACAAAACACAAAGGAGGACTTAGCTAAACCCAGGAATGCAGAACTCTGCTATGATGCTACATTAAGGGAGCAGAGCCCTTTTCCTGAGGTTTTGTTCTACTTTAAAGACAGGTAACCTTATGCTGACACAAATTTCATCTCTAATAGGTATTGGCATTTGAATGGACTTAAAAAGGCACAGAAAACAAGTTTACCATTAAAATAAATTTTGTAAAAAAGTATATATTTGTATTTATGTTCTAAAATATTAAAGATCATAATGTAATAACTTCACAATTAAATGAGCAAATATAGACTCAAATTATCCAATTATTTATCCTCTACTACAGTGAAAACAGTAATATAAATTTTTAAGTTAACTTTCATAGTTATTATTATTTATGAGATCAAAACCACTTGCACAAGGTACCAGCCAATTGAAATAATGGCCAACATCTGTAGGCTTATTATATGCAAGGAGTTTTTATAGTTCTCAACTGCCATTTATTTAATCCTGCTAACAATCCCTTGGATTTCATACTATTTTTTTTCCATTTTAATATGAAAACACTTTATCACAAGAAAGATTAAGTCACTTGGCTGAGGTCTCATCACTGGTAGGAATGCTTGATAGGATGGGAACTATCTGGCTTGATTCTCTTACTGACTACCTGAGACTGAGTTCCTATTGATAAGACGATACAGGAAAAGGCATGCACTACTTAAAGGCTGTAGACCACTTGAGCTTCAGTACAAAATAATACATAAAAGAACACTGCTCAGAAGTAATCCCTTGCTATTAGTCCAGAAGGCTGGTGGTGCAGACCGACTCTGACGCTTACTAGCAACAACAATTTCTTTTATGAAAAAAAGGCCCAAAGCATAAAAATTATATTTCTTTGGTTTTGCCAAACTGTGTAAGATCTAGACAGAGAATAAAAGATAAAAGTGGGATATATAATTTTTTAAAAAAAATATCCTTTAAAAGGGAAAGACTTTGTTGTTGTTGTTGTTCAGTTTGCTGAGATGCAGACAGATGGCTAAACTACAGGAGTCTTAGGCCAGGAGGCAAAAACAACATGAAAAGGAACTTAGACATCTATTTTAGCCACTATCCTATTGATGCGAAAAGACACCATAACCAAGGTACTTCTTATAAAAGAAAGTATTTAATCGGGGCTTTGCTTACAGCTGCAGGGGTCAGTTCATTGTCATCATGGTGGGAGCATAGAGATATGGAAGCATGGTGCTGGAGAAGTGTACTGGCTATTTTTGTGTCAACTTGACACAGCTGGAGTTATCACAGAGAAAGGAGCTTCAGTTGAGGAAATGCCTCCATGAGATCCAACTGTAAGGCATTTTCTCAATTAGTGATCAAGGGGGAAAGGCCCCTTGTGGGTGGGACCATCTCTGGGCTGGTAGTCTTGGGTTCTATAAGAGAGCAGGCTGAGCAAGCCAGGGGAGGCAAGCCAGTAAAGAACATCCCTCCATGGCCTCTGCATCAGCTCCTGCTTTTTGACCTGTCTGAGTTCCAGTCCTGACTTCCTTTGGTGATGAACAGCAGCATGGAAGTGTAAGCCGAATAAACCCTTTCCTCCCCAACTTGCTTCTTGGTCATGATGTTTGTGCAGGAATAGAAACCCTGACTAAGACAAGAAGTATCTGAGAGCTACACCCTGATTAACAGGAACAAAAAAGTAGGCACCAAGTAGGGTCCCTCCCAGTGACACTCCAAGGCGACACCTGCTCCAACAAGGCAACAACTCTTCAGATTTCCCAGTCTACCAAGGGTTGATGAAGTATTCAAATGAGCCTATGGGAGCCATTCTCATTCATCTGGCATGTTCTGCAAGCTCCACTCTACAAGAAGAACCTCCATCTCACTGAAACCATTATAGCTTCCTGATAACCCACAGGATCTAAGCTTATGAGGCAAGTCATTCCTTATAATTGTAAGCAAGCTTGTAGAATAATCATTTCACAAAGGATTTAATACATCCATAAATAATTAATATGTGCTACTTCTAGGCAATCTCCTTTTAGCATTAACATCAGGTCTGGTGGGATGGCTTAATGGGTAATGTTACTTGCTTCCAAGCTTGAAGACCCAAGTTGACTCCTGTGACCAACTTGGTGGAGGGAGGGCACCAACTCCCACAAGTTATTCTCTGACTTCCAAATGTGTACTGAGGTATGGATACATGTCCATACACACACAGGCACAATACACACAGGCAAACACTAGCACAGACACACACAGATAAATTCATGTAAAAATTATGATATTAACGTAAAATATTTTTAAATGCATACTTTTAAATTCTACATGTCTATGAAAAGATAGAGGACTTCCACTGTCATTAAATCATTTATTAGTCTATTACCATTTTAAATAATGATGCATACACACACACACATACACACATACACATGCATGCCTTAGCTCATGTTGACTGACAACTAAAAACAAGCTACATCTTGCTTGGACAAAGTATCAGAATCCATTATAATAAGCAGCTGGCACCTCATCCCCTACAGGGATTATGCTGGCCTTTTTGCTGCTTCTCTAATGTGTCAGGAATCCTCCCATTGGAAGATATATTTCTACTTCTGATTTCTGCCAAGGGTCGCACCCCTCAGCACAGTCAGATCTCTAAGTGCTAGGCAGCATCATATATCACCCTGTTTCCAATGGCAGCTTCTTTCTTCCTTTATCCCCATATCTCATTTTTAAAAATTATCTAACAATTTTTCACCACTGCTCTTTTTAAAACAAAAGATCTAAGAGCAGGGCTTCCATTTCTGTTACTGTCTTTCTAGCACCTACAACAGAATGACATATAATAAGCTCTCAAATATTTGTTGAGTGAATATATCATTTTATTCTATGATGTGAAATACAAATTTGACTAAAAGCAGTTACCTAAAGACATGCTGTATGTTGACACCAGAAACAAAGTTAACAGGAATAACAAAGCACATTGGAGACTAAAAGGGGTGCTTTTTAATTTTGCCAAGGTAATTTTTTCCCTGACTTCAAAGCAAATTTCTTTAATGAAAGCAGGAGTATTATCTTATTATTGGTTTTCTCTCTGTATTTTCAGTTCTAATTAACCACGGTGCTCTTCTAAATAGCATCATCAATTCTCACACATCACCCCTCTGTCCTGCCCAGGACATGTATTACCTCTTTGTCTAATGCAAAATGCTGGATCTGCTATTTACCACTTATCATTTCATAGACATCTAGAAAATCAGACTACCACAGCGCTACAATGTTTATCTAGAGTTTGATGCTATTTTTTAAGGCAGTTTCAGGTATCTTCTGCTCTGGATAATGATAATAACTTTTTCCTCAATAATGATGAGAAATTGCTAAAGTTCAATGTCATGCACTTTGCCAACACTCTTTAAGAGAAATCTAAATGTCACATACTATATATAGTCATAAGGATTCTAGGTTAGAATTAATATTAGACCAGTTACAAAGAAGGGCACAAAGGCACAGTGGTAAAAGCACCAACTCAAGACCTACCAGGTTCTACTACTTCCTAGCAGTTGACACTTGGCAGTTATTAATAATAAGTTACTGTGGCCAGACGTAACATGAGACCAGTTACATGCTAGTTGTAGGAACAAATGTGTTTGATATGTAGTCGATGTACAAGTGTTTTAACACCCACACCTATGGATTCTTATCTGAAGACAGCTAGCATTCCTTCTTATGAACTTTAGTAAAGCACTGTTCTCACTGTTTGGTTTATTAATCCAATACTATTTCCACAATCTACACTTCACCTTTACTTCTGTGTCTACATATCTTATATAAAGTTCCAAAAATCCACTTTGAATGTAGTCCTTACCAACCTTAAATAATTCCAATTTCTAATCAGTTCCAGTGCACATAACAATAATTTCTAAACCCACTTCTCAAATCTTTATGCATATCCCCTAAAGTATTAGTAAGATCATAAAAATGCAAAAGATGCAAAGACCAGACACCAAAAGAACAAGAACACTGACAAAAATGGCTATCCTGCCTAAAGCAATCTACAGATTCAATGCAATCCCCATCAAAACTCCAACTCAATTAATTCTTCACTGAGATAGAAAGGGCAATTTGCAAATTCATCTCGAAAAATACAAAACCTAGGATAGCAAAAACTATTCTCAACAATAAAAGAACCTCTGGTGGAATCACCATGCCTGACATTAAGCTGTACTACAGAGCAATTGTGATAAAAACTGCATGGTACTGGTACAGTGACAGACAGGTAGATCAATGGAATAGAATTGAAGATCCAGAAATGAATCCACACAGCTATGGTCACTTGATCTTTGACAAGGGAGCTAAAACCACCCAGTGGAAAAAAGACAGCATTTTCAACAAATGGTGCTGGCACAACTGGAGGTCATCATGTAGAAGAATGTGAATTGATCCATTCTTATCTCCTTGTACAAAGCTCAAGTCTAAATGGATCAAAGACCTCCACATAAGACCAGAGACACTGAAATTAATAGAGGATAAAGTAGGGAAAAGCCTCGATGATATGGGCACAGGGGAAAATTCCTAAACCGAACAGCAATGGCTTGTGCTGTAAGATCAAGAATTGACAAATGGGACCTCATAAAATTGCAAAGCTTCTGTACGGCAAAAGACACCGTCAACAAGACAAAAAGGCCACCAACAGATTGGCAAAGGATTTTTACCAATCCTAAATCTGATAGGGGACTAATATCCAATATATACAAAGAGCTCAAGAAGCTGGATTCCAGAAATTCAAATAAACCCATTAAAAATGGGGTACAGAGCTAAACAAAGAATTCTCAAGTGAGGAATACCGAAGGGCTGAGAAGCACCTGAAAAAATGTTCAACATCCTTAATTACCAGAGAAATGCAAATCAAAACAACCCTGTGATTCCACCTCACACCAGTCAGAATGGCTAAGATCAAAACTTCAGGTGACAGCAGATGTTGGCGAAGATGTGGAGAAAGAGGAACACTCCTCCACTGCTCGTGGAATTGCAAGCTTGTACAACCACTCTAGAAGTCAGTCTGGAGGTTTCTCAGAAAATTGGACATAATACTACCAGAAGATCCAGCAATACCATATACTCAGAAGAAGTTCCAACTGGTAATAAGAACAGATCCTCCACTATGTTCATAGCAGCCTTATTTATAATAGGCAGAAGCTGGAAAAAAACCAGATGTCCCTCAACAGAAGAATGGATACAGAAAATGTGGTACATTTATACAATGGAATACAACTCAGCTATTAAAAACAATGGATTTGTGAAATTCTTGGACAAATGGATGTATCTGGAGGATATCATCCTTAGTGAGGTAACCCAATCACAAAAGAAGTCATTAGATATGCACTCACCGGTAAGTGGATATTAGCCCAGAAACATAGAACACCCAAGATACAATTTGCAAAACACAGGAAAATCAAGAAGAGGGAAGACCAATGGGTGGATACTTCATTCCTCCTTAGAATAGGGAACAAAATACCCATGAAAGGAGTTACAGAGACAAAGTTTAGAGCTAAGACGAAAGGATGGACTATCCAGAGACTATCCCACCGGGGGATCCAGCCCATAATTAGCCACCAAACCCAGATACTATTGCATATGCCAGAAAGATTTTGCTGAAGGGACCCTGATATAGCTGTCTCTTGTGAGGCTATGCCAGTGCCTGGCAAATACAGAAGTGGATGCTCACAGTCATCTATAAGGTGGAACACAGGGCCACCAATGAAGAAGCTAGAGAAAGCACCCTAGGAGCTGAAGGGGTCTGCAACCCTATAGGTGGAACAGCAATATGAACTAACCAGTACCCCCCCCCCCCCGAGCTAGTATCTCTAGCTGCATATGTAGCAGAAGATGGCCTAGTCGACCATAATTGGGAAGAGAGGCCCCTTGGTATTGCAAATTTTATATGCCCCAGTACAGGGGAATGCCAGGGCCAAGAAGCAGGAGTGGGTGGGTAGGGGAGGCAGGGCGGACGGAGGGTATAGGGAACTTTCGGGATAGCATTTGAAATGTATATAAAGAAAATGTCTAATAAAAACTTAAAAAAAAAAAAGAACACTGACTTCTAGCTAATCAATATCCACTAGAGTTAAGTGCTCATTCTTAAATCAAGTTCTATTATAGCACCCTCATCTACCCAAGCGATGCTTTACGTCTTCGTTCAATCATCACTCTATACTATAACTATATAACAAATACTAAGGATCATGTACTATAATGGTTCCAAGCAGAGTATAACTAAGAGAAAACAAGAAAGAAAACACTAAACTCAAGTCTTAAGTTATCTAGTAAGATAATGGCTTACAGTTATTACATTAAAACTAACACAAAAAGAATATTAAAGTCAAGTTGAGGTAATAGCTATAAACTTTCTACCATGAAAGCATTTGTGAAAATGAAAATAATGCTGATGGCTACCAAAAATAACAAATAAAAATAGCAAATAGAAAAAAAATCTACCATCCCACCATCCCAGTGTTTGCTCTCAGTACAGCATTCCACGTGAGATACTCGACACCATTTTCCCACGTGCAGGAGATGAGCTCATGACCTTGGGGATGCTCGGCAAGACTGGACTCCTGAGCTACATCCCTAAGCCCTACACACATTATAAAACACTGTGGTAAATGCCCTGGGCAAATATAAAGTAGGCTTGGCTGAGAGTTGGCAGATTTGGTATCATAAATACAGTTTTGACTGACAATTTTTGACTATAGATCAAAGTGCATATATGTAGTCATAAAATCAAATTACTTAGCATATCCTGTGAAAATAAGTACAGATAAAAACTCATGAGATTTTCATTTAAAAACTGTAAATATATAAAACCCTAACTGTAATGATACATGCTACTATACATGCATGAATATCTTATGCTAGGATTCTGGAAGTACTAAAAAGACACTGGAAAATATTTATTTTTCAAATAGTTACTGTGCCTCTATGTGCTTGACATCTCCATAGATGGCAAAGTCAAACAGATACATGGCCAGTTTTCCCATGACACAGTCTCTCTCATTTGAAAGATATTTAAAAACAAACTAAGAAGTTATTACAGTTAAAATAAATGAAGGACATTTGACTCTCTAAGTCTTTCACACAATATAATCTAAGCTACACAGGGTGCCAAAGCTTCCTTGCTTAGGAAATACAAGTTGACTAGAAACTACAGCCTTCCATCTAAACATGGAGGACCAAGGACTTTTTATTTGCCTCTTTAAGCTTTGTGAATCACCTAAAATGGCTCACCAGGGCAAAGATGAATGGAATGGATCACAGGAGAACCATGTTAACATTTTTTTTTTTGAATCTGTAAGTTTTAGAAGTGTAACTGACTCTATAAACTGTAAATCACTGAAAACACAACCCCAAGCGACTGACTCTGTGTCTGGGGAACGTCATCAGGAAGCAAGCAGACGACTGCTGAGAATCTGCTCTAAGAAACTCTGGCTAACCCTGAAGGCAGAGGAGAAAGCAGCAACACCAATGGACGCCTGTTAACTTTTAACATCACCTCACAGATACACAGCCACCTTTCTGTTTCTTCACAAAGGACTACAGAGCTAGACTTACACCCAGGTCTGCTCCCTAGACCACAATGAAAGGTCTAAGTACAGACATTCTGAGTATCATGAGCTTAGTGCAGTCCCTACCAGTTACAGCTAACTGCATGCGCAGAGCTTCCCATTCCCACTTTAATATTTTACTTCGAAGTACGGACAATAAACGGGCTCAGTATTTAGAACAGCTTCCAGCATGAGAGTAAAACAAGCAGAAGGGGAAAAAATAAAGACAGAGAAAACATAGATAACAATATAAACTTAAATAGTCTCCACATAACAGTGTCCACCAGGTAACTAAGATCAAATAAGGTTAAAAGGTGTATTAGCAAGATTCTGAAAATCGTTGTCTCGGAGGGTCATAAAGCTGCAGTCACGTGGCATGAGAGCATCTCTTCCAGTGCTCCGGTGGTGAGACAGTGAGGGCACACAGCTCTGTGCTCTGTCCCAGCACCACACAAAGAAACGCAAAGCAAAACAAAAACAAAACAAAAATCCAACAGATCATGAGTGTAGGTTTATCATTTGAAAGAATTCTAATAATGCTTATATTAGTAATAGAAGAGTTGAAATTATAAATGAAATCAAGCCACAAATTCTAAGAAGACAACTATTTGTGGATCCAAACCAATATGGAACTCAAAAAATAAGCAAAATGGAGCAAAGCATTTATGCAATATGTGACCTATTAATAAGGCATTATTATGAAACTTCTGGTCTGCAGGCATGAAAAATATTAGAGTTCAAAAGTTAAGAGAAGAGAAGAGAAGAGAAGAGAAGAGAAGAGAAGAGAAGAGAAGAGAAGAGAAGAGAAGAGAAGAGAAGACAATCATGCAACAGGCTTCAGAATAGTATCATACTTGATAGGAACCAGGATAAAACATTAAACAGTAATACTGGGATATCCCAAACTGATAAAGTATAACTCTAACTGCTCTGTCATCTTTTGCAAAGAAAATCAGTGTGTTTGTATATACGAAGGTTCAAAATTTACATCTTGTTGGTGGGAAGTTACTGTAACACAGGCCTAGCAAAACAAGGTCTAGGTATCTTAAGACAAGGCCATGGGGGAACCTGCACCCCATGCCCTGTGTCGTATTTTCTGCCCCACAATCCTGCCTGCTTTCCTGGAGGCCTGCTGGCATGAGGGACACCAAAAGCCAAATGCAGATAGATTTAAAGCTCATGAATGAACTTTTTCCTGAAGCAGAAAGACCAGCTGGCTAAAATTTCTGATTTAATAAAGGCTCTAAAATTGAAGAAGAAGAAAAAAAAAAAAAGACAACGGCATGGTTTCTCTGGATATATTGTGGCTTTCAGCTTATTGTTTTATGGATTCCCAAGTGTATGTACAGGTGGGTCTCTGATTCTTCTGTCTTCTCTTGGGTTCATTTTCTTCTGTTTGTCTTGTCCAACTCCAACGTTTTAGTTTCTTGTTTTATCAAATTATACTATTTTATATTTTATTATATTCCCTTAGGACCCTGTTTGTTTCCTAATGAGACAGAAATGGGGTGGATCTGGCTGGGTGGGGAGGTAGGAAGAAACTGGGAGTAGAAGGAGGGGAAACCATAATCAGGATATATTTTATGTGAAAAAGTAATCTATTGGCAATAAAAGGAAAAAATGAAAAAAAAATCATCAAGATTACAAGAAGGAAAGGACATGAAGATCACAGGGCTTAGCTCCCCAGGACTATGGGGATACCCCAGACACATGCAATAAAATTGTGTGCATGCTTACCTGATGTGTATGCATGTTTTTGAAAGAGCTGTATAATTATACAGATGCATCTTGTGATATATCAATGATAAATATTTATATTAAATATTTTATAATAACCATGAAGACGGAATAGTGGAAATGCTAAGGATAGGTAAGCTACAGGATATCAAAACATAATACTAAAAGCTTAAAGAAATACGAAACAACCCAATAAGGAATCCACTAAAAAATGCAAAAGTCTCCAAGTGGAAGAAGGACAAGGGAGTGTAAGTTTTTGGCCATATCTCACTTTAACTGTTGTACATATACATCCTAGTTTTAAAAACACTTACAAGGTTTGGAGAAAAGATGATGAAGATTGCAAATACCTTAAGTAATACATAGAAAAGCAAGACTGAAAAAAACTACACAGTTAAATGCCAGTATTATTTACTCTGCATTACTGCTGGTGGTATTAAAATTTACATTTCTAGTTTTCCATTAATGAGTAAAGGCTTTCTGTGGTGGAAAATACTTTAAGAGATTAAATATTATGCTTTTGAAGGAAAAATTCTAAGATACTGCTCCTCATATAAGCCAAAATTTATATACCAAATATTTCCAAGTACTTCATTTTAGCATTATAAATTATGTATGCGATGTATGTTTTATATATAAGAATTTATTAAATTGTCCACTTTCAGAGATAAAAACTTCTACTTTAAATCACAAGAAAGATATGAAGTGACTTTCAAAAGAATATTATGTATCTGAATTGGCACAAATGCACTGCAATTTCTGTATGAAAAGGCTTTGGTTTTGAAAAATGAAGTTCTAGTGTTATAATTCAAGAATTTGCCTAAATAGTCAAAGATGCCTAAAGGAAATAAGGGCATCCATGCTCTCAAATATTGCTATTGACAGAGACAGCTACCTATAAGGAAATAAGACTTTCAAATCTCTACTCTTGCTATAGTTCAAGTAAGTTTTCTCTGACAAGAACTTTCACAGAGTTTTCTCATTCCCCTTTTAGACTATAGATCCTCTCACTGAGAACACAAGTCCAAAGTCTTGTAAGTCGTACTTTCATAAACTCAGTTCTGAGTAGCTATGTGATAAAATAATAAGTTATGATAAAATAAGCTATGTGATAAAATATTGTTTCCACATTTATTATGAGAATGACTATTTCAGCGTCAGGGTGCATTTAGGAAAATGTGTATGTGTTGTATGTTTCCTTTTCCTTACCAAAGCCAATGGTCATAAGAAAAAGCCCATGGTCATAAGAAAAAGCCAATGGAATAAGAGAATATCATGCACTCTTTCATAAAACAAATGAATTTCAAAAATCACACCACTTAGAAAACAGATCTTTCTTTTTTCCTTTTATAGGTTTGGTTTTCAGTTTAGACAGGGATTCTTGTATAACCCAAATGTGGCCTCAAATTCACAGGGCACTCCTGCCTCCGATCTTCCAAGAGGTAGGATTTACAGATCAGCTTCCTTTGTTTTCTGTTTTTCTAAAAAAAATCATTCTAGTATAGAAACTAAAATGTCTGAAGCCAGAAGTATTTTAGACACTGGATTTATTGTTGAATTTAAAAATATTTAATATTTATATATTAAACCATACAATGCATTCTCTTGATATGATATATAAATCCAAATATGAAATTATGATTTACATATATAGTTTAAAGATAATTTTGTACAATATTTTTATTGTAACTATATTTTGATTGTGACATATGAGGAAATGTAAAATTTTCTGTGTAAAGCATCAAGTTTTACATTTTGTAATATTTGGGATTTTGGATTTTTAATCTTCTGATTTTAGTCCACACCCTTTTGGTAATTGTAAAATGTTTGGCACCAGGAATCACTGGTGACTGTAGGAAACCATAGTCAATTTTGAGGTTGTCTGTCAGAGGGAATAAGGCAGGGCCTTGTAGCAGAAATCCATAAAACTGTTTCACAAGTTTATCACTGATATGTATCAATTTATCTTGCTTTAATAAAGAAATGCACTAAGCATTTCCAGTTTTTCATAATTATTTTTGCCCTTGCTCTCCTATCCCAGAGTTTCTAGCAATGTGTTTTTAATGAACTACACAGTTGTGGAGAGTGGACCTGACATAATCTGGAGAGCCTCTTCCACTCAAAAGTTCCCAAGTTCCGGAATATAACTTCTCACACCAGAGGCTTCAGATTCAGCTAAGTTATTTCTGCCTTTGCACTTTACTCGCTTTCACAAAATCACCAGGAAAGAGGGCAAAATGGGAAGAGAGCACAAATCTGGTATTCCACAAACAGTTAAGAGGTTCCTATAGTTTAGGGGTAGGCAGGCTCCCTAAAGTCTGCAAGGCTTCTTGCTTCCAAAGCCCTACATATGGGAGTTTATCAGTGAGTAATAGAGCTGATACTAGGTAATAAAATCTCATTTTTAAAAAATCCTTTGAAAAGCATGTACTTTAAAATATTTGTTGGCATAAAATCCCATTCTGAGTTCATGTTTTCTTGAACTATTCAGGGAACAGTGGGAAAGTCATTATGACCAGCTGCGGCTGATCATCTCAGGAACTGTTACCCAAACTGTATTTCTCCCTATAGTTTTTAAGTCAATTTTTATGAGCTGAAATTCATTTTTTTTTTTTTTTGTTCTTACAGTTTGAGGGAGAGCACTGTGTTTAAATGCTTGCACAGCAAGACCTTTTTTTTTTTACAAATTGTTGGGGGTAGGAGGAGGGAGGGTTTAACAATGATCTGCCTTGTTCTTTTGTTTAAAGGGGAATGAACTGACTCACACAAACATAAAAAGATCACAGACTATTTTAAGTAAATATGCAAATATAAAATGGTAAAATGATGAAACTACTTGGCAAGCGTGATTTTCTTTAGGCACTTAAAATTCCACACTTATTCTTCCTTTGGAAAGAAAGCAGTTTGCCTAGCATTGAGACCGTCATTAGAAATAGTGTGTCAGCAGAGAGATCACACTGCACATAAATAAAGCAGTTGGGTCAGAAGCATTCAGGCCGAGCAAAGCACATCACAGTGTGTTAGTGTTTCTGATTCCCCAGCAAAGGACAGCACATGTCTGACAACACTGAATGAGCCAACAGTGTCATGTGGCCCTCAACAACAAGCTGAGAGCAGTCTTTCAGTTCTCCAAAAGTTAAAATCTCATATATGCCTCTCCATGAAATAACACTTTCTCCCAACAATTCTTCATTGCTCTACCCCAGCTTTGTATCAGAATTGCCTTTATTCCACACGAAAGTTAGGGATAACTTTCCACATACCATCTCTCTACACATCTTACTCCTCCTCCATGGTATTTCCAACTCCTCTATATATTTATAGTTTGGTATCTTTCCCCAGAAGGCTATACATTGCACATGGATAGAGAACTTGGCTTTCTTCACAGTATACATCCTCACAGTGCAGTCAGCAAAGGATAAAGTTGGCACAGTCAGCGCCATCTCTGGCTGCCACCATTTACTATCTGCATATCTCTAACAAGATGAGAGAGCTTTCCTATTGCTATACTAGACCATAAAAACCTCCATCTTAACTTTTGAAATGGGTGCTAGGAAAGGGAAGGAGCTAGAGCAAAGAATTTTCCATGACAGTGGGCTGAGAGGTTGCTTCTGTGAGTGACCTTAGTGAGAGCAGTACTTTTCACATTCTATTCACCGACTCAACTACTTGATCTCTGATCAGAACCACTTTGAGGCGGCTCTAGGACACAGACATTCACACCGATCTGTGCACTCACTCTGGGCAGCAAGGGGCTGGGGACAGGACGAGGTAGCACCAGCAGCCATGCTGTGACAAGGATAAAGCAGGCCTGTGGAGAGGTCTACATGGCAAGGAGCTGAGGTTCGTTTTCTTCAGTAGCTTTACACTAAATTTCTAATCACACAGAAAGGACTCCTTCAGACTAACCGAGAGGTCAGTCACACTGTAGGATCAACAAACCTCTTGGATGCTACCTCATAAGACCCTTAGCCAGAAATAAGTCGTTCCCCAATTTTAACCTTTAGAGATTATGTAAGAAAGGTGATTATTGTTAATGTTTTAAGTTAATTCTGAGTTGTTCTGCAGCACTAGACAAGTAATACAATCTCCTATTACAATAGAAAGAGAACAAGGAGCTCATTTTGAAATTTGCACTCTCCGAATCCTGTCTATTGGTAGATCTCTTGAGAAAGACTAAGCAAATACTGGTTCCAGGAGACATTTTATGAGAAACACATTTGCAGTCTGTGTCCTAAGCAGCGGAAATGATTTTCTGAGATAAAAAGACAAGAGAAGACTGGGCGCTGCCCTGAACACGAGGGAAGGAAAGACGGGGAAACAATAATCACATCAGGTACCCCAGCTGCTTACTTTGTTTGCCATAGCTCTGCTTAGACAGACCGTGTAGAGGTCCAGCATCACCGCCCCCATATAAAGGCAGTGGTCCCAAAGTGTGGAGAAAGAAAAGGCATGCTAAGCAGGAACCAGTGGCATGAGCCAGCAGCTGGAGGAGGAAGACATCAAGCAGAAGTGTTCAGCTAACGGTGTTGATAGCTACACAGCGGCAGCATAGGCAGCCTTATGTCTTTATACGATGCGGAGATGTTTTCCTAAAGCTTCTTTTCCCTTTCTTGACATAATAAATATGAAAAATAAATTATCCCAGTTAGAAACAGAAACTGGCTAACATGGTGATCCCTAAAACTTGCAGGACTTCAATCCTCTCTCTTTTTCAGAGCCTAAGATGCCTTTCCTAACAAACTGAATGAATTCCTTTTAACTTTGAAGTCATTGCTCTCAGCACATGCTGCTGCTGCTGCATTTCCCTCCTGGCCTCTCTAGATGCCCTTCTACTTTGTAGGATGCCTAGGCTAAAGAAACACGAAAATGAGTAGTGTGGCGATGGGCATTTTCTCTAGCATCTTCCAGAAGCCTTGCTAAGAAAGATCAGGAGAAATAAGTAAGGAAAAGCTTTTCCTCATCTATGGTAACAGTGAACTATCTTGAATTTGTGCTAGGAGTTTTTCTTTCTAAAGAAAACGGAATTTTAATGAAGTTCTTAATTGTAAGCTGTTAACAATTGTATTCTTTCTTGTATGCCTGCGTTTACTTTGAGACAGTCTTGCTGCCTAGCTCAGGCTGGCACTGAACTGGTGATCTTCCAGCCTCAGTCTCCTAAATCATGTGCCACCACACCCAGTGTAAATTCTATTCTGAAATGGAAGATCCGAGGTAAGCAATACTCATTTTGAAAAAGAGCAAGACCTCGTACAGAGAGCCTAAAAATATATGAGGCAAAGATCAACAAAACCCATAAGAAAACAATGAAACAATCCAAAGCATAACCTTATTAATTTGAGGAACTGTCACTAGTGTATACCAACAATAGCACAGTCCTTAAAATGACAGGATTAGGAAGACAAAAGGACCCGAGTAAGACTCTTAGACATCCCATTGATGTTATTAACTTACTTGGCAACAAAAAGTTGTCCATGGGGCAAACATTTCTAAGAAAATTACCTTTCTAGATTAAAAATTCAGATTTAAAAAAAGAAATTCATGATTCTGAGCCAAGGAGCAGTTCTGAACTAGACACAACAGTTAGTATACTGGTAAATTCACAATACACTACTCTGCTGGCTACTTACTGATTTGTCACCTTGACACAAGCTAGACTCTTGTGACAATAGGGAATCAATTGAGAAAATGCCTCTATAAATTTGCTGATTGATGGATTGATGGATTGGGTGGACCCAGCCCATTATTGATGGTGTCATCCTTGGGCAAGCTGAGCAAGCCATGAGAAGCAAGCAAGCGAGCAAGCAGTGCTATTCCAAGGTCTCTGCTTCTGATCCAGGCGCCCAGGTTCTTGTCTTGAGTTCCTGCCTTGACTCCCCTTGTGATGTACTAAAGTTCTAAGATAAAATAAGCCCTTTCCTCCCTCCCCAAGTTGTTTGACTATGATATTTTATCATAGCAATAGAAACTTTAGCTAAAACGTAGACAACTAACACCTCTCTTTCCTCAAGGGGATTCAATTACAAGACTTTCACCACTAATAAAACAGACAAGTGACAGAAAAATTACACGTATGAAGTAAGAATGTTAATGAAATTTCTTCATTTCAGTTAGTTTATATATAAGTGCTAATTTTCCATAAGCAGTCAAACCAATATGTGTATGAAATCAAAGCTATAAAATGCTACCTACCCTTGAGAGGATCGTGCTCTGCTCTCATGATATCAATAAGGGAATTTTCCAGAGAGTGCATATTCAAGCTATCATACATTCTACTTCGATCCTGGAAGACAGAAAAAGAAAAGATATAAGATCTATGTAATTTTAAAGAAAGTTAAAAACATTATATAATATAATCTTTCTCACATAAAACGGAACAATTTATTAATACATTATCATTTAACTTGTATCCCAAGAAAATACTGATACTTAAAACACATTCACCTCTAAAATATATAAAAATTAATGTAATTTCATTGGCAGTATTAACTGAATGCAGTGAAATAATCTCTGATCATTTTTACAAATATTATGCACAAAAACACTTTTTCAGTTGCTTCACATTTTTCTCATGTTTAGGAAGGCAGATAAAATTTTGCACTTGGAAAATAATTATCTTGGAGAAGAATTTAACAATTGCACCACACTTTAAACATCTATCAGATACTTAGAAGTGACTTAGTCATCTAAATTGTAAAACAATGAATGCATAAACAGCCTATACACTAAACTCTGTAAGACAGTAGTATCAGAAAAAAGGATGAATGTCTAGTGTGTTTACACTCAACTCTCACTCTCCAACGTGCTTCCACAGTTTACAAGTTTCCCTCTCCCAGCTCCACTGCAGAAGGCAGGCAGGCAAAAGGAAGGAGAGGAAAGGTGCTCACATTCCCACATCCCCAACCGAGAATTGCCTTCTGTACTGTCAGTAGCCTTGTTTGCTCAAAGCACAATCCCCTTGTTTGCTTGAAAGCACTGAGTTCTTTGGTGCTATATATTTAATTATATATATACTCAATGAATATGCAATGAAATATATGGGAAACTAGCTAAACATGCTAAGGCCCATAGCCTCCAAAGAGTCTGGAAGTCTTTTCCCAACTGTATGTTATATACTTAAATGCACAAATTCATGTACACATGGGGGAAGCAGGATAGATCACCCTAAACTCTCAAAATTGATCCAGCACTGATTAACCTGGATCCACATTCAAGTGACACTAGGAGTCTCTAGGATTTTATGTACCCATAGGTAATTTACATATATTATTTTCTTTTAAAAAGTTTATAGCTTTCATCATTTTCCATAGGGACCAACAAACATTCAGAACTAGGTCTTTAGAGAGCTAAAGAGAAACATAAGGTTTGTTTATTTATTCCCCTTTGATGTTTAACTAGGGTTGTATGCTTTTTAAAGCTAGGGAGCCAGAATCAGCACTGCAGACTAAACAAGGTGCTATCAAGGAATTAGGAAGGGTGAGTAGTAACACTGAATGATGCAAAGACGCTCGAGAGGAGGCTCATGTTCTAACTTTATCACCAAGCACCACCCAATGAGTGAGCTTTAACTGAAAGATCCTCAACACACAACATACCCATCTACAGCACTCTTCACTACAACAAGTGAACGTGGTAAGGGGGGCGAAGCAAAGAGAGGCAATGAAATATAGCAGTGCTATCCAAAACTGAACATGCATCAGAACTCGATGAAAGGCAGGTTAGTACACACTGCTGCACCTTTCCTGGGTCTTTTTCAGCAGTTCTTAGGTAACAGTGAAGCTACTGGCCAGACATTATAAACAGCATTAAGCTTTATGATCCTCTACACCACAGAACCTCTTTCTACTCTGTCTCCATCTTCTAGAAAATAACCGTGTCAGAGTAAATGGTGCCTATAGGCCACTTAAAATTGTAGAAAAAAAGCAAAAGTACTGTAACAATAAATGACATAAAGTGGAAGAAAGAAGAAGAAGATGACCTTTGTGCAAACAAGACCAACACAGTTACTAATGTCTTCATTTCCACTGACTCTGATTCTACTCTACAGTGTGTACAAGGAATGTGTTTGTGTTTCCGGATCCTACCACTAAACTTCTAAAGTAATTAAAGCTGGGTTCCTTCTAATCACACATCTAGCTCTCAAATGTCTGTTAAATACTTTTTTATCTCTGCCATAAAATCTCTATAAAATATGTAAGTTGAGCTGTTTGAGTGGCAAGACTACTATTAAAGTGGTAATTATAAAGGACTAAATCCAACCCTCTCCTGAACCTGCTAATTGATTAAACTGGGGCAAGTATCAAATACCAAGACAGCTTTGCTAGCAAATGAATTTCTAGCTACTGAATGGATCCATGTTATAGTTGAGAACTATTTTTTTCAAGAGACAGTTTAAAACAAATCACATTTAATGATGAACATTCAGCTATAAAACAAAGATGCGCCCTTCTAAGATAAGGATACTAAGTAAAAGATTTATTCAACTAAATTGTCACCAGTTTAAAACTATAAGGAAGACTTGAGGCAATTTAGCAATAAAGGATGCACACAGCAATCCTGACAGACTAACAAACACAGAAAATCATGGCAATGCATCTTATAGTTATCACTGCATGGCTATTTGAAAATCACTAGGACGTTTCAGAACATTAGACTCTGGGGACAAATCCATAAAGCGTCTATTCTACAGTACAAAAGCAACCTGGTAATAAATTAAGTGGAGTTTTACAGAAATAAGGCAATAGAGCCCCATAGTAAGAAGATAAAAATAGAATAACTGAAAAACCTATCATTGCTTCTTAAAGTCTATTGTTTATACTACTATCTTTCTTTACCCATACTCTAGCCACAAGCTTGTATGGGAAAAAGGCAGGCATATTATATTTTAACTTTAAAGTTAAGACAGTAAACACCCTGGGAAAGCACCCACTGCTCAAACACAGTTGGGAAAAAGCATTCTTCTTCACTGTTGGCCATGTGTGAGTTTAAAGCTCTCTGTTTTCTGAAGTTCAGGGTCCCTGCAGCAAGGCCACTGTATCACGACACACTGGCCTTACTCTCCTATCACACACTGATTCTCAGGGGAACTCACAAGAGTCAAGTGACATATTTTCCTAAAACAAGATCTCCAAAATGTGATTTATTTTACATTATATCATTTTGGATGTTTGATTTGTAAAAAATATTTCCAATTAATTCAAGGTAATATCCAGGATGTACAGCAAATATCCAGCACTGAAAACGGCCCAGCAAGCTGTAGACCAATATATATTGATAGGTTTCTCAGGATGTATGTACTGCAGAAGTGACACATATCAACAATAAACAACCTTATTTAAAAGGAAATTGACTCTGATTTAAAACATTTTAAGTATTCACAAATGAACATACTTTCTAAAACATCTCTGAAAATTCTATTTTGAGGAAATTACTAAGTTACAGTTTTAAGCATGATTTCTTACTAAATGGTAAAAGCATTTTCAAATTAATGGATTTTGGGCACATCTACTATAGTTTCAGTTCTCAGGAGATAAAGGCAGGGACACCTCAAAGTTAAGACCAGCTTGAGCTATAAAGTAGCAGCTTACTCTCAAAAACAAAGAGAAAAACAAATAAGAAAGCTTAGCTTGAGAGAAGTCAGTAGAGAGATCTACTAAGGGGACCGGGCAGGTAGCTCAGTTGGTTAGGTGCTTGCCTCACAAACATGAGGTACAACCCCAAAACCCATGCAAAATATGTTATGGTGGGGAGTTCTTGTAATTCCCAAGCTGGGCAGGTAGAGGAAGGAGGGTGCCTGGGGACTCCCTGGCCAGTCATCCTTGCCTAATTGGTCACCAGTTCCAAGGGATGACACCTCTTCATCCTCATGTGCATATGTGCACACACCTTACACACAAGTATACATACACACACTAAAAAAAAAAAATGACAATAATTTTTAAAGTCAGTAATGGACATAATTTACATGTGCTTTAAAAATATTTTAAATTTGAAGTTTTCCCATAAAAATATTAAAAACAAAAAATCAATCCATAAAATTTTACTTGAAACAAATGACATAAATTAACCTTTGAAAATATTTCTTCCATTCAATTACATATTCAAATCTTGTTGTAGGTCATGGCTGAAGCATCCTTAATTAAGATATTAGGTCTGTAATTTATTTTAGTGTAGACCTGATTCATTTCAGACTAAAGGAAATAAGTTGTTTAAAATAATGTACTTGTTAACAAAAAGTGTATGATCACAAAAATAAAAACCAGTTATGATATTAATGTAATTGATCATTCTAAATATTTTAATCTTTCTGAATACTGAGGAGTTACTTCACATTTATTTTGAGTTACCAGTGTCAGTTTACCTAGCCTCTGTTGTGCTTTATAGAACTCCAAACACCACACACTTTTATGGAAAGATAGAAACAGAACAGAAGTATAATGACTGACTACTTAAAGAAGGCAATAAGGTTATATATATACTTGCATGGTCTGAATTCAAGGCTTTAGTCTCCCAAGCCTGTTATATCATTTGAAAAAACAATACAGTCAGTGTTAGGAGAACTGGGAGACCAGGGAAAAAAAGAAAAGGCCAAACAGATCAGAGGCTGTGTAAGAGTTGGCCTACAAAGGTTTTGCACGGTATAATTCAAGGTCCTTCTTTATAGACGAGGCTATGACCTAGAGATAAAAGCCATAACCAGTGGTAAAGAATACAGGTAAGAAGATGACTCAGGTTTGGATTGCCTTGCCTTCTAATTCACTTCAGTTCGCATCAGTCATCTATTTTCATCCACCACTGAACTCGCCATCACAGCATCACAGCACTGCTGTACAAACACTACTTGCTCAGTAGTTTCCCAGAACGTATATCTTTAAGTGCCAAAACTGGGGGGAGGGAGACCTATCTAAAATCCCAAGTTACAAAGAGGCACAGTTGCTTGGAAGCCTAAGTAGGAAGGCCAGAGTCAGTCCCTCAGTCCCAGAAGTGAGTCTAAAGATGTCCCTTTCACCATCACCTCTGCCTACTCTAGTGGCAAGGGCTCAACTCAATCAACACTTCAAGCCTACCCGCCCACCCCACACTTGTAAAGGCTGCTTGTATGCTGGTACCAGGGCCCACTGCTTTTGTACTTACACTTCATCTCTGAACAATATTTCCTTTCCCACCTTCAAAATAATTACAATCGCTTTTCTCTCTCTACCTAACTTCTTTTCAGCAATCACAGATTTAATCTGAACACTATGACACTGCTACCCAAACACAAGTGAACTGGGACTGAGTGAAAGAGAAGCAGAAGCAGTTGAGTGGCGAGTTTACATTCACAAGACAGCAAGCTGAAAGCCGCAAGATAACCACTATTTTTATGCTGAGATCCTGGCAGGACAACTTTGATAAAGAGGCAGGGCTGGTCTACAGCAGTAGGTATCGACTGATTACTCAAGTTAGCACTAGTCCTCCAGATTGGAAGGCTAGCTATAAAATGTCTTGTTATTAATCTGCCTATACAATCTTGGTAAAAATCAGTTCACGTTGCTACATTACTTGAGGAAGAGCCTCAGCTATGGATTACAAAGCTCCACTCACTTAACTTGCAAATGAAGGTCAGACTTGGGATCTCTAGGAAAAGCCCCTCCCTCATATGTGAGAACTGGGGTTTCTATGCCCTCCTATAGTAATCCCCATCACCTGGGACGGTATACATTCACATTCAGTCTGCAGAAAGACAGATAGCATCCTAAATCACAAAGATACTGAAGACAAGTTGTAGGATAAAAGCAATAATAAAGTATAGAGTAAAAATACTATACTATAAGGCTTTTTTATAAAAGTTAAAAAAAAAAAACTAAATAAAAAAGGAGCTATTCAGAGATATACTGCAAAACAAATGCATCAAACTTCATGACAAACATAGACTGGAAGATTTCTTAAAACATTAAATGTAAAGCTGGATGTTAAATAAACATATGAGGCTGTATTTTAAATGCAGATAATTCTGAAAGAAAGACAGTATCTGTTTAGTTTGAATGATGTTTAAAGTCAGGTGCTCTTGGATACATAATAAACTCATTGTAATAAACACATTTGTTATGATTTCAAAATATGACTACAAATCTTTTAAATTTGAACAGAAACATATTGAAGAGTTTAGATCAAATGATATTGAAAAACTCAAATTGCTTTAATAATCTCCGACATATGCTTAAAAGGCATAAGTGAAACGCAAGTGATCACTCCTACTCATAATGTAAATACTAAACTCCTAGCCGCGATCCTGAGAAACACACACTACTGTGCAGCCTACCTGGTCTATTCTGGATGTTCCGGCTGCAGTGCACCAACTATCTTGGAGTGAATCTGAGCCCCAAGCTGGCAACTGCAAACTAGATCTCACCTTCAATAGCATAGAAGTTTGCATCAGAAATGAACAGTTCTCTTCCCCATCCCACCCAAGAAAAAGAAAAATAGAAATGAAAAACAATCAAACTATCTTAAATTTTTGTTCATCCTCTTAACGGTTTTGAGAAAAACTGAATCTCATTGGCAAGAATCACAAAATATTAACAGTTCTGGAAAAATGATTTCCATTAATATTATTAGGCCATCATCAGTTGGAAAAAAATCACATATACACATATGTCTATATTTATAGTCACTGAACCACTGAGGTAATTTAAATTAGATTCAGAGTCTAATATTTTTGTGCCACAATCACAGCGGTATTAAGAATAATCTAACATGTACACAGCTGACCACAGAAAAACCTATGCACAACTGCAGTTACAATTTTTTTATCTTGGCTATATAATCAGAAAGACAAATTTTGCTTGTCTATTTAGAAATAACTAACAAGCACTTTTAAGGAACTGCCAGTTAAAGGCTTCAATCTGTATGAGAGAAACATAGCTTTTTAAAATGTTCGGAAGCTTATTCCCATTCATTGTGTATTTACAGAGAAATTCTTTGTTTCCTCTGTGTATTTTACCCTCTAATAATTAAATGATATGCTTAAAAATTAGAACGTTAATTTTGTTAATCTTCCTATACAGCTACTGATGCCTCCAACCACCCCACTTCCTATTGTGAAAGATAAACATTAGAAATGAGGATATTTACATACCATTCTTACCTGTAAGGGTAAGAGTGTGTTACTACTGTTGTCTGTCCTGAACACATTATCTTCAATCCAAGACTTTGGAGTCAGTGATGGAGTAGAGCGAGTGAATTTCGGTGGTGCTATAACATTACCCGAAAACGGCTTCTTCAGTGGAGAGATCTGATTCATAGTCCCTGGGATCCCCATGTTTCCGCTCCTGCGGTGATCTCTGCCATGCATTGCTCCCCAGGACATGCTCGCAGTGCCCCAACCGCTGTTCTGATGGTTGCTCCAAGGAGACTGTTTCAGAAGAGGCTGAGGAAAATATATCTATTTAAATTACAGCCCTTAGAGAGTGTATAATTCAAGTTTTAGAACTATGAATTTAATGAGACCATAAAGAAAGAAACGCAAAAGCCAATAGAATATTTCTTAAGGGGCTTCCAAAAAGAAATCTTCCGATCTTGCTATTTGATCTTGTTTACTTCGAATTAGGGAAGTTTTCACCCTCCTATCTACTAAAGCAGTGATGTCTTATGATAGTTACTAAAAATATACTTTGAAGCTGAAGTTAGCCTTGAAAATCCTTAAAGTAACCAATATTCTACTAGTTAAATTAGTATTAGTTAAATGTTCTTAATGACCTCAGCTATGGGAGCAAAATTTTTAGACCTTAGGCTTTCTAAACAGTTTGGGCTACTCTGGAAAAACAAAACAAAACAAAAAACAGTGGTAACATTAAGAATGAATTGAAGATGCCTTTAAGGGACAGGGACACAGTATAGGGAGAAAAACAAACAAACAAACAAACAAACAAACAAAACAAAAAAAACCCAACTTCATTTTCCTGAATTGTTAATTTAACTTTTGAGGTATTTTATTCCAGTTTTCTTTTCTTTTTTTTCACTTAATTATCCTTGAACTGCTAAGCAATTATCTGATGCTACCCATAGGTGGATCCACTGAGATACACAATAAACAACCACAGGCTTTGCTTATTTTTAGTAATCTTAAGGCAAGTCTCTGTTAAGTTCATTGACATTCAAAAGCAAATTATATTCAAATATAGAGTCGATAACACGAAAAGTTAAGTCATCCAAACATGGAAAATTCACAGTACATTTTTTTAAAGGACCTGGGAATTGCTAGTATTTGTACTGTCGATAAACTAAGGCTAAATTTTTCTGGGAATATTTAGACAGTGAAAATATAGATTATGACTTTCTAAAACCCAATAAATATGGTAATCATAAAGTTAAATGTTTCCTTTAAGAAAATTTTAAAACCTTGATATGGATGCTACTACAGGGTTTTAAATGCTAATTTAATCATGCACAAACACAGCCTCCTCCGTCCTCATAGCTGAAAAGCACAGCCCAGGAGCCAAGGCACAATTACCCAGTGCACTAAGGCCTTATTTTGCCTACTAAATGACTCACAGTTCAAAGTTCCTCTCCAGTGACCTAAAATTCCATATGAAAGCCGTGTGACCTCTTACACTCCACCGTAAAACCCATTTCTTTTTGTTTATTGGAGCACACTACAGTTGAATACAAATCACGGCAGTATGTCCTGCTAACGTTCTATTTTGACTTTGGAAATTCAAAATTATTTATCAATTTCAATGGCAAACTTGTAGTTAAAAAGAGAAGAGTCCGACACACAAAAGACAGTTGTTCATATAAACCATGGGAAATAGTGTATTACTTCAAAAGTTGATATTTCCCCATTCTTGGGGCATAAACGACAATCCAACAAATCTGTTAACTTTTACTTGGGTTAATTTCGATAGACTGTTAACTGTGACGTTGGTTAATTTAATCAGCATCCATTCTTGAAAACTTTGGTCAACAGAAAAGTTATGAGAAGAACCAGTTAAGGTCAAATTTTGGTTCCATGGCAATCCCTCATCTTGACATTGGCTTTCGAATGATCACCATAATAAATGCTATCCCCACTAAAGGTCAAGGAAACTCTCAACATCAGCGAACTCAGCGGACACCCAAAATCTGCCTTGGGCAGAGTCCGGGTTGGGGGCAAATAACAGAAAACATCCTGAGTCAGAAAGGGCACAGACTAGCCAAGCGCCTGCTTGCTGTCATTTCATGATACCGCATACCCCCTGATTCCGGTACACACCCATGTCGAGGCATCTAGGAGGAAACACATTAAAACCTAGATTCAAGGGCGCCTTGGGTCTTCAACCCTTCAAGATGTGACCAAACATTAAAAAGAGCAGAAGTCGAGAGCACTCCAGCCCGCGGCCGCCCGCCGCGCGCAGACTGACAGTTCCTCCCCGCTCTGACAGCCCGCGGGTGCGGCTGCAGGTGCCGCCTGGGTTTCCTTAGCCCAGCGCAGGACAAACTCCAGAAGGGAACAACCCCAGTTCTGGTTCCCTCCGTCACCCCGGGGAAGGACCCGGCCCTAGCTACTCACTCTCCGCCCGCCTTCCCGAAAGCGCTGCCCCGACCCCGGGTCCGCCGCCAAGCCCGAGCGCCCGGGGCGTTCGAAGGGGCTGGCCGCTCCTGTGCCCACCGCCGCACGCCGTACCTGGTGGTGGTTGTACGAGTTCCTCTGCTGCAGGAAGGCGGCTGCGGCAGCCTGGTGCTGCTGCTGCAGCTGCGGGCTGACGGGTGACCTCCGGCTCTGCGGCTGCTGCGGCGCCGCCGCCGGCGGCTGCTGTTGAGGTAAATTCATGGCGGGCGGCGCGGGCACCGTGGGAGCAGAGAACGGGCCGCCGAAGCCGCCGCCGCCGCCGCCACCGCCGGCCGGCACGCTGAGCCCCGCGCAGCCGTGCGGCGACACAGGCGAGAAGCTCGGGAAGAAGGCCGGGTTCATGGACGATGGCAGCCCGGGGTAGAAGCCGTTCTCCGAGTCCGGGCTGGGCGGCGGCATGGCGCTCAGAGAGCCGCCCGCGCCGCCGCCGCCGCTGCCCGGGGTGGCAGCCGAGGAGCCCGGGGGCTGTGGTTGCGGCGGCTGCTGGGGCGGCTGCGGCTGCTGGGGTGGCTGCTGCTGGGGCGCCGACGGAGGCTGGGGCGGCGGCGGCGACGCGGTCTGCACCGACCAGGGGGTGCCGAAGCCGGGCAGCGGTGGGGGAGACGCGGAGCCGCCTCCCCCTCCGGGGGGTCCCCCGCCCCCGCCGCCGCCCGGGTGCGGCAGGTCCGGGCTCTGCAGGCTGCTGAAGGCGCTGGTGCCGAGCGCCGCGCCGGGCAGGAGGGTGCTGGGGCTGTTGAGCAGAGGGTGGTTGGGCGACTCCATGGAGCCCGGCGCGGGGTTCACCGGCGGCGTCGAGGGGGGCAAGCCCGCATTGGGGGGCTCGGCGGCGCTGCCCTCGCCCGCGGCCGGGGTCTGGCGAGGGCTTCCCGCGCCTCCGTGGCGGCGCCGCGGAGCTGCGGGCGGCGAGGGCGGGAGCTGCGGGAGCTGGGGCAGGTCGACCGGGCGCTGCCGCGGGGCGAAGTCCTGCGGCGGGAGGTGCTGCGTGTGCGGGAGGCTGAACGGCTGCGAGCGCTGGGCGAGCGGCGCCGACTGCAGGAGCGGCCCGGGCGGTGGTGGCGGCGTTGGCGGCGTTGGGCTGAAGCGGCCGGGGCAGTGGAGCGGCGGCGGCGGCGGCTTCGCGTCCGGAGGGTGGGGACGGTGTGGCGGGCTCAACTCTTTCCTCTTCTGGCTGCTCAGCTGCTGCTGCTGCCGCTTACTGAAGTCCTGCGGGGAGGAGGTGCGGCAGCAGCAGCAGGAGGAGGCGGAGGAGGAGGAGGGGTGGTGCAGACTCGGTTTGAAGTCCTGGGAGGGGAGGAGGTGGGTCACACCCGCGTTCGTGCCGCCGCCGGGGTGGTGGCTGGGGAGCTGCTCTGCAGCCGCCGCCCCCGAGAGCGGCCTCGTCGGCTGCTGTGTCAGCCCGAGCAGTAGCTCATCCTGCACGGCCTGGGGATGCGCCACGAGCGGGGAGGAAGAGGAAGCTGCGGCTGAGCTGGCCGCGCCGCCGCCCGAGGGGATGGCGAAGGGGGAGGCGGCCTCCGAGAAGCCGGTGACAGGCAACGGCGGCGGCGACAGCGGGCCGAAGGGCGTGGCGGGCGGCCCGGCGGCGAAGGGCCGGTAGGCGCTGCCGCCGGGCGAGGATCGTGGGCTGCCACTGCGCAGCAGGGCAGTGTGCAGCACCCCGAACCCGAAGTCCCGCATTTATCAGGCCGGCGGCCGCGGCAGGAGACGCACCCCGTCCCCTGCCCCGCCTAGAAAGCCCCGGGAGCCGTGGCGGCGCGGCCGTGGTGGAAGGATGGGGTCAATGGGAAAGGGACACTGTGACTGAGCCGGGGCACCGACTTGGGCCCCGCCGCCCCTCACGGAGGCCACCGCCGCCTCCCGGAACCGGCTCCGGCACCACCGCCGCTGCCTCGGCCGCCGCCGCCCTCGCCGCTTAAGAACCCCGGAACGTGCGTCAGCAGCCACCTCACAATCGGGCCGCCCCTTGTCGCGCGCCCTGGCACGCGCGAGCGCGCCGCCGCCGCCGCGGGCCTCGCCCCGCCCCGCCCCTCATTAGCATGCGTTGTGGACCCTGCGAGGCAGCGGGCGCGCGCGGCGCGTCCCTCAACCCAGGACCTTGGATGGAGCCCAAGGGAGAAAAATAAAAAGCCGGTGGAAGTTGAGGAGACGGCTAATGGGTCTCGAGCACTGTGCGCGTGCGCATGGAGGCGAGCACGCGCGGGCGTTGCGGACGGTTCCTGGGCAACCGCCCCTCCTGTCCCCGGTCGCACGCGCCCCCTCCTCAGGCCCCGCCCTGTCCCAGCCCCGGGGGTCACGTGAGGTGCCGCTGTCCCAGACCTGCTAGCAGGACTAGGGCGCTAAGCTTGCAGGGCTCTGGGAAGGTCCCATGCTCTGTGGTCGGGTGCGAGCCGCGCGTGCTGTCACCCACCCTTGCCACCGCGGGAAGGCGTTTTTTTTTTTGTTTGTTTGTTTGTTTTTAAGAGTAAAACGCGAAACACCGGCGCCTTTTGTAGCAAACATTTTCACTTCTGCAAGGGGAACAAAGTCTGGGAGCCGACAGGGCTCTGCGCGGTTACTCGCGCAGGAGAGCTCTGAGTAGGTTCTGAGACCAGCTCCTCCTGGCCTCGCTGCTGCAAGCCCTGGGTGCGCTGTCACCACGACCCAGGGGTACCGGACTCCTCCTCTACAAGTTCTTTCTGGCTATCTTCCCTCCGTCCCCCGGGAGACTCTAATCGGAACATTTCCGAAGCTTTATTAGTTTTCAAGGGAGAAAGATTTCTCACATCAGGGGGGAAAGGAGATTGTGACTCAGCAGCGGACTTGTTGAGGCTTGTAAAATGGAAGGGGAAAGGCTTTCCATGTAGACTGAGGAGCGCTGGATGGGGACTTAATCCCGTGTAATTCCTCCCCACAGGAACATTTTACACAGAGAAAGCCACTTTTGACTGTTTAGTTCAATGATAACTGATCCACACAACGTAATAAAGAATTGTATGTTATTAGTTTTTAATTTTAAGTTTTCCTGGTGCTTAGAAAACTGAAATTACTGAATGGGATTCCAGAAATACCTACTGAAATCTCAACAGTTTGCAGAAAGTTGATTCAGACTGGACTAATGATGTTGTAACTTACTATTCTCTTAAGGAAGTTAGGTAAATGTCTTTCTGAAGCCCTTGTCAGTTGAATTTGGTTCCTCATCTTATTTCAAAAGTATGCAAGTCAAATAATCAGTAAAAAGAGAACAGCATTTCGAAAAGAAAATACTTTATTTATAAGATCTATGTGTGATTAATAAGCTAAGTTTCCCAAAAACATATTTTGTAGAATTCATATACTTCAGAAATTGGCCTGATAAGCAGAATGCTGTTTAAAAGTTAGTCTCAATAGCATATTTAACAAACAAGGTAGATATTGATCTGGAGAAGTGCTTCCTTTAATTTACAATATGTAAAAGGCAGCATACATTAGAATAAAAAGTTATCAATAAGTTATCAGTGTCAGTGAGGTCCATGCCTGTGATTCAAGCATTTGGGAGGATGGGGCAGGAGAATTGCTGATGTCAAGGGAAGTTTCATGCCAGTCTGTGTCATCCTTTCCCCAAATGTCCATTTCTTTCTTTTTTTTTTTTTTTTTTTTTCTGGGTTTTCGAGACAGGGTTTCTCTTTATAGCTCTGGCTGTCCTGGAGCTCACTTTGTAGACCAGGCTGGCCTCGAACTCAGAAATCCGTCTGCCTCTGCCTCCCGAGTGCTGGGATTAAAGGCGTGCGCCACCACGCCCGGCTCAAATGTCCATTTCTAGCTCAAAGATTTAGATAGTATTAATATATTTTACAGGGATAAAGCATAAAATAAGGAACTAAGGCCAACGAAGTCTTAAAAACAGATATAGTTGTGTTTTTCTTTTTTTCCTTAAGTAAGACTATTTGATTGGAATCAAGTTTCAGTAAGCACTCCCTAGCTCAGTCTATGCTCAGGACAGAGAAGAGAGAGCCCTTATTGAAATTCTCCTCAATGCCCTTCTGCACCAGTGTTTGAACACAAACAAGACTGCTTAGTGCTCTAAGTGCAAGGTTTTGTTTCAAAGGACTGACAGCCCTCTTGAACTGGACAAGAGCCATCACGTTTGTCGTTATTCATGAGGTCAAACTTCATTTTCTGTGCAACAGATCCTAAATCCTATCTGCCATGTCCTCTACTCACGAGTTCAACACCTCAGAGAGGGTTGGGAAGGCCCCATTTTTCACAGGAGGGGAAGTTCTTTTCTGACTTCTAAAGCTTTGGAGTTGCTGAGCTTCTCATGTGTGAAAATGTCCAGAGAGAAAGGTTTCCTGTAACGTGTAGGTGGGTGCTGGTGCTGGAAGTGAAGGGCTTGTAGCCTTACAATAGGTTCCAAACTCAGATTTTAGGAGTCTATATTATGGTCTTGTTTTCATCTGAAAATATGTTTACTCTATGACCATTAATTAAAGGGTTGATTCAGGCTAGACTAAGATTAGATGTTATAAGCACCGTCTTCTTAGATATGTAGATAACTCCTTGTTCTCTGTTAGCTAAATATGATTTGTACTTCTTGGTATCTCAAATGTACCTAAGTCAAAATAAGCAGTTCATTCGTTCCCTCCCACTATCCTGGGCAAGCACTAAAATGTATATTTTTGCTTCCACTTTATATACACCCAAACCCACATATGTTTGTGCAACTAAAAGACATTATTAAGCAATCCTTATTCTTGGAGGGTGCAAAGAATTCTGTTTTTAGCTTAAATGTATCCAAATGAGTTCAAATCACAATTCTTTAGATCCATAAATACATATTGATACAAAATCCAAAAGGCCACAGTCATAAAAGACCTTATTGTACTCTCTGCTCTATCTTAAACCTCTTATCAGAACTTCTCTCCTAGTCTTACCTTTAGCTGCAAACCTGACTGCTTCTTTCACTGAGAAAGGAAGGCAGTCACCTGAGGTCTGCCTTTGTCCATGGACACCTGACTTTCCTACTTGCTACAATGGATGGCCTGTCTACCTGCTTAAGGGCAGGTCCTCCACTGGCACACCTACCCCCTCCTATTCAAGTCCTAGCTTCAATAGTTCTTCCTCCCTTTATCACCATCTCTCTGCTCGCTTGGAAACATTCCCAGGTGCACAAAAATATATCAGTCACCAATTTCCATCATTGAAAAACAAAACCCAAGCCCCTTAAGTTTTGGTTCTTCCTCTTTGGTTACTCTCCCTCTTCTGCTTTTACTGGTACCTATTTAAATATCCAAGCGAATATCTCAGAGATACCTCAAATTGCCATTGCATTTGCTCAAGGTCAAAATCCTTGAAGCCAGTCTTGATGTCCCAATCTGTACCATGTATAAGCCATCAGAACTTACTGCTTCTCCAAATGTTACACTATTGCCAGAGTTCACCTCTGAACACTCCAACCACAACCAATCTGGTCCAGGGCACCACTCTTTTTCCCCTAGATTGGTATTCTCATCTTCTAAGTCTCCAGTTGGAAGAATGTGATTGAGTGAGCTGCAGTGTATACTAGTCCCAATACTCTAAAATTATAATCCCACTGTAAACATTAGTCGAAATGCCCTTTTCAAGATGGAAAACATCATGTCAATCCCATTAAATATACTTTCTCAGAATAAGTGAATGCTTTTAATAACCAAAGGTTCCTCCTGATTCCCCTTACCTCCTCCTGACCTAGAATGGGGTGATTATTTTAAACAAATCAGGCCAAGTCCTCATTGACCTTGCAGTCTCCATTGTCTAGAGTATCAGCCCCCTAATACCAACAGGTTCACTCTGTCTTTTCCAAGCCTCTCTTTCACTTATTATAAGTCTCTGCTTGTGATGATTAATCTTGGTTGTCAACTTGATTGGACCTCGAATCAATGAAGAGACAGAGCTCTGAACAAGCTTAGCAGAGTATTTCCTAGAAGGCTTAAATGAGGGCAAAGACCCTTTCCCAGAGTAGGCAGTACCTTCTAGAAGTGTCCTATATATAAAGAGTTCAAGAGCAGTGAAGGGTGCTTTCCACCTGCCCCCTATGCTTGTGCATGTATCTGCCCTGCTCCCGCCATGAGACTACTGTTCTGTCTTTCACAAACCCTATCCCAGTGTCTTCAGACTTCCCACAAGCACAGGGCCTAGCAACTCTCCAGGATTCTCTCACCTTCAGCAAGTAGATTAGGCATGCTGAGGTGGCACCTCACCTTGTGTACCAAACAGCTAACTACCAGGTTCTCAGCATCTCCAGACGGCAAACAGCCATTATTGAACTACCCATCCCATATCAGGGAAGCTAATCTAACCATCCCCTCTGTTAACCATGTTTACTCTATCCTTCCTGGCTCTCTAGAGGATTCTGACTACTGCTCAGGTTCATTACTCAGCACTAGCCTCTCTGCCCCCTCACCCCAACATGATGTAAAATTATATCCCCTTTCAGGCTCCCTGTTCCTCATAGGCTGTGTGATTTGTTTTTTCTATGCCTGACAAACTACTTACTAACATACATTTCTGCCCTTTACATTAGACCTGAAACCCACAGGGAAAATACACTATCAGGTATGTTTACTCCAGCATCCTCATTTCCTAAACAAGGCCCTGATACATTGAGAACATGCATTGAAGAAAGGGTCCCTTGCTTTGATGAAGACCCGCATAGGAAATAACAGTGGTAGGTAGAGACGGTGGACTATGTACCTCTCAATTCCTCATTTGCTTGTAAGCAGCTTCCCAAATGCCGCACTAATGCTACTTAGGATCCCAAAGCAAGCGAAGATAATTCTAGGCATCAGTAGGATCAAGAACAACTAGATAAGACATCTTAGGATTTTTAAGCAGAGAAAAGATAACCGTGAATCCTAGGAACCCAGAGCTGGAACATCAGCCTTCAGTCATAGGAATATTGAGATGCTTGAGCAAGAGGAGGAGTTGAACCTAACTCCCAGAGTCCGTGAGCCAGTTCAGGAAGAATGGCACATGCCGGCTCAGTGCCTTGTCTCCACATGCTTGTTTCTCATTATAAGGTGTCCAGCAGCCAGGTTCATCCTTTACATGAGCCCGATTATTTCTGTTTTGGGATTAAATAAGCGTCAAATGACCACAAACAGCTTCTGCTCTACTGACAGTCTCCAGACTTTCTCTCTCCAACTGTAAGTTCTGATCTCCTCTCACGTTTTAGCCCTTTCTTTGATTTATACCGTCTGCCTTTTTCTCTGTGCATCTTTTCAGGCTGGAATTCCGTGCTGTTTCTCTTACCTCTGTGTACTTTAAATGATCCCATCAATGCTCCTGTTTTAAAATATCTACAGGCTAATATTTTCCAATCTGTTTAGCCTTGAGATTAAAGACATATTTTCCACCTTCCTGTTTGAATTTAGTTTATTTCGTTTTCTGGGACATTTATGTTCTGGGACACAGAAATGCAATGTGTGTCCATGCCTACACTAACATCTTCCCTCAACCCTGACACTCTTCAGTTGGTCTGGGAGGTCTGGGCATATGTCATCATCACAGCACCAGTTTCCCAAGGTGGAAGCATGACTCATCCTCTTCCACCCGCCTCTCTCTTACCCTCGAGGTTGGTTCTGCTCCAGACATGTTTCTCAGACAAGGCTGTCGCAGCTCATCTCTGCTCTTTGCCTTCACATTTTTTCCTCTGCCCCACCATCTCAGCCTTTCCTTCCACTTCCTATCCTCAAACCATTTCCTTTTATTGCTCTAGAAAAATAACTGCATTCTTGCCAGCTTGTCCTTGTCTGTAACCACCTGTCTGGGGATCTGAACAATAGTTACTTCTTAGTCCTTTGTGATTCTTCTCAGTACCACATTTAAGTTTGTGAAGTGTAGTAGAGCCTTAAGAACTTATTTGCAATTTGTGTCTTTACGCTAACCACTTGTCCCTGTCCATCCTTTGAGTCAGTCGTGGCTTCCACCGTTCTGCTTCTGCACATGGTTGGCACTCTCAGAAATGCCCCTGCTTCCTTTAAGTAGCTAACATTGTCTTACCTTCTGGGACTGGCTCAGGTGCCTTACGCTTCTTGAATCCATGTAGTAGGGTTGAGCCTCTTTCTATGTTCTGACATTGTATAAAAATTATTTTTCTAACAGTTGACGCATGAACAGTAATATTAGCTGTCACAGTACCTGAATCACAAGTGCTTAATAAGTTCTTACTGGTTAGTAATTGCCTAAAGAAACCTAATGAAAGAAGGATGAAAGTAAGAAAAGGAAGAAAGCAAGGTAGGAAGGAAAGAATCCCAAAGCACACTTGCAGAATGATGCATGGCATTACTAGCATACCTCTGATGGAGGAAAACAGAATATCCAGCAGTCCATACAAGCCAGAAGAACAATCAAAGCTCAATAGGATACGTTTTCTTGCTGATCCGAAACAAATGCTTTATTCTAATTGTTGCACCATCCAAATATAAGCTCATTGACAGAATAATCTAGAATCCTTCCCATATTAGAACGTGTAGCTCTCAAACACGATACAAGATCCTTGAAGGTAGGTTGGACATTTAGCTCTGATGCTCACACCCAGGTAACAGGCCTTCAAACCCCTGCAGCAGTTCTGCCAGACCCTGACTAGACCCTCCTCCTCTGTAACTGTCTTGCTATAGTGTTCTCTCTTTAAGTAAGGTCTGGCCATCTGGATTAGGTTGTACATAGTTGAGGTGGTGGGCATGTTTTACATAGTCCTTTGTTTTCATTCACTTATGGATTCATTTTTGTTTTCAGAAACTAGTAACTTAGTTAAGTCAAGTACCTACTCTCTATCAGACATCCTAGTCCCAGAAGTACTCTTGGGGATAGAACTGAAAATGCATGCATTACAGAGCTGTGCATAAGTGTTGTCATTGAAAGAATTATGACAATCCTCACCCCTAATTGTATAGAGAGAGTCATTAACAGTGAGATTCTAGACTGAAACTGGCCTAATAAACTGGAATAGGCTTGATGCAACACAGTCCTGCTTGGCTGGTCATGGGTGGAGTCCATGGTGAATGCAGAATACTGAGTAAAACAGAGCTGCAGGAAGACTGAATGTACCCAGATATGTCTCAATCCTAACCTAAATGAGATGGGATTTCCATCTTTATTCCCTTCTCTTTTGGTAAAATCTTTTGAGTAGATGGAGCAAATAACAGTTCTGTCATTACAGCATGGAGACCCAAAGCTCTGAAACAAATTTGGTTTTTCAGGAAGTTTTCACAGACCAGGCTTATGCCACCTGCTTCCCCTTTGTACTGCTCCCTTAAGTGGTCCTTTGGGTAGAACTCAGGTAGAGTCAAAGAAACGACTATTTCTTAGCAAGAATGAGCCACAGTAATGGGCCTGCACTTAGAAACAATGGTTAGGATGTTTTGTTTTGTTTTGTTTTGTTTTGTTTTGTTTTGTTTTGTTTTGTTTTGTTTTGTTTTTGTGATCAAACCCAGAGCCTTGTGCATACCAGCCAAGCATCCTCCCACTGAGCTATGCAGGTACAGTCCCCACTATCCTAAGGACTTGAAGTCAGAATGTTGAAGACATAGCCACACTCTTAACATTCATTACAGCTTTATATCAGTGCTAAGCCAGGGAATCACCCTAAGTTTCCATCAGTGAACACATGGATGAAGAGGGAAAATGTAGTTAGATATCCACAATGGTATGCTATTGAGCCTTTAAAAGAGATTATTCTAGATGAGACAAGCAGTAGACATAAAAATTAGACACCACATGACCTCAACTGTCCATCTAAATCAGCTGAAGTCATAAAAGCAGAGAACAGAATGTGAGTTCAGGAGGCTAGGTGCTAGGGAAAGATGAAGAGCTGATGGGTAAAGGGTAAAAGTTGCAGGTCAACTTGAAATGATAATCAAATAGGGGGACTGCAGGGTTAACTATCCTGATTGACTCATTCTATTGTGTATATATCATTGTGTCTGATAGTCTCCTTAGTGTAATGAGAACACCTGATATAAACAATTTAAGGGAGGAAGGACTTATTTTGGCTCATGCTTTCAGATAGTTCAGGCCCCATGTGCTTCACAGAGAATATCAGAATGGCATGAATATGTGGCGAGGAACCCCTTTTCAGCTCTCAGTGGCTAAGAAGTGGAGGGCAGGGATGCTGTCATTCAGCTGTCTTTCTCTTCTTATTCTGGGCTCACAGCTTATGGGAGGGCACCATCTGCATTCAGAGAATATCTCGTACCCTCGATTAATCTTTTCTGGAAATGACCACATAGATGTACCCAAAGGTACAGCCCCTCTCCCAGATAAATCTAAATCCAGTCAACTTGACAATGATTAACTAATGCAATAACATCACTGTGTGCCCATAAATATTACATGATTATAATTGTAAAGTAGCAAATGCTTTCAAAACCTTGAAAGGAGAAAATAAAATAACAGTTATTTCTACAATAAAATAAAGATAGAAAGACTAATACTTCAAGCCTTCACAGTGACAACTGACTAAAGAACAGTTGGCACTAGTGACTTTCAAGAGAGCATTTTATTTTCAAAATGTGTATTCCACAACAACTCAGTGATATTCATCAAATGTGCCTTTCCGTTTCTCTCTTGTCTTATTAGCAGAATGAGCCCTGGCAGTATATATTAGATAAATTTCATTTAGTTCTCATTTCTCCCTACATTCTGCAAAGCATTCTCCTTCAATTGTTAAATTATTCTATGCAGAGAAAAATAAAGGTTCATTTTTACTAAATACTCAATATTTAGACTCTATATGGATGAAAGCATTGCATCTATTAGATTTGATCTTAATATCTGAGGAAACCCAGAAGATGGAAATTCCTGCTTATTTTGGAAGCTATGAATAGTCAATAAAAAGGAAGGACATACCACATGTTTAGCAGAGAGCATCGCTAACTGGCATTTGTATAAAGATTGATTATGTACGGTAGAGAGAAAACATTCTGAGCAAAGACTGATGCTGGACCTTGTCCTGGTGAATGTGTGTCCTCATCACTGTCAACTCCAGTTTACTCCCCACCTCTCCTGTGGAATCCTAGAGGGCCCTTCAGGAACGTCTGAAGGCACCTATTGGACATCTAAAATTCATACTCGTGAATCATTCTAAATATGAAGACTATAACCTATAACAATAAGAAATGACTGATTTTCAAGAAGGATAACAGCAAGCTTATATAGAAAAATCATGTAAGCTATTTTCATAATGACATAAATTGTACATAGGAGCATTTCGTTGTTTCTGAAGTCTATGTTTAGCTCATATCCAAAGCAATGTTGTAGATTGTCCAGTAGGATGTAGAACGAAAAATACAACTCAATTGCCATACACTCTATTAATTATACATTTATAATAAATGACAAACCTCAGGGTTGTCCATGGGAGAGTAGTAACAATCTCAACTTAAATGGGAATAATTATGAATATTTAAATAAAGAATGGTCTATATTATCTGACAAGTCTAAATGTTCACATAAGAGAACCAAAGAAAACGACATATGTATCACCTGCCACATAGTTTGTGAAGTGGGGGGTGGTCTAGAAAACCACCTGGGTGAACGCAGTGGTAGGAAACTGAGAAATGAAAATAAAAACAGTCACTAAACAGGATGCGGGTAGATGGTGATCTTGGTAGCAGTGCAGCTACTGTAAATGGTTGAAGGATGAGTCCAAATGAAAACAGACACTAAATTCTTCAGATATTCCAAAATCAAGGAAAACAATTTGAAAAGTTAAATATATCGATGCAATACTTAATCCGATCAGTGATGTAAGTAGGGGAAATTTTATCTATAAAGTCAGATGCAGTCCAGTGACAGTGATATCACCTATATGGTGTTACTGGTTAATCTAGGCCGCTTAACCATTATCTGTCTCTCATAAATAACAGAGGAAAACGTGTGAAAATGCTTCATACAGATGGAACATAGGTCCTTAAAGTAGGAAACTTCTACACCATCATAGTTTGCTAGATATATAATACAAACCACAAGCTGAACCACATATGTAGTGCGAAATTTTCAAGTAACAGCATTTTGAATGTCGTGATATGTTTTGTTAATCTTGTATATAAAATATTATTATACAATGGCTATACAATTTATCACTTCTTCATTGCTTGTAAGTCTATGGAGATGAGTGTGGGCTACTAAATCACCATGTGGTAACAGTATGTTTTGTTTGTTTGGTTGGTTGGTTTGGTTTGGTTTTGGTTTCTCCAGACAGGGTTTCTCTGTGTAGCCTGGCTGTCCTGGAACTCACTCTGTAGACCAGGCTGGCCTCGAACTCAGAAATTCGCCTGCCTCTGCCTCCCGAGTGCTGGGATTAAAGGCATGCACCACCACTGCCCGGCCACAGTATGTTTTAGATTTGAAACCAACCTTGTCTTCCTGGGATAAATCCCATTTGGTCATTAGATTTAAACTGCTATATTTTGTTGGGGATCCTTGTATCTAATTATGAGAGTTCTTCTGATAAAGACACTGTTAAGTGGTTGTGTCATTAGGCAGCCTAGTTGTTTAACCATCAAAGCACATATTTACACAAACTGAAGATGTCCACCCTGTTGCTATGTGACATAGCCTTATGGGATCACTGTTGTACATAGAGTACACAGATGTCTGAATTATCATTACAGATCACATGAATGTACACTCATAAGACCACTGACTTGTTATGGTGTTTCTTTCTTGCGATGTTTTTGTCTGATTGTAGTATCAGGGATATAATACTGACCTCAAAGAATGAGAAGTATTACCATTTTGTAATTTATTTATAAGAATGTTTGAAACATTAATAACCATCCTTAAAGTTTGTGGTAAGATTCAGCAGTTAAGCTACACAGGACAGGGCTCTTCTCAACAAAATATTTTAATTGCTTTATGTCATTTCCTTGTCTTTTTTATTGTACTCATTAGGGAAAATGAGCCATTGATGTTTCCATAAATTAAACCTTAAATTATGAATTTCAGTTCACTTTTTTGAAGACTGCTTTTTTAAGTCTACAAGAGCCATTAGTTTTGCTTCTCAGTGTACTGACCCATTTGCTCTTAGGTCTTTTGTCTGTAGTAACAAAATTTGTCTTAAAGTATATTTTATTCAATATTAATAGGGCCAGTTTAGTTCTTTCAGGTTCTATTTTACATGGATTCTGTCTTCTGTTCCTTAATTATCTCCTTTTATCTTTGAGGCTGAAGTGCCCATTGAAGAGGCCATGGAAGTGAAGCACCATTGCTCTATTTTGACATCTTCTACCTTCTGAATAAAAAGGATCTCATTTTTTTCTATGAGAGGAATGATAATAGCCATCATTTCATAGATTATACATATATTATTATTCACAAATTAGTTAATGAAGACTGCCATAATAACATATCACTTTCTTTATATAATAAGTAAAATGTAGCATTTTATTAGATCTATATTATTTTAATTTTTGTATTCTTTATAGTCTGTCAGAATTCATTTCTAACCTATTTGTCAATATTTTATGTTTCTTGCAATACAAATTAACATTTTTTTAATTGAAATTCCAGAAGTTTTCTGGAAGAAAGTGCGATCTCTCTGTTTTCATACTCATACATATGGTATTCATGAAGTGTCCTAAATACACACACACACACACAGAGGGGGGGGGGTATAAGGTATAAGTGAGGTCAAGGAAAGATAAGGAATATTTAAAATTTCCAAGTTTTACAAAGGATCAGTTTCCTATTTTTAACAGGTTCTCATGGAAACCAAATAGTTATAGGTCATTGGATACCTTTCAAAAGATCCATTAAGTTCATTTAACATAACAATGTCACTATAAAGAGAAAATGATATGTTTTGCAGCACTTTCAACTTATATTTTTAGATGACATAAAGTGTATAATATGTTTGAAAGTATTTAACTACACATCTTTTAAAAATATCTAAAATTTTCTCAGGTAATTTGTAAGGAAAATACTCAAAAGTCATAGAAAATAAAGGCAATTCAAATATCTAGTTGTCTTCTTTATTCTTTGTTTTATTTTTCAATCCCTATCACTCTTCCATAATTGAGAAAATGAATGAATGAATGAGATGCTGTGAATGGTATCAATACATGATGTACTTGATAGCTAAGGGAAGAACAACCCTGGAACCATGTTTTTCCCTGGCTTGGCTAGCTCATTATTGGTTGGTTGGTGGAGAAAACTGGGTCTTGGTGGCTATGGGGAAGGGAAGAGGAACCTTTCATATCTATAGTTCTTCCTACAGAAGACAGTCATAGGTAGCTAGTTTTAATTTTGTAAGACCTCAAAAAATAAAGAAAAGACTAAGCCAAGAGTACCTAAGTGAGCTCCACATGGTGTTAAGGCTCATTCATAGCCATATTTAAGTTCTACAAGCATTTCTTCACTGTCTTCTTGCCTGGTACTCTGCTAGGCACTGATTGTACAAAAGTTAAGGAAGAGTATATGTCTTAACTAGTTAGCTGTTGTTTTTGTCAACTTGTCACAAGCTAGAGTTTCCTGAGAGGAGGAGATTTTTAATTGAGAAAGTACCTCAACTTATTGGCCTGTGGTGCATTTTCTTGGTCAGTGATTGATGCAGGGAGGGCCTAACCTACTCTGGGTGATGTCACTTCCGGGTAGGTGATCCTCCCCAAGTTACTTTAATTATGGTGTTTATCCCATAGATAAAATTCCTAACATACACAGTGTTTAAGAAATACACTTCAGCCGGGCGTGGTGGCGCAAGCCTTTAATCCCAGCACTCGGGAGGCAGAGGCAGGCGGATTTCTGAGTTCGAGGCCAGCCTGGTCTACAAAGTGAGTTCCAGGACAGCCAGGGCTATACAGAGAAACCCTGTCTCGAAAAACCAAAAAAAAAAAAAAAAAAAAAAAAAAAAACATTTCAAAAGTATCTTTAGTGAAGTAGAAGGAATATATTTTACTGAGGATAAATTATTTGAAATGACGACTATTTATTTTGATTTTGGTTTGCTTTGTTTTGATTTTTTTGAGACTGTCTCTCTACATAGCACTGACTGTCCTGAAACTCACTATGTAGATAGAACAGGCTGTCCTCAAATGCAGTCTCTGCCTCCAGAGTGCTGGGATTAAAGGTGTGTGCCAGCTATTTGTTCATTTTGACCTAACCAAAAAAAAAAAAAAAAAAACCTTATTCATATGGCTAAGTAAATGTTAATACAGGTAAGAGACAGTAATTCTGGAGAGATTCATTAACCAATGAAAATGACCAAGAGCCAGCAGCCATTGAGCCCATTGGGGAAGGACAAGGAAAAGTGAGTAGGTAGATAGTGACAGATAAGAACTGGGTTAGTAACTGTATCAACTAGAGTGAGACTAGGGAGAAAGGCAAGGTGTAGGTAGACTTTGGAAAGAAACCTTAAGCTTTTATGTATAGATGTCTAGGAGATGTGGATGAGGGTAGAAAGAGGCCTGAGGCTTTTGGGGAAAGTTCTGTCAGATCAAAAAGACATAGTTGAGCAGGCAAGTTAGGCTGCTGGAGGTTTTCTGAGGCTGGGGCACTGCGAATGCATGCACACAGGCTGGGAAGTGGAGTAGAACGTTCCACATGATGATTCTGTTTAGGCAAAGGACTACTTCTGAGGGATTAGTTGAAAGACATAGAGGTTAGAGAGAGAAGGTCCTCATATAGTGTCCTCAGTGGTCCTTGTTGGATCACACGCCAGATTTCAAGGAGGGTTTCTAAGGTTCTAGACTTCATGCTCAGTGCCACACAGGTACATCTCTGCTCTGTCCTTCATAAGAGCACAAAATGTGGGTGCTGTTGTTATCTGGACCCTGAACCTGCTTAAGGTCACAACTGAACCTAAATATAAGTGTATGTCACGGGATACCAAAGACTACCAGGCAACTATGTGATAAGTTTAATTCGATGGATGAGTCAGAGTGACTTCCACTTGGTACTCTGCCGCTTAGAATTACCTTTTGAAAGACATTGATGCCTTCAAAGTGACTTCATTAGCTGGAACAAGAGATAGCATTGATAACCATGTTTGGTTAATGACAGCTGGAATTAAGTGAACTCATAAAGACACATGGTTTCAGCCTGGTCTACAGAGTGAGTTCCAGGACAGCCAGGGCTACACAGAGAAACCCTGTTTCGAAAAAAACAAAACAAACAAACAAACAAACAAACAAAAAAGACACAGGGCTTATATGTGGCCAATCCACCATCTTTGGAGTTACAGCTCAGTGAGCCTGCAACTATTCAGTCTTGTCACTTCTATTGCATCTTGTTTGGGCCATGGGGGGCTGGGGAAGAATCTCTATGGAAAAGCTTTGGCCCAGCAAACACGTTTCCTCAGTTCTTAGCTTTATGCTGGTAAGACTCCAAGTGCCCTGACAAACTCACTTGAGAATTCTAACATGGTCTCTTTTATTAATAATCAAGAACACTCAGAATTCCTATATGGAAAAAAAATGATTGGGTTTTGTATTTTTTCTTTTTTTCTTTTTAATTGTACCTGTAAACAGAAGATAGTGTATTAACAACTGGTTATTCATTCATTCTTGCTGGGGACATAGCCTGGAATGCCTCTCTAGGCACAATGCCAGGGGTCAGTCTGCAGCTCGCCGGCCTCAGGCTGAAACCCTCTGTAGTTCATTTACTGGAGTGGATAAGCTGTGGCATCTTAATAGGCAAATGGAAATGAGAAAGACAGGTTCTGCACTTCTGTAGAAATTTAATCTAACCCACAACCACTCACAGGCTTTTCATTGATAGGAGAGCCTCACCAGAGATTTTAAAAGGAACCAAATATGAGATTGATAATAAGCCTTCCCCCACCTTGTGTTCACCTAATTCTTGAGTAGAAAAAAAAATCCTGTAAGTAGATCTAGCATTGGTTGAAACGTATGCATCTTAGGAAGGTCTGTTTGAAGATTTCTCTGACATTATGCAAGGTTGGCCTGTCTGCCAAGTTTCTCCATTGCTGATAGAGAGCATGAAGCCGCTGATACTGCAGAGGATTCAAGGAAGAGGAAGGTCCTGTTCTGTAAGTTTAGCTTTGTTTGTTCATGTAGAAGGAGAAATTATATACCCCGTGTGGCCAGTATACCTTGTCCTTTCCAGTCTAAGTAAGATAGGGCTGTTGGAACTAAGGCCGAGGAACTAAGGCACTTTATTAATGCTGGAGGAAAAGAGGACGGAGTAAAGCAAAGAAGGGGAAAGTCAGCAAATTTTGCCAGCCGGGCTCAGCATTAACATTCATTATGCTAACAGTTTGTTGTAATGTAAAAGGTTAACTTCCTTTGTTCTGTCTTCAAGGCACTTATCCCACTTTGCAAGTCACTGTGACTAATTCTGTGGCTGTCCTCACTTCACAGAGGCAATTGGGGATGAGGGGTGGGGGGGGGGGGGCATAGAGCTCACAAAGGGTCCTCAGAGCTCCAACCCGCACTCCCTAGTGCTAGAACCCCAAACTGGTAAGGCATTGTGTGATGGCTATTCCCAGTTGTCAACTTGACTATATCTGGAATGAACTACAATCTAGAAATGGAGGGCACACCTGCGACCCAGATCTTGAGCCTGGAAGACATGTGCTTTTACTGGGATGATCCATGCTTTTGATCCAGATCTTGAAGCACAGTGGCCCTGAAAAGCTTTGGCTCAGACAAGGTGGTACACGCCTTTAATCCCAGGACACAGAGACAAGCAGATCCCCCAAGCTAATGAAGTTAAATTAGTCAACTCCATAAAGGACTCTGATGATGAAATAAATATTTACAGTAAAGTCTCTGAAATATAGTTCAGTGACCGAGCTCTTGCCTAGTAGCAAGTGCAAGCTGTGACTTTGACCCCAGCATGGTGAAAAGAAAAGTAAATAAACAAAACAGAGGTCCCTGGGCAGAGGTCAGGGGATAGATAGGTAGGTACAAAAGACTGACTTTATTCCAGCCTCTGGGGATGGGGGCAGGGGAGCAAACAGGAGGATGTGGTGGGGACTGAAGGGAGAACAGCTTGAATGGAACTCAGGTATGAGGAAGGTCATTCAAGCAGGCTGGAGATGAGGAAGGTGTGCCAGAACAGAGAGGGATTCATCCCTGAAGACCCACCTCCAGGAAAAACAATTCAACATAGCATCTCATTTCTTGGTGCTCATCCTAATTTAAAAATTTCCTTCAACCTGTTATATAGCACCTGAGACTGAGGTTTTCACAAATACTTTTCCTAATGTAACTCATACTGTCTTATACCACATCCTGGAAAAAAATCAGCATGCAATCTTAGGTTAAAGCGATAGATGGATATATTGTTGAAAGTTTGTTGACTACTTTTTTAATTGGCATCACATTATACATATATAATTTACAATATACAAATACGATATGCCTACATATTATTACATGTACTACTTATTATGGGTTAGCACTACTTGCTGGTTATACAATAGAATCCCACTGGATCCTTATCAAGTCCACTTTAAGAAATTTTGATTTAGTTTATTTGGGTGGGGCTTGAACATCAGTTTTTCAAAAGCTGCACAGAAGATTATAATATTTATTGAGACTAAGAAACACACATACACACACATATATACATATATATGTATAATGTATTAGTTGCTTAATGTATGAAGCTGCACATTATTCAAATATTGTAATTTTGTCTGAAAGATAGGTTAAAATAATTCATGTTTTATATATGGAAAATTGAAAACTCAAGATTATATACTTTTTCTCAAGAATATGTTGAATATGGAGAGAAAGCATCCATTTTCTTAACCATAATTCTCATGCTTACCACAGCATAAAAGTAAGTTATCATGTTCTCTTGAGAAGAAAATACTAGAAAATGAATTAAACATATAAGAATATTCATGCAAAAGATTAAAGTTAGACTGTGTCAGAAACACACTAAGCACAAGCAGCTACTTCTGATTCTAATGCTGTGTTTGTGTGTGTGCGCGCATGTGCATTTGTGTGTGTGTATATGATAGGTGTTTGTGTGCATGTTTGTGTGTATGAGTGTGGACACATACTGCCTGTCCATTTTTCTCATGTGGGACCTGGGGATTGAACTCACGTCGTCATACTTCTGTGGCAACGTTTCTATCTACCGAGACATTTCCCCAGCCCCTACTTAAAAATTTCTGAATACATTTAACTATGTGCTGAGAGACGGGCTTATACTTTTTGTGTGTCATTTCATGCTTCACACTGTATGACTACGGCATTTTTGTGTTTCGAACTCCTAACGCCTGCAGGTTTAGCTTACAACTTCCTTCTGGGGTTGATGTTTGTTTGTTTGTTTGTTTTCCCACCACTCAGCTGACATTTTCACTCGAATGTTTCATAGGTACCTCAAAAGTAAAATGTCCAAAACGAAGCTCTCAGTTGCCCTCATTTTAATTCAGTCTTGCCCTTCTCAGAGAATGACTCTGTCCTTGTCCAGTTGAATATTAGAATGCTATAACTCATTTTTGATTGGTGTTTGTTTATTTGCTTGGTTGGTTGGTTGTTGTTGTTTTTCCCTTTAGAATGAACTTGTTGGGTTTTGCTCCAAGATGTGTTTCAGAACTCCTTCTTGCCTCTGCACTTCCTCTTCCAGCTCTGGATAGCCATCCTCCAATCTGTGTTGAAAAGACCTTGCTGCTGTATTCCTCAGTGACTCTTCACTTCCACTCTTGCTCTCCTAGAGCTCCGAGTCCAACCCACAGTCAGCATTGTGTGCAGGCTCATCCTTACCTGCGTACAATCTGTTGATAACTTCCTTCCTGTAGCTTTAAGGATCTGCACATTCTGTCATCATGCAACTCAACCTCTTAGTCCCTGTGCTTACCCACACCAGACTTTAGGTTTTATGAGTAGTAACTGCTTCCCCAAGATGTGGAGCTTTTCTCTGTGACTCTTGCTTCAACCCTTATGACTTTCCTCCCAACCGCAGGACATGATCTTCATCAAGGCTTATCTAGGATATGACTTCCTTATGAAGATCTTTATGAACCATCCACTCCAAAACATTACCCTTCTAGGAAAATCCTCTATTTCTTTAATAATGTTCTTCTCACCAATAGCCAAGGTTTATTTTTTATTTTATTGTCTGCCTACCTTGTTTGAACAAGACATGTGTAGGCTGATATCAGTCCTTTTTGAATTTACTTTCAGTTGGTCCTGCATGTGCTTGTGGCACTGAAATGCTTGTGATATGTGTATGTTCTATACTAAATAAATATAAATATCATGAAGCTTTTATCTTTAAAGAAAGAATGGTCTCCTTCTGATATGTTAAGAGAATAAGAGCTGCTTTACTAATGATTCCTATACTATAGTTAATGCAGTAATAAAATCATTGATAAAAAGGTACAGAACCAAAATTCTATTGCCAAAATTCTGCTATTAATTAATCTTTAAAAACAAAACAAAACAAAAGAAAAAACAAAAAAACTTCCTGACTTCAGAGAGAATGATAGAAAACCAAAGACCAAGGAAGTCCAGAAATGGAGGTAATATGATGTATTTAAACAAAACTAGGGACCAGGGAGAGAATGCCAAAAACAAGTTTGAAGAACCTTGATAGGCTTAGTTGAAAGTCTTATGTATTACACAAGAGCCCTGGGATTTTATCACACAGGGAGTAGGAAGATCTATAGAATAAAGAGGCTTTTAGCAGGAAAATGATAGGGTATTCTTTGCATTTAAAATTGTTTTGTGGCCAGTGTGGCATATAGCTTGATGAGGGTACTGTATAAATCAAGAACTCCAATTAGAAGGTGTGGGAATGACCTAAGAGCATGATGGTAGCAAGACTTGTGATAAGGGATAGCCTTGAGGTAAAGGGGCTGAAGCAGGCCTTTGCTGTTAGTTCTTCCTGGACTGGGTCTGAGAGGCTACTACTGAATCCTGGTTCAGTTTGGGCTTGCATCCTCTCTTTACGGACTTTAGAGTGACTGTCCATATTGTCATGGACTTCAGACCTATGTTTTTAAGGAATAAATTTTTAAAGAAACCCACTAAACTATAGTGTTTGCTATGAGGCTTAAAGGAAGAATTGGATGTAAGAACACTTGGCAAAGTGTTACAAATGGAAGCTATTTTTATTTCAAGTAAGTCAATTTAGTTCACAAAGAGAAAATTCATTTTCTAGTTTGTGAGCTCCCATAAGCAAACTCCCTAGGAAAAATGAATCACTCTTAGGACCGTAGCACTTTCTGTACTTCTATCCTAACACTTCCATTAATTATGAATTGTTTATGCATCAGCTTTGCTTCATGGCATATAAATCCTCTGGCGGCAGAGACAAAATCTTATGAATCTTCACAACTTGGTTTTCGGTAGACAGTAAGTACTCAGAAAATGTTAATTGCATTATGTTAAGAGGAATGATTATTTAACAGGAGAGGAAAAAAGTCAGGCAATAGGGAGCCCATGTGGGCTTCTAAGATAAAGTATAACAATAGGGACGACATCTGTGCAAAGATTGAGAGTGATTGGAGGCCACATATTTTATTTTAGCCTAGAAGATATGTACAGAGATTTCTGTGTTCTCCAAAGGCTGTCCTAGTTTGGTTTTAAGTCAATATTGAAGCAGAGGGAAAATGATTAATTTAGCTAATATTACTGAGTTTGGAAGGGATTGAGTCACGCAGGTTAAGCCTTGTTTAAAATAATTAAAAACCAGGAAGAGCATCATACTCACTTTATATATTTAGAATCTGAATCTTGTAATGGTCATTTAAAATTATAAATGGTAAGGATAAGATAGCATCGGCGGATCCATGAGATGATAAAGAATTACAGGGGTACGATTTTGTGCTTATGGAGTTTGGGGCTTCATAAAATTTAGAAAAATGTACAGAATGTACACATAGCCATGGTACCCGTGGAGTTACTGCAGTTGTGCTTATCTGCACAAAGTCTGTACAAGATTGGGCCAGTTAACATTTCATCCAACATGGGGTAGGAGGCCTTAGGAGGCCTTAACTCCCCGAGGGGACTGTTAGCAGTTGACAGTTGTTGGAGGAGGGGTGTCCTTTTTTTTTTTTTTTCATGGTGTAGTCACTGATAAATTGCCCTTCTTCCAGTAAATAACCTCTCTCACACTGGGACAAAAGATTCTAGTGAAACTCAGTGAATCACATACAACAAGTAGACACATAAGGAGAAGGACAAGTTGAGGAGAAGGGATTTAATGTGTAGGAGGGGCAATAGAATGCGGAAGGGGAGCTGGTCGTGGTGGCACACTCCTTTAATCCCAGCACTCTAGAGGCAGAGGCTGGTGGGTCTCTGAGTTCGAGGCTGGCCTGATTATTAGAGTGAATTCCAGGACAGCCTGGACAACTAGGGCTACACAAAGAAATCCAGTCTTGGGGAAAAAAAAGTTTGGGGAATGAAAATTAAAATTGTGAAACTATCAATAAAAATGTTTTTAAATTGTTATGGGAAAGCAGTTTCTAAAATTTATAGACTTAAGACTAAGAAGTGTACATACACACACACACACACACACACACACACACTTTGGGATGATTTGGATTATGTTGGCCTGGTTCAAAAGGTTTCAGAGGGGAATATTAGCAAGTAGCTCAGAGACATTCTTGTGATATTTTGGCAACGAACATGGATGCTTTTTGTTCCTGCCCTAAAAATCTCCCTGAATCTAAATTGAAGAGTTTTGGATTTAATGTTATTGGCAGAGGAGATTTCAAGACAGCCTAACTAAGGTGGTAACTTTTTAAGGTGGTGGTTATACTGATCAGTTTTATGCAGATCTACAATGAAAAGGAGCAACTCTTTCAAGATGAAATATGAAATGCACAATTGAGGAGAAAATGAGCACTAGGAAGTATTCTGTTGGAGCTAGGTCCAGAAAGTGATCAGGAAGGTAAAATGTTTAAGGAAAGGCCTAATTCAAAATGCAACAAAGGGAATGGTGATTCCCCCCACCACCAAGATCACCCCCCCCCCCCCACCAAGATCACACCCATTTCATTTTGCCACTTGTAAAAGGGAGTTAAAGGAAAGCTGAGGGCTCAAAGGAAACACTTAATGTGAATGCAAATCAAGGAGCCACCCAGGTTCCAGCCTCAGCAGGCAGAAGAACTTAACAGGATAAGCCAAAGTGGCTCTGGCTTTAGAGACAAGGATGCAGGAAAGGGAGTTACAGAATCTTCTTCAGTTAAGGAAAGCTGCTGAAACCAATTGTGTCAGGGCAGTCCCTGCATGGAGAAGCTATTGCTTGAAGAGGAGCTGTAGCCTGGGTTCTGTTGACGATTTTAGGATGTTGGAGATTCCAGAATCTGGGATATCTGCAAGGAGAGCTATAGAGCAGTAGTAGAATCAGCCCAAGATGAAGAAATGTGCGGCACACAGTCAACAAAGCCAAAAGAGCTGAAGATCTAAAGAGTGCTTTGACATCAGACTTGGAGATACAGAATTTGGAGTTTGTTCTGTTGGGTTCTGGTATTGCTTCGGTCCAGTATTTCCTCACAGTGCTCCCTTTCCTCCTTTGTGGAATGTTAATATATATTCTGTGCCACTGTATGTTGGAGGAATGTGAGCTGCTTTTTTATTTTGATTTTACAGGGGTTTAAGATGCAAAAGATTGTCTTGAGTCTCAGAAGAGACTTTGGACTTTTAAACAGCATTGAGACTGTGAAAGACTATGGAGGACTAAACACATTTTGCACTATGATATGGCTACAAGTCTATGGGGAGCATGGAGTCAAATGTGGTAGTTTGAATGAAAATGGCTCCTATTGGGTTATATATTTGGATGCTTGGTCCCTAGTTGATAAACTGCTTGGCAAGGATTAAAAAGTGTTTCCTTGAGGTGTGTCACTGGAGATGGGCTTTGAGGTTTGAAAAGTCCATGACAAGCCTAGTCTGTCTGTCTGTCTGTCTGTCTGTCTCTGTCTCTGTCTCTGTCTCTGTCTCTGTCTCTGTCTCTGTCTGTCTCTGTCTGTCTCTGTCTGTCTCTCTTATTCTGTCTCTGTCTCTCTGTCCCTCTCTCTCTCTCTCTCTGTGTGTGTGTGTGTGTATCCTGGTGGAGTTATCAGCTACTTCTCTAGCACCATGCCTGCCTGCCTATTGCCATGCTCCCTGTCATGATGATGGTAGACTAACCCCGAAACTGTAAGTGAGCCCCCAATGAAATGTTTTGGTTTTTGTTTCTCCCTAGAATCCACTTGGTCATGGGGCTTCTTCCCAGCACTAGACATCCATGCAGAGAAGGCATGGTTGCTGTGGGTACTTGTTTCATGGCTCCAGAAGTTCACAGTGTGGCTAGTTCACATCTTGGTGGATCAGGAACCGTAGCTGTGGATGCAGAAGCAGCAGATATGATATGTGTAGTCTACCTCAACCTAGCTACTTCTTCTAGTAAAAAGATAAGATCTGAGAACTAAGCATTCAAATACATGAACTCTTGGGAAAACTTCTAGTCTCAAACTGTAACAGTTTAAACACCGTGGAGCACACATGGAAAGTGATTTCTAATTCACTCATTGAGCAGATATGGCACTTGTCGCATAATAGACTAATCAAGAACTTATGCATCTTAGCTCGTGAATGGCTGAAGAAGACCAGGTAAAAATCAATGAAACAGAGAAGACATACTTTACTCAAGTTCCTGTGAAACACTTGTCAGTAAATATTATAGCTCAGTGTTACACAGCAGAATTTTTCTCATTGTTTAAGGTACAATTATGTATGTAATTATGTTTGGGGTAAGAACATATTTTGGTGTTGGTAAAGTGGTCCAGTAGATAAAGGTGCTTTCTAATGAGGCTGATTTCAATCCCTGGAGCAGACAAGGAAAGAACTGACTCCTGCAAGTTGTCCTCTGACTTCTACACACATGCGCTAGTATGTGTGCAAGTCCCCCAAACATGCATAAAGTCAATTTAATAAACTTTTTTTTTTTTCAAGACCAGGCTGGCCTTGAACTCAGAAATCAGCCTGCCTCTGCCTCCCAAGTGCTGGGATTAAAGGCATGTGCCACCACTGCCCAGCTTAATAAACCTTTTTTTTTTTAAAGTTGGTATAAAATACCTTGTATTTGTTTGGCTCTATTTACTATCTGCTTATTCCTCTTTGCTGGTGAATATTTGCAGTATGTCCTTATAACTGTGCTCTGGAGTAGTGCCATCCATTCTTCATGAACTCAACAAAGACCATGATATATGCTAAATGGATAAAGCTTCAACTTGAGAATGCTAGCTAGATGTGTTCGGCACGAGCCAGGGAGGATTTGTTTGAGGAAGGCTGTGCCATCTATCAGAGTAAAGCCACATGTCCACTGTAGAGAGTGGACTCTCTTGTGTGCCATATGGATGCAGCACATGCCAACAAAATGCTGACTGGTCTGTAAGCTTCGGCAAGGAATACGAGGTGGGACATCTGCAAGGGAGATTGAAGGCTGGCAGAGAGAAAAGTGTGGGAGGATTGTCCCTGAAACATGGAGGAGGTCAAAAGGATGGGAGCTGAGCAGAGGTAACCAGCCATGTGGCAGAACTTAGATTAGAATAAATGGGATATTAAGTCATGTTTTAGTCTGGGAACAGCCAAAGCTTATGGTCTAGGCATTTGTTAATGTATTTGAGTCTCAGAGTCCCGGAACCTGGGGCATGGAGGAAAAACTCCGTTTTACAGTCCTTAGGCAACTATTTATTTTCTCACCATTAGTCTTTAACTTTCATAGTTGATGTAGTTGTTTGAATCAGAACGGCACCCCATAGCTTTATAGATTTGAGTACTTGGTCACCAGGGAGTGGAAGTGTTTGAAAGGATTACCAGGATTAGGAGCTATGCCCTTGTTGGAGTAGATGTGGCCTTGCTGGAGGAACTGTGTCACTGTGGGTGGGCTCTGAAGTTCCAAAAGCCTAGCCAGGCCTCCACAACCCCAAACCCTGCCTCTGTCTCTGTCTCGCTCTCTTGGCCTGTGACTCAGGATGTGGCTATCAGCTACTGCTCTAGTGCCATACATGCCACCTTGCTCTCCACCATGATGAAATGGACTAGATCTCTGAAACTGTAAGCAAGCTCCCATGAAAGGCTTTCTCTTATAAGAGTTACCTTGATCATTGTTCTGTTTTCTTTTCTTTTGTTTTGTTTTATCATGACTGGGTTTCTCTGTATAGCCCTGGCTGTCCTGGAACTCACTTTGTAGAACAGGTTGGCCTCGAACTCAGAAATCCACCTGCCTCTGCCTCCCAAGTGCTGGGATTAAAGGTGTGTGCCACCACCACTCGGCTCATTGTATCTCTTAATAGTAAAGAACAGTGAGTAAAATCATTGGTTATATATCTATACACAGTATTGCTAGGGGTATCACCAGGACCACTGTAAATCTTAATCTTATATGTAAATGCAATGATATTAATAAACATCACAGTGATGCAATGGCTTTAGTAGTTCATTTCATGGTAACTGAGCATACTTTTTATAACAAAATATTACTATAATAATTGTTTAGATCCTCTGTTTCCAGAAAGATGGAGGTGATTTTTGCTGACTTTTTCCGAGTGTGGACAACTAACACACAAAACATAAATTGACATTAAAGTTATGAAATCATCTCAGCACGTTAAAACCCAAGGAACAATGAAATGAACAAGTCATTGGGCTTTCTTTTTGCCTTATATGTATCAGAATTGTATCTGCCAAGACTGAATCCTTTAATACTAGCTAATTATAGACAGCCTCAACAAAAACATGTTCTTCATAGTCAAAGCACAGAAAAAGAGTAGTATAGTTCCATAAAAAACTAGATAGTGACCATTCTACTGCCCGACAGATAGATTCTACCTATCCTTACCCATCAGCAAAAAATAAATAGACAGCCTAATGTTTCATTTTTGCCCTGCTCTTATGACGTGTTTCCTCCACCACATTCCAAGCCCTAGATAAGGTTAGAGAAGGCTGATCAGAGAGGCAGAACTATTTCTACTGAGAAGCAATGATGCCCTCACCGAAGCATCTGACAAGATGCAACGTAAGAGGGAAATGGCTTATTTTAGCTCATTATTTAAGAGAGTATGGTTCATCGTGGTGCAGAAATCATGGCAACAGAAGCTTGCAGCATGACCTATCACATCTAAATGGATCAGACAGCAAAGAGGTGGGGGGAAGGGAGTGTTAGAACTTCGGCAGGACTATGAACCACTAGGCTTGCCATCCCTGCCTTGCCTTCCCTGTTTAAGTAACCTGCTTTCTCTAGTTGAGTCCCACCTCTCAAGGGTTCTACAACCCTCTGGAACAGCATCAGTAGCAGAGCACCAAATGTTTAAATACATGAGCCTGTCAGGGACATTATAACCTCAATGTATAATACATCCCCAGCACTCACAGCGACAGCTCTGTCTCTGTGTGTTATAGTTCCACCATAACCAGAACTGGGTCTACTCTGTCCCCCACTGCCTCATGTCAGAGGATATAGTAGAGCTTCCAGCCTTCTGTTGCATCCAATAAGGATGTGGTTGGATAACCACTGAAATGAGAAATGCTAAGTCAGTCCTGCAGCTCTCATTGGGTCGATATAATATAATATAATATAAATAAAATAATATATAATAATAGGAGAGAAGCCTATTGAGGAGTTAGAAGTCTTACTTTTCTCTCAGTGAAGAGACTGGTTCAGCCAGAGGGAAGCAACAGGGAACTAGAGAATAGGAGACATTATTTATTCTGTGGCAAAATATTACAGAAATCCAGGCAACACAGAGCATTGAAATAAAATTATCAATTTCTTACCAAAACACCTTAAGTGTTCAGGTCCAACTTGACCTTATTCATGACACTAGGACCCAAGAAAATATCACATAAATAGACAAAGAAAATGACATGTTGAGAGCAAGATGATGGTTATGTCAGTCTTCCGAAAGCTTCCAGTCACTACAGTTTTAGTTTAGTCAATTTTTTTCTCTATTCTGCCAACATAAATGTTAGAGCCTTTATTTTAGTCATGAAGTCCCTTGCCTCCAAGTTTCTTTCTCTTATGTCATTTTCTCTCTGTTCTGTGGCAACTTTTATTGTTCTTTCTTTCAGTGTACTGACAATATTTTTCCATCCTCTCCATTCAAATGAAGAGAAACCTAAAGAGGCTATTGTACAAAATGTTTCACTGAGTGACTGGAACATGCTTTAAATAAAGGGAAATAAAAATAATGCTCACAAAGGAACAGGAACTACAAAAAAATAAATAAATAAAACAACTTTTAAAACTGAAAACTAAAATAATCTCAAACTAACAAAATAATTCCAGCAGCACCAAAAATCCTCAATAGAATTCAGTTGCTGAATGAAAGAAAAGAAAGAATCAGTAAACTGAAAAGAGAAAATCTAGAATCTTAGAATTGGGAACAAAACACCCATGGAAGGAGTTACAGAGACAAAGTTTGGAGCTGAGACCAAAGGATGCGCCATCTAGAGACGGCCATATCCAGGGATCCATCCCATAATCAGCTTCCAAATGCTGACACCATTGCATACACTAGCAAGATTTTGCTGAAAGGACCCTGGTATAGCTGTCTCTTTGAGACTATGCCGGGGCCTGGTAAACACAGAATTGGATGTTCACAGTTAGCTATTGGATGGATCACAGGGCCCCCAGTGGACAAGCTAGAGAAAGTACCCAAGGAGGTAAAGGGATCTGCAACCCTATAGGTGGAACAACAATATGAACTAACCAGTACCCCGGAGCTCTTGTCTCTAGCTGCATGTGTATCAGAAGATGGCCTAGTTGGCCATCAGTGGAAAGAGAGGCCCATTGGTCTTGCAAACTTTATATGCCTCAGTACAGGGGAATGCCAGGGCCAAGAAGTGGGAGTGGGTGGGTGGGGGAGTGGGTGGGGAGCGTGTGGGGGACTTTTGGGATAGCATTGGAAATGTAAATGAAATAAATACCTAATTTAAAAAAGAGAGAAAATTTAATCTGAACACTAGAGAGAAAATAGTCTGAAAGGTAAAAAGATACTGCAGATGTGTCTGGCTACCGATAAAGGCCCACACTTACACTCTATAGTACTCAAGGAGAAAAAAGAGACCTAGATGGAAAAATATTTGGAAAAATAGTAGCTGTATTTATGTCAGATTTGGTAAAATACATGAATCTACAGGTTTAAGAAGATGAAAAAACTTAAAGAGATACATTCAGGACACATACTTATACTTCTGAGTATTGAAGGCATAGAAAAAAATCCTGAAAACGAGTGAACCAGCACATATTACCTATAAAAGAAAAGCAGTAGAAACTTCTCTTCTGAAATCATGGAGGCCAAAGGAAGCATAGTATACGTCCTGAAGGAAGAGAGCTGTCAACTTGAGATCCTGTGGCCCTAGAAAGCATCCCATAGGACTGAAAGGGGAAGTCCAGACATTACAGATAATGGAAAGCTAAGATAATCTGGTCCCAGATAAAATTTCCTTCGCATAATGATTGCAGAAAGTTCTCCAAACAAATATAATGATAAAGAATTGAAACATTGGAGAGGAAGATGAGGGAAAGCAAAGACCATCTTTAAGCAGGGCACATCTTTACTTACTTTTGACATATCTAAATTGTGATTGACAGTTCAAGGGGAAAAATTTAACACTGTCTGATATGGTGAGGACAGCTTGTAGATGGAATATATAAATAATTTCAATGTATATGTAAGAGGATAAAAATGACAATATTTGAGTAAAGTTTCTACACTTTGACTGAACTGATACTATGTCAAGCTAAGTAATTTTGTGTTGTGTGATGTAGAGACACACTTGCATAGCTATTTGTACAAAATTACAAGGGGAAGACATCATAGATGAATCAATCCAGCATGAAGGAGCAAAAATAGACAAAAATCTGAAAAAAAAACCACAGGAGATAGAACTTAATAGCAAAATAAGTATTTTTCAATACCCCATATATAAGTGGCCTACTAATACCAAGGAAAGGGGATTTGAAGACGGCTTTAAACATGATTCAACTACAGGCAACCCACAGGAAGCTCAGGCCAAATATAACAAACCTTTTCAAAAGGATTTAGCTGAAAAAGAGCAAGCCAATATTCTGGGATGCACAAAGAACAATCAAAGCTTACAAAGAAATACTTTAAAAAATACAAATAACCAACACAATTGGAAAAATGGGCAAAATGCTTGAGCAGACATTTCTCCTAATAGGATGTAAATAGAGAAGATAAACATATGAAATATGTTCAATCTCCCAAGTCATTAGGGAAATTCAGATTAAAACTACAGCGAGCTGTTAGCACACACATCGGAATAGCTCAAACAAAACAGACTGTGATGCCCAAAGCTGTTGAGAATGTGGGGGAAATTATCTATGTGTTGCTGGGACTCTATGAAAACATGAAACAGAGAAAGAATACTGAAAAATTCTTTTATAAACTAAAACATGCAACTCGCAATAAACCCACCAGTTTCCTTCTGCGGCATTTATCTCAGGGAAATAAAAAACAATCTTTGCTCAAAGACTAGTATAAACTAGTCAAAGGTGTTTATTTTTAACAGGAAAAATTATAAACCTCCCACATGTGGTTTGATGGGTGATTGATTCAACAAACTTTCATAAGTCCGTGTTTCATTCACATTTATTTGAGGTAGGAACTCCACAAGGTACTTAAATACATTTGTCACTAAAATAATGTAAATAGTATTATTTTTACTTTTTAAAGGTAGAAACTTGAAGCTCAGATCATGTAAGTGGCGTTTTTATGGTCATTCAGGACAAAGGCTAAAATGTTGAATTAGGATTTATTTACCCATTTACTTTCAGCAGCTATTAGGGAGGTGTAGGAAGTGACTCTGAATAGTGCATAAGGGTCCACATGTTGTTATACTCTGGAATCTAGAATGATCTCATTAAAGTATCATGCCCTTGTTAAAAACTGCTTCTTCCCAGCAGAACTTCAGTACAGTTGAATTCCCAAGAGCCAACCTTTCTTTTCCACCATGCACATAAACTGCTTTCACCTAACAGATCTGTAAAATTATGTCATGGTGATTATTAGTGACTCTTCCTTCTCCAAGGAGAGTGCATTCAAACTTAAGCTCTTCCATTTGCTTGTTCTTTCATTTGCTTATATCTTAACCTTCCTTATATGTGACTAGCGTATTTTATTTTGTGAATAGCATTTCTTCATTCTAAAAAAAAGCTGCTCTCTCATTCTTCATCTGGGAGGTGCCACATGATATGAATTTATCTCGTGGTGGAGTGGCTTGAGTTAGGTGTAGCTCTAGACTCAAACTGAGAATCATGACTCTGTGATTATCAATGATTGGTTCCAAGATGTTCATTGGATGTAATCATGGCCAAAACTGCCTCCTTTAAGATTTTGGAACTCAGGGAGCCTTCAAATTGCTTCAGTATCTTTTTGTTAGTGAAAGCCTCTTGATGTAAAACTCAGAGTGGTTTGGGGTCTATGTTTTGCCTACAAGTGGAGAAAGCTGTTCAACAATAAGAAGTGTGAAGCCAATGAACAAAGGAAGACCCCCCAGAATATGTCCAATTGCAATGTGAGCACCTGCTTCCCAGTGTTCCTATAAAGACTAGGAGATGCTCCAATGCCCTTATAAGGACAGTAATAAGTTGGGACACTTTCCTGTTATTGTCTAAGCATTTCACTATTCTTATTTGTGTGTGAGTTGATTCACATTGGCTTCCACCCATATTTGGAACCGTAATGGTGAAACATAAGCCATAATGGTGGAACTTAATGCACTGTTGGCACCCATACACAGTGTTCTCTCTGCTCCATTTGAATGTACCATTTGCCCATTTGTCATTTGTCACTTAATGACAGATCTAGCTTGAGAATTACGTAGTTAGGCTTTGTATTATACAAACACCAGACTGTATTCTCACAAACTTCGTTGCTATAGCTTTTATGTATCTAAGCAATATTTATTATAAACTCATGGAACCACTCTCCCTTATGTAGTCCAGCTCTGACTGAAAGTTTGTTGTTGTGCATATAACTAGATTTGCCTATAAAAATAAAAATATTTATCAATATTTAAAGTATTCTGTCTGTGTGTTAGTTGAAAACAGTGGTATTATTTTACTGATTATAGCTATGTTCCTTAACAGGCAAGTAAACTAGGAATTTCCTCTCTGTCTCTCTGTCTCTGTCTCTGTCTGTCTACCTGTCTGTCTGTCTACTTGTCTGTCTGTATCTATCACACACACAAAAATAGAAGGAGCTATATTGGGAAGATTGAAGGGATAGGCAGTGGGCTAGGAGAGGGTAATGAGTAGTGAATATAGTCAAAGCACATGACATATAATATAACATAAATATAAACACGAAATCCACTGCTTAGTACAACAAATATAATCAATCATTTTAAAAACCAAAACAGCTAAATAGAAAATATTTTTATTGGCTACTTAAACTTCCTTTGTTACTTTCTGCTGTATAACATTTAAATATTTTTTCTGTGAGCAGTAGTTTTCTTATTAATATGAGAATTTAATCTATTATGTTCCTTAAAAGTATTTTTAGGGCATAACAGTTGCATTTTTAATATTTTGTTTATACCCTTTTTTGTCAGTAAAATAAGTCAGTCACAAAGTAGAATCACATAGTCTCATTTATATGAAATTCTAGAACAGACTAATAGCTTATATTGATAGAAAACACAAGTTGTCATTGTCTGAGCTAAAAAAAATACAGAAAAATTAGGAAATCAAAATATTATGTATCTCCATTAGGTTTTTATTGCATATGAATTTTATCTTGATTCAGCTGATACAAATGGAAAGAAATTTTGTGCTGTATTTTATAACAGTGAATAGTTCTTCTGTACTGAAATGTATTGATCTGTTCTGTTATATTTGTATACTTGAACTTCTTTAGAAGGAATTCTTGTCCTGTTGAATTCCTTTTAACTCTAACTTTCTTTTTCCCATGTCTGTGTACATTTTCTATATTCCATTTGATGCTCTTCCAGTCACTGTACTTTACCCTTTCCCTATATAAAACAATACATATTTCACAAGGTAAGTATTACTGTCACACTTTTTTCAGATGATGACAAGGAAAATGAAGTCTGTAATTTCTAAATCATACCCATGGTGAGTGTTTACATCCTGATCACATAAGACACAATCTCAACCTTTCCGTGACATTGCTGCAAAGTGCCTGAGACACAGGGTAGCTGGTAATTACTAGATTTTACTATCTTCTAGCATTTCATTTGTTTTTGAAATGTTTTACGTCACTTCCTACTGAAAATTAGTACAGTAAAATAGACACTTTCTTATAGGAGACTGTCTAGTATAAACTAGTACTTACACACTTCATATTGAACATGTCCTTGACCAAGGAATGGATGTGTGAATAAAGGACAGAAATGGGGTGGCAGGCAAGAGTCACAATCAGTTTATCTCTACTGGAAGAGCCAAGGTTACTCTTGAGGCCAAATTTTGGAGCATGATGAGCATTCTGGCTCATCTCATATGGAGGGGCCCTATGAAGGCAGAGATGACTGTCCTGAGATCAGGCTAATCGTGGTGTCTTTTACAACCAGTATTTGTGGCTCACTTCTCTGGGTTTTCAAAGTCCTATCATACATCTTTCTTGTAGTTTTGTGTAACAGACTGAATCTTTCCAAGCCTTGGCGCTGAATCTTTCTGTTCTACACCCTTTGTGTCCTCACAGTGTTGGGTGACAGACATGCTGTCAATGGACAGGCCAGGGGTTTAGCTGGAACTGGTGAGCTTTAGGACATGATCTGTGATCTTAATGCAAGATGAAAATTTTAGAGTTAGTTGCTTCATACTGGGTGCTTTGCCGAGAAGTCTTTTTTTCTTTTTCTTTTTTTTCTTTTTAGTAACAAGTGTATTTATTGGTGTTTCTTTGTGTGTGTGTGTGTGTGTGTGTGTGTGTGTGTGTGTGTTTGAGGTAATTTTATTTTTTATTTTAATTAGGTATTTTCTTCATTTACATTTCCAGTGCTATCCCAAAAGTCCCCCATACCCTCCCACCTCCACTGCCCTACCCACCCACTTCCACTTCTTGGCCCTGGCATTCCCCTGTACTGAGGCATATAAAGTTTGCAAGACCAATGGGCCTCTCTTTCCACTGATGGAAGCCATTTTCTGATACATATGCAGCTAGAGACATGAGCTCTGGGGGTTACTGGTTAGTTCATATGGTTGTTCCACCTATAGGATTGCAGACCCCTTTAGCTCCTTGGGTACTTTCTCTAGCTCCTCCATTGGGGGCCCTGTGATCCATCCAATAGCTGACTGTGAGCATCCACTTCTGTGTTTGCTAGGCCCCAGCATAGCCTCACAAGAGACAGCTATATCAGGGTCCTTTCAGCAAAATCTTGCTAGTGCATGCAATGGTGTCAGGGCTTGGAAGCTGATTATGGGGTGGATCCCCGGATATGGCAGTCTCTAGATGGTGCATCCTTTCATCTCAGCTCCAGACTTTGTCTCTGTAACTCCTTCCATGGGTGTTTTGTTCCCAATTCTAAGAAGAGGCAAAGTGTCACACTTTGGTCTTCGTTCTCCTTGAGTTTCATGTGTTTTGCAGATTGTATCTTAATCTTGGGTATTCTAAGTTTCTGGGATAATATCCACTTATCAGTGAGTACATATTGTGTGAGTTCTTTTGTGATTGGGTTACCTCACTCAGGATGATGCCCTCCAGGTCCATCCATTTGCCTAGGAACCAAGAAATCTTAATAACTGTTTTGGTGATTGGGGCCAGCAGAAACCTTCTTCCTGACCTTCTTCTAAGTGACAGGAAGGTCATTCAAGTTTCAAGAGTGCTTTTTTTTTTCTCTGAAACTCAGTAAGGATCTTTTTGCATGTGGAAATATGACCCCTGACAGATACTACACTCACACACATATTTGCACATGGTCTTAATCCACTTGCTGTTGTAGAAGAATGACCACGAATAAATGAATTATAAGAAAAAAGGGTTTCTGGAACACAGGTCCAAAAGCAAGAGCTACCTGCCCAGTACTAAATCAAATATGGTGGGTGGCACCACCAAATGGAGTATGTCAGAAATCCATGAGTGGCTGTGTGCAGGAGAGGGCACAGTGGAAGAGATGCTTTATAACAATTTGCTTTCTTGAGAATGAGTTGCCTCCTACCAGAAATATAGATAGCTAATACCTCTCACAGGCCCATCTCATTGCTATTTTGGTAATCAAATTTCAGCATGTGTTTTAGGTTGGACAAACTATATCCAAACTATAGTACACACACACACACACACACACACACACACACACACACACACACACATGGCATTAGTTCCTAGACACATTCAACCAGTAATGTGTGTACTTCTCTAGTGAGGTTTTCTCATCACAGCATGGCCACTGACCTCAGAGGCTTACTCACGGCTAGTCTCCAAGAACACAAAGATGGGTAGTAATGTCTGCCATATACCCAGTTCAATGTGCACTTCTCAGCAATGGCCTAAATGAACATGTTTAATGGACATCACATTAAATGTGTCTCTGCCCATCTAAATGTAGTAACAGAGTAGTTTCTGAGAAGAATATGGACGTCCCAGCTCTGTGTCTGAGGAGCCCACTGTGGAAAGGTCAGCAGACACCACCCATTGAGCTTTCATCCCCACATGCTCTACCAAGGCTTTGCTCTCCTGGGCTCCTCCTGCCCACCTCTGGGCCCAGGAGAAGTATTGCAACTGTCTTTTTCCTTTACTCACTTCCACAGGAAGTGTGTAGTCTGCTCTCAACTCCCCACTGGTCCAGCTGAGGCTGCCTGAGGGGAGCACTTTTCTCTGAGGTAGCTCCTGGCAGTTCCTGCGTGCTTGCTCTCCTCACAAGGGTTTCTGGGAAACATCACAGCTTGGGGGCTTGTTGTGTTCACTTACAGACCTTCATCTCTTATGAGGGTTACCAATCTCCAGTGTCTCTAACTAGTTTCTTGGTGCATGCTTCTCAGAGAACCTAAATTGACAAAGTAGCCCCCCCCTTTTAAAGTATGGGATAACATAGATGTCCTTCTTGAAGACCTAAAGTTAGGAGGGAGACTAGTTGGGACAAAGAAGGGGGTTAGGGGGTTGGGGGACAGTAGAATAGTGGTAATGGAGGATTAGTGTAGCCACAAGTAATTGTACCAGTAAAGTATCAATTAAAAGTTTTAAAATGACAACTTTATATAACAAAAGATCCAACCCAATGTGTTGTCAAAAACAGCTCCTGCAGCCAGGTTCCCTTTGCTTCTCAAAGTCCTCATTTCTATTCACAAGTGATTTGGTAGCATTTCCAGTGCAGACCAGACATCATTCTAAATTTACACTTGTGCTGGGTCATTCGAGACTCACATTAGTGCTGTGATGAGAACACAGAAGCACAGTGAGAGGAAACGGCTCAGTGTCAGACTGTGCAGGGATGCATGCCCACTGAACAATGCTGCTCCTCTGATACGAGTTCTTTGTTGTTTGTTGTTTTGATATGCTGTACCTTAATCAATACCCAGGTAAAGAAATAAGGCTGTTTTTGTTTTGTTTTGTTTCATTCTGTTTTGTTTCATTTTGTATTATCTGGTGGGAGGAATGCTTCCTCTACTTAAATGGTTAAAAGATCAAGTTTTCAGGTCTTATTTAAATAGCCATATTGTTGAGATCTCATGGACTGACATTGTCATTTCTAGCATAATTGCACAGCAACTTCCTGGTTCTCTAGCTCTCACAATCTTCTGTACACACTTCTGTGACACTCCCTGAGCCTTAGCTGCAAGAGTTGTGGTAGACATATACACTGGAGCTGGAATGGCCCTTATCAGTTGATCTCTGCATTATAACCAGTTATTGTTTTCTCTAGTGGTCTCTGTCTACCACAGAAGGTTTATTTGATGTGGGTTTAGCACTATATTTAACTGTGGGTATAAGGATGCCCTTTAGAATGTAGTTAGGATTATCCTTATCTACTAGAATGGCAGTATAAGCTTCAGTAACATCTATGAACTCACTAGGCCCGCTTAGTTGGATAGCTTTCTAGTACCAGGAATGGTTTCTTCCATGTTGAGAGGGCCTGAAGTCCAATTAGACAGTTGTTGGTTACCACAACAGTGATCACACCAACCAGTATTGCACCTTTGGGTGTATCCTTGCCACAGTGGTCACTGTTGTGCTTCAAACATGGAAAGAAGAAGTCTCATATGGTCCTACCCCTATAGAAAGAACCACGGTTAACTAATGACTGCTGAATGAAGGAAAATTAGTCTCTATAGGGGATTAGCCTTCTAACTGCTTATCCAATACAAAATGGTCAGCCTTGGTATCATTTACACACAAGCAACACTAAAATTCATTATATATATGAAAAAGAATCAATTTGAGAGGGAAGGAGGGAGCATAGGAAGGATTAGAAAGCAAGAAAGGAATAGGGAAGTGATGCAATAATTTGGTTTAAAAATTTAAAAATAATAAAAATATATCTTTAAAAAGATCATGTTTTCAATGTGCCAACTTTCCAGGGAATTTTCACGGTGTGTATTGATCCCAATGTAAATACTGAGTGATTTTCCAGTGTAAGGCCAACTCTTTTTCCTTCCTTATTTCATAACTCTATTGGAAAGCCTTGCTTGGATCATGCAAATAAGGGAACTATCATTCTAAATAGTTGACTTCTAAAGACTGTCTACACACAATTATCAAAAACAAATAGCTCACGATAGGTAATGTTTAAGATCATGTATGTGCACCTAAATCTGAAACCTCACAACCCCTGTGAAGAACTCATAGTTTGAGAAGAAACCAATGCTAATTATTAAGTTGCTCAAATCAGAGCTAATAAATTAGCAGACAAAGAAAATGAAAGCCAAAAGTTAACTCTTTGTGTTGTTTCTGGTATTATTATTTCATCAATTTCAACTGTCTTCATTAACTAACTAGAGTTTTAATGCATTTTGCAGCTAAGATATATTTTATTTTTCTTTATTCCTTTTCTATTTCATTCTTTATGTTTATCAGTGCTATGATTTGAATGTATCCCTAAGTTTCATGTGTTGGAGACTTTACTACTAATGCAACAGTATGGAGTACAGGGCCTAGTAAAAGATGGCTGGGTCATTAAGGCAAGATAAATTAATGAATAGATCAATGAATGAATTAGTCACTATTTCAGAAGCAGATTAATTATGGCAGGAGTATATTTACTATAAAAGCGAATTTGGGATAAGATTAGACTCTAGTGAAGATACTAGATGTTTTGTTGTTTTGTTTTTCAACTTGAAACATACCTAGGCATACCTGGGAAAAGGGGATCTCTGTTAAGGAATTGTTTCCATCAGATTGGCCCATAGGCATGTCTGTAGGGGCATCTTCTTGGTAGACATGGGAGGGCCCAGCATACTGTGAGCAGTATCATTCCTGAGAGGTGGGACTGGGCTTTATGCTAGTGGCCAGAGAGTGACCAGTAACCATTGTCTTTCCATGGTTTCTACCTTAGTTCCTGCTTCCAGCTTCCTGCCAGGACTTCCTTTAATGATGGACTGTAACCTGAAGCTCAAACCCCAAATGACGTAAGTTCCTTGCAGAAGACTCTACTTCCTAGTAGTTTAATCTCCTCCCAAAAGTTCTACAGGCTGGTGACAAAATCTTTAACACATGATCACTTGGGGGACATTCTAGCTGCAAATTATTGTGGGTCATCAGTGACAGAATCATTATGCTCATTTAGAGAGGAAGAATGGCTTTGGGAGATTAACAGTGTTTCTAAGTAGAAACTAAGGGCCTGGAAAAGGGCCCTTCAGAGTACTTAGCTCTGTTTTCTCAGCCTTCTGCAGGATGGGGACAGCGACTTTGTCTTTTCCTGTTGGATTATATTAGAGAATGGCCTGATAATGTCTTGTATTTAATACTCTGTGTCTCTGCAAGAGAACCTTCCTGGGTTACATATGTTTATGATTATTTTTTATGGTCTTCTTGCTTCTTAGTCTAATGTTAGAATGACAGCTATCAGTTCTCCTTAGCATTCGTGTCTCTGTTTGGAGAGAACTGACCAGCTGTTTATTTCAATCTCATCAAACATTTTAGGATTCAAACCTGAATTCCAACAGTGTGGTGGGAATTCCTAATAGAAACTCATCTGTGTTCATTGGGACTTTTAACTTGTATACCACGCTGGGCCCTGTTTAGTAGTTGAAATGGAGTCATTCTATGTAATATGTTGTTGACCTAGGTCTGAATTTTCTTGCAAAAGTATTGAGGGCTTTGAAGAAACAAACGTGCTGATTTCGCCCAATCCAGTCATCAGAAATGGACTTGTGCCAACACAATCTCTCTCTAGCTAGTCCTGGCTCAAGTGGTAGCTTTACTCTTTAGAAAGCAATCGCTGGAATCTAACAGCTTCACATTTATCATTGAGACACCACCCCCTCTCTTCTCCCCGGCTTCTGTTTGATTTTCCCTCCTTGGCTTGGTAAAGAACACATAGTTACTGAAAAGTGATGCAGAAAAAAATTAAACAATGAAAATTAGAACAAAGGAGCATGGAAAAACACATTTGTAAGATATGGAGTTTGAGTTTACACTTAGACTAATTTGGTGGTGTGCATTGGAATTAAACACATTTGTTTAAGTGTAAACCTTACCCAGAGTTTATAAGTAAACTCAATGAACCAGAATTGTTTTTTAATGAGAAATTTAAAATGCCAGTTTGGATGTGTGGTTCATGTGCATACACACACACACACACACACACACACACATACACACACACACACACACACTGTATTTCTCCTCCTGACCTGAAATGGCATCTATTTATCATCTTTCTTTTTTTCCAAACTATCTCCTTGACCTTCTAAATAGTGTACAAGATTGTTAAATTATAATATTAAAGGAAAATGCCTTAACGTTGTATAGCATTTAAGAGCCTACTCACTTTCTTGGAGAGGAAATCTGTATTTCAGTACAAGCAGAACAAGAAAGCAAAGGGAGTACACTGACAGCTTTCAGACTCTTTAATATGCATTGGAGGCCAGATGAGGAGTTTCATGTCTAATGCCGTAATTTAGACTTTCATAGATTCTTCCATTTGTGTCTTAACATGAGGAGACCCAGGTAGTCTAGTCAACTGGTCAGAATCATAAGCAAGTTAGCATCGGAGGTTGTATTGTAAGATGGATGCGTATGAGTCTGTTTCACACAAGCCTGGGAAATGGGGAGAAAGGAGCCATCTTTACTGGAACAGATGTCAGACTCCACATAGGTATGGCCTTTGTCACCATAGCATGGTTGCTGACTAAGGCAGTGTAGCCTTCTCTGTCCTTATAAAGCCTAGTGAGGAAAACCATATTTGTAGAAAGTGGACCACCGAAAGGATCTTAAGTTCACTGCAGTGACTAGGTTAAGGCCATTTCATAAAAGGAACTAAGATTTGAAACAACAGGAACTTCCTGTCTGGCTGTGTGAAAGACACAAGAGTGAGATCAGACTGTTCACAAGGTTCCTCCAGAAGTCTGGGAAGGAAGCTGCCTCTTCCAGGATTGTGTTCATACCTGACTCTTTACACCTTGGTTTCTCCAAATATGTTTCTACATCCAGATCTTCATGCAATCTCATTTTAGCTCAACTACTCTAAAAACAAGCCCTTATCTTGGTTAGGATTTAAACATTTTGAGGGCATATAATATGGTCCCCAAAGTCCAGACTTCTGTAGTGAATTAGCTTATTGATTATTTTTCCATACTGGACCATGTACCATACCAAGAATTGACATGTCAAAGAAGCCAGTTTTTCATCTTTCCAGCAGGGAAGTCAGACATTAAACAATTACAATAAAATGTGCTGTGTTGTTTATTTTTCGTATGGTCATGACCAAAAAGGGAGGAAAAGACAAAAAAAGGATACTTAAGGAGAGAGGTACATAGTTTCATAGGATCCATTTCATATTCTAGTTTTGTGGCACAGTGCACTTGGGCAGAACAGTATGATGGTAAGAACATGTGGCCAGGCTGAATGGGAAGCACCGAAAATGGGGCACAGGAAGAGACTGGCACAAGATATAACTACCAGATGCATGCCACCAGTGACCCACTCCTTCTAGCTAGGCCTGTCCCCTTCCTTCCACCACTTCCCATAATACAGTGTTATTGTGAACCTATCAAGGGAGTAATCTATTCATTAGGTCATAGAACTTCTGATCCAGTCTCTGGAGAGTACCTTCACAAACATACCCAGAGGTATTTTGTTAACTCCTTAAGTGTTTTTTAACCCAATCAAGCTGAGAGACAAACATAATTGCCTCCGGCACGGGCACACACACACACACACACACACACACACACACACACACACACTAGGGTAACTATTATGTGCAAATATGTGTGGCATTTAGCAAGGGACAATGATTCAAATAGGACTTTGTTCCACGAGAAATGATGGTGGAAGACCATGCAAGTGGGGCTCGTGGGGGTTAATATATAATTCAAGGTGATTGACACAACTGGTTTATCCTTTCATGGAGGTTTTCTGCTTTTTCTTTCAAAGCATTATTAATTTTGTTTTCTTGCATTATTTTTCCTCAAGAAATAAAATAACCTTTCAATGACCAAGACAAAGTAACTTTGAGATCATCTCTTCTTATATTCCTTAGGATTCTCATTTTATATGTAATTCTAGAAGTTCTACTTTAATCAATTCATAGTGTCTGTGAATTGCTTTGGTTTAATCCCAATATCTCAAAGCAATCCAAGTATGCAAGGATACTTTTTTTTTCTTTTTTTTAATTGGGTATTTATTTCATTTACATTTCCAATGCTATCCCAAAAGTCCCCCACACGCTCCCTCCCCAACTCTCCCCCCCCCCTTCTTGGCCCTGTCGTTCCCCTGTACTGAGGCATATAAAGTTTGCATGACTAATGGGCCTCTCTTTCCACTGATGGCCAACTAGGCCATTTTCTGATTCATATGCAGCTAGAGACACAAGCTTCAGGGGGGTACTGGTTAGTTCATTGTTGTTCCACCTATAGGATTGCAGTTCCCTTTAGCTCCTTGGGTACTTTCTCTAGCTCCTCCATTGGGGGCCCTGTGATCCATCCAACAGCTGACTGTGAGCGTCCACTTCTGTGTTTGCTAGGCCCTGGCATAGTCTCACAAGAGACAGCTTCAAGGATACTATTGATAGCTCCATGCTATTACACTAACTGAACATCTTAGAAAAAGTGTGGAAATATATTTTCTCTAGAAATTCTGGTCCAGTAATACCTTTGATCTTCTAAGATACATTGCAGTCTTTTTAAATGACTATACTTTTTGTTGTTTTGTGTTGTTTTGTATTTTGGCTGTCAGGAAGCTTAAAAGTAAGTTAATGGCTATCCCATTTCATCTTTAACTTGGGGTTTCTACTGTTTGGAATCTACCTAGTAATGCATTGTTCTCATCTCACTAATACCTTAGTTTGGCTTTCTACTGCTGTGACAAACACCATGAGCAGAAATCACTTGGAGAGGAAAGGTTTTATTTCATCTCATAGTTTATACTCCATTATGAAGGAAATCAGGATAGGAACTCAAGTCAGGAACCGAAGGCAGGCACTGGATCAGAGAACATGAAAGAACATTGATTATTAGCTTGCTCTGTACAGCTTGCTCAGCCTACTTTCTTTTACTGTGCAGGACATCAGGACCAGAGCTGGCTCCACTCACTTCCTACATCAATCATTAATCAAGCAAATTCCCTAAAGACTTGCCTATAGACAATCTGATTCAGGTATTTTCTCAATTGAGGTTCCCTCTTCTCAGATGAGGCTAGCTGTGTCAAGCTGAAAAAATTGTAACCAAGACAACAATTTTACCTTTATTATACAATCACTTTTACTATAGTAATACGCATAGTATTTATTGGATTTTACTTCCTATCAAAAATATTGTGAGATTATTATGTGGATTAAAGTGTGTCACTTTTTATTGTATTGTAAATAGTTATTGCTGTTTATCCATTATTATTATTATTTTTTTAACCCTCCATACCCTGCCCCAATGTTCATTGAGCAAGGTGTTTACTTTCTTAGCTCTTGGTCAAGGAGGCTTGCACCATCTTTAGCATGGTGTTGTCTAGAGATGCCCTCTGCTGTCATGGTGTTCCAGGAGCCCAGACCCAATATGGTGAGCATCTGTAGGTTCTTGACTTAGGGGCTCATTTGATGATGGCTACATGGCCAGGTTAGATGAGAGAGACAAGTAGGAAAGCTTCTTTGGGCAGTGAGTCAGACAATCCCTAAATCTGAAGAAGAAACCACTGGATGTTGGAGGAAAATTGTGCACTGAGAAAAGGTTCATCATGGAATATAGGCAAAGCAGGTTGGAGGCTCTTTATTGATAAAGTCTAAAGTCTAGCTGATCTCCAGGCTTCTCCTTTCCTGAGCCAAACTGTTTAAACCAGTCAGAATTTGTATTGTTTTGTTGTTACAACTCTCATTTCAATGAACTGCCTGAAATATTTTTGGGAGCAACATTAAATCCAAATAAAAGAAAAGAAAGTGATAGCAAATTTGTAATGACACACTATTCGTGATTGGATTCCATCTTCTTGATTTGTATGACCTATGTATAGTGCCTTATTTCTATCCATTCACAAGGGTCAGCCCAAACATCCCTCTGTAATGAAGGCAATTTGAAGTTGCTGACTCAATTATCCAATCAGTTACTGCCTTCTGTGTACTTCCTTCATTCCCCTCCATTTTCACAATCAGAACAGAATTGTGTTGATGCTCATATGCCTCTTTAGGGATGATATATTTCTTAAGGGCAGACACTCCTACTATATTTTCTGCTATCTAGCAGCTATCAGTCCGACCACATAGCTCATTGCTATTCGTAGGGAGTAATTGAAAATTGAGAAGCAAGAATGCATTGGCTTCTCTGTTGACAGAAGTAGTTTGTTTTTGAGTTTTTGAGTGTTTGTGTGTGTGGTTGTTTTTTTTTTGTTTTGTTTTGTTTTGTTTTTGAAAACAAACAATAACAACAACAAAAAACAGATAATCTGGGTGTGTTTGGGCCCTTGAGTTGACCTTCTCAATTCCTAAGTAAAGAAACGGAGACTCAGAGAGATAAGGTGACTTGCCCAAAGCCATATAGATTAAACTTGTAACCAGGAAGGGAAACCAGGATGGGAACTGCCCCAGTCTACTCCCACTCCTTCCCTACTCATCTCCGCTGCTCTGATTCTTGTGTGCCCTTGGCCCTTGGCCTGACCCCCGTTAGAGTATTTCTCTGAATTCTTCTCTGTTGCAAGAATGAAATGATTCTCACTGGATTGTTGGCCAGAGGCACATCATGTAAACACTTGACAGCACTCTGGGCACCATTAAAATAGGACATTCCATTTTTGCCTACTTTCCAAGCCTTGGTACTGTGCAGGAAAAGTCACTCACTTCCTTCAGTGACAGGCAAACATTATAGAACCCTGCACTCTGGCATGGCTACAAAGAGTAAAATTCTAGGCATTATAGAGAGCATCCTTTTTCCATTTGTTTTAGCAAGCATTGTTTCATTTTAATAATCTGTGACAAGATGTCTAGCTAACATGAAACACCTGGTAAACATATCGGAAATATCGAAATGCGGTTACCACTCAAAAGCTCTCCCAAAACACTTGGCTATCTACCCTTTCAGTTTACTTGTTTACTTTTAAATTTTGTACATGCATACATTGCATATAAAGACCATTTCCCCCCATCCTTCCTCTTAGGCAGCTTTCTCCTCCTAGATGATTTTACTTCTTGTTTTGTACCATGTGTACATGCTTGCTTGTATGTATCTACATAAAATTTAGGAACCACAAATGAGATAAAACATATATTTGTCTTTGTGAGGCTGACTTAAGTCGCTTAATATAACTATCTCCATTTATCTTAATGTAAGATCTAAGATTGCTAGAGGGAAGAAGTTGGTAAAACATTTTAAGATACAGGCACAAGCTATCCACCCTCGTGTCAATGGAAGAGTGATACCCTTGGCTCAGTTGGTGTTACTGAATGGCACATGGAGGCTTTTCTAGCTGTAGACATTCACAGAAAGAGATTGTTTTCTTCAGTGTGTTTAGTATATGCAAAATAAATTTATAGACATATAGACAGACAGACTGTAACCAGGTATGGTTTTTTAATCCCAGTACCTTGGAGGCTAAGGAAAAGGAACATGAACTGGAGACCTGCAGAGAGCTGTGTCTCAAAGAACACACACACACACACACACACACACACACACACACACACACACACATATGTGGAGAGAGAGAGTCTAGAATGTAGATTAATTTGGACTTTGTCAGGTATCTGAGTTAAATGAAAAAAACATAAAAAACTATCTTCTCTTCTTTCATATTGGGCTAGTGCTAAAGAATAATTATTTAAGGAAGTTAAGCAAGTTCCATTTATTTTCAAACTATGGTGTGCTAGGAATAATACTTGGCAGGAGGAAAGGAGATATGTGTGTAACAGGATAGATGAAGATAAGTCTCTGGCTCTGCAGGCAAATGTACTGTAGTCACACGACCACAAGGGCTTGACTGAAATATCCGAGAGTACCTCTAGGGTAGTTTTAGAATCTAATAGCTAGTCTCCAACTTTCTACTTCAAACTTTCAAGGTGGCTTTTTATCCTATCTCATCATAATTTATCACTATAAATGATGTTAACTCAGCAGTTGCCATGTACTGGGTACCAAGTGTCAGTTTCTAGGTAATACCTTCTACAGATGACAATTCTTAGACCTTTAGACAAAGCTAGGATCTCTTGGGAAGCAGCCTTTAGGTTTTTTTTCTTTCTCTTCTTCTTCCTCCTCCTCTTCTTTTTCAAGACAGAATCTTATTAATCAGCTTTTGCTGTCCTAGAACTCACTATATAGACCAAGGTGGCCTCAAACTCACAAAGATTCACTTGCCTCTGATTCCCTACTGCTAGGACTAAAGGCATGCTGCTTTATCACCATTGGGCAGAGTCTCTTTTAAAACATATTCTTCATTTGCTGATTGGGTTTGCTCATTTTGTTTATTTTAGCAGTTTCATAAGTTGAAATTTGCCTATTAATGCATATTTTATACTTAAGTAGCGCCGATGTTTGGTTTTGGCCAGTTTTGCTGGTCATGGAGCTAGCTCTTCACAAATCACCAGTTACTCTGTACTTTACAGATGAGGAAGCAGAGCTCAGAGAGTGCACATTTCTGAAGAATAAGGTCTGTGTCCTTCTTGATCTTGTTCTTGTCAGCTGAGCACTGTGCTACTTTCAGATGGCTTCCAGGAATCTGAGGATCCTAGACTTGGGGATTTCTCTATGCTTTATGCCTCTTGGGAAATCAGCCTGAAATCCCCATTCTCTTTATTCTCATGTATTTAACTTCATTAGTTCTTTTAAATTGACCTTAGGGTTCCAGTTAGTCACAGTGTGCTGTCCGCTTTGACTGATCTCTTCTCCCTCTCTTGTCTTTTAAAAACAATGTCAACAGAGCACAAATTGCAATCCACAGGGATGAAACTAATAGCTGGAGACTGGAAAGTGAAGAAAAGGGCTCAAGCACTTTCCTGAGAAGAAACTGACCCAGGTATGACTGACAGCAGAGTAGAAAAGATGCCCATGTAGATGCCTGTGAATGTTGTGCTTGTGGCACCCTTGAGAGGCTCTTCAAGGAAATACTAGGAGCACTGGACAGTCAGAGGCACTAGCTAGCACAGGGTGAGTGGCAGACTTCTGCCTCAAGTCTGTCTCCAACCTTCCATAATCAGAAGTCTCTCATCACTTCTTATTGTGAGCTTTTGGTCTTAGGGATGCCAACATCTGGGGAAAGCCAAGTCATCTGACACAAGATCAAAACTAGAGACCAAGTAGCATCTATATAAAACATTCTGACATATCAGTATCCTTCGACTGCTTAAGATCGCTAGCAACTAGGGATCTACCCATTCCTATGGGTGTGCATGAGTGTATACAAGAGAATGTGTATATGGGTGGGTGGGTGTGAGTATGTATGTTTGACTATGTTCAGGCCAGGGGTCAACCTCAGTTGTTGTTCTTCAGGTACTAGGCTTCTTTTTTATTAGAGGCAAGGTTTTCTACTGGCCTATAACTTATTGAGTGAGACATATTGCATGGCCAATGATTCCCGAGGGGTCTGCCTGTTTCCATTGCACCAGCAATGAAATTATAGGTGTGCACTGCAACACCCATATTTCTTTCCCTGTGTTCAGGAAATTGGACTCATGTTCCCATTCTTATAAGGCAAACTCTTTACAGATTGAGCTATCTTCCCAATCTTCCCAATCTGCTCATTTCTATTTCTAGCAGTAGATTGGAAAGCCATTTTTTTTAAGAAATAATATATCTCTAGAGATCTTCATCAACCAGAATAACACTCTTCCACTACCACTAGCAAAACCCAGCAGTTAAATCCAAGCCTGGAATCATATTGCTTCTAATAAAACATCTGTATTCTTTACTCTTTAAAAAGTTGTATCAAAAACCCTGAACTAGTTAGTTCATGAAACTCTTTCAAATAAAAGATCGGAGCACACAAAAGTTTAACCAACCAATAATTTAAAAAAAAAACAATTATGAAAATGACTGTGCTTAAATGAAACTGGGAAAATAGGGAAAGCTTTGAAAAACATGTTACCGATAGAGTCACAAACACAAGGAAATTTGTTTTCTCAATGTCCCACCAAAATGTTTTCATAAAGGGAACATTGGAGCAATTAAAAACCTCTACGGGAAACATATTTTTATTTTGCTTTATCCCTCAAAAATTTCAAATCACATATAAAATTTAGGAACTAACTGTTGAAGAATACAAGTAAAGATGGTGGACAAAGAAGGAAGGAAGGAAAATTAGACACTTGTTCCAGGCACTCCTACAGCTAAACATTAGGGAGACTCAGAAAGAGAAGATAGAAAAGTACACCCGTGGGCTGAGAGGTAGATCAGTGAGAGTGCTTGCTGCACAAGGATGAGGGCTTGGGTTCCAATGTGAGATTGAATGTATAACGCTAACACTGTGAGGCTGTGGGGTTGTGGTACCTGATGAATTAGTGGTGCTTGGTGGCCACCAACCTAGCTGTGGATACCGTTAGAGACCCTGTCTCAAAGGAATAAGGCGTATGGTGATAGGATAGGACATCAGACATCCTCCTTTCACTTCATCATGCCCATGGGTATTTGCATGCCCCCATACAAATATGTATATCACACACACACACACACTAGTACACACATACATACACTCCATACATACTTATACACAAAACAACTAGATAATAGATAATAAAAAGGATAAAGTGTTAAAAATAACATAGGGATGACTCTCTTATTCATGTATGTGAGACTGTATACTGACAGGCTCCAGGTTTATTTACCTGTATATATTATTTTTCATCAAGGCATTATAAGTTCTCAACTTCAGGATATTAAGAACAAAGGTAAAGGGAGAAAGGATGTCAGATGGCTTCAGCCAACACAGCAACATTGGATGGTAAAACAGAGCAATATAGTCAAAGGTTTGAGGCATAGAAATCACATGTTTTGTACTTAGGCAGTCAATCATTGAGTATATAATGTAGTACGTAGGCATTTTTGACATAAAGGGTCAAGCACCTTACTCACTAGAAATTGTAGTAAGCTTATGGAAAACAAGCTTTATAAAATGAAGTTTTGCTAGACATGGTGGCGCACACCTTTAATCCCAGAATTTAGGAGGCAAGGGCCAGCCTGATCTACATAGTGAGTTCCAGGATAGCAAGAGCTACATAGCAACACCCTGTCTCAAAAAAAAAAAAAAAAGTGAGATTAATTGATTGCTTAAATAATCCAAATACAATGAATTTTGTGTGGCAGGCTTGGGCATTGGTCAAACTGGAGCATGGTGGTAGCTACAAAGCAGAAGATAGAGAATGGGAAAGGAATGTGGAAGAGAAGGCAATATTCGATCAAGTATTCATAAATTGTAGTAGAGCATTTGCAAAATTAGCCTATAGGTTTGAAGAGGTCAATGAAAGAAGTAATGATAAACACATTGAAAAAAAAAAAAAGGAAGCCAGGCGGTGGTGGTGCACGCCTTTAATCCCAACACTTGGGAGGCAGAGGCAGGCAGACTTCTGAGTTCAAGGCCAGCTTGGTCTACAGAGTGAGTTCCAGGACAGCTAGGGCTACACAGAGAAACCCTGTCTCGGGAAAAAAAAATAGGGAAATAAAACAAACAAACAAACAAACACCCCCATAAAAACAAACAAACAAACAAAAAACCCAAGGGCTTATTAACAACTGTAGGAAAAACCAGAAAACATGAGGAAAGACACAAAAACCCAGTGTGCTTGTTGCTGAGGAATAAACAATCTTTCTCTGGTCAGAATAATGCAAACACCTATTGCTGATTAACTCAACATTTTATGCAGAATTAAATTCAGGGATGAGGGAATGTTGAAGGCTATGTCCATACCATGTGTAACAGGAAGAATAAGTAATGTCTATAATTTGTAGAATGAGATGTGCTACTGTAAGTATCTTGTTTGTAAGATATACTAGTGTAAGGATCCTATTTGCAAGATATACTAGTGCAAGAATCCCATTTTCAAGATATACTAGTGTAAGGATCCTATTTGTAGACAGGAATATAATTACAAAGAGAAGTAAAGTAGCTGAAAGTAGTTGGCTCAGAGGCTAGATATCACAATCTTTTAGTATAAGACAATATACTTTAAAAAAAAATTAATTTAGAAATAACATTTCATCCAGCTTTAAAAAATTCTGCTTCCTGGGTAGTTTTGCTTGCTCTCCTACTCACTTCATCTAAGTGCATGTGAGTAACCATCATTGCCAGCCTCACCAGCTTTAGAATCAGCCAGGAGATACACCCTGGCAATGACTTTGAGAATGCTTACTGAGGGAGCAAGACCCTCCCTGAAGGAAGGTGGCAGCATTCCATGGGCTGCTGTCTAGGAATGAGTAAAAAGAGGAATGAGGAAGGCCAGCTAAGGCCTAACATCCCCACCTTCTCGGCCTCCTCATCCACCCATCTATGAGTAAGCATCCTGGCGGAGAGGCTCTCCTGATGTCATGAGGGAACATAAGGGACTTATCTTGTGCAGAATTCACACTGGAGAGGCCATCATTTGTGTCCATCAAGAAGATATTACAGTTCCCTTATCCCTAAAATGATATCAGTAGAACAGCTAACCACAGTAACAATGGGATTGAAATATTAAAAGGGAAAATATCAATCAAGAGTTCTGCTACTTATCACCTCACCTCTTTTCATTTTCCTGCTCCTATCTGGCTGCTGTCTATGTGCAGACATGATATGCTCGCTGTCATTGGTGAAGAAGTGGTTTTCTGTAATGATTCACTCATACATGCAACACTCTGACACATTTTCCTTTGTGGGCACATGGTCTTAATAATGGTTATTATAAACAGCTGTATAGTATTTCACAAGCACTACCCTTCTTCATCCTCTAAATGGCCATATTGATCAAATCTTTCTTACTAAATAGTTGTCATGGTCATATGTATCTCTTAATTTTTTTGATCATTTATCTAAATTATTTCCTAGTAGATGCTAAATTGCTTATTGTAGTGGTTTAAATAAAAATTATTCCCTAAAATGCCCATGGGAGGAGATAGAGAGGCAAAGTGTGGAGAAGAGACTGAAGAAAAAACCATCCAGAGACTGCCCCACCTGGGGAGTCACCCCATATATAGTCACCAAACCCAGACACTATTGTGGATGCCAACAAGTGCTTGCTGACAGGAGCCTGATATAACTGTCTACTCAGTGCCTGTCAAATACAGAAGTGGATGCTCACAGCCAACCACTGTACTGAGCAGAGGGTCCCCAATGGAGGAACTAGAGAATGGAGGACTGAAGGAAATGAAGGAGCTTGCAGCCCCATAGGAGGAACAACAATATGAACCAATCAGTAACCCCCAGAGTTCCCAGGGACTAAATCACCAACCAAAGAGTACACATGGAGGGATTCATGGCTCCAGCTGCATATGTAGCAGAGGATGGTCTTTTGGATATCAATGGAAGGAGAGGCCCTTGGTCTTGAGAAGGCTCAATGCCCCAGTATAGGGGAATGCCAAGATAGGGAAGCAGAAGTGGGTGGGTTGGTGAGCAGGGGGAGGGAGGATGGGCTCGGGGGTTTTCAGAGGGGAAACCAGGAAAGGGGATAACATTTGAAATGTAAATAAAGACAATATCTAATAAAAAATGAAAAGAAAAGTTGTTCTCAATAGACTCACATACTTAAATATGTGCTCCTTGGTTAGTGGTTCTGTTTGGGAATGTAATGGAACTTTTAGGACATGGAGACTGGCTTGAGAAACTATGTCATTGAGGGGCACATTTTGCAAGTTTATACCTTGTTCTCCTTCCAGCTTCCTCTGTGATTCCTGTGTGTCAGAATGTGATCACCCATCCCTCTGCTCCAGTTGCCTGCTAGGCTATGCCTCCCTTGCCATTTTGGGCTCCCTCTCTGAAACTTACCATAGCCCAAGTAAATGTTCCTATCTGTAAGTTGACTTTGGTCATTATATTTTATTTCAGCAACAAGGCATTGATTTTTTTTGCAATTTTAAAAGGTAGAAATAAAAAAAAAATCAAATCTCAAAATGTAAGGATAAAATAACCGTGTGTGTGTATGTGTATGTGTGTGTGTGTGTGTGTGTGTGTGTGTGTGTACTCTTGTCTCTTTTTCACATCCATCCATTTGCTAACCAAAATTTCTAAAATTCCTTTTGACTGATTACTTGGTTACATTTCTCATCACTATACACAAATCCTGGCAAGGCTCACAGAATGTAAGCCCATCAGGGTAGAGAAGGCTTAGCAGTAGGGCCAAGTCATCTGTGGTAGCAGGATCAGGAAATGACTCCTCCATTGATGGTGGGATTGCAAGCTGGCACAACCACTCTGGAAATCAGTCTGGTAGTTCCTCAGAAAATTGGACATAGTACTACCTGAGGACCCAGCCATACCACTGCTGGGCATATACCCAGAAGATGCTCTAATATGTAAAAAAGACACATGCTCCACTATGTTCATAGCAGCCTTATATATAATATCCAGGAGCTGGAAAGAACCTTCAACCGAGGAATGGATACAGAAAATGTGTTACATTTACACAATGGAGTACTACTCAGCTATTAAAAACGATGAATTCATGAAGTTCTTAGGCAAATGTATAGAATTAGAAATTATCATCCTGAGTGAGGTAATGTAATCTCAAAAGAACACACATGGTATGCACTCACTGATAAATGGATATTAGCCCAAAAGCTCCAAGTAACCAGGATACAATTCACAGACCACATGAAGTTCAATAAGAAGGAAGACCAAAGTGTGGGTGCTTCTTCGAAGCAGAACAAAATACTCACAGGAGCAAATATGGAGATAAAGTGTTGCGCAGAGACTGAAGGAAACACCACCCAGAGACTGTCCCACCTGGAGATCCATCCCATATATAGTTACCAAACCCAGACACTATTGTGGCTGCCAAGAAGTGCATGCTGAAAGGAGCCTGATATGGCTGTCTCCTGAGAGGCCCTGCCAGAGCCTTAAAAATACAGAGGTGGATGTTCATAGCCAACCATTGGACTGAGTGTGGGGTCCCCAACAGAGGAGTTAAAGAAAGGACTGGAAATGCTGAAGGGGTTTGCAACACCATAGGAAAAACAACTATATCAACCAACCAGACCCCCCAGAACTCCCAGGGACAAAGGAGTACATATGGCTCCAGCTGCATATGTAGCAGAGTATGGCCTTGTCATGCATCAATGGGAGGAGCGGTCCTTCGTCCTATGAAGGCTCAATAGATGCCCCAATAGAGGGTGAGGAGGTGGGAGTGGGTGGGTGGATGGGTGGGTGGAGGAACACCCTCATAGAAGCAGGGGGAGGGAGGATGTGAAAGGGTGTTTCCGGGAGGGAGGGAAAGCAGGAAATGGGATAACATTTGAAATGTAAATAAAGAAAATATCCAATTTAAAAAAGAAAGAATGAAAGAGAGAGAGAAAGGAAGAAAGAAGAAAGAAAGAAAGAAAGAAAGAAAGAAAGAAAGAAAGAAAGAAAGAAAGAAAGAAAGAAAGAAAGAAAGAGAAAAAGGAAAAGAAGAGAGAGAGAAACTACTTGCTCTTATCTTGAACAGCCGGGAAGCAAAGACAGGACAGGAAGCAGGTCTAAGCTATCTATAAATCTCAAGGTCCATTTCTGGGAACCCACTTACTCCACTGAGGCTCTCCTCCTAAAGGTTTCACAACCTTCTATAACAACATCACAAACTGGGGACCAAATGTTCAAACATATGCGCTTATTTTTTTTTTTAAGCTGAAGGACAATTTTATTGGAGTTTAAAAGAACCCCACCCCCACCCCAGGGCAGGCAAGCTACAAATCTCAAAATCTGGAGAATGGAGGAGGGAAGAGGGGAATAGCCTAGCTGTTTAAGTTGGCATGGAGGTCAGGCACATGGCCAACCAACAGCCACATGGTGGGAAGGCTTCAGAGAAAGAGTAAGGGAGCCCATATGCGCTTATAAGAGACATTTCCCATTCTCATTGTAACACCTGTGTTTGAGCTTCATATGCATTATTTACTTCCCTCTATTGGCCCTTACTCTGCCTTGAGGTACTGTGCAAAACAAATGTGCTCTCTTCTTCCACATGACAGCCTTTTAAATATTTGAGGATGATAATCACAGACAAGTTGACCTTTGAACAGTCTTTCGACTGAAATATTCCCCATCCCTACTTGTGAGTCGTCCTACTCATTCACCTTTGCTGTTTTCTGCCCCAGTTACCCAACTTTCTTCTGCCCTTGCACACCATCCGCAGTTCTCTAGCCTCCTGGTACTTGATCCATGCCTCTGCATCCTGTTAAATTAGAAATTCCATCAATTAGAAGAAGCACCGTTGTTGCTTATGCCTCACTAAGAATAGCAGACTGAGCAGCACTGACAATTCCGTTGACATGATGTCAACTATTGAGGCCTACTTCATCATCAGAGATGTTAAAATGTGAAAGAAATAAGTGCGAGGTAGGATCAGTGAAATATGAGAAGGCAGTTATTTCTTTTTAAGTTAACTTCAGCATGTCAGGGCATGTCTTTCAGTGTGACCCCTGGAGCTGGATAGATTATTTTTATGGATTTTTACTTTTCTGATGGTAGTTGTTGCTGCCTGGGACTCTCATACTTTATGATCTTGAGAGTGAGTGAATGGGGACTTTCTGACTGTTTTCTCTCTCTCTCTCTCTCTCTCTCTCTCTCTCTCTCTCTCTCTCTCTCTCTGTGTGTGTGTGTGTGTATGTGTGTGTGTGTGTGTGTGTGGCCCATGACAAAGCTTTATCGATCCATCCTAAAGATAACAACGCAGTTTTGGTTCAATAGTCACTGATGGGCCACTTGGTTATATAGCACAAATTCAGGAATGGGAATAAAGAAATTGCAGACAAAGTGCTGGTGATGGGTTTTATGTGTAACCGGCTTAAAAATAAACCAAGACTGAAGAACTCTTAACTATCTGTGGTCACAGACCCAAATAGCAATGACATAGATCAACACTGTCAAAAGAGTGATTTAGCAAGTCCAGTGTGGGAAATGGTAGGAAGATGTATAGATCTAGGGCTTTAAGTAATAGCATTGTTACATTAGAACATCTGTGAATAGCATATAAATTTGAACCATAGTTTAAAGACACAATAACCCTAGCTTTTTAGTAAATTCACAATCATCTTCATTCAAATTCAGCAATTTAGGCACATTGTTTAGTTGGTGTATCTTCTTGGGTATTCTTTTTTGAAATTGAGAAATTTCAAAACTGAGTATTTTTGGCAATTCCTTTAATTATGCATGACTTGTACTATTTATTCAAGTAAAAATAAATGTAGGACTTTTAATAGCAAAATTCACACTATGATCCATTCAAAGTCTTCTTTGTAAATGTTAGAAAACACAATCCATTTTGCAATTCCTAGTAATTTTGTTCTACAAAATTCTGAGGGAAATTAACCTAGCAGATACTAAAGGATTTTGCACATGAGAGATTCTTTTGTAAGGCTTGATTCCTGCTAGCTTCTGGGGGCAACATTTTCACCCACATGTCAATCTATAATGCTAAGCAATGGATGTATTTATTTAAACAGACTCTATTTAATAAATGTTGCTGACTCCCTGGCCCTGAGCCCTAGATCTCATTGAGCACTGAAATTCACACATCAATGAAAACATCTCTGACAAAGACATTTTTTTCCATGATACTTCCTTGTGCTTGAAAAAACTAAATAGAGCTTCAGCACTGTTCCTGAGGGTCACTCCACACAGCAAAATACCCAGCCGACAGCACCTAAGTGTGCATGATGTGGCACCTAATACACTGCAAGAAAGGCCTACACTTACAGTATACGCAGTAAAACAGGAGGACAACATACTGCTGTGTTATAGGTTGGCTAATAATGTGAGGAATGGTGGCCGAATGCTGGCCTATTGGCTTCAAAAACTTTACAAATACCAGCTTTGAGACCAAAAATATGTTTTAGCATTAGGGAAATTGAGAAATAAAGACTCTGCCAACAATGATGTATGCTGCCTAGACATAGTGCTCACACTTTTCACTGTTCTTCTTGCCTCTCCTCTTAACTTTCTCACAACTTTAGAAACTTAGCAATACAAGGAGTATATGATGGCACTATAAATAATTCTATATTATCATCTGAATCATGTCAATCAGAAATAATATGTATATATTGCATGTACACATTTTTATGCATATATATTTACAATTCTGTATATAATTTATTTATTAATCCAATGTTTCTGATGTCTAAAACATTCCAGGCATTGCCCTAGACAATGACAGCACATCAATAACACAATAAATCACCTGTGCTTATGAATCTTTCCTTGTCATGTAGAGATAGACAGTAGGAATAGTGTATGCATGTAACACAGACCATGATGACAAATGCCTTGACTTAACTCAGAAGTGTAACATAGCTTTCCAGTTTGTGATCATTCTCTATTTTGAGGATTTTAGCTTCAAGAAATGTGATTAAATTTTTCTAAAACGAAGCCTGAAGAATAGAATATGAATGGAAAATTCAAAACTTAAGGTGGAGATGTTTTTTAAATACCAAATGGAGACATCCAATTGATACGTTACAAATCTGTATTAGATAAGAAGTCAGGTCTGAAACTGATTTGGGAGGCACTAGCTTATGGATGGTACATAGAGTCACAAGATTATATGCAACTGTCTAGCTAGGGAGGTCATGTTTGCATGCATGTCAATGTTGAGAGGGAAATTGGGAGATGTGGTGGCACCAAAAGAGAACGAAAAGCAAAAAAAAAAAAAAAAAATGTGTAGAAAGGAAACCAACAAGAAAGACTTCTACTCCAGAACCAAAACAAAAATTCAGGGTTCTGACCCCCTAGTGCTGTGTCCTTTGCTGCTCCTGAAGGTTTTCTGACTGATACTCCTTTCTTTTCAAGCTCATGACTCTTTGTTTCCCAGAGTGTTGTTTAAATAATAATGGAAGTGTTGGGTTTGCCAGATGGTAATTGCTAAGATGGCTTTCCTTACTCTTTAAGTCTTCAGGGCATCATTCCAGTGTTTTGTAACCTTCAAGCATATGTGTAAATAGTTCAATGACTTCATTATCTAACTCCCTGAACAACAAAGCCCAGAATCACCCAGAATCCACCTCCCTTTCTCATAAAATGAAGCAATGAGCCATTTACCCTAAAGGACCTTTACAAGGAGGTCTGGTTACTTCCAGAGTCCTTCAAATTGTGTGCTTTGTTGGTTTTTTTCATAATTTTACTTTTCCTTAGAGGGATAACATTAATATAAAAAACAAACGAATTTTGAACTCAATAAAATTTTCACTTCTTTCTCAGGCCCTTTTTCCCAGATCCAGGCAAAAAATTTCAATTCCAGCTGCTACTTCCATACCCACTTATACCGACAGCTGTTTCTTCTGTCTACCCCTGCCCACATTATATCTTTCATTGATTTTTTTCTTTAATTAAGTTTGTATCTCACTGATAAACATATTAGCAATGTGAGTCAGCTCAACATTATCATAGTGGTACCTCATGCTCTACAGATTTTTAAAAAATAATTGAAATTTAATTATATCAATTCAGTTACCATTTCTTCTCTCTAATCCCTTCCATGTAATGTCTCTTGTTCCCCTTCAAAACAAGAAAAAGCCTCTTTCTTTGTTATTGTTACACACACACATGCACGCACGCCTAAATATGTAAATATGACCTACTCATTCTCTTTAATGTAACCTATGTGTATATAACTTTAGGACAGACCACTTGGAGTTGGATAACTAATTAGGGGATTTCCCCTGAAGAAGACTATTTCTCCCCTTTCATCTGTCTTTAGCTGCCTGTGATTCTTTATCTGGGTGTGGGGCCCTGCGAGGCTTCTTCTTTCCTGTCAGCTTGTCTATTGATATTGTACTTCTCCACGTGTTGTTTAGGAAGGCATGATGTGGAGGTATCATGGGTGTGCGTGTGTGTTTTTCTTCTCATTTCTAGGATACACAATCTCACATCACATATTCTGACTCTTCCAGTATTGTTCTCTTCACTTTGACCCATGTGGTTTTCTGTAATTGTCTCCAAGTTTTCATTAATTTTACTTACCTGTCCTGAAACTCAATTTTCAAAAATAATGGAATTAAATGCTGCTTTATATTGTGTTCTTGACCTTCTTTTTCGTGTATGAGAGAGACATCCACGTTGTGGCATGTAGTAATGGGTCATCCTTTTATATTTCATTCTGTAGTATTCATTTACACACACTTCAAATTATGTTCTCACTCCACTGATGAAAGACTTCTAGAGCCATTCATATTACAAATAAAATAATTCTTATGGACTTGTATTTATTTCCCTTGGTTATATATTTATGTATGAGTTAGTGGAAGTATACATACATTTTGGAGAGGAATTGCTAGATTATAGCATGGGCAAGATAGGGCTGAGATATCTTATCACTAGTGGTTTTATGGATCTGTTTGAGCAAGATTTCCAGGGCCATTTTGAAGGCAGGGTTCAGGGCCCTCAGTACACAGGTGGCTATGTATGGGCCCACTTGGGCAAGGTTCTGGGACAGGTAGCAGAGCATGGTGAGGCCAAAAAGGTCTTACAAAGGGCATTCATCTTTGTTTGTTTTTTTAACATGGGTTCTAGAAATTAAACTTGGTTCTTGTATTTTAAAGGCAAACACTTTACTCACTGAGCTATCTCCCCATCTCACTAACAGGGTTTTTTCTTTTTTTTTTCAACTCTTTTTCTTTTTCATACATTCTAATGTTAAAGTTATTTACCATTATATTTTTAAATTAACGTTTTTAACATTTTCATCAAACGATACAATGCTCACTTTTGGGTATTAAAACTCAATGGTATATGAGTCTTTTGGAAGTCTCATAACAAAATACAACAGGTAGGTTCTTTAAAACAGAAGACAGAAGTTGAGCATTTCACAGATTTGAGTATTCAGATATCCAATTCAAGGTATCATCTAGGTCATTTTTCCTGTAAAAGGGCATAGGTGAGGGTACTAGTATCTTCCTTCTCTTGCTGGCTCTGGAGGATTTGAGCTTGCACCAACCTGATTCTGTCTCAAATTGATGTTCCTATGTAATCTTGCCCCTTCCTTCCAAGGATGTGAAAGACCCTATTTACAAACAAACTCCCATTTTGATGTTCTGGGTTGCCAAGAAATTTGACGGGAAGGGCATCATTCAATCTTCTACACTTAGTAACACTTGTGACTTTTTACATTCTCGAGGTGACTGATAACTATATAGTTTTGAATATGTGTATATTACATCAGGTTAAGTATAAAATGTAGACAGAACCCCAATTATTAATAGTTTCATTTTGAGAAGTGTGACTGGAAAAGGTTAAAGAGGGTACAGGGAACTTTCGGGATAGCATTTGAAATGTATATAAAGAAAATATCTAATAAAAAAAGAGTCATGCATCTAAGATGCTTTAGGCTCTGTTCTGGAATCTTCAGAAAATGTCATATATTTTCAAGAACTGAGCTCTGCAAACATTAAAGCTGTGGCTACTGGGAATTTACTGGGAAAGCAGGCAACAGAAGAAGCTTCTGCCCATAGGAAAGAAACTTTGTTCCGGGTGTCACTTCTGTTGCTCTTGTAAGATTTCTGGCAACACACTAGCCATCTTGCCTGCCCCTCTTTCCAGTGTTGACTACGATGCCTTGTTATTCTTGTTGGTTGTAGGAATAGATTTCCTAGGAATTGAAACCTCTGAATTCTGATGTCAATGAGGAGGGAAATTCCCAATGCACTTGCTGTCAAATAAACATAAACACATAACGATTGCATTCTGTCAGACTTTGTTTTGCAGCTTTTTATAATTTTGTTAATTAAATTTAATTAAAATTTACAAAATTAGTCTGGTTAGTTAACACACACGGGAAGAGGGAAATTCAATAGAAGAATTCCCTTCTATTTGCCTGTGGCCGTATCTGTGAGGACATCTTGATTTTTAGTTGATGTACACGAGTCCTGATCATACAGATACCCACAGCCAAACGTTATGCTGAGGGAGAGTCTAAATTAGAACACTCCATTGAGCCTCAGGGAATCCCATGGAAGAGGCTGGAAAGATTATAGGATTCAGAGGGTATGGAGGATAGCAGGAGAACTCACTAAATCAACCAAGGAGAGTACATATGAGCTCGTAGAGACTGAAGTGGCATTCCCAGGGCCTGCAGAGGTCTGCACCATGCTGTCTTACATATGTTGTGGCTATTCACTTGGTGTTTTTGTAGGATTTCTAATTGTGGGAGCATGTATGTCTTTGACTTGTCTGTCTGCTCTTAAGATTCTTTTCTCCCTGTTGGACTGCCTTGTGCGACTCGGTGTGAGGCCTTTTGCCTTGTCTTTACTGTATATTCTGTTGTGTCATATTTGGCTGTTCTCTCTTGGAGGCCTGCTCTTTGCTGAACGGATATAGAGGAGGGATGTATCTGGGGGAGAAGGGAGGTGTGTGGGAGAATCTGGGAGGCATGGAGGGAGAGGAAACTGGTTGGCATGTATTATATGAGAGAAGAATCTAATCTCCATTTTTAAAAGCATAAAACAAAGAAATGGGGTTGGGTCAGAAAGGCAGCTTACCTTGTGGGTGAGCAGGTTGGCCAGACTGAGGTGTGTAAGAAAGGTAGCTGAACATGTGAACATGGACCTAGGAAAAAAACATTAACCTGCAGTTTCCTGTCTCTAGATTCCTGCTCTGTTGCTTGTACCCTGGACTGCTCACCGCCTGAGCCTACCTGCCCTTGTGGGGTTGGAGGTGAGGTGTCACAAAGTCATCAACACAGACTCTGGAAGCAGGTGAGAAATGCTGCAGCAAGCTCTCTGAACACTGCTGTAAGCTTCTTTAATACCTTCCACCCGCGCCTCATTGGTCCCAAGAAAGCATCTCTTCTAAACAGCAGTTCCTGATTGATGGGCATTGTCTATGCCAGCAATCCTTGATCTATCAGGCAGTCCTCAATTAGGTCATCCTGCAGGAGATGGTTTTGCTGCTGCACCCCTCCCTCTTCCCCGCCCCTGGCATTTACATAGAGGCTGCCCAGGTTCCAGAGATGATGGACTTGAACCTGTAAGCTAAAGAAAACTTTTCCCCTCCCAAGTTGGTTCTGGTTAATGTTTATCACAGCAACAGAGAAGCTAACTAGAAACAGACCAGTAAGGGAAGCCTTTGGATCATAATGGTCCTACTCTACCTTGGCCAGATCGCAGTGTCAGTGTTTAGCACAATGCCATCGGACAAATACTGACTTTCCTTTATCATTTCTTAAAATACAGTTTTAAAATACATATAATCTTGCTTTATATGATGTGCTGAGCCATATATTTGCAAAATTACCTAATTAAAGCCATGCACCTTCCTTCTGGGACATCACACTCTTGAGGCAGAAAAACAAGAACGAATAAACAACCGTATAGGATGGAAATAGAGATGGGATGCAGAGAGATTAGGGAGACATTTTCAAATGCATGCAGCTGGGGCCTGAGAAATGGGCCCCATCTCTGAAAGTACATAATGCTCTTGCAGAGGACCGGAGTTCAGTCCCCAGCACCCACATCAGGTGGTTCACAATTTCCCATGAGTCCAACTCTAGAGAAATAATATGCCTCTGGCCTCTATAGTCTCTTACACACAAATTTACACACCTCACAACACACACACACACACACACACACACACATACACACTTAATCATAATAACAATAACCCTCTTTTTAAAAACAAGCAAACATAGACTACCATAGAAACCTTATACAAGCAATGCCTCATTTCGTCTAAATATAGCGATATGAGTGTAAGAAGAGTCATGGTAGAAACGTTGACTAAGCGGAGATCCGTGGAGCTGGTGGACACTAACGGTTACTCAATAAACAGATCCTTGCCAATGAGGAAGTCAAGGAATGTCCCTATGGCCTCCTGTGCCTAGGAGGAGAGCATTTTGAGTTTTCTTCATTTAATCGCAGTGTGACTCAATAGGAGAACATAGTTGCCTTTGTACAAGTAATCAGAACATATGAAATCTTCCAGGATTCACAGGCTTAAACAACAACCAGTAAATTGGTGTGTAAAGAGTATTTTATAATATGAATTGTTTAGGATAAAGCTTTCTGATGAACCGTCATTATGTAGTTCACCTCGTGTTAGTTATTAGTTACATACTTTTTTCTTGAGTAAATGTTTAGCTTCTGAAGCAGGCTAACTGCCAGTCTTCACCTCTGCTCCAGCTCTTCCAAATCTACTCTCTTAGTCTTACCCTGCTGCATCTCCCTCTTCCTCTTTACCCACATCTTCCCCTCCTCACTTCCCTCGCCCACTCATTGCTTTGCTTTATCTCAGTCCCCAACTCTAGCAGGCACTCCCTGGGAACCCACAGGCCACTTTGGCCAGGGAAGCAGCTAGGCTAACGTTGTTATTGGAAAGGAAAAAGAAAAGAAAACTTCAAACTAGAAGTCAAGGTGTATTTGAATCCACAGACAGTGGGCTGACTACTGCTTTTTTATTTTTGATAACAGAATTGTGGCAATAAGGTATCAAATTAACCTTATTTATAAAGAGCAAGATGCCATGAAGTGGTTTAATTGAGCTGAGGGCTGGCCAGGATACATTCCTTATATTCTGTAGAGAGAAGCCTGCCATGCATTCTCTCTGTGCTCCTTTGGAGGGCTGTCTGAGCATTAGCGTACCTGTCAGTCTCTTTGGTACCAGGAGAAGTATTCTATGACAATTCTATTGGAGATAGAAGAAATCATTGAATAAAATGTAATCTTGCCTTTATTTTGCACATGAACCTCTTGGAGGACAAAACAAGCAAGCCTATTATTTCAAGAAATACTACTGGATAAGAAAATGTTTCTCAGGGTTTTAAAAAAACAATCCTTTTGAGTAAATATTCTTGATTTTTATGCAAAATGACATTTTCACTTTTTTTTAAAAGCTTACTTTTCTTATAACTAGCTTGTGAATATATATATGGGTTTAGATAACATTTTTGTATTAACTAAACAAGAATTGTGCAAGACCTGACACTTTGAAATCAAACTACATGCCATCCCTGGGGAATATATACTTGCTGTTCTAGAACTCAGGAAGCTAAACCAAGAGTATTGCTGTGAGTTCAAGGTCAGTTTGGTTCATATAATATGATTAAGCTACTCTTGGTTACCTGGAATAAAAATATTAAAAGAAAAAAAAAGGAAAGTAACCCAGTTATTAATTATGTGAAACAGTTTAAATGTAGAGAAAATAAAAATAAATGCTAGAATAAGTATCTATAGATGGCCCATCTAACTTTGCCAAGTCTTATCACTTTTAACATACAAACTGTGTAACATTTCAATCAATAATGGACCGTATATAACGACAATATATATTATATTGTCTGGATCACAGCATTTAGATCTGGTCAAGTGTCTTCTGGGATGTCTGTGCAATTATGAAATGGCCTTACAACTCCTTTTCAGAATACAGCTCTGTTCTTACATGTAACTACCTTTGTTTACAAAGTCAGAGTCTGAAGGATCTGAGGATACAATGTTTCTTAGCCCTTTTTTATGGTTTATAGACCTCAGAATCATACTGATAACAATACAAGATCCTTTCTTTTATAAAGGAGATGATGAATTATATACATGTGCCTGTCTTCTTTTTTTTTATCAGATATAATATGTTTAAACAAATGTGTGGTTCTTTTATTTCACGTCATGTTTCCTACAGAGCAGATAAACCATTACCCTTGGACCTTTTTTCTATGCCTTCTATTTATCTTGTTTCCTTCCTCTGTCACCAGTGATAATTGCTAAGTACCATAAGGGTGTCATCGTAAAATGGACGACCACATCACATAACTGCTGACTATAATCTAGGTCTTCTCCCTTTGAGCTGATAAGTCTGATGGTATAAATTTTAGTTAAAATATAGTATTGCTTGTTTGTATATAATTCATGGGCTGATTACTTGCATTTTTGGATACCCAAGTAAGGGACTCTTCCCCGGGGAAGACTAATTCTGCCTTTCTAGCAGCCAGCTCCATGTATGGGGCCTTTTGAGACACCCCATTTCCACATTAGTCTGTTCCTTGGTGTTGCCATTGTCCTCCTCTTGCCTATGCAGCCATATTATTCCCTGTCATTTTTAGGAGTCACTGTTTCACGGGAGAGTGCCTATCTGATCTTTTGGTTCTTACAATCTTTTCCGGTTTTGCTCCCTCTTCCTGAATGTTCCCTGAGCCTTAGGTGTAGAAATTGTGTTGTACATGTATCAAGTAGGGCTAGGTTATCTGTGATCAGTTGATCTCCTCATTATGATTATGACAAGTTTCGGTTTACTGGAATAGTTTCTGTGGCAAAGTATACTTCCATACTTCTTTGAGTATGGAAGGGAACTAGACTTATATCTGAAGATCTGGAGTTGAATTTTATGGGCATAAGTAGATAGGCCTAGGTGCCCATGTAACAAGCATGCTCCCAGCATGAATATTTGGCCATTAAAATTAGGTAGCAGTAGTACTATGTCTAATTACTAAGAAAAAAATACTTAAAAATAAGGACAAAGAACTAGAGAGATGTCTCAGTGGTCCAGACTGTGTACTGCTCTTGGGAGGAGCCAAGTTCAGAAACTCTATCAGGTTTCTCACAGCTACTTGTCTTTCCAGTTCTATAGGATCTGGGCAGTAGATTCTTGACTCAGTGGGCACCTATGCACATGTAGCACAAAGAAACTCATTCAGGCACAAAAATACACATCAATAAATAATAAATTGTTTTACAAAGAAAAAAATTTTAGAAATCGTTGCCTCTTTTCTCTCTGCTAATGAATTTTAGATATGATACTTGGTGTTATAGAGATAGCATCTTGGGACTTAGGATCAACCATGTTCTTCTCTAGAAGGGCAGAAAGAAATCTAGATGGACCCTAGTACCTTGACTATTAGTAGATCAGCCTTCGAGGATCCATCTATCTGCAAAATCTTCCAGCTAGAAAGATACAGAATGTCATATTGTTATTTTCTTACTATCTGTGTCTATCACTTGAGTCTAAACCTAATGTGCAGAATGCATTATTAAAATTTAAATAAATCCCATCTTTTAGTCCATTTAGTGTTGCTCATGTGTATATGTGCTTAGGGTTAACTGCTTGGGGTTGAACAACCTATCATGGTTCTTGTCCTGCAGAAAACTGATTCTACTGTTTACAAGAGCCATTGATCTCCCCTGCCTCTATTTCATTATTGGAAGGTACTTCTGTATTTCTAGGCAACATGAAAATACTACTATATTTTGCTTTAGTTTTTTTTCATATTATCTCTTTACTTCTTGCTCCAAAATCAAGCTAATTTTCTTATACTGTCAAAATAGTTATACCTCACCTTTTGTTTAAGTAAGGATTGTACTTTTGTGTGTTACAGTTTCAATCTTATATATCCCTCTAAGGGCCCATGAGTTAAAGACTTAGTGCTGTCTTAGTGCTTTTGGGAGATGATGAAATTTGAGGAAGTGGAGCATAGTGGGAGGCGTCTGGACCACTTTCTGGGTGGGCATTTGAGAGCAGCAGTTTGGATGCACATTTGCCATCATCATGAGCCACCTTTGCATCTACCAAGAGTCACAGCTTTGGCAGTTCTTTTGCTTCTCTTTCAGATTTATTGCCTTGTTTGAGGAAAAAAAATACTATACATCTCTCAGAACGAAAGTTCACTGGACAGTAACTCTTAAAGATGTCAGGTTGGAAACACATTTTTCTTCTTTCTCATTTGATTTGCCCAGGTATGAACTTCTAACCGGTTCTCTGCATGATTTCCTAGAATCAAGTGCCAGTTAAGTTCATGTAGCTTTGAGGAATGAATACTTACACGCTTTTCGTTTTTCCCTTCTTGTGTTCTAAAGTTTTACTCTGATATGCCTTGATGACAGTCTGTGTTAATTTCTTAGAGTCAAATATAATACATCCCCTATGGGGCCTTTCAGTCCCTGAACTCTAAATTCTGGGAACTTAAAAAAAAAATTACTTTTTTTTTTGCTGTGTTTTCTTTATCTTTTATATCTAAAATTCTTAATTTTTTTTTCTATTTTGAAGGAAGCTCTAATTAAATACTGGCCAGGTGGAAGAACTCTGGCCTGGTCCACACCCAGGTTCTCGGGAAATGGTCGTTCCTTGCAGAAGCTTTAAAAAGCAACCACAAGGCCACTGTATCTCCAATCAAGTCTAATCAGGGGCAACCATATATCCTGACATAGTTTCTGCCTACATATGTTCCAATCATGGGCAAGTGTACAAACTGATATAGTTCCTGCCGACGTATCTCCTGCCCACGTGTGATCAAACACATCTGGTGCAGATGGCTCAAACAAACATAGGACGAACAGGAACTTCTTAACTACAAACAGAGCTCTTAACCGGCAAGGTATATTTTCCCTGTTTTGGTTTCCCATTAACTGGCAAAGTGTATTGTTCTTGTTCCTGTTTTGGTCTCTCACTACCCCAACCCCCTTGAGTTGTATCCAGAGTCAAATCCTTGACTATGTTATAGGTACCTATTTATATTGAAACTTAATAACCATCAGCTTAATGGTACTCAGACAAAAATTATCAGTTAGTTAAGGCATCAATGATGCAAGATCCAACAGCAATTAGCAGAAGCAGAAGGGCCAAAGGCCTTGTAATGGGTGGCGTCAGAGTTATTATGTATGAGGAGCCTGGAACTAAAAATGGAGACAAGTCCTTTATTTTATCTCAGGTCCCTTTTGACAATTTTTATTATTATTATTATTTTTTATTTTTAGTATAGTCAGATTGTCTCTAATGATTCCTGAGTGGTTTATATAGAAACGACATCTTTCTCTTAAGGCCACACAATACCTCCTTGTTCTGCATAAAGCAGATCGACTGCCCTATCGTATTGTTGAACTATTTTAGTAAATTAATATACCTGTCGATAGATCTGGGCCCACTTTCCTGATCTGTCAATGTCATTATAGGTTAACATTTTGTCCCCTATGCCAGGGAGTTTCCTTTTGATCTAACATTTTAACCTGTTGTGGGACAAGGGGCGATGTATTCTCTTGTGCAACTACTTCTTGATGAAACCAGGCCATCAGTGTCAGGGCCAAGAAGCTGGAATGCTAGCTGAAGACCAGGGAGGATAGGATTCTTAATATTTACCTCTTTTCTTCTGCACAGATTCTCTGATTTCTTTTCTACGTTTAGCTCTTTGAACTTTTGTCTCAGTTTCTTTAGTTTGATTGTCCAAACATGTTGAATTTTTAAACATTTATTCTTCAGATCTTATAATTTTAATTTTGTTAATTTCTTTCTTTTTTTTTTGTTGTTGTTATGTTCCCTTGAAATAGAATTTGTCCTTCTTCCTGAATTCAGTAACTTTAATCTTTCGGAGAACTTATTACCATTGCTATTGTTATTTTGTAAGTGCCTGGTGTTTGTGTGGGATTCATTATTTTACAGAATGTATACAGAGGTCACAGAACAACTTTGAATTATTGGCTCTTTCCTCCTACTTTTCTGTGGGGTCTTGAGATGGAATTCCCATTGCCAGATGTGAGGAGTTTCTAAACACCTACTGAGCTATCTAGTTAGCAGTCACCTTGCCAGCCCTTCTCAGAGAAATTTTAAAGTTCATTTTGCTTCCTATTTGTTCTCTATTTCTTTGTTCCTTTAAAGATAAAATGTGTTTATTTGCCTATTGCAAAGGAGATATTCTTTATAAAACATCTGATTCTTTGTGGATATTTATACTGTAGAAAATAAGACAACTTAAAATTTTATTGTCATGCTAACCTTGAACCAGAACTCTTTGAAGGGTGAGTTTCAGTCTTAATTGATTAAGCAAGTAACTATTTCCTTACTCAACTGAATCTCTAACTGTCTAAGAGCTATCTGTTGTTGCTCCAAATTTATCTTTCTCTGATGGCGTTCCAAAATTCTCTAGTCTCCTGCCTGATCCTCCTGATATCCTTCTAACAATTGAATGTCCTCCTTTTGAGCATTTTTAATTTGTATCTTCCTGTATGATGTGCTAGCTCTTCTTGAATCCAGCATCTTCTGATACAAGAGTTTCTTTTATGACCCTGGACATGAATGGTAACAGGAGAATACTTCTACAGCTTGGGGTATATACATGTTATGGTAGAATATAACTGCTTTTTGTGCAATTAACCTGTTCTTTTATATTTACTTTACTATACCTACACTGCATATCTATATCTAGAACATCTGATTCCTGGTTTTTAATCTAATTAGAGGTAGGCTACAAAATAAGAATAGGACTAGGTTTTGAGTTAATGTTAATGAGTTAAGAAAGGCTTCATTATATTCATTCTGCTATACATAATAATTTGATCTTTGCCATCCTTTCCTCAGGCCTGAGCATTGGATTCCTACCCTTTCTACACTATCCTGGATCCCTTTTCTCATACATTAGTAATGTTATAGATTAAGTCTTCAAGTTTGCTATAGTTTGGCTCCATGTATAGCTTCAAGCTTGTTTTCTGTGAGTTCTAAGGTCACTCAAGTTTGAGGCTGGTAAAGTCCACGAAGGCAGATAAGGAATGCAACAAGAATTCATTCTTCAGGGATGAGAAAATGCACTATAGCTTCTGAGCAGTGTCTGGTCCTGGCTCCCCATCATAGATGATGTAACCTTTATGATAGTCACATTATGGGAGGTCTAAAACATCAAACCTATTAGATGGACTCCTGCACCAGATCCACACTTTTGCCACAGCCCCCTCACTCATTCCTGTCTGTTTTATTTCTCTTCCAACAGAGGTCATTTCTCCCTCTTTACTCCTGGTTGAACCCATGCATACATAAACATACACACACAATATACATCTATGTATATTTCTCCATTTCACTTCTGTTTGAAACAGAAGAACAAAACGTAAATGCAATATGCCATTTTCACAGAAAATATAAATATAAGTTCATTAAAAAAATAAGATGGCAATGCAAACAAAGCCAATACTGCATAAAACCCACTTCTTTTTTTAAAAGATTTATTTATTTATTATATGTAAGTACACTGTAGCTGCCTTCAGACACCTCAGAAGAGAGCATCAGATCTCATTATAGATGGTTGTGAGCCACCATGTGGTTGCTGGGATTTGAACTCAGGATCTTCGGAAGAGCAGTCAGTGCTCTTAACCGCTGAGCCATCTCTCCAACACCAACCCACTTCTTTTTTTTTTAATTTTTAATATTTTTATTACATATTTTCCTCAATTACATTTCCAATGTTATCCCAAAAGTCCCCCATAGCGCCCCCCACTTCCCTACCCACCCATTCCCATTCTTTTGGCCCTGGCATTCCCCTATATTGGGGCATATAAAGATTGCAAGTCCAATGGGCCTCTCTTTCCATTGATGGCCGACTAGACCATCTTTCGATACATATGCAGCTAGAGACAAGAGCTCCAGGGTTCTGGTTAGTACATCATGTTGTTCCAACAATAGGGTTGCAGATCCCTTTAGCTCCTTGGGTACTTTCTCTAGCTTCTCCATTGGGAGCCCTGTGATACATCCAATAGCTGACTGTGAACATCCACTCCTGTGTTTGCTAGGCCCCGGCATCGTCTCACAAGAGACAGCTATATTTGGGTCCTTTCAGCAAAATCTTGCTAGTGTATGCAATGGTGTCAGCGTTTAGAAGCTGATTATGGGACGGATCCCTGGATACAGCAGTCTCTAAATGGTCCATCCTTTCATCACAGCTACGAACTTTGTCTCTGTAACTCCTTCCCTGGGTGTTTTGTTCCCAATTCTAAGAAGGGGCACAGTGTCCACACTTTGGTCTTCATTCTTCTTGAGTTTCATGCGTTTAGCAAATTGTATCTCATATCTTGGGTATCCTAAGTTTTGGGCTAATATCCACTTATCAGTGAATACATATTGTGTGAGTTCTTTTGTGATTGTGTTACTTCACTCAAGATGATGCCCTCCAGGTCCATCCACATGGCTAGGAATTTCATAAATTCATTCTTTTTAATAGCTGAGTAGTACTCCATTGTGTAAATGTACCATAATTTCTGTATCCATTCCTCTGTTGAGGGACATCTGGGTTCTTTCCAGCTTCTGGATATTATAAATAGGGCTGCTATGAACATAGTGGAGCATGTGTCCTTTTTACCGGTTGGGACATCTTCTGGATATATGCCCAGGAGAGGTATTGCTGGATCCTCCGGTAGTACTATGTCCAATTTTCTGAGGAACCACCAAACTGATTTCCAGAGTGGTTGTACAAGCTTGCAATCCCACCAACAATGGAGGAGTGTTCCTCTTTCTCCACATCCTCGCCAGCATCTGCTGTCACCTGAATTTTTGATCTTCGCCATTCTGACTGGTGTGAGGTGGAATCTCAGGGTTGTTTTGATTTGCATTTCCCTGATGATTAAGGATGTTGAACATTTTTTCAGGTGTTTCTCTGCCATTCGGTATTCCTCAGGTGAGAATTCTTTGTTCAGTTCTGAGCCCCATTTTTTAATGGGGTTATTTGACTTTCTGGAGTCCACCTTCTTGAGTTCTTTATATATATTGGATATTAGTCCCTTATCTGATTTAGGATAGGTGAAGATCCTTTCCCAAACTGTTGGTGGTTTTTTTGTCTTATTGATGGTGTCTTTAGCCTTGCAGAAGCTTTGCAGTTTCATGAGGTCCCACTTGTCAATTCTCGATCTTACAGCACAAGCCATTATTGTTCTATTCAAGAATTTTCCCCCTGTGCCCATATCTTCAAGGCTTTTCCCCACTTTCTCCTCTATAAGTTTCAGTGTCTCTGGTTTTATGTGTAGTTCCTTGATCCACTTAGACTTGACCTTAGTACAAGGAGATAGGAATGGATCGATTCGCATTCTTCTACATGTTAACAACCAGTTGTCCCAGCACCATTTGTTGAAAATGCTGTCTTTCTTCCACTGGATGTTTTTAGCTCCCTTGTCCAAGATCAAGTGACCGTAGGTGTGTGGGTTCATTTCTGGGTCTTCAATTCTATTCCATTGGTCTATTTGTCTGTCACTATACCAGTACCATGCAGTTTTTATCACAATTGCTCTGTAGTAAAGCTTTAGGTCCGGCATGGTGATTCCACCAGAGGTTCTTTTATCCTTGAGAAGAGTTTTTGCTATCCTAGGTTTTTTGTTATTCCAGATGAATTTGCAGATTGCACTTTCTAATTCGTTGAAGAATTGATTTGGAATTTTGATGGGGATTGCATTGAATCTGTAGATTGCTTTTGGCAAGATAGCCATTTTTACAATGTTGATCCTGCCAATCCATGAGCATGGGAGATCTTTCCATCTTCTGAGATCTTCTATAATTTCTTTCTTCAGAGACTTGAAGTTTTTATTATACAGATCTTTCACTTCCTTAGTTAGAGTCACGCCAAGATATTTTATATTATTTGTGACTATTGAGAAGGGTGTTGTTTCCCTAATTTCTTTCTCAGCCTGTTTATTCTTTGTGTAGAGAAAGGCCATTGATTTGTTTGAGTTAATTTTATATCCAGCTACTTCACCGAAGCTGTTTATCAGGCTTAGGAGTTCTCTGGTGGAATTTTTAGGGTCACTTATATATACTATCATATCATCTGCAAAAAGTGATATTTTGACTTCATCTTTTCCAATTTGTATCCCTTTGATCTCCTTTTGTTGTCGAATTGCTCTGGCTAGGACTTCAAGTACAATGTTGAATAGGTATGGAGAAAGTGGACAGCCTTGTCTAGTCCCTGATTTTAGAGGGATTGCTTCAAGCTTCTGACCATTTACTTTGATGTTGGGTACTGGTTTGCTGTAGATTGCTTTTATCATGTTTAGGTACGGGCCTTGAATTCCTGATCTTTCCAAGACTTTTATTATGAATGGGTGTTGGATCTTGTCAAATGCTTTTTCCGCATCTAACGAGATGACCATGTGGTTTTTGTCTTTGAGTTTGTTTATATACTGGATTACGTTGATGGATTTCCGTATATTGAACCATCCCTGCATCCCTGCGATGAAACCTACTTGGTCAGGATGGATGATTGTTTTGATGTGTTCTTGGATTCGGTTAGCAAGAACTTTATTGAGGATTTTTGCATCAATATTCATAAGGGATATTGGTCTGAAGTTTTCTATCTTTGTTGGGTCTTTTTGTGGTTTAGGTATCAGAGTAATTGTGGCTTCATAGAATGAGTTGGGTAGAGTACCTTCTGTTTCTATTTTGTGGAATAGTTTGTGAAGAACTGGGATTAGATCTTCTTTGAAGGTCTGATAGAACTCTGCACTAAACCCATCTGGTCCTGGGCTTTTTTTAGTTGGGAGACTATTAATGACTGCTTCTATTTCTTTGGGGGATATAGGGCTGTTTAGATCATTAACCTGATCTTGATTCAACTTTGGTACCTGGTATCTGTCTAGGAACTTCTCCATTTCATCCAGGTTCTCCAGTTTTGTTGAGTATAGCCTTTGGTAGAAGGATCTGATGGTGTTTTGGATGTCTTCAGGATCTGTTGTTATGTCTCCTTTTTCATTTCTGATTTTGTTAATTAGGATGCTTTCCCTGTGCCCTCTAGTGAGTCTGGCTAAGGGTTTATCTATCTTGTTGATTTTCTCAAAGAACCAGCTCCTTGATTGGTTGATTCTTTGAATAGTTTTTCTTGTTTCCACTTGGTTGATTTCGCCCCTTCGTTTGATTATTTCCTGCCGTCTACTCCTCTTGGGTGAATTTGCTTCCTTTTGTTCTAGTGCTTTTAGGTGTGTTGTCAAGCTGCTAATGTGTGCTCTCTCTAGTTTCCTTTTGGAGGCACTCAGAGCTATGAGTTTTCCTCTTAGAAATGCTTTCATTGCGTCCCATAAGTTTGGGTATGTTGTGGCTTCATTTTCATTGAACTCTAAAAAGTCCTTAATTTCTTTCTTTATTCCTTCCTTGACCAAGGTATCATTGAGAAGAGTGTTGTTCAGTTTCCACGTGAAGGTTGGCTTTCTATTATTTATTTTGTTATTGAAGATCAGCCTTAGTCCATGGTGATCTGATAGGATGCATGGGAAAATTTCAATATTTTTGTATCTGTTGAGGCCTGCTTTGTGACCAATTATGTGGTCAATTTTGGAGAAAGTACCATGAGGTGCTGAGAAGACGGTATATCCTTTTGTTTTAGGATAGAATGTTCTGTAGATATCTGCCAGAACCATTTGATTCATAACTTCTGTTAGTTTCACTGTGTCCCTGTTTAGTTTCTGTTTCCATGATCTGTCCATTGGTGAAAGTGGTATGTTGAAGTCTCCCACTATTATTGTATGAGGTGCAATGTGTGCTTTGAGATTTACTAAAGTTTCTTTAATGAATGTGGCTGCCTTTGTATTTGGAGCATAGATATTCAGGATTGATAGTTCCTCTTGGAGGATTTTACCTTTGATGAGTATGAAGTGTCCCTCCCTGTCTTTTTTAATGACTTTGGGTTGGAAGTCAATCTTATCAGATATTATAATGGCTACTCCAGCTTGTTTCTTCATGCCATTTGCTTGGAAAATTGTTTTCCAGTCTTTCATTCTGAGGTAGTGTCTATCCTTTTCTCTGAGATGAGTTTCCTGTAAGCAGCAAAATGTTGGGTCTTGTTTGTGTAGCCAGTTTGTTAGTCTATGTCTTTTTATCGGGGAGTTGAGTCCATTGATATTAAGAGATATTAAGGAAAAGTAATTGTTGTTTCCTGTTATTTTTGTTGTTAAAGTTGGCATTCTGTTCTTGTGGCTGTCTTCTTTTAGGTTTGTTGAGGGATTACCTTCTTGTAGTTTCTAGGGCGTGGTTCCTGTCCTTGTATTGGTTTTTTTCTGTTATTATCCTTTGAAGGGCTGGATTCGTGGAGAGATAATGTGTGAATTTGGTTTTGTCGTGGAATACTTTGGTTTCTCCATCTATGTTAATTGAGAGTTTGGCTGGGTATAGTAGCCTGGGCTGGAATTTGTGTTCTTTTAGTGTCTGTATAACATCTGTCCAGGATCTTCTGGCTTTCATAGTCTCTGGTGAAAAATCTGGTGTAATTCTGATAGGCTTGCCTTTATATGTTACTTGGCCTTTTTCTCTTACTGCTTTTAGTATTCTATCTTCATTTAGAGCATTTGTTGTTCTGATTATTATGTGTCGGGAGGTATTTCTTTTCTGGTCCAGTCTATTTGGAGTTCTGTAGGCTTCTTGTATGTTCATGGGCATCTCTTTCTTTAGATTTGGAAAGTTTTCTTCTATAATTTTGTTGAAGATGTTTGCTGGTCCTTTGAGTTGAAAATCTTCATTCTCATCCACTCCTATTATCCGTAGGTTTGGTCTTCTCATTGTGTCCTGTATTTCTTGGATGTTTTGAGTTAGGATCTTTTTGCATTTTACATTTTCCTTGATTGTTGTGCCGATGTTCTCTATGGAATCTTCTGCACCTGAGATTCTCTCTTCCATCTCTTGTATTCTGTTGCTGATGCTGGTATCTATGGTTCCAGATTTCTTTCCTAGGGTTTCTATCTCCAGTGTTGCCTCATTTTGGGTTTTCTTTATTGTGTCTACTTCCCGTTTTAGGTCTAGTATGGTTTTGTTCATTTCCCTCATCTGTTTGGATGTGTTTTCCTGATTTTCATTAAGGACTTCTACCTGTTTGATTATGTTATCCTGTTTTTCTTTAAGGATTTGTAACTCTTTAGCAGTGTTCTCCTGCAATTCTTTAAGGGATTTTTGTGCTTCCTCTTTAATGTCTTCTACCTGTTTAGCAGTGTTCTCCTGTATTTCTTTAAGTGTGTTATTAAAGTCCTTCTTGAAGTCCTCTACCATCATCAGGAGATATGCTTTTAGATCCGTGTCTAGCTTTTCCGGTGTGTTGGGGTGCCCTGGACTGGGCGAAGTGGGAGTGCTGGGTTCTGATGATGGTGAGTGGTCTTGGTTTCTGTTAGTAAGATTATTACGTTTACCTTTCGCCATCTGGTAATCTCTGGGGTTAGTTGTTGTCGTCACTGTTTAAAGATTGGAGCAGAAGCTGTGTTCCACTCACCAGCAGTCTCAAAATCCTGTGGCGGGGGTCGTGCGTAGCTGGCGGGTGTCAGCCGACCCTGCACTCTAGCTACACCAGTGCTGTTCTGGCCAGATGAGGCCTGTGGCCCTACTCAGGCCGGTTTCTGCTTCCCTAACTAATGCAGTCTCAGGTCCCGCGCCCACTTCTTTTTATTTGGAACAAAATAAGTACCTGCCTCCTATTGGGTGGATTAACTGCTGTAGCCAGCATGCCTGCATCTCTATTATTTACAATCTGTCATAAATATTAATTACTTATTGTGAATAAGTGTCACCCCATCAGGAAATCCTAAGGTTTTCCTCAAGTGGGCTCCATTTTTGGTGGTGTTCCAATCATAAATGAGCTTGGATCAACTTGGGTTTTCCTTCTGCCTCAGATGTCTTCACCAAGATTCTGATGCAAAGAGAAAAACATCTGCCCGTCTCTGGGGTGTTTGAGCAATGTTTGGCTGAGAGGCACACCAGAAGAGGGTTAGAAGGTCATTCTCAATGGACTAGGTGAAGTAGAATGGTCTCTTTGCCACATGTGACTCTCCAGCGCTGGAGCACAGCCAGAACCACAGGAGTTTCCCAGAAAGACAAACAGTGAGAGTTCACCACACTTGGACTTTCATTTGCTTCTTAAAATGCTGCCTTTCTCCGACAGGACTCGTCACTTCTTCTCTAGTCTTTCAGCCTCTAAGCTGCATGGCATTTCTTGCTAATAATCTTGTCCTCTGAACTCATCACTTCATGCGATAAGTGTTAATCAGAATTTATCAGTCGATGTTAGGTACAGGGAATACATTGGTGAATACAGCAGAGTTCTGGCCTCGGTGATCTCCCTGTTTCATGCCAACACAGACAAACAGTTCAACCAACCTGGAGATTTAGCAGAGGTGGCAAGCCATGCTTCAACCTCTGGCTGCTTCATCTCATATGCTCAGGGCATGGTTCTCTGTAAGGCCTTAAACGAGATATATGTGTAGACATATAAACATACATAATATGTGTAGCTAAGCAGGAACCCCAGAAGAGTGATTGGAACACCTATCCACCCACAAAACCTTTCACCCAAAACTTATTTTGTCTACAAGAAATATAGTGATAGTGGATGGAGCAGAGGCTGAGGGACTACTAGGCCCAACTTAAGATCCATCCCATGGGCAAGCACCAGTCCCTGACACTATAAATGATACTCTGCTTGTCCTACTCAGCAGCTGACTCGAATGAATGCAGAGACCCACAGCCAAACAGTGAGTGGAGCTCAGGTTCTCTTATTGAAGAGTTGGTGGAAGGATTGAGGGCTCCAAAGAGGATAGGAACTCCACTCAAAGACCAACAGTGTCAATTAACCTGGACCCTTGGGGCTTTCAGAGACTGAACCACCAACCAAAGAGTATACACAGCCTGAGCATAGACCTCCCTCTCCCTAAACATATGTAGCAGATGTGCAGGTTGGTCTTCATGTGGGCCCTGAACAACTGGAGCTAGTGCCATCCCAAAAACTGTTTCCTGTCTGTGGGATATATTGTGTAAAATGTACGTGTGTGTATGTGTGTATATATTGTTATATACACACACATATATATACATATAATCATACATTACTTATATATAATATTCACATATATGTACATATACATATAGATATAAACCACTATATTGTGTGAGTTATAATATATGTATAAAGAAATAAAAAATAGCACATCAGTTCTTTATTCTTCTCTCATATGCTACATCCTAATGGCAGTGTTTTTCATTCTCTACTTTCCCCAGTTCCATATTCAACCTCTCTACTTCCCCAGATCCACTCCTCAATTTCACTTCACAAAAGAGCAGGTCTCCCAGGGATATCAACCAAATACAGAATAACATGCTACAGTAAGAATAGGCACAAACCATCATATCAGGGCTGGGCGAGGAAATTCAGCAGGAGAAAAAGGGTTCTAAGAGCAGGCAAAAGAGTCAGAGACAACTCTACTCCTACTGTTACGGGCCCCACAAAACAGCATGCTAATAACCATAGCATATTTGCAGAGGATGTAGCACAGACCCATGCATGCTCCATGCTTGCTGTTTCAGTCTCTGTGAGTCCCTATGAGCCCTGCTTAGTTGATTTGGTGGGCCATGTTCTCTTGATGTTTTTGACCCCTCTGGCTCCTCCAATTCCTTCCCCTCTTCCATGGGGGTTCTCTATGAAGAAGCACTTCTTAAATGTTAGCATCTATTACCCTGTGAGATACCTACAAAAGATGAAGAAAACATTGATGTAGCAACAGCTGGAACAGAACATGAGCTTTAGAGTTAGACAGGCCTAGATAGATTCAAGCCTTGACCAACAACTTTATCAACTTGCATAATGTTTCATGTGAGCTCTTTGGTCCATTTGACAAGTAATGCTCATGGAATTTAGCTTATTATTATTAATTATTATTATTATTATTCATTAATAGTTTTAAAAGCATTAAGTTCTCCCATCTCAAAAGCAAAAATTCAAGTTTGGAGAAATGCTTTACTGGTTAAGAGTAGATTACTGCTCTTATAACCTGGGTTATGTGCTCAGCACCCACATAAAGGCCTCTAACCATAACTTGAATTCCAGGAGATCCAATACTCTTTTCTGACTTCTATGGGTACCGGGTATACATATGGTGCACATACATACATATAGGCAAAATACACTCATAAACTAAAAGTAAATTATTAAAGATAATGAGGATTATTGCTGGTATAGCAGATGCCTGTAATCATAGTACTTGGGAGGTAGAAGAAAGAACCACAAGTTCAAGGTATTCTGGTCTACCCCGTGGTCAGTCAGAGTTAAATAGAAAGATCCTATGCAAACAAACAAACAAGAAACTGTTGTATTTATAGTGTGTATTTATATACATAATGTTTTACTTTGAGTTGAAAATTATAGCTATATCAATATGAGCTGTATCTACTTGTAATTCCCAGCACAGAAAGCATACTATAATGAATGGTCAATTTTTTTTTTTAACATTTTCACCTCTAGCTCTATCCATGCCCCATTCTGCTTTTCTTTCTGTAACATTCTAGAGAAGACTCCTGGAAGGAACTGCCCAGCTGAGGACTACACCTTCTTTTTGTTTTGGTACAGAGAGAGACCAGCTGACTGGTTTTCAGAATGAAAAGTGAGTATACAATATACATAGCCAAGTCATTCTATCATGTTTTTATTTCTGTGGTGAGAAGCAGAAGACTCTACTACAAGTTGGCAGCGACATGGTAGCCCTGAACCCCGATGTGGAGTTCCACTAAGAGAGAAAACCCCTACTACATTCACATTAAAGAAAGAAACTTTCACAGTGTTAATCCATCAAAATATGGGGGCAATTTGTGTTATCTAATCAAGCAGAATAATTGCCAGAATTACTGGAGATGAACAATAGGCAGGGGAAAGTTAGAGCATGTCAAATTCAAGTCATTATAAATGTCCAGTTGCAAGTGCTGTATGGATTTGGAGAAGAGAGAGAAATGTCCAGTTAGGTTGCCATTAAGGAGAAGCATTTGCCAAAAGCCCTGAAGGACAGTTTAGGGCAAATACCATATATAGAAGAAGCCAGAGGCAAAGGGGATAATGTCCCATAGAGGGTGGCTTATCTTCTTAAACATACATGTTGAACCTATAGAAGGGAGTAGTGAGAGCCAGAGATAGAGAGTATATAGAATCCAAATTGTGGAGGAACTGAAATGAGAAACAAGCTTCTGATTGCATCCCACCAACAGTGGAGAACTGATGTCCTTAGAGAAACAGCAAGGGAGATCAATGTTGCACCTGACTAAGAGTTACAAAAGGTGGATTCAGAGATGAAATAACCAGAGACTGAGATGGGAATTCGATGGACTCTACAGTTTAGAGGTAAGGTTGCTAGAACTAGAGCCACAGAACAGCATCTTTGGCTAGAAATGGAAAATAACTGGTATCAAGTATGGACTCTATGTTGTTGATTGATAGGTTTTGAAGGATAGAGAGAGACCCCACTCCAAAATAGAATCCTGAGTTTGTTAACAGGTTCCTGGGAGGATGATGGTGATGTTAATAGAACTGAGAGTGGCAGCATGAGGATAGAGGAGGAGATTGGGGATATGGTTCTCTTTTGGCCAGTGCATTCTAAGGATCAACCCATCCATCCCCCAACACTAAGTTTACAAACACACGACCTCTACATCCATTTATCTTCCTATGTGTGTTCTGGAACGTCTAACTTCATCTCTTCATACTTGCTAGGCAAATACTTTATGACGAAGCTACCACTTCAACCTCAAGATCATATTTTAATAAGCTTTTTAATAGTCTCTATTGGTTCAGGCTATTAAGAATCACCATAGACGTCACCCTTTTTCCTGGGTCCTCCAGTCAGCTCACTGGAAATTTGGCTGTGCTTTAAAAATGTGTACTGAGTCCAGCTACTTATCATTGTCCACTAATACTGCTGTGGCCTGTTGCATTGCTGTCCAAGTCATGTCTCCTCAGTGTAGCTGTGATAGTCATCTCCATGTTTCCCTTGGGTTGATATTCACACCTTTAAAATCTGCTCATGTGGTTTTGAGTAAATCTGTCTATACATGATAGATATCATGACACCCCTCTGCTAAGCCCTGCTGTGGCTTTTCACATAATCTAGTAAGGGCGGTAACCCTCCATGGCTACAGTGCCTCTGAAGGTCCTTCCCCGAGGTTTGCCTCTCCCCTGCTCCTCATTCCTTTGTTTTTCTGTGCCTACCTCCTGGGTTTCACTACTGACCATGAATGAAGCAGGCATGGCTCTTGCCTCGTAGTCCTGTCTTTAACTGTAATGTCACTCACTATGTAATTTCACCTTTTCCTCCATATGTAAAGGGCCCGGGCCCACCCACCCTCACATCCTCCTTAGTTTCTGCTCATATGAGGCTTTCTCAGTGAGGTCTACTTTGATAAGCATACATTAATGCTGTGGTGTATCCAAAGTCTTCTATATTCTCTAGACCCCTTTCTCTGCGACACCCCCCCCCCCCGCCCAGTACCCAACACCCCAGCACACCCTTTAATTTAGTTGTCACGATTACTGTCCACCTCCACCGCACCAACACACACACTTTCTGCTTTCCAGCCACTGGTGACCTTGAGGAGAGAGAGGGCTTTGACTCCCTGCCGCCCTACTGCTTTTGAGAAGTGCCAGACAATTAGTGCCGACTAACATGCACTGATGAAACTGTCTCCTATTTCAAGGCTACCTTTGTTTTAGTTTTGCTTTCAGACAGGGTGCTGCTATCTACCCAACCCCAGGTGCCTTTAGTTCAGGGGCCTCTTCTCCCAACCTCCTGCTGGGTGGGATTTGCAGGTGTGCACACCTATCTAGCTCAAGGCTATATTCTTAATTACTAAATTATACAGCCAAAGAAGTGAGAGATAACATAAATGAATGCCCGGAATGCGTGATGCTTCTAGTAGTTTTGGAGTTTGTGGGGGCTGGGCAGTCTCTGCATCACAGGGGTCTGCCTAAAATAGAACAGGTGCATCCTAGAATTAAATTACATCCTGCACTCACCAACGCTAGGCCCCTGTTACCACACAAAATGCTTCCCTCCGGTTTTGGCCCATAGTGACCACAATTGCTTCTCTTCGCCAAAAAAAAAAAAAAAAAGCCCTTTGTGTCTTGGCTGAGGTTCAAATCCCACTGCTTTCAGTGAGACTGGGCCACAAAAAGGAGCTTCAGAGGGAGGACAACAGTCACTCTCTTCCCCTGACTCTTCCCAGGCTGCTGCGCCTCCTCCATGCCCCCGGTTTTGAAACCTTTTTGCTTTCTTCCCTTTGCAGGAGTCTAGCTGGCAGCCCAAAGAGGTGACTGAGAACTGGCTGTGTAAGAACAGCAGAGCTTCCTGGGAGAAACAGGCTTCATTTTTCCTGCTTTAAAAAAAAATATGCGAGAACTCCAATGTTCTGGCAAAATTAAGGAAACCTGCAATCGGTTGCTTGGGAAAAAGAAACCCAGCAAACCTGTCTGTAGTAAATTACATATGGGGACAAAGCCCCACTGCCTCCCGAGGCTGCCTCCCTCCCTGCTGCCATCCTTAAGGTAATGTCTTCAGACTGCACAAGCTGCATTTCAGAGACCTGCAGTCCAAACTTGACACCTAAGAACTGTGTCCCTTTAAGTAAGTCTCATGGCTTTTTGTCTGAGTTTCATGATATTATTTGTAACATGACATTAAATCTGTTTCTTCATAGTGATATGAGAAATAAACACACTTTCATCAGCTTTGTGAGTTTTTAAATTGTCTTTCACATTTCAATTTTATGTTTAAAAATCTCAGTACTATGTAGGTATGTGTACATAGCTCTCAGGCACACACATGCACATGTGTGCTCACACACACACACACATACACACACACACTGCATGTGAAAGCAGATAAGATCTGAGTAACTGCTGTAGTTAAAACTGACTGTACCAGGGAAAGCAGCAACATGATAGACAGAGACATAAAATATAGATCTATGAGTGAGGATTTATTAAGGAATCTGGCTCATGTGATTATGTGGAGAAGAACCATAATAGTCCATTGGAAAGCTAGAGCTCAGCTGGTGCGGGTAGCATGGCTTTATGTCAGTCCAAAGACCTCTGAACCAGGGAAGCTAGTGCTGCTGTTCTGTTGGTGACCAAAGGTCTTACGACCCAGAGACCTCAAGTACTGGAGTCCAAAGGCTAGAGAGCCTAGAGAGCTGATGTCCAAAGACCAGAAGAATGTGGGGGAGACAGAGACAGGCAGGCACACACACACACACACACACACACACACACACACACACACACAGAGATAGGGAGAGACAGAAAGAGAGAATATGAGGAGAGAGAGAGAGAGAGAGAGAGAGAGAGAGAGAGAGAGAGAGAGAGAGATATTGAATGAATATGAGAAGAAGAGGAATCTTATGTTCCATTCATCCCTGGCCAACTGCATAGTGCACAGGTACCCATTGACACCAAAGGCAGATCCCTGCCCTCCTATTTCTCCCAACTCTCATCCCAATCCTGTCTACAAACATTTCCACAAATGCCCCAGAAGTAGACTTCACTAGCAGGCTAGCTAGCTCTCAATTCAGGCAAGTTGACAGCTACAACTCGCTACCATACAAACAATGGCAGGCCCTGATTCTGTTGCTGCACTGTGGGTGTGTAGGATTTTACCACCAGGGGAAGTTGGGTGAAGACTGCCCAGGTCCTCTGCCTTGTTGGCAGTATGTCCTCTGTCTGGTTAGTTCAAATATGCATTAGAGAAGTGTGTCTGCTGGTTCCTTCCTCCTATACCTTCTAAATACTTCTCCTGGGAAGTGTAAACCATAACCATTGGATCTGTTTCTCTTAAGGCTTTGTTGCTTCTTTAGGGCAGTTACCCTCTGTCCAAGAGGGCTTCTTGGGCTCAGTGCTGAGCTGGTATTTACAAATGTTTATTGATTCTTTCTGCTGAAAATATCAAAACAAGCAGATTTCTTTTCTAAGACATGCTAGTACCATCTGTGAAGTTTTGCAACAAAATTCACATTTTAAAAATTCTACTTTATGCTAGAGATTTCCATATACAATTCTCTTAGTGAAGCCTCATACCGATTTTATGAGGGACAAACCAAAATTTCCCACTTTCGGTATGAGAAACATAAGCAATGGAAAGCTTGATCTATATACTCAAGACATGTAGGTCATAAATAGTTGGAATTTAAGCTAGGATTTAGACAATTTATTAATTTATTAATTATCAATTCCTGTTTGCCAGGAACTGTTCTCAGAGCTTGCCAGTGGTGAAATAAATGTGGGTGATTAAAAAATAATAAAGCATACATCACCACCAAAATAATAATAAATAATAAAGTAGCAAATGCGATGTGTGAAGCAGAATTCACAGGGAATACTGAATTTGTCCAGTGTTCAAAGAAGGAGTAGAGAAATAGGATCTTTGGAAAAAGAATACTCCATGAACAGGGCCACTGGGGGGAAAGGGTCCTATAGCAGACATACACCTGATAAATGTAAGTAGATGGCCCAGGCTAGAACGGTAAGCACACGTAGCAGGCCAGGTCCCAGAGTCCCAGAGAGGACACTGCAAGAACCCTGTGACAAATCTGGCTTCCCCCTGAGTGATTCCAGAACACAGCAGTAGGATTTGGAGCAGATGGATTCTGTGAGCTGACTCATGCTGCCATTGGTTCTCTGGCTGCTTAGAGAAGACAAGGCTAAAGGCTGAAGGGGGAGGGGGGGCATGTTTAAAGGTCAAAACCAGGCAGATTGGGTGAGAGTCAGCAGCAGTATTCTAGGAAGAAGAGGCTGGCTGCCTAGACCCTGGAGTGGTAGCAGGAGGGCTGCCTATTCTGTGAGGTCTCATCTGCATTTACCTGTCACTGATGATCATACCTACTTTGAGGGTTATAGATTCTCTGATGTTTGGTTTCTCATGTGCAATGGCCTTTTCTTTCTCCCCTTTGCCCAGCTGGTTCATAATCTAATGCTCTCTCCAGATGCTTTGCATATCCACCCCATGCTTCTCTGCAAACTTCCTACCTCCTGCTCCTTCTATGGTCTTCTTTGTGTTCAAACCTTAGTGATCTTACAGCTCTCTCTTGCCTGCCTATCCAGGCTAGTGTTGTGATAGTCCTAGATACATCTTTCTCCTAATATATTTTAGGGTATATGACCAAGGGTCCAAGTGTACTAGCTACTGTATGAGTTTGGAATGGAATGAGTCTCCCTCCTATCGACTGCAAAGACAAAAGGGTGATAACATGACACCCAGTGTCCTTGTCTACTAACAGATCAGAACTCATGATTGTGTCAAGGCTTTGCCATGTTGTTCAGCAAAACTTCACGCAAGAATTTGTGTTACAACCAGAGAAGGCGACAGAGAACAAGATGGCAAGAAAGTATGCCCCAGGATATTGTGGAATCCTTGTGCAGGTACTAACATTTCTGTTTCACAGATGAAGAAAACAACTATCAACAGACTGCCCTGCCTGTCTCCTACCTAAGCCCCCAAGGTGAAGAATGTTTGACCTCTGGAGAAGACAACAGATTCTTTGTTTTAAAACAACAAATATAAAACAATAAAAAGAAGCCTGTTTCGTTTCGTTTTGTTTTTTTTTTTTTTTTCAGGCCTAGACACGAGTGAGTCAATGAGTCAAACAGCAATGTCTCCAGAGGATTGGTCGGTGCCAGGCTGTAAGATGGATGCATCCCAGATGGGCTTTCCCACAGCCGATGCTGGGAGCTTCCCCTTGGCCCACATAGGGAAGGGGTGTGGGAAAGCTTTCCCATGACATGCGAGTACAGCTAAGCACGTGACTTGGGGCTGGGAAGAGATTAACAGCAAGCAACCTGGCAATGGAATGGCCCAGTCCAGCCAGGAATGGCATGCTAGAACAAAAACCCGCATCCTGGGATGAAGCAGCCAATTTGCTTTGAATGTGTTTAGAGAGTCTTTGGGCTCCTAAGGAAGTGCAGGATGCAGGAGCTGCTGGCTCAGAACTGGGTGTAAGACTGCACTAATCAGGTGCCATATTCCTACCTGCAAGAGTAAGGTAGAAGACCATTACTGGCTGGCTTGCACCCCATTAGCACTTTATATACTTCCAGTGATCCTACCTTGACAGAATGTATGGTCCCTTGCCAGAATATGGTAAGGGGCCAGAGAAATTGGCTCTTGAAAGCTAAGTTCCCCTTTGTATTTATCTACCATAAGAACTTTCTATAAGATCATATAAGGGAGCCCCACATTGGATAATTTATGTACAACTTTGATGAGACTGTAGAGGTGAATTATTTGGGCAAATAGTCATTTAGATATTTCAGTAAACATGTAATTGCAAAAATATAAATAGTATATGCACACACACATATAAACACATACACACACATATGTATATATGCATTATATACATCATATACACATATGCATATACAATGGTCAGCTTATTTGAAATGTAGCAGATGTAATGTGCTATGTAGTGTTATGGGAGAGCCTTGGCTAATCAGCTGAAGCTCTCAACAGCAATGGCTAAAGTTTTATGTAAGGGAATTCTGCTTTCAGAAAGTAACATAGAAATCCTGCCTGAGTTTCCATCCCTCAGACTGCAGCTACAGTATCAGCTCTTACTTGAATCTCCAGCCTGCTCCTGGCCATAGATTTTGAACTAAACAACTTCCACACAGATATGAACCAGTTGCTTAAAATCCATTACGTCCCCCGCCTCTCCTCTATGTGTGTGTGTGTGTATGTATAGATGTGTAAACATATATACATGGATGTTCCCACTTCAACCACTGAGATAGTCTAGAGACTGTGAAAGCTTTCTCTCAGGACTCCTCATATGCACAAATCACCCATGCTGGAGTTATACTTGGAGACAGTGTAAAGCACTGAGTCAGGAAGAAAGATGAGGTTAGAGAATGAGGCCAAACTCTGCACTGACAAGCTGCACCTCTGGAACTGTGGCCCCAGAGGACAATTCAGTCTCATCTCTGTGGCTGGTTCTTCCATGTAGACTCCCAGCTGAGGTGATGGACTGCCTGAGGTGCTGTGTTGTTTTTTTGAAACACAGTATCTATGAATTATCCTGTAGATACAACTAACCCACTATCCAACAGCTCACCCAGCCAGCCAGCCACCTACCCATCTCTCCTCTACTAAACATCTAGGACCCACATCTACCAGCTCCTGTCCTGAGTGATGCCAGGGGAAGGCACTCGGATGCACACACTGGAGGTCTGTGGTCAGGGTAGAATCCTAGCTACATGAACTGTAAGGGGGAAATCCCAAGCCTTTCTTTGGACAGCTTCAGCTTATAGTTGTACCACTTCAGTCTCACCTTTTCCCTGGGGCACATGGTCTGCACTTTTGTGGCTGGCCATGGTTTCCATCCTTAGCTATATGCCATCTTACTCCATCCTGGATTTCAGGGCCTTGGAATTTAGCACCCTTTGATGATTTATTTCCCTCCTCCCCATTCATCCCAGAGTCCTATCTGTCAGAGAAGACAGATACTTATTCATCTCCCCCGACCCCAAGCTTAGACAATCTAATCATGACTTTATTTCTCCAAGGATTCCTTCTTCCGGAATCCTCAACGTCAGTCATCACCAGGTCTGTCTATATCCTGGAAGCTCGCACAGAGTTTTAAGATACAAACATCTTGACAGATCCACCTGTAATCCTCAATCTCTACTGTTACCACGATTCCTCACCCTGTTCTAGGCCCTAGCCACATGCCACCTTGTCTACCAAAACCTGAAGGTTGTAGCACAAACTAAACTTTATTTGTTTTTATTTTCTTTTTGAATATGATTGCCCATCTCCCCTTTGTTAAAGAGATTGAGATTAACATGCAAATGGAAAACAAAATAGTTTAGTAGGTGTCACGATGGGTCAGCTGCCTGGGTCAGGATTAGGACCTGCTTCCTGGTAGAAAGGTGTGTAACACCGGTGCTGAGTGTTTAAGAGAGGTCAGCAGGTGCTGTGGGGTGGGGAAGAATCTTTCAGACACAGGGAATATCAAATATTGTGTAGGACATTTAGTTGTACAAAAAAATCAGGGCAATGGTCCAGCATGGTGAATATGATGGAGAGAATAGTATAAACAGGTCAGAAAGTTAGGCTAGACCTGTTTCTCATCCTGTAGTATTTCCAGTCCCTACAAACAAGTACCCAGATGGCCACCACTTCCTCAAAGAACAGAGACTTCCGTTCTGGTTGAAACCTCTAGGTTCCCAGGCAGGTGGGTCATGTATGCTGGAAATGCTCCAAACTACTTCCTCTTTTGACTGGCCTCAAATAATAAGCCAGCTCCTGGAAATTTGCATTGCAAAATCTGACAGCTAGTCATCCTTCCCGCTCTGCACACACGTACCCGGGAGGAACCCAATGTACACGGGAGGAACCCGATGACCAACGCCCGGTAGTGTGCGTCATGGTGGTTGCCTTTTTTCTTCTGGCCTCTGTTTTCTCTGTCCACTTTTCCTCTCTTTTACTAATTTTAAATTACTTTTAAAAAAAATTATATTTGACTCATGTTTGAAAAAGTTTTGTCGACAAGCGATCCTGGGTTTGATTTCTAGAACTCCCCATGAGACAGTCCTCTGCAAGTGAGAGTAATGCTTGTGGTAGAGGCTATAATAGGACATAGTAATGCCATATACCGAGGTCTCATGTACCAGGTGACTTGTTTGCTTTTGACTAAATCATTTGGCTTTTTGTATGTTTTTTAATTTGGAAAAGGAAAGAAAAACTCAGCAATATTGTTTGTGATGTTGCTGCAGAATTCCCTGTTGCCTGAGGGTTCCAGAAAGCTGTGTGTCCAGCATACAATATCCTTTGTTTCTAAGCATCTGCATCTGTCCTCCAAGCAGGCTGTCAGTGAGGCAATCATGTCCCACACTCGTATGCAGCCTGGGAATTGAAGGACAATTTGGCTCCTTTGTCATTTTCAAAAATCAAATATGCCCAGGGACTGAGTCCCAGCACCAGCTGTTTTTGCTTTATGTTTTATTTAAAAACATTTAATTTTGAATCTCTTATGCTTCCAATGCTTTTTTCCTCTTGTTAGAGCAATTTGTACACATATATAAAGTATCCTCAATTTATACAAAGTGGTCATTCATTTATTATTAGATTTTTAACTTTTCATCTTATTTTTGACAGTATTTGATATGTTAAAATGACCGGTAATTGTTATAATAATTTTTATTGAAAAATAATAGCAACTATACAATGAATACTACATATCAATTTATCATTTTGTGACAAGTGTTTGTTAGCATGGTTTATATATATATTATCACTGACTTTTCTAAATTCTTATGAAACAGCCATGGGACCTAAAATCTCTTTATAGATAGAGTTTCAGAGAGGGGACTCATTAAGTAAGTGACATGCCCAAGGGTTTATGACCAATGAACTTCTAAGCTCAAATTTTAGCCAGGTATGTTTGACTCCTCATAACAAAGACTTAATGCCATCTGTCTTATGTTACAAGCATAGGTGGTCCCCAACTTTTGATGTTTTGAATGCTGTTAATCAAAACGGGGTCAGGTTGTGTCATTGAGGAAGGAAATTCTGTTCATTGAATTTTCCTGTTAAAATGAGGATTGCCTGGTGTGACTAACTAAAGCCTTAACTGCCTATTCTCAATATTAGATATGCAGATGGTCCTTGTGTTATGATAGCTCAGTTTTATGATGGTGAAAAACTGGTACACATCCAGTGGCACCCGTATGGTGAATCACCCATTTTGATAATCCCCAGGCTTGCACCGTGGAACAACTCTTCTCTACTTTCAGCATAACATTCAGTAATTTGCATGAGGTATTCACAATGCATTTCTACTTAAAAGAGAGTCTTTTGTGTTAGCCGACTTTTTGAAGATTGTTCTAAGTATTCTGGTTGTGATTAAAGAAGACCAACCTTAGCTTTGATATTGGAAAGATTAGGGGTAGTTAATGAAATTTTATGTGTGTAGTGCTAATTTCTGGCATCCCAGTCACCTGTTCCTCACTCATCTATATCTCTAAGCCCTGAAATATATTTTTTATTGTATTTTGAACTTAGGATGCATTTATACAAGCATAAACCCTTCATCCATTGGGGAGCAACTAACTGTTTTTGTATATAAACTTACTAGCTCTAAGTCTAAGCTGTTTCTCTCTCTCTCTCTCTCTCTCTCTCTCTCTCTCTCTCTCTCTCTCTCTCTCTCTCTCTCTCTCCCTCCCTCTCTCTCTCTCTCTCTCTTTCTCTGTCTCTCTGTGTGTGTGTGTGTGTGTGTGTGTTTTACTCATTTCTTCCATCTCTAAGGCTTTTTGCTCCATCTGTGATTGACTTATCTTTCTGTCGTTTGTGGAATGTGATCTGGAAACAAGTGCCATTGCATCTCCTCTGTTAAATGAACTTGGGAGCTCTTAGGCCATCTGTGGGCTGAGCACCAGATACTGGTGCCAGATGACTTGGGTGTCTTGCTCTCTTTACTGACCGAGTTTCCTTGGAAAAATATTCTCTGAGCTTCTCTGAGTGTCAGTTCCCCCCTCTCAGCCAGTTGATTCTAAAGGGTTGGAGGCCTACTTGTCTGCAAAGGTGACTATGCGGATTGAAGTTAGGTAGGAAGCAGGTGTTACCAGCAGGTTATAGGACAGGTACTTCCCAAAGAACTGCTGTGCTCTCTAGGCTCCAGGTCTTCTTGGTCACTATTTCCTTTTCAAAAAAGGTAATAAAATAGGAACCACTGGGGATTCAGCCTCAGGTAAACAAAAGCTGGAATGATCTTCAGGAGCAGCAAAGCCCCAAGAACCTTAGTGGGAGGATTGGGAAAGGGGCATGTTTTTGGTGAAATACACCAGGACACCATCGTCATATCTCTACCCCTGCCTCTGCTTATTCTGAACCTGCTGTAACTCATTCCCGTTACCATCCCAGCCTCCACTTGTACTATGGCTGCCTCTTACTTTTTGTGTCTCCTCTCTACTAGCTTCTCATGGTTAATTTTGTCTTTATTCTTACCGACTTCCTTCACAGGCTCCACTCTCAGAATTACAATGTAGATTGGTGGTGGTGGGGCTGGGAATGTATAATGTTTAACTTCCTCAGACATTTCTGTGGACAGGTTGAAGTCTACAGCTTGTAACAAACCTTCTAATAAATATGTCTTGCTTAACTCTCATCTTACAAAGTTCTTGGCATTCTAATGAACTGAGGTGGGGGGAGAGGAGTGTGAAAGAAGTTGAGTATAAATACATACAATCTAGGAAATGGTTGATACACAAGAGAGGTGTAGAAAAATGTGAAATTGGATTCCAGAGACAGGAAATGTCAAGTCCAGTAGGGAGCCAATAAGGATTTATGGCACAAATAACATGATTTGAATTAAGTCTACAGGGAAGACCAGATTTGGAGGTGTCAAAATAGGGAAGGAGTCCAAGAAGCAAAGAACAGAAGTGTGAAAGGAAGTTTAGACTGGAGGAATTAAGGAATAGCCATAGAGTTAGTGATGTCTTCATTTTATTAGAGCAGGCAGGATGTTAACAGTGGATGCTGAGTGACCAAGGGAAGTAGACCTCAAGATAAGACGGTAGGTATAACCACGCTGCTTTTCTTTGGCAAAAATATAAATGGAATATAATTTATAAGTCTTCATCTGTTTCATTACATGGATCTGTTGGATGGAATACTGCAAACTCACTGGAATGAGATTTTGCTAAGTCAATTAAATGGGTTCTTGACTTTCTCCCTTCTTTCGAAAAGACAATGACACTATTAGTATTGATTTGTTTGCATTGACTACTGCCCCCAAGATGAAACAAATCACTGATAAGAATAGGGCTGGAAAGACTCTGGAAGAATTCCCCATTTCCTTAAGGAATGACCTGGGGCAAGTCATTTTCTTTGTCACTCTTGGTCCAGGCCTCATGTCTATAATCTTGCAGGGTAGCTAGTTATTTGACGGCTGCTTTCCCAGCCTTTCTGAGTCTATAATCACATACACTTGACCTCTTCAGCTTCATTTCCGATGAAATCATTCATTATTTGAGTACTAGCAAAGAGAAAGGCACTCGATGCTGATGGCGTGGATAATCTTCCTTATGAAGAAGCCTCAGCTGAAAGCTGTGCTTAGATTCATGTGTTATACGGAGGAGAATTCTGGTAAATTGAATTATCTTATTAAAAGATTAATTAGCATATGACCTATTTAAACCCTTGCTGTTAGCAACACATGTCAGGTATGTAGAACATTTTTCATGTAAGAAATCTAAGTCCTAAATTAGGAAAACAAGATCTAAGCACCATATGTGTGTAAACCTCTGCGATATTGTCATTAAGTACTGTGGCACTAGTAACAGCTGTCACTCACTGAATATTTAGTGGCAGCCAGGTACTCCTGAAAGTTTTACATGTGTTGCTCTTCTTTCTTTTTAAGAGTTACGAAAACCACAAAAGCTAAGCAGGATATTGCTTGTGTAGGTTAACCCTTCAGAGAAGTTGTGATCCTGAGAACCTGGGAGTGTGCACGTAGATAAAAGAGTCTTTGCAAATGCGATTAAGTTAAAGATTTTGAGATGGGCAAATTATCCTAGATTACTGAAGTGACCCCAATATCTAGGGAAAATCATCCTTGTAAAAGGATGCACCATGAGCCCAACAGAGAGTGGAGTGGTGCAGCCACAGAGCTGAAATGCCCTGAGCCACTGGAAGCTGGGAACACATGGCCTGCTCCAGGGTTTGGAGAGGAGTATGCTCCTTCTATCCTGTCAATAGAAGACTCGGGCATCTAGAAGTACGACAGCATACATTTGTCATCTATTTTAAGCAACCTAGTTTGTGGTATCTTACTACCACCTCAGAAGCAACTACTACATATTCCTTTACACATATATGAATAAGGTATAGAAGAATTAATTAGCTTGCCTCTGTCAGAATGCAAAACTAGTAGCCCAGACACCCTTAGAATTTCCTTTTAAATCTAGTAGAATACTACACCCTGTATCTGTCACTGCCTCCAAAGAAATACACAGACAGCTGTAGGTGGGGATATGCATCCTAGCTTATGGTTAACAACCAGGAATAGTGTCCTATAAGAGTTGATACTGTTCTGAGTTTTAATGATAATGCTGCTGCTGCAGATGATAAAGTATTTTTCTAGAGATTAAAGTGAGGAAAACTTTCTAAGCAGACCCAGCCTCCATGGAGGGGAAAATAAAACAGGGAGCCTATAGAGAGCTGAAGCTGGTGGCATGGATCTGAACGTTTCTGGAAGGGGAATGGAAGGTGACGCAGGATGCATAGGTGAAAAGAAGCTAGTGGTAGACCATCTGTGCCAGAGAAGAGATAATGAATTCTGTGGCTAAGTCTGATCATATATCTCTTAAAGGTTTGCTGTGGAAAGCACTATGGGGGCTGGTTAGAGTGGACTGAGACTAGGCAGTGCACAGGCAGTCTCCCTGGAGTCAGAACTGTGATACATATAGCAGAATTAGCCATGTCTGTGCACAGGAGAAAACAGCTTTGCAAGACACTTTAGGGAGGTAACCTGAGTGAGATGCAAGGACCAGTGGATATCAAGGGCAAAGGGAAGAAAGGAGGGGGCAGGGGCTGCATTGGAGACTTTCAGCTCAGAGAACCGGGTTGATGGTAATTTCATACGGTTGGTGATGGTATATGCGATCTTATTGTTCTGTATGTTGACACATCTCTATGTTAATCATGGCTTTGTGAATTGAGGCTGGTACGGCATGCCACACACTGCGAGAGAAGGAAGCAGGTGACTGATCCACCTCCGTACTGCAGACAGGATATCTATTCACATTTTCTAAGTAAGGCAGCCATGTTAAGATGATTTGATAACTGAATGTCTAGGGATCGATGTCTTATAACCTCTAACCTCAGATTCTAGCTTTCTTCTTGCTGCTTCTGAGACAGACAGACAGGATGCTATCTATCTCTTTGTATCTGACCTTCTCCATTTATTAGCCATCTGACCTTTCCAAATTTACTTAACCATTCTGTACCTTGATTTCAGCAGCTGTCATAGGGGGACAAAAATTACAGTGTCTGCTCTCATTATCTCAGACAAAAGCCTGGGAGTAAAATCTCTCGAAAAGGCTTAGAAAATATGAGTAATTATTTTTTATGACAAGCCCCAGGTTTTCCCCTGCAATTGTGTTTATTGAACTAGTCCCTGAGTTCATTCAGAAAGTTTCCCTGTGCCTTGCTGATTTTCTCTAACATGTCTATAACATGAGTTCAGTAGTAAGTGTAGACTCAAAAGTCTAGTGTTACTTAAAACTGTCTAGCTAGGGAGGGAGAACAGGTTTTGTGTCGGGGAAGAGTAGAGAGAGATGGGCAAGAAGGAAGAGTAAGGAGAGGGGAGATGATAGAAGCATGGGGGAAAGCATTAATGTAACTACTACAACAGAAGCATTAATCTGTGTGCCTTATGTGGTTGGATAACATTTCTACCTGCTATGCTTTCTTGTGTAAGGTTTCATGTAGGCTAGACTGGACATGAAGGTCTTCTTGATCCTCCTGCCTTAACTTCTGAATACTTGGATTTTATATCTAAGTCACCATATCCATGTCAAAGAATAAGTAAGTAAGAAAATAAATAAACAAATATATAAATAAATATATATTTCTATCTAAATAACTTCAACCACATATCAAATATGCTTTTCTAAAGTTGTATAAAAAATACTTACTTCTTTGGCAATGGCATTTCATTGTCCTTGTGACTCCCAGACAGAAGGTGTTTGGAGATAGATACATGTTTCCCTAAATTTAGATCTGATCTTAACAAAAGCTTGTGACCACCTCAGATTCACGACCTAGGTTTTGGTTCATGTTACAGTTCCATAGTTAGGTATGGATGATGGTTCATCTTGCAAACCCTGGAGTCTAGCACAGCCGTGTCTTCCGTGAAGAAAATGTAGATATTTCTCATCTTATAGAACTACATCCCTGCCCCCCTGCAAAAACATAAACAAAATCAAACACCAAACCAAACAAAACCTCAGGATAAGAAGAGAACAAGAAACAAGCACAGGTCAAAATCAGGAACACTCCATGTGGAATGGGCAGAGATGTACGCAATGCAAAGTAATACCATCTTGGATCTATCTCTTTAAAACAATGCACAAAGTTGTGGCAAAGCAAAAATGAAGAAATGGTGAGCGGACAGTTGTGTAATTAACAAAACATATCTTTTCTCAGAGGGGAGTTGCTATCTGTATTTCACAACTCTGCTGAAGTCTCTACAAGGGTGATAAGAGTTAGTCGGGTATAGTGGGAGGAAGACTGCCCTGGGAACCAGGTTAAACTCTTTCTCTGTCTTAAGCTCTTAAGCTAGTTGGCATTGAGTTTTATTACAGACAACTGTAAGACTCCTGGGAAATCTTCAGTGTGTGGGAGTGGGGTAGAAGAGGGGAGAAGGGGGCGGGAACCTTGAGCCCAGCTCAACACAAAAGACTTATCATGCTTCAGAGTAGATCAGCACAATATTTTAAAAGATTCTAATCAGATTTCTTTTCTTGATTTTTCCAGATTTGAACCAGCTACTACTGAGGCCACTCTCATGTTAGAGTTAATGCCTAAGAGTACAGCCACTGTTACTGGTTTACCATTATGTGATTAGAGAAGAGAGAGATGGTTTCAGAAGAGAATGGGAGCTGTGCAAACAAGAGATGCATGTGCACGCCCCTCCTTTCTATCTTACCGTCGATCTTGCATGACGGAGATCACATCTTCCCACTGGAGTCCTATGCTGGACACTTTTTGTTATTGAGGACTCAGATTCCACCTCATCCCTCACCCTCACCCCCCCACCCCGCATCGTCTCTGGCGGCTCTGATCCATAAAGGCCATTTTCTCTGATACAGCACAGTGCTTTACGGATCACCAGCCTACTCCAGCCAGTTGAATTTGAATCTCACATAGTCGCGTTTCCAGGCCATTTGCTTCCTTTAATGTCCTTCTCATTTCTTTCTCCTTCTGCCTCCCCATTACTAACTTAGCTCACACTTTCATTTCTTCTCACTTGGATGATCAGATATTTTCATAACTTTCTTCCAGTGATCCAATTTTCTTCAGAGGAATCATTCCAAAGGCACACAGCTCTGACCATGACAACAGACCATTTGTACCTGAAAGGTACAGTGGGGAGGCAGATGTAATAGAGACAGAAACCCACCATGGGTTGGAGGCCCCTTTCTGAAAAGCAGACATTGTCTAACAGGTCTGACAAGAAGTATTTTGGCAAGGTCAAAACCAACTGGCAAATATTTCAGTACATGTGCTGATAGGATATAACAATGGGACACTTCCAGACTGAACTGAGGTGAATTGAGGTAATGATAAAGCAGCTATCAAAACAAATGAGAACATTCTGGGACTGTTGTTGCCCTAGTAGAGTTATGAACGCAGCCCAGAACAAAATCATAAAGTTACTTAAAACATTGCTTTCTTCTTTTTATTCGTTTAGTATTTGAAATGTAAGGTTCAAAAGTATGAACTTTGTGGATGACAACATCATATTGCAATGTCGAAAGGTTGGACACATGCCTGGAGGAAACACACAATTTCATACTAATGGTCTTTGAAATCCTAGCCAGGATTTCACCAGTGTGAACTGTTTGTAAAGACAGAGATATAGCTGCCTGCTGGTTACATCGTATGCCTTTATCATGCTAATAGACACGTCTATATATTCATCTAGAACATAACTACTATAGACTGAGCATCATAGACTACAAGAGACACATGGTGATCATGTTAGCAGAGTGGATGGGGCAAAAAGAAAGGAATGGATTTTTTGAGTTTCATAGGTTCCAACACATCCAGCCATATGTTTTCTGTCCAGTAAGTGCTCAAAGTAGGTTTACTGTATTGAATATCAATACATTCCACTGAACCTTGTTACCTGACTTCATGGAAACTAGAGAAGAATAACCAGAATCTTTAGGGAATAAGGAATAGGTTTGCAGCCAAAAATATGATTTGAGTTCATCTGATTTGCTATCTTGCCCATTAAAGAAAATACTTCCTTACATGTTTTCTTTCTCCCCAGATTATGTTCCTTGATAAATGAAGATTCCATGTTTCAAGAGACAAAAGAGCCAAGTGGTGTGTGTGTGTGTGTGTGTATAATTGGTGCTTGTTCAAATGTATGTCCCTCATTTACCTTCCTGCAATATGTCAGTTTGATATATACTCTCTGTACCATAAGGAAAAGGAAGAGATGTCTTAGGGCTACTCTCTTGGTAACACATCATGGGATTGTAATCTTAGGAAGGATTGAGTTTTTTTTAGAATTTCTGCCAAGAATTTCAGAAATCTAACTAGTGGGCAAACGTGACCTACTAAGCCCTTGCTAAGGGACATGATGATAGGTTGGTTCAGCTCTGCACCCTGTCCTCTCACATATCTGCCACCATTACATGAGATATCCTCCAAGATCTCTTGATGTTCGGGACTATGGTCATCTATTTCCATTTTCTTTTGACCTTCAACCTTCACAAAAGGGTTACATAGATGCTTGTAGACTAAATAAGTACTTCACAATCTTTCTCAATCTTTCTCCATTTGATGTTGACATTGTCACACTAATTATATCTTTAGCACCAATTCAATAAAAAGCTGCAACAAGCCAAATCTATTCTGAGCTTACCACCTGTTAAATTAATGCCTGCCATTATAGCAAAACACCAAATGTCTAACACTTACTTGACACTTTACAATAGGCCAGCAACACGTTTAAGCACGTCATAGTGATTCTTTTTCTGGTGCTTGAGGTACCTCTCATAGATAGGAAAGCATCCTGGAACACAGGACAAAGTAATATATCTAATAAACAAGAAAGCAAGGGTTAAACCTATCCAGTATGTTTCCAAATTATGTCAATGCTGTTTAGATGCTCATTTAAAGAAAGTGCAAGTCTGTTAGCCAGTTGACAGATCCTAGTTGTTAACTGTAGTTTTGTCATGGTGACAATATTATATTGAGATAGTGATGCAGAGAAACTGGACAGACAGCTATGCCCACTCAGGAAATGATACAGCATCAAAGACTGATATGGGAATTGTCAAAGGTTTTGCAACACTGACCTTTGTCAAAGGGTGAGCCAGCTGAGGGTGTGGGTATGGTACTGGGACCACCGCCATTGCCATTTTTAGTTCTTAACGTTAGTATTTGGGCCTTGGATAACAGTAGCAGCTGCAACAGCAGAGGGAGCAGGAGAATATACCGATGCCCGTGTTGAACTATGGGGACAAGAGAGTCATTTAGGTCATCAGGTACTCGAAGTACCATGATCTGAAGAAGAAGACAAAGCTAAATAACACAAAGATGGTCCATCAAGAGTCAAGCACAGAGGGAAAGGCGCTCAGGTGTTCCTATTGAACTTTTCAATTCTTTGCTGAACGCTTTGGTACTGATAGATTCAGGGAGGAGGGGGTTGTTTTCTTAAGTTGTGTACCCATTGGTTATACTACCATACACCAACAGATAGTTGAATCCAGTGTTCACACAGATGGCCCTGGTTAATTAAATGAGTCACAAAACAGCAACAACGACAAAAGGATTTGGGAAAGGAGCTGTTAGGGATGGAAGCAGACTTGCAGGAATGGGAGGGAGATAAAACAGGTGTTGGGGGAGAAAGTAATCCTAATATACAATAAACATGTATGCAATGTCAACAGAATTAATAAAAAAGACTTTTAGTTAGGCATATTTCAGCGTACCTCTGTGAAATCCCCTAATGCCTAGAGGGACTTTCCATTAGAGACACAGGACTGACCATTTGAACTTGACCTTCCTTTCATGCTGCTGTGACTTAGGACACAGTCATTTCACTTGTGGGGATCTTTGATATTTTCTATGACCCTCATCTTACAGCCTTGTTGGGGACAAGCTTGGTGGGAAGCTCTTCCATGGTGGGAGACGGATATATGGAATGGGTCATAGAACTCACCCATAGATTTCTAAACTCACAAGAAAGTAAGGAGCTTGCTAAACACTGTGACCCTGGGCAAATGGACTAAGGCAAAACCTGAGAAGTGAATAAGTATGAAGGCTTACCATCTCAGATCTGATGTATGTAGCCAGCATGAACCTCAAAAAAGTTTATTACTTTTGAACTAGACACATAGAGGAGTTGATTGGGTGGATATTATTGCAGTATATTTTCATGCTTTTGGTTAGTCAACACTCAAACTTTAAATAATAATGAATGAAGAAAAAGGAATTGGCTTGACTTATCCCAAACATTTTGAGACATTTTCTCTTGCTTTATAAAATTCCATTTTCATGTAAATTTAGAAAGCAAATGCATATTTATTTGCACAGTTATAATTTGATCCTTCAAAACAACATTGAATGGCATTTTGACTGTCTTGAGTCATAAAATAACAAATAACCATCATAGCTTAAGAAGAACATGTTTCTAAGATATCCCACACCCAATGTTTTCTATCATGTTGTTTCTGTTAAGCCATGACAAATTAGGATACTATTAGGGGCTGATTTGATAATAGCTATTATTAAAATATCCATTTGGTTAGAATAACTATTATTTATGTCCTCTTAGAGTTTAGTATCACAGAAAAACAATTCCACGGTAGAATGTGGCCATTAAGTTGAATTGTTTGGGGAAAAAGTTAACAAAAAGAGTCAGTTACACACAGTAGTTACTTACCTACCACTCTCAGTGTTTGAAGGGCACAGAAGCAGTCTCTGGCTTATTTAAAAATAAAATGAATTAAGTAGGTGGCAAAATGGGCAGGCTCACAGAATTGAAGCAAGGCCAACAAAACAGCCTGGGAAAAGAGATAGCAGTCAACGGAAGTCATGTCTACCCACTGTCACACCAGAGACCCAGTCAAATGGAAGCTTTCCATACCATCTCTGGATACATACCATCTCTGGATACGTACCATCACACCAGTGACTTCATGAACCAGACGTTTGGACCAATCATCTCTGCTACTGTGAGGCTTTCTGTTACTGCTTGAAGGTTAAAAGTTCTCTGGGTGATAGGAGCTCCCACTTAACATGTATATGTCACATGCAAATTCCCTAATTATTAGACTATGGAGAAAGTATCTGACCTCCTATGACTTCCAGATACAGATACCAATTCAGTCAACAGAACAGTCCCTTCATCATCATGTTGTCTATTATGTTCTTAAAATTAGAATAAGTAAACTAATTGTTAAAACATGTATTAAGAGGTATTTTGCATCTTAGTTGGGCTCAACCACTTGAATATTTTTATGTTAATATTTTAATGCACACACACATACATGCATATTCATTCCTATAATGTGACTTCCTATAGAAAATACATAAAAGTTTCTACTGCAAGAAATGTTTTTGCAGCATTATTATTTACCTGGGAATATATCCAAGCAGTTTTCATACACATTGACTTCTATTATTTTTGTATGCATGGCTTTAGTTCTTTATGGACCCCTCCCTTTGCCACTCAGGCTGTGAGCTTCTGCCAGTCAGTCCATCCTTGCTGCATTTGTAGCACTTAGCCTCTGCCCCACACATGGTACTCCCATTATTATGTGTGTCTAGGGTGTCTGGAAGTCCACACTGTTCACAAAAGCAAAGAATAATACAGCTGGCAGCATGGCGGTGAACAGGAGCGATAGCTTGCTGAGGGCAAGGGCTAATGTGCTAAGGATCAGAGGTCCTCCATTGGGCACTGTGAGGGCCTGGGGGGAGGAATGAGAAGTAAATCTATATTTCCTCTCTAACTGCCACATACTGTCCCCTTCCACAGTCGGGAAGGGGAAGTCATGCCTGCATTGGTATTCAGAACTAGGCCTCTTGCCTTTCCCTCTCACCCATGAAATGGCAAAGCTTTCTCCTTCTCATATTGAGTTGCACTGTCACTGGCTCTTCAAGTGTAATTTGAGAAAACAAGGACTGATATCAAAGATGCAATTTCATCTTGGCACAATTCCACAAACATTTGCCCTAAAGCCTACTAAGCTGCAGTAGTGCTGATGACACAGAAGTGTCTTAACCACAGGGAGCAAATTAATAAGCATCTCATGAGTGCCTACTGGCTTTAGTGAAGACAAAACAGGTCATTCTAAAGTGAGTAAGGTATCCTTGCTGTTCTCTAATAGATGAAAATAACTGAAGGAGATATAAATAGATTACTAAAAATATCAAAATAAAGTTGATACAAACAGCTCACCAAAGTGTAACATGCAGAGGAATATTGAGGCACCAATTTACATAAACAATACTTTATATATGTAAGGATGAAGAAGAGTTATAACAATTTACCTACATCTATCTATTTATCATGTATCTATCTATATCTGTCTATCTGTGTATCTATCTATGTACCTATTTATCTATCATCTATATCTATTTATCTATGCATCTATCATCTATCTTTGTCTATCATTTACCTATCATCTATTCTATGTTTCTATATGTCTATGTATGTATGTATTTATCTATCATCTATCTATCTATCTATCTATCTATCTATCTATCTATCTATCTATCTACCTATCTATCATCTACCTTTACCTATCTATCTATCTATCTATCTATCTATCTATCTATCTATCTATCTATCTATCATCTACTCTGTGCTATCTCCTTCCTCCCCCAGGCCCTCACAGGACTCAGTGGAAGATCTCTGATCCTTAGCATATCTAACCTATCTATCATCGCTCTACTCAACCAATTTCATTATTGTGCATAGAAAAGAGCAATTTTTACTTGTTTGTTTTAGAGAGAGGAAAGAAATGGGAACAGTTGGCTTTGGAGTGAATGTGTCCTTTGGAGAGAGTTAATTGACAACAAAGATTCACTTTGGAGATCAGGGATTATGAGAGAACAGCAAGTGAAAAAGAAAGAGACATGTAATACAGGAGAGTTTGGAGGAAATTTCAAGCAGTGTGGTGTTATTGGCATATAGATATGAACTACGGATAATTATACACCCCCAAAATGCTCATTTGGAGATTGAAGGGAAGAAGGTAGTTGTAGTACTTCCATTAAACTCTTTCACCATTTCTGTAATGCAGGGAATCAAACTGAAGGCCTTCTGTATGACAATCCAACATTCTGCTCTACCACTGAGTTATGTCTCTTGTCCTCAGTTCTGATATTGATGACATTTCATAGTCATAATAACAAACCCTCCTGTCATTCAAGATGTTTCCCATATGCTACTCAGTCTTGTGCTCACAACATTGTATGATCGTGTTCTGCTATTACATGACATATGATTTTCACTTTTACATATGTATAGCATGAAGAGTTAGCGATTTGAAAGGTTTGGTCAAAAAACTGGTTAGTAGCAGAGGAATTTCAGGGTTTTGTCTCTCTTAGCCACTACTCTCTGCTATTGTAAAGGAATGGGCCATATGCTAGAACACAGAGCTTGCAGGGAGTATAGTTTCATCCTATCCTAAAGACAACCAAACAACCAAACAACCAAACAATAAAAAGCAAAAAAGAAAACAAAAACCTGAAAATCTAGAAATTCTATGCACACATTATGATGGCTAATTGTTAGGAGTATTACAGGCGCATATGTCAGAGTGTGATCTGTGTTTTAGACACGTTTTACATTTCAGGAAGCTCACTTGAAATGTGTGTGCGTATGTGGTGTGTGTATGTGTATGTGTGCGTGTGTGTGTGTGTGTGTGTGTGTGTGTGTGTGTGTGTGTAAATGACTGCAGTAATAGTGGTAACTACAACCACAGTGGCTACAGGAATGGATTGAGGTACAAAGACTTAACAAGGTAATTTGGAAGTAGAATCCACAGGCTCTGGCAACTGATTTTACATGGGAGTGTGGAACTGCCTAGAAGGAAAGTTGATAAACTTTTTTTTTTCAGGAAAATTTGAAGAGTAAATATTCTGGGCTCCCGCCAAATGGTCTGTTGCAACCACAGGTTCTTCAGCTGTGGTACCATAGCAATCATAGATTGGCTGCGATTTCATGAAGCTGTCCTCAAACACAGGGCGCTGGCCAGATGTGGCCCATGGGCCCTGATTGACTAACTCTTGGTCTAGAAAGTGTGAAGATGACTGACATTTGCTAATACTGGCCTAGGCAAGTGACTGGCCACATTCTAGATTTCTTCTTCATGACAGAACCTTTCAGGTCCTTCACTGGAGAGGCTAGTGTGTGTCCCTTCATTGTTTATACCCTTTTCCATGATCACAGGACTAGAATGTAGAAATGCTAGTACTAACTCCTGATAGTTAATTTACAAGACTTCCCTACTTCCCCATGCTGCCTTCTATCTGCAGCCCCACCCCCCACTACCCCTAGACAATGGCAAACATTTGTTTTGCAAGATTATTTTTCAGTTTTACAAAAGTTTTTTTTCAGATTATTGCTTTTAAAATCCACACATAAAAGGATAGTGAATCACACACACACACACAAAAGTCGTCGTTGCCTTTGTTCAGTACAATAGAGTTTATATTGCTTTGTCCAGCTTCTACAAAGTGGGGCAGAGAAGGTTTGTTTTCAAGAAATTAGCATCATATTTTTCTCTGTGTTTTTTTTTTCAACTCCCAACACAATTTTATCTTGGGGATAAACAGTGTTATTTTCATTGCTTCCACTGGAGCGCCACATCCAACATTTTCTATTAAAATTTAAATAAGCCACTTCAGAGACAGATGAAGATGTGAATCTAAAATGAGCTGATTCACTAGAATTTGTTCCTGAGAATATGTTATTTGCTCTTATAGCTTATGCAACTGGGTTTCATAATAGAAGCTTTAAAGTGGGCCAGCCCCATGCCTCCACAGCCATTTTATTCAGCTTCCCCCTAGAATAGCCAGGCACAGAGGGAGGAAGGAAAAGCACAAACTCTTGCCCACCCTCCATCCTGTGGAGATCTAATTATTATTCTAGAAAATCGCTGGAAACTGACACTGTGTTGAAGATACATTGGGTTCTGTTTGGGATCTCCAGGTAGTACACAGCGACGTGATTTCATGCTGCTATCCTAGATTTTATGCTGTTCTCCTATTACTGTGTGCAAATTTTTCTCTATTTGTTTTTCCTTTGTAAGAAACAGTTATCACCAAAGTTGGAATGCATGCTTGGAGTAGGGTGGGTCATACAAACAAGAGATGATAGTGCCAGATAGGACAAGTGCTAAGGAAAAGCAAAAGCATATTGTACCATCAGTTTGGCAAAGTCCCGAGAGCAGAGACTAGACAGATACAAGTAAAGGGTCTAAAGCTGGGGCACTGAGTAAATGCTGTCAGCACGAGTCAAGTGAGAAAACTATCAAAGATAAAGAGTAGAGTCATTCTGAGTGATTTCAGAGAAGGGTATCATCCAAGCTGTGCTCTTTACTTAACCAGTTCTGAGAAAGAAGGGCTTGTTTTTTGTTTTTTTGTTTTTTTTAGGTTGAACAATGATAAGCATAGCTCTCTTTCTAGGTACACAGTCTTGCATTCCACACTTTCTGCAACCTATGGTTAAGTAATGCTTGAAAATATTAGATGGAAATTTCCAGAAATAAACACAATTTTGCACTTTAAATTGCAAGTAAGGTTAGAGAGCCAGCTCAGCAGTTAAGATTATTTACTGGTCTTAGTCACTGTCCTATTGCTGTGGCGAGACTCCATGACCAAGGCAACTCTTAGAAAAGAAAGCATTTAATTCAGGGCTGGCTGAAACTACAGTTTCAGAGGTTAGTTTATAATCATCGTGGTGGGGAGCATAACAATGTGTAGATAGACAAGGTGCTAGACACATAGCTGAGAGTTCCTTGATTTATAGGCAGAGAAAGAGGTGAGGGAGGGAGGGAGGGAGGGAGGGTGGGAGGGAGGGGAAGAGGGAGGAAAAAAGAGGATAGGAAGGGACAGCTTGGTAACACAATCCAGGCTTCACCATCAGAGGTTCATGAAATGGCCTGTCTGGGCCTGCATGCAAGGGCACCCCTGTCCCACTGCTAGCCTCAGCTGCTTTCCTTAGTTGCAAAGGAAGATTCAACAACCCTCTCTTGTATTCTTGACTCTAAATGCAGAACCACGTGCTCTTCCATAGGGCTGGGACTTGGCCTTCTCTTTCAATTAAATCTGTGTGAGCTTTTCTGTTGTTGAAGGTCCCCTTCTCCCCTTAAGCTTTTCTTTAATTCCTTTTCACAAGTTGGGATCTAAGCATGGAGGGGTCTTGCTCTGAGGTCACCATTCCCTTTATTGTATTTAGCAGCATGCTTTTCTTCACACTTTTCCTCTCTTTGAACACTGGACCTGGATCCAGTGTTAGCTTTCCTGGTGCTCTTTCCATCCTCACACTGAACATTTTCTATTTCTCTTTTTCCAGCTTGCTCTGCATAAGAATGACTACTAATAACCACATGACAGAGTCAACACTAGGCTGTCTTGAAATCTCTTCCAGACATTAATCTCTTCTCTTCCATTAATTCCAATCTCATCAATCTGATCTCAAGCTAAGTTTGAGGACAAAGACAAAAAGCAGCCACATTCTTTGCCAAAATATCACAAAAAATGCTCTCTAGGCCACTTACTAATTAATATTCTTCACCTTTGAAATTTCTTGGTCCAGGACCCCACAATTTAAGTTGCCCTTAGCACAGTCTCTCATTCTCCTACTAGGATGGCCTATTAAGCTCTTCTTCAAGTATCCAACTACTTTTCTAATCCAGTCTTCTTTATTCTTCCAACAAACAGCAGAATGAGCGGCCTGTTATAGAAATACCCCATTCCCTGGCACCAAATTTTGTCTTAGTTATTGTTTTATTGTCGTAAAGAGACACCACGACCCATTTTATAAAAGAAATCATTTAATTAAGAACTTGCTTACAGTTTCAGATGTTAGTTAGTCCATTATTATCATGCTGAGAAAAGCATGGCAATATGTAGGTAAAAATAATGTTAGAGAAGTATCTTAGAGTTGTACCTCTTGATCCATAGGCAGAATGAGAGAGAATGAATGGGCCTGGCTTGTATTTTTTTTTGTTGTTGTTGTTTTTGTTTTTCGACACAGGGTTTCTCTGTGCTGCCCTGGCTGTCCTGGAACTCACTCTGTAGACCAGGCTGGCCTTGAACTCAGAAATCTGCCTGCCTCTGCCTCTCAAGAGCTGTGATTAAAGGCATGTGCCACCACTGCCCAGCTTGTATTTTTGATATCTTCACAACCTACCCACGTGATACATCCCCCAGTAAATCCACCCTTCCTCATCCTTCTAATCCTCTCAAAGAGTTCCACTCCCTCTTGAGTGACTAAGCATTCACATCTATCCTGGCCTTTCTTTATGAGCCTGTAGTGGCTATTCTGATTCAAACTACCATACTTGGGTTTCTCTTTACAGCATCATCATTATACAGCTCATAGCCATCTGTCACTCTAGGCTTTGGTGATTTGATACCTTGTGGTCTCCATGGGACTCTGCATACACACAGTGCATATGAACTCACACAGGCACAAAAACATACACAAGAAGATAAATACTTTTATTGCATGGCATTTTGAGAACCATGATTAAGTCTTGAGTTGTCCATTTTGTGTCATGCCCAAGATATGACTTATCTCTTGGTTGAGCATATCCACACTGTATATACTATCTGCCTGGTAGATATTTACTTACTATTTTATTATAGTATTGGCTACCACAGCATAATAGTGCTTACATTTAATTACCCATCATTTTACTTAATAATTGTTCCAAAATGAAAGAGCAATGATGCTGGTAATTTGAACATATGAGAGAGAAGCTGTAAGGGAAATGAAATTTACCAACTCAAGGTGGAAGAAAATAACTATGTGTATAGATTGCTACGAGTCATTGTGAGAACCAATCTTCCTTCTGTAAAATTGTGAATCAAGAACAAACTCATGCTAGTTTTGTTGCTGCAATTCAACCATCAGAAGCTGTAGTCACTCTGTGTTTTAACTTCTGAGTTAGCTTGAAAGGGCATTTAAATTTGTGTTAAGTATATGTATGTATAGAAGAAAGCAACATATACAGATTTTGAGACTCTGTATGGTTTCAGATATCTAACAAGAACTTGGAACATAAATACCCTTTGTATATGGGAGAGGTGTTTTTCCAAAATCACTCAGAATATGTGACTTTACTTATAAATGGGGAATTCACAAACATTATTAAGAAAGACAAGTATTGAATGTGGATATTAAATCTGCATATATAGATATGTGTGTGTCATTAGAAATATATACAGATGTTAGTGTTGTGAGCATCAATGTAACATTCCTGGTATTCTTATAGAAATGGATTCTGTGCTAGCTCTTGGAGGTTGGGGTATGGTTAATTAGGAAAGAATGCTACTTTGTAAACAGACCCCAGCACACATGTTAAAAAGCTGGTATGACAACACATGTATCCATGCCCTAGCACTGGGGTAGTCAAGACACAGGAGAATCACTGGGACATTCTGTCTGCCAGTCTAGTTTCAGGCTAAGTGAAAGACCCTTTCCTGAGAGAATGTGGTTTATTATGATGGAGCAGGACGTGGCCTTCATGCATCTACACAGAGAAAAAGACATGAGATGAATGCAGTGATCAGGGTCATTCATTGCCTCTAGAGGCCAAAAGAAATACATGGTACTGAGATTATTTTCCAGTATTCAGAGGGAACTAATACTGATGGCACCTTGATCACGGACTTGTAGCTCATCCAAGATATGATCTGGTTACATTTTCTAGCATCTCTCAACATTATGCCATCTAGAGACAACAAATGGAATCTGGAACCTTCCCAGGGCTCTGAACATGTTGTTGCCTATTGTACATGCTCTTTGTCTTGTCACTTCCATGTGACACTTTCAGAATTATGTCATTTGTCATCTTTTTGGTGCCCTGAAGTCCTCTGTACTCAAAACAGGTTTCTTTTCTTCTCTGTCTTTTGATGGAAACCTCTACTGAGTGATTTCTCCCATTGGGCTATAGTTTGTCTTTGCTTAGAACAATATCTTTTGGTCTAGAATGAGAGAAATTCATAGTGGAAATAACTTACCTCTTTTTCTCTGATGTTATGTTCAAGGGGTCAATTATAAGAGTCAACATTCCCTGTTAGAATGCTACTCGTGATCTGTGTGTGGACCAGTGAGAAAGAATGCATCAAGACAGTAAGAATCACTTAGATTCACTTTGGTGGTAATTTGTTGGGAAATCTTGGACTAGTTGCTTCATCTCCCTGGCCTTTGTCTTATCTGTGGTAAGATTGGTCAGACAGTTTCTGTGTCTCTAAGATGACTCAATGCCATTTAAGGTCATCTTCTTACAGGAAATATTCTTTCCTTCTTTGCTTTCTATCTAGGGTCTCATTTAGTAAGTTTGTATTCTAGCTGGACCAGAACTTATTCTGTAGACCAGGCTTGCTTTGTACTCTTGGATGATTTGCCTACTTCTGCCTCCAGAGCACCAGAATTTCAGCTATGTGCAACTGTGCCAGAGAAAGGATTTTTTTTTTTGTAATATTTCCCAATCTCAAATAAAATTATAAATATTAGATGGAAGAATATCTTAGTCAGGGTGTCTATTACAGTGATGAAACACGATGGTCAAAGCAACTTGGAGGAGAAAGAGTTTATTTGGCTTAGGCTTCCACATCACTGCTCATTAGCCAAGGAAGTCAGGATAGGAACTCAGACAGGGCAGGATGCTGGAGGCAGGAGCTGATGCAGAGTCTACGGAGGAGTGCTGCCTACTTATTTGCTCCTAAGGCTTGCTGAGCCTGCTTTCTAATAGAACCCAGGACCACCAGACCAGGGATGGCACCACTCAGCATGGACTGGACCCTCCTCCATCAATCACTAATTAAGAAAATTTCCTAACAGGCTTGCCTGTTTTCTCAGTTGAGGATCAATCCTCGCAGATGACTGTAGCTTGTGCTAAGTTCACATAAAACTATCCTGCACAAAGAATTAAGACATATTTAAGTCAAAGGGCATTTGTTGTTTCTTGCCCAGGTTTCCCAATGTCCCTGTCTGGTAAGGCTGGTTGGAATCGCTGCTGTGCAGGTGCTACTTTTACCATTTTAAACTGAGTCCATCTTCAGCACACTGGCTGATTTGCTTAGGGGCATCTCTAATGTATGGCAGGGACTTCAGGGAAAGTTCGAGAGAAGACTGAGTGGAAACAGAATGGCATCTAGTAAGATACTTCTACACCCTGGCTATAAAAGGACTGTTCCACCATTAGTTGTGAGTTGGCCTGGTGTTGTTTGTTTTCTGACGTTAATTCTGCTTCCTTAAGAGGGCTTACCCCCACCCCACACCACACATACTAGCAATTCATCACTTACTTAGGTGATCTCGTGTAAACTTTATCCCTAATTTTTAACTGTTCAATAAAGGCTAGAGCAGTTGGAGGGGAAAGGTGGGACTGAGATTTGAGAGTGAGGGCAGGTAAAGAAACAGAAGAGGACTAGAGGAGAAGGAGAGAGGATGGAGGAAAAGGAAGCCATCATGGACCAGAACCACGTGGCCAGGAGAAAACCTTGGTTGCAAGGGGTCTTATAGCTGGGGAATAAGTCAGTATAGTTTTAGATCTGCCCAATCTAGGAGTATAGCTTATAATTATAATAACTGCACTGTGTGTTTGTTATATGAGCTTATTGGAGTTGGAGATTCCAGCAACACACTTTGTAAAATGCTGCATAGTCAATCTACCCTTTGCCCTTTGTTCTTCTCTCTCAGTACTTGCAATATTTCTTCATGCAATGAAATGTTCAGTTGGCAAGTTGTGTGTCTCCTTTGCTGGCTCTCATGAGTTTTCAGACTCCCGTGGAGTGACAGGTTTGGATTGCTGCTAATCTTGATTTTGTGACAGAAGGCAGGAATCATCATTTCTACAATGGTGCCAAAATGTATTGGTAACAGACAAATTTTCACATGGGAAAATCTTGGCTAGTTTTGCCTTTCGTGAAAGTTCCTGTCCCTTCAACAGTATTCACTGAGAGATTCATATCTTCATAGCCTAGAGAAGTCAAAGAAATTCTTATCCTCTCCAGGAGTAACTAGACAGGACGCTGTTCAAATCATATTGACGTGTTTTGCTCTGCTTCGCTTCACTCATGTTTAATATATTTGCCTCATAACTTTCTAGTCTGTACAAATTGCTTGGTCTCCACAATGCATGCTGTAAAATGGGGATAGCGATGCCTCAGTTACCTTGATATTTTATTTCTACTAAATCCGTTTGTTGTTATCATCTGAAGGCTTCTATTCAATAGTATTAATTTAACTTTAAAGACATGGAATTGGTTCAAATATGATTGTGGCTTGAATGTAGCTTTACAAAGAAAAAATTACTTTATTAACTTTAATATAGAGAAGTCCCTAATAAATTTCATTGCCATAAGTCTGGTCATGGCAGCTATGGAACTCTCAAAGCCTCTGGTTTAAATAATTTCATGTTACTCCACTGGAGACTGAAAACTCATGTGGACCAACAGAGGAGACATACAACTTGCCAACTAAGCATTTCATTGCTTGCGTATCTCCTTTAAGTGAGTTTAGCAGACATGAATTTTCGGGAAAGGAAGAGAATGTAAGTAGAGGACATAAGTAGGCAGGAATTGATAAAGTGGAGTATTCCCACCACATACATTTAGAGCTTCTCCAAAAGTGGTTCCACAAGAACTACAGGAAGGGATCATTTCTAAAAAGAATCAGGGGAGAGCAGGTTCCATTGTGGGTAGTTGGAGGGTGTAGTAATGAGCTTGGATTTGTGGACAAACAGGGCACTATATCGTTGTCAAAAATATTAATTATATGCAGCTATCTTCTAAAGAGATGGTAATGTTTGTGCCTTCCTTGTAGATGTTAAAACACTCCTTTAACAAATGAGAAATTAATGTTCAACAAAGTTCAGTGATTTACCCAAGACATTTCACAAGTAGCAAATTTAGTCCAGCCCTGTTTAACTCAGAGCCTAGTATTTTCTGTTCTGCTGTTTCCAAACTGTGTTTATACCATTGCCACTTCCAGCTGAAAACTCACCTCCTGTATGTAGGTTATGCCCTTCTGCCTGAAACCACAGTACTAGAAAAATGTTCTTGTGGAAATGCAATTGCAGAGAAGGCTCTTCAATGAACCTGTCCAATGTGTGTGTGTGTATACATATACATATATGTGTATATGGATTATTCACACAACACTAAAAACTGAGCTCAGCTGATGGACTCTTCCAGACAGTCTTCTCGTGATGGTTGACAGTTGATGGTTGGGTGACACTGATTTCAAAGCTGTCTTAGACATGAGTCTAAGATAACTATCTCACATGTAAGTTGATATCAGTAGTTGAATGGAATATATATATATGTATATATATATATATATTTCTTCATGACTCACTACCTACATGATCCCTAGTCCACAGGCTATGGCGGGCCACAGCATGTTTCAGAAGCTATAGAGGCTCATGGGAAAGAAAAGGTAGAGATGCTAGCTCAATATTTGACACTAGCAAAGTTTCAGACCTAGCTGACTTCAGTTACTTCAATGAAAAAATGATGGGGATGGTGTATAGTCAATAGAGAATTGCTTGGCAATTGGTATTAGTGGTCAGTGTATCAGAACTGACCAAAGCATAGACAAGTGTCAGTCCTGCTTCAAAGTCTGCATGTGCTATGCTGAGGATGGATATGCATCATGTCCTCTGACACTACAGGGGAGAGACTGGGAGAGCTGCTAGAGAAGTTGTTTTGGGGGATCAAGATGAGAACTGTAAGGACTGAAGGGAACGGAACAGGATAGAATGGTTCAAAGTGGGGGGCCTGCCTATCCTTGCTGGTCACCACATCTACTTGTCAACAGTAAGCAAGGTAAAAAATTTATGTGGTCATTTTAAAATGGGACACATTATAGATTCCATCCAGTGTAAGCTTAGAAAACAGTAAGAACAAAACAAAACAAGAAAATAAGAGAAAACAAAAAGGCCGAAAGCTAAAACAGTCTTACTGTATCTGTATTTTAGAATTTGACCAAAATGTCTGACATTCACAGAAACACTTCCTCTTCATTTTTCTCCTCGTCTGACTTCTCTCTTCTTTCTCTCCTATATCTTCTTTTGGTCTAAAAATGTGGGAGAAATTATAAATATGTAGCTAATTTTATCACCCAAAGATGATAGCCTCTATTTTTCTCTAGGTTCACACACACACACACACACACACACACACACACACACACACACATACACACACATGAGTGCAGTTTGCTTCCATTCAACTACTGATATCAACTTTCATGTGAGAGTTATCTTAGACTTACGTCTAAGACAGCTTTGAAGTCAAGGTTACCCAACCATCAACTGTCAACCACCACAGAGAAGACTGGAAGAGTCCATCAGCTGAGCTCAGTTTACTCATAGGACTAGGAGAACATCAAGTAGTAAGTCATCTTTATTATTCTTATTGTTATTCTCACAGTGAAGGGTTAGATAGCAACAGACAATCATAGTGGTATATTTACTTAGGATGAATTTCAAGGTTTAAGTGCTTTTTTCAGGATTTTATTTTTCCAGAAAAAGGATTATTTGCTTGAAAATCCTAATTCTTATGTGGGATAGGTTGCCTTTGACCATTATATAACTTCCCACATCCATTAGATTATTTTCTTTTGCATGTATATTGGCAAGAATTTCCATGTAGAAAGACTTTTCAATAGATTAAAGTTTGGCAAATCCATGACCACATTTATAAAGGCAGAAAAATGCAGTGTCCGGAGTCAAAGGACTTGTGAAGATTCCTGGAAAACCATGAAAAACTACTTAGAAATACCAGGAGTAGATTAGGCTGTGGAGTGATATGCAGTGCTGCTGTTTAAACAGGCAAGTTACACTGGCCTTCTGTAGTCCCTCCAAATGATAACATTCTGGGTTGATACAGAAGAGGAAGCAGCCTTGCCTTCCTATCCGAACCTGTGCTTTTTTGTGGCATGATTATTCTTTTACACAGCATGCAGCATGCAACCTGATATCTTAACTGCAGTCTGTATGGACTGTCTTTATGTAGAATTAGTGATTGTTTATTATTATTATTATTATTATTATTATTATTATTCCGTGTTTGGTGATATTTCAGTGATAACACGGAGAATTTTCAAGTTTAAAATTTCAAGTTGAAGATCTGAGCATCTGAACTAGTAATGGAATTCCTTATCTCCAAGTCTTGGGAGAAGGAGTAGCCCCCTCAGAGTTGTGTGGGGTGTGTGGTATGTGTGTGTGTGTGTTAGGAAAGTGTGGGTATAAAGAAGTATCCATGATGACTTTTATCCATGATGACTTGCCAATTTTATACATTCGTTTGGATAGTATACCATTGTCTAAAAATGCCTCTTGGGGAAGGCTGGGTTTCAGAGAATAAATCATGTGTTTGATTTTAGAGAAACCAAAGTGAAGTGGCACAGTGGTAATATTCTTGCTAGGAAAGGATGACCTAAGGAAGTGGCATAGAAACTGTTTTTCAGCACTGTGTAAGTTTTGTGTAAGTTTTCTAATGCTGCTGTGAGAAATAAGACTCAGACTCAAATTATATGGATAAGTACCTTGGCCATATAGCTAAGGCTCTTCTCTGACTAAATTGTTAACTAAGATAGCCTGTTTATTTTAACCTACATTGTCCATGTGGCTGGTTACCTGTGCTCGGGAACCATGTATTCTTGTCACATCTTCCCTAGCTGATCTCCCTCTGGCTCTATGCCAGAATTCTTTCTGCCTCCCGGATGCCCCACCTTCTAGTCTACCCTTTCTAATAGGCCATAGGTATTCGTCATTGACAGGTGATGCATCCATCAACACACAAGATTTTCTTTTTACAATTGGATAGCTTAAAGAATAGAAATCTACCTTACAGTCATGGAGGCTAGAAGGCTAAGATCAAAGTTTGGGTCCTCCTGTCCCTGGTCTAATAGTTCCTCAGATTGTGGAAGCATGCACCCGCACACAACACCTGCCTCCTCTCTCTCTCTCTCTCTCTCTCTCTCTCTCTCTCCCCTCCCTCTCCCTCCCCCTCTCTCCCCCTCTCTCCCCTCTCTTCCTCTCTCTCTCCCCCACCCTCTCCCTCCCCTTCTCTCTCCCCTCTCTCCCTCTCTTCCTCTCTCTCTCCCCTCCCTCTCTCTCTCCCCTCTCTTCCCCTCTCTCCCCCTCTCTCTCTTCCTCTCTCTCTCCCCTCCCTCTCCCTCCCACCTCTCTCCCCCTCTCTCCCCTCTCTCCCCTCTCTTCCTCTCTCTCCCCCACCCTCTCCCTCCCCTTCTCTCCCCCCTCTCCCCCTCTCTTCCTCTCTCTTCCTCTCTCTCTCCCCTCCCTCTCCCTCCTCTCTCCTCCCCCTCTTTCCCCCTCTCCCCCTCTTTCTCTCTCTCTCTCCCCTCCTTCTCCCTCCCCTTCTCTCCCCTTCTCTCCTCCTCTCTTCCTTTCTCTTCCTCTCTCTCTCTCCCCTCCCTCTCCCTCCTCTTCTCTCCCCCTCTCTCCCCCCTCTCCCCCTCTCCCCCTTTCTTCCTCTCTCTCTCTCTCTCTCTCTCAGCGTGTTGTGGGTCCGTGTGTTTCTGAACTTTTAATTCTTATAAGACTAGTTATATTGGTTTAGAACCCACTCTAGTAGGCATATTTTAACTTAATTATTTCTATAAAGTTTGTATGTCAACTCATGTCTGATACTCTTAGTCTCAGAACCTTAGTGCATGAATTTTCCTGTATTTTTGAGAGGTACATTTTTATCCCATAAGGTATACAAAGAACTTTGCTTTGGGTTTCCTTTTCATTTTAAATAGCTCCTATTTTGAGGATAATGGGAACTGGGGAAATGTCCTCTTATCAGCTACTCCTTGCTGCCTTGAGTGAGGCCTCTACAACATATTAAAAGATAAAACAACAACAAAAGCAAACAATTAAATTCCAATGGTAAGTAAAAGAAGTCATTGACAGAAACCATGTATTAAATGGATCTATTAATAGATATCTGGTCTTGTCTGGTGGTTTATCCCTATAATTCCAGACACTTGAAAGTATGAAGTGGGAAAATGGTAAGTTCAAAGCCCACTTAACTCAATCTCAGACCAGCATGTCAGCAAGACCACGCAGAGCTTGGGATGTAACACCATGTGTATCTGGACATAGGGTTTTGATGAGAGGGGATGGGATAGCTCTTCAATTCATTTACGGTGATGGACATATCTCAGGTGAATAGATTAAAAACCACTCAATTGTAACTTTAGCTAAACAAATTGGGTAGCACACAAGTTACAGCTGCATCATAATGTTATTAAGAAAACAGCTTTGATAGCTGCTGGATATAAACTTGTTTGTATTAATTTAGATGTCTGTTTTAGCTACGATGGGGTTTTTTGGGTTTCGTTTTCTTTCTTTTTTTTTTTATTGGTTATTTTATTTATTTACATTTCAAATGTTATCCTTCTTCCCAGTTTCCCCTCCACAAACTTCCTATCCTCTCCCCCCTCCCCTGCCTCTATGAGGGAGCTCCCCCATCTGCCCACCCACTCCTGTCTCAGCACCCTAGCACATCCCTACCCTGGGTCATTGAGCCTCTACAGGACTGAGTGATGCCCGATAAGGCAATCCTCTGCTGCATATCCAGCTGGAGCCATGGGTCCCCACCATGCGTACTCTTTGGTTGGTACAAAAAAGAAGCTTTGGGAGCTTTGGGGTGTCTGGTTGGTTGGTATTGTTATTCTTCCTATGGGGCTGCAACCCCCTTCGTCAGGTATGATGTCCACCTTTTCTTTAAATCTTATTTCTGATACTTACAGAATAAAGAGGTATATGCTATTTATTGGGGGGGGGGTGTCTTTTATAATTCAAGTAGCCTGATTTACCTTATTGAGTCAAACTTATGCCAAGCATTGCCTTGGAAGCTGCATACAGGTCTGGATTTAAATCTACATTTTCCAATGACTTGCTTTGCAACTTTAGGCAAATTATCACGCCTCTCTGAGGCCTCATCTCCAAAGAGGGATACAGAGCGGGAATATTATAATAATAACAACAATGACAATTTCTTCCTTGTGAGGCCGTTGAGAAGATTTAATGTGATAATATCTGCAAGAGCTCAGCAAACTCCTAGCACGTTGTAATTTACCAAAAGCCAATGCTTCATTATTATTGGCATACACTTCCAAAAGTCAAGATTAATAGTTCCACTTCAGCAGAATGGACCAGATGAATTTTAGTCAACAGGAAACAGACCCACGGATTTGTCCTTTCATTTCGAAGCTCTGTCAATGGCAAATCCTACACAATTTTTAGTTCTTAAATAATTTAATGGAGCAGCATCTGTGTTAATCCAGAAATTTTTTTTCTTTTTTTTTTGCTCTGTCCCTTCCCCCTCTCTCTGCTGTCTGGTAAGATGCTTGTGTTATCAAATAATCAGCTTGACTCTGTGTCCAAGAAGCACCAACTGTCATGCAAAACGACACATCACCATCATCCTTAGAGATGCCTATTGATGCAAATAGTGTTAGTATTAGTTGGTGAGGACCTACTTCGTTAAAAACAAAACAAAACAAAACAATGTGCTGAGCAAAGTGGAGAGGCGGAGATGAATTTGCTATATAAAGATGAGACTTTTATGAATACCTGAGTTTGGTGGGTGAGACATTCTGGCGTGCCTAGCTGGTGGTACATCTGATACTTTGAACTTACTAGGTCTGGGAAAAGCATAGTGTCCTGTTCTGTATAATGTTGAATCCTAAACTAGATGCAGGGACTTACTCCCTGAAGAAGGGAACAGAAGTGGTTAAACCAAGCAGAATTGACTTGTGGGAAGCAAAGTAAGAAAGACATTCCTAGATAAAAGTTGATAATACATGACACTTTTCATCGTCCATCACCCAAGCCGTGTATTTTCTTGACCTGAGTTTCTGATTTGGAGACAGGACAGACTTGTGGCCCAGGCAGAGTTGCCTCTGGGTTCAGATGAGATGTTGATGATGATAAGGAAGGGAAACTTGGGTTGGGCTAAGGAAGGCCTCAAAAACTCTACAGTGGGAATGGCAAAACTAAAATGATCCTTAAGAATGTACATGAGAGACAGAGAGACAGAGACAGAGACAAAAAGAGCCGGGGGTGGGGGGTCTGGGGGGAGCTGCTTTTCTGCCTATATTTTGCATAGTGTTCTCAAGTTGACGTTTTTTGTGTGCATTGATCAAGAACTTGTCTTATCGTTTTGCAAAACAAGTAGGAATTTGAGCAACACAAGAGCATTTGGTTTCAACATCAAGCCCAGTGCTGACTCATTTGTCGCTCACCAGCTGAGCTTTTCATTGTCAGTAACATTAATTATGTCTCTCCCTCAGTCTCACATGACCTCCGTTTTCCCCCTTATAGCATTCTCTCTGCACAGGCTCACATCTGGGTGCCTGCAGACTGGTAACATCAGCTCTGAGCCTTGACTGTATGACAATTAGAACTCCAGGAGTTCAACTCAGACATGCAAGCTCATGTGCTGATCTTTCTCTAGCTTGACATGCCTGAACTGAATTATGGAGCATTCTCTCCTACCAGGGTATAGAAAAGCAGGTTTTCCTGATCACCAAGAAACTTTGTTCAGTTCAAAGGCTTTCGGCAAGTCTTGCAGAAGAGAGTTGGAAGAAGCACACATTTATTAAGGCATTATTTGATGAGTATGGATCTTGGGGTCCAAAGTCTCAAGTTTGAATCTTGAACCTACTAATTATCAGACAATTTTGAACACATGTCTTCCTTGCTCCAGGTGTAATAAAGGTGGTAGTAAATACAGTGCATTGTGGAACATGACTTGGATGAAGTTCAGACCCTGGCATAAGTTTGACCCCCCACCCCCACCCCACAACATCCATTCCTAAAGAGACATGACATCAGTGAGGTGCAGTCAGTTCTTTTAGGGTTGAGGACGCTAGTACGTAGAGGAAGAATGGAAGCTTTCTGTCTCTGCTTTCCCCTCTCTTTGTGTGTGTGTGTTTCTCTGTCTCACACTGTCTCTATATCTCTGTCTTTTTCTCGCTGCACCTTCCTCCTCTCTCTAGTCAAAGGACTACATGTATGATTTTATTCACAGAAAAAAAATTGATCAGATTAGTGGCTAGGCTATAATATATGACTGAAGTGGAAACTTAAGGGTTCTTTGGAAAGTCAGTTGTGTCGGATGGAATTTTGTTGGGGTGAACATGTGAAGGAGTGTCATCCCGAAGCAGACACAGGTGAAAGGATGTTTTGCTAAAGCAAGCACGTGAAAAGACCTATGATGAAGGATTCATTGCTAACAACACTCATGTATTGGTTCACCTTACAGTGCGTAGCTGAGTTGATTGTTGTGACTCCATAGTGAGAGAAACACACCAAGAAAAAACCTTTCTGGTGGTGCTCTGGTGGCTTCCTGCTGCTATCTTGGGCCTATTGGCAGAGTGATGTCAGATGGTTCAGACTCATGTGGAGTTTTACTAAGACAGACTCATGTGCTGAGCCAAGACACATGGAGGACACATGATGTTTGGAGGGAGGATAAATAGGACTCAATGGACTGTGAGAGGGGCTTGCTTGGATATCTTTGCTTCCTTGAGGGAGGCATGCAAAGAATTTCTCTTGGTGTCTCTTGTGGTGGTCATGCTGCTTTCTGCTGACTCATACCTATTCGGCTGAGGCCTGGCTGTCTCTGCTAGGTAGTGCCACTGCTGCTGACTTGTGGTTGCTATCCCAACTCTACTGAACTGGACTGCTGGTGTATTCGTGAAGTATTCATATGTGGATCAAGCTGCTGCTGCTGAATCTTGCTAACTGAACTGCTGATTTCCTAACAGAGCAGATGGGATTTGCTCCAAAAAATGATTTCTAATCAAGTTCATTTCCCCTATATCCTACCTAATAACCATTCTTTTCTACTACCTCCAGGTGGGTGGTGGGCTAGAAAGGAGGTTAAAGCATTTAAAAACAATTATTAAAAGTAGGGTTGGACCAACAAATGAGTTAATAAAGAGAGTATGGACATGCTGCCAAAAAAAAAGTAGGGTTGAGAAAAAAATTTAAGCCTACATACAACCCCCAAGTGTACAGGCATATGTTTTAGTTCTACAACCATGCTTGTCATATAGCCTGTTCATCACTCTGCAGATACTGGGCAACCAAGGTCCACTGACTAAGGTCCTCTGACAGATACTAGGCAACCAAGGTCCAATGAAAGTCACATTCAGGGCCAGCATCCTAGTGTTCAACCTAAGCAGTTGCAGAAGATCCCTGTGCTATCCCCAGGATACTGCCTTTGAAATTTTTAGAAATATTTTAACAAGGGCTCTCTCAATTTTACTTTTCTCCTAAGTCTCCTAAATGATGTAATCTGTCCTAGTCATATCTTTAGACAATTCTTGATGCTCCTTCTCACCGTTATTTGGTATAGTTAAACATGGAATAAGGGCATATATATCACTGTGGTATACTAACTAGTGCACAGTGTCACAGTGCATGCCTAGAGATTACTATAATTGTCCCCGTTGGGCAGATTGTAATTTTCACAAGGTCACATGATTAGTGAGAGGTCAGAGCAGCATCAAAACAGCTGTCTACTCTTTATATGATGCTGTGATGAATAAGAATAATCTGAATGGTTATAACCATTCAGAATAACCCATTCAGAAGAACATACAGCATCAAATTCCATTGAAAGGCACTGGAATAGTGCCGACGTGGAAGACCACTATACTCAGTAGCACTATTTCTAGGAAATGTCACCAAGCATGTGTGACATGGTATCTGCAAAGCTTTATTCACCGCTGTTCTCCCAGCCGCCCGTCCCCCTAGGGGATCATATGTGTCTCAATAAACAATTGTTGAGTGTGTGATATTCCTAGCCCACTCTTCACTCTGAGTGCATTGTGCTTCCTTCCTTTCAAGTTCATACCTTTGTTCATCATCTTCTTTGATACTTCCTTTGTTTGACACAAGAGTGTCCTTTGACAAACTTGATGACTGATTATATTGGGCAGAAAGATTCAAATTTTAGTATTTGCCATCTATTCCTTTGGTATGATTTTTTTTTGTATTATCTGTTTTAATGCTGCAAGAACATTCCCACCAGCATTTGCTTCTCTCCTGAGAATGCCTAGATTTTCTATGTTCTTACTGTTAGCCAAGCTACCATTACTCTCTCTCAAGTGTTTCTGGGAGTTAATGCAGTTTCCTCTTGACACTGTCCCACCATCCCTCTTTCTGTTTCTACAATCAGTATGCCACGGGTGGATACCATTGCCTAAATTCTCTCTGTGACCTCTCCAGGGTAGGCAGTCTGAGTCACCAAGAAGCTGACCCTGAGGCTTTCTTGTTGAGGTCACCAGCTTTTACTGTTGAGAAGACACAGAAAAAGTTACGCTAGTACAGAATCAGTGGCGGTCTGTGCTCTCCCCCCTCAGACAGCTGAAGTAAGAAGGTGCCAAAAGTGTCTCCATTTAACTCCAACAGCTAAGTGACCACTCCCATCTCAGCTAGTTCTTTCAGAAGGGCTGCCCTTGGAATAACATGACCTTGGGGGAAGGTTATAGACAGCACCACTCTTGAGGAATGACAGTGGGAGGTTCTTGCCATTGTGCTCACAGCAGCTGGGGATACAGCTCTCCGCACCAGAAGGAGAATACAAGAAGATAGCACAATCTCTCTTCCACTCACCCCACAGAGCTTTTCTCTCCCTTTAGTGGTTGCATGCCGGGCACTTGCCTTTTCTTGTGTTTGAAAGGCTCTGCGCCTGTCTGCCTCTTTCTCTGTTTGATCTGAGTACTTTCGGTTTTCCTTTATGACTGGTGTCAAAAGTCAAGTCTTCCTGGGGCCTCCACGAAGACTTGACTTTTGCTCTCTATGCAGAGTGAGCTGCTGGGTCACGCACTGAGTCAGTGCCCACTGCTTCCACGCAGCACATTGCAGTCTCTGAACGAGTCCCTTAAGATGACTGAGGTGCATCCCTTTGTGCCTGATGTGCTGAGGAGACAGGCCTCTCCTGAACTCACAGAGCTGTACTCTTTCCTTTATTATAGTATTAGCCACATAGTTACTTGCCTGCTTGATCATTCCTTTGTCCACTGAGTTGTAGTCAAGCCCCAGCTGCCCTTATGACTGGTATTCTACTAAACCCTAAAGATAAAATGACAATTAGTTTTGCTAAAGGATAAGTGGTAAGTCTTCATCAATGGATTATTCATAATGCATACTTCTGACTTGGATGGAGTATTTAGAAGTCTGTGAAGCACACAGTTTTACAGATACAGTGTTTGGCCTAGTAAGAAAAGTGAGGGGAAGTGGTTGGTTGAAATGTCCAGTTACAATACAATTTGGTAAATTTGGAAATACAGACCATGTTCAAGGCTAGGGTGGAGGGAGGAAATGGAATGTTTGAGGATGGAAAGGAAGTTGGATGTGACAGTGTTCATCAGGTAAAAAGAATACTGGAGAATGATGTCCTGTGGTTGTGGATGCTCCTGTGAATACTCATGGCTTGTGATTACACTCAGAGCTTTGGGAAGACATTAGCGGGTTTTAAGCAAAGTGTCAAAATGGCCAGATCAGAGATCTGAAAACACGAGCTGGCTGCTTTTTGGAGAGCAGATTTTAGGAGGCAAGAAAACCATGGGAAGCCTTTGGGAGACTGTTCAGTTAGCTGATGAGGCAGCGTGAACGGAGGTTGATGATGGAGGGAAAGGATCAGGACTAGAGCAACAGGGGACAAAGTGAGAACAAAACAAAATACCTGGCAGTTCTTGGTGATGATTTCATGTGAAGAGGGGAAACAGCAAAGGAGGATTTCATCTCTAGCGAAGCGTCACCTTTTTTGATTCAGAGTTTGATGAGAATTATAAAATGTACACATATTACTTTGCAAGGAAACAGAGAATGTCTGAAGCCCATTTATGAACCCTGGGTGAAAAAAAGAAACCAAAACTCTTACTCCTTAGTGACTCTATTCCAGAAATTCCTGTAGGATCAAACCTATGGGCCATGCTTGTGGAAGGAGAGCTAATGAGGAAGGGAGCTGGAGGGCACAGAGAGGCTCTTTATGGTCCAATCTCTGCTTTCCCTTACAGTGTGGATGTAAGAGTCTAGACAGCAGAGCTTACAAGTTGCTTCACTATGAACAGCACACTCATTAGTTTTCAAGGCAACACAAGGTGGAAACAGCCACAAATGGACTCCCGAGCCTCCAGGTGGTGAAAGGAATCCATTCCAAAGTATTAATGTTCCAGAGACCCAAATTCCGTCTGCAGCAGATGTCTCTCCATAATGCTAAGCACCATGGACTGAAGAATAAAGCTGTCATCTTCTATTTTATGTGAGGGGGTTGCATCATTTAGAGATAAAAACAGGCTGCCTATGGCTGGGCAGGTAAGTTAATATCTTGCATCTTGTGATTTCCTTTTTACCTTGTGGAAGAAGCAGACATGGTAATTGTGTCCATAGACAGAGATTTAGAACAGAGTCTGCCTTTGCAGAAAATGCATTCCAGGAAGCCAATAAAGATAAGAGGGAGGCAAAATGCAGAGGAGGAAGTGTGAGGGTAAGACTTAGTTCACTGGTGTTAATCACATACTAGGTAGGCATTTTCTCTCTATGCCTGTATCAGGTGCAGTTCAGAAAAGAGGAATAACCTCTGTCTGGGTTGCCTTAAGGATTGTCTGGTTTAAACTCTAATTAAGGAGCAACTCCCTCTGGAGAACCTTAACAATGTCTGAGTCTCCCTCTGAAGCTGCTTCAGTGACATTCCTCCCATTTTGAAGACTCTGACATTAAGTCCTGCATTGCTGATTCAATGCGTTCCAGTCAGATAAATAGGCTTGGCTGTGCTTGACCAGTCCAGCTACTTGGTAGTGCTGGCCAGAGTAATGGGCTGAGGAATGGCAAGGCTTAGTATAGGTTTAAAAAGAAAAACAAAACCCAGCAGGGTGTAATCCCACCACTCAGAGGCTGAAGCAGGAGGAATGTCCTGAGTCTAAAGCCAACATACTGCATTCCAAGCCAGTCAAAAATAGATAATGAGATCCCATTTCAGGAGAGAGATGGAGGAGGTAGAAATTAATTCTTGACACCTGAATGTCTGTCACGGACTCAGGCAAGGAGAACAGGAAGGGGTAGCCTAGAAATAAAATGTTCTATATTTCTCACTCCTGGGGTACATCCTTCAGTTAATTAATCCAAATTCTACTGTCTACTCCAACCATTAATCCATTATCCTAGGTGCTAGCTATATAAACTCTGTGGTCACTTCCTAGTCCTCACCTTATCTGCTCTATCTGTGTGTTGGACACAGTTGTCTACTTCTTTTAGTAAAGTGTGTTCCTTTTACATACCTGAAATGCCACCACCCACCTGGGCCTTTGGCTTCCTCAAACCACATTCTCTTATGTGTCCACCTTACAAGCTCTTCCCATCCTTTTTGTCTTCTGATTCTTGTCTATCTTTTGATGTCAGAGGTTTCCTAATTTGGTCTTACATCTTGTTTCTCTCTTGTTCTTTGCCTTGGCGAGCACATCAAGTTTCATGTCTTCAACTGCCAATGGTAGACATACTTTATGTATCCAGTTACAAAGTAAATTGTATAAATCATTGGCCACTTCTTACTTCCACTTTGAGAGCTGAAAAGACTCTAAAACACAAAATATTCAAAGGGATCTTGATCCCCACTATACCCCTGCCACACCCATCACTGGCTTATCCTGCTCAGAATATACATCATTGCATATGTCAACCAGACAAGATTTCTTTCCTCCCCTTAGCGAAGTCACCAGCTTTTCATATTTAGCTTTGCCTCCCAAACATTAATGTACCCTTTACCCACCAGGCTGCTCATATCTTAGCCCAGTGATCTTCTTACAATATCAGTTGTCTTGAGCACCTCTCTCAAAATAGGTCCACGGTGCACCCATTCTGAGTCCACTTTGGTGGTTTCAGGAGCTCAGCTGGGAAGTTGCTAGGGGAAGTGTTTACCAAGAGCATCTGTTTACCTACAGGCCCAAGTGGCCCATCCCTTATGATTGTGGGCCTGAAACCATAAAGCCATAATCACACAGCAGGATATCAGTGCAGAGAAGCACTGGTCATAATAATACAGTGTGGTTCGAGCATGGGGGTAGTACGTTGGAGCTGCCACACCCACCCACACCCTGCTAGCCCTGCAGCATTCTATCAAGGTTGCATTCCTGACCTCAGACATAATTCTTCTTATGTTGCTTCCAAATCTGGATGGATGCAGTAACTGCACTCTTCTTTCCAACTAACTCAGTCTCTCCAAGTTGGGTCGTATCTGCTCTCTCTGCACCAAGCAGGTTCTTAGCAGCTTAGGTGGCTCACCTGTCTCCCTCCAATAGTTATCGTGGAGGGAGCATTTTCCTCCGAGTATAATATGAAATATCCTCTTATCAGATTCTCTTAACATGTTAAGAAAATTACCTATTAGGCTGGTTACAGACCAAATGAGTCATAATATTTACATTATTAGCATGTGCCCTAGTTGACGAGTTGATTGTCTGAAGGACTCATTGGGTTGGAAAAATGAGGGATTTAGTTTGAAGAGAGGATGTGTCTATGCCAGTACTTCTTACTAGAATGATTTTTGGTGCAACATTTATTCTACATCAGGGATCCTGAAAGTGAAATACTGTATGTTATGAGTATAGCTACTCTGTCCCTAAAACATACCTACATCTTAACTAAATGAATGAATACAGCACACAGGAGTGATGATATTTTTCAAAGATTTATTCATGCATACATGTGTGTGTCTACATGAGTATGTATATCCACATGAAGGTATGTACGTCTGTGTGTATATGAATGCCAAAAGAAGGTGCCAAATCCCTCAGGACTGAATTAGCATGTATTTTCTGGTCCTCATGACTGTACAGCAAAGTACTCTTACCCACTGAGCCATCTTTCAGCCCCAGGAGCTGTGTCCCTAATCTACCCTGCCTGCATCTCCGGAATGAGAGCTCAAGGAACAATCTATATGATGTCCTACACACAGTACATGCTCACCAAGTGCAATTCTCTTCTATTTCCCTTGGGACGGGGCTCTGCTATTTGTGCATGGATATGCGATGCAGAAGACAGATACTTGGATGGCTAGCTGAGATTCCCTGGTGATGAGCACTCTGGTATTCGAAAAACATTTAGAACTAGTGGTTCTAATCCTTCCTAATGCTGCAGCCCTTTAATACAGTTTCTCATGTTATGATGATCCCCAACCATAAGATTATTTGGTTGCTACTTCACAACTATAATGTTGCTACTGCCTTGAATCATAATATAAATATATGATATGCAGAATATCTCATATTCCATTCCCAAAGGCCTCACTCACAGATTGAGAACCACTGACATAAAGGCACCTAGAATTGAACAGTTAAGATGCCACTGTGTAAGCAGAGGCTCAATAAGTCCCTCTGTAATGTCTCCTGCCATCATTGTAAGAAGTAATTGAAGTAATGAGAATTTCATTATTCCTGTTTATGTTCCAGTGAGATGCTCAGTGCTCAGACTGTGGTCCCTGGACAAGTAATATCAACCTTAAACAAAGGAATATTAGGACCTCCGTTTCTCAGCCCCTCCCCCAGACATCCCAAGTCAGAACCTCAAGTTCACATCAAGTCTGACTGCCAGCAAAGGTAAGCAACTTTTAGTTCTGTAAGTACATTTTTGTCCCCCTGTAGAGTCCCTTGGAAAACTGAAACATGCCTGACTTCTCTGTTTTGCACGTAGGATATACTTGACAAGTGCTAAATGGACGATAGCATGAAGACCTTAACCTGTATGGTCTTAAATCCCACCCACCACTTGGAGCTCTTCCACCCATCCCTTTCTGCTGTGATAGCGGGTGTGTGTGTGTGTGTGTGTGTGTTCAGTGGTTACTGCAGCTGCTGCACACTCAGCTGATGCCAGCCACAGATGCAGGCATTTAGCATGTGATTAAGGGCAGGGTAATCCACTTAATGTGGGTTGTGGGAGATATTTGGCAAAAACCAAGGTATTCAAGGGTTGGATTTTAGCTTCCAAAGATAATGTCTTTGCCGATTATTTAAAGCCCTCAGTAACTTGGATCACACCCAGATAGAAATAAGCCTCTTTAAGACAGACTTCTGTAAACAGGATGCCTGTTCACTTTCTTTTTCCAGTAGAGTCTTGATTCTGATGCGATATGATGTCATATGGCATGAGGGTACTGTGATCCAGTGTCTTAGTGCACTCAAGCCAACTGAGCTTAATACCTGTGAAGGAGCAAGACCTTCTTTTGTTGTGTTTAGTAGCGTTTACTACTAGCTAACTTAATTAAAAAATTAATCTATCCAATCATTCAGCAAAATACTGCAGTGTCCGGCTTGAGGTTACCATAGCGAATATGAGAGCAGTCGCTGTTTCTACTCAGTAATTGCCAGGTGGTGAGGCTGGAATGAGAATGAAGCAATTACAGAGAGAGCCAAGGAGATGCAGACAGAGGTGGGAGAGGAAGGCAGGCAACCCTAGGCAAGGAAGGGCAGAGACACACTAAGCTACATCCCACGGGAAGTGACCTGTAGGCCAATACTTGAAGGGTGAGTAGGAGGTAAACAGTCAGGCTAGGAGGGAGGAAGTGAAACAAGGATAAAGAATAAAATAAAGCTTGAAAACAGGAGTGTGAGCTATGGCAGTTAAGGATTAGGACAGTTGGGGAGATGTGTGTGGGGTATCTGTGGATATGTGTATACGTTTGGGGGCAGGGGTGATAAGAGTCGAACTTGAGGGAATAAGGCAACATTGGACTTGACTAGGTATTGTGAAAGCTTCCAAGCGTTTACATCTCCCCTCCCCACCAAGTCCAGGAAATCTGGAGAGCTCAGGTGTTAACAGGGTCTTCCATAGTTCTCACAATCTGAACTGGATTAGCAGGCCCCCTCATCAGCACATTCATTCATAAGACAAAATTGGTTTGGGTCTCTGTGCTTCCCAGGGCCCTCGACCTGCTGTTCTGAGCTGACTACCTCTTTCTTGCTTTGACTGCAACAATGCAAACTGTGAGAGCATCCTCAGTGCAGCCTTCAGAACTCTGTCAAAGACCAGTAGAGTTGATCCTCAATCCCTGCTGATTCCACATATGTGCATTCAGACGAACTCTAGTCAATACTCAGGAAAAATGGTGGCTTGCTGCAATGTACAGCCATTCTTCTTGTTATTAGTTTCTATACCATTGCTTGGACTCTGCCAGTGACTGCGCATCACATCCCTGTGGCCTTCTCCTTGGCTCCCTTGAAACAAGTTGGGCCATCTGCTGATCCCCAGGTGCAAATAGCTTCTGCTGGGCTCCCTATGGGGCTCTGCTGCCGCTCAACTCCTCTTTGTGTGGCCCCTCTCCTATCTGTTGCTGTGCTGGCCACATACACACATCTGTCTCCATTACCAAATGTATGGCTCTGTACTGCCACTAGTCAAGGTGTTCAACAGGTCACATGTTGTGGTGGGTGACACAGGGTTAGGGGTTGGCAGGACTGGCCTGAATGTGTCCCTTTCCTGTGCTTCCTGCATGACTGGGGTGAGTCATCTGAATTATGACTTTAGTTTTCCCAGCTGTGGAATGAGGACAGCAGTGCACCTGCGCTGTCCCCACACACATGGCACAGAGATCACCGTGGCTCCTGAGATACTGACCTGTGAAATTACAATAAATGGTGGGCTTCAGCAAGCACTGTGGACCAGGCTGGGGTGATCTCAGGCACTGTGAACAAGGAGAGGGTCATTACTGGCATCTGCACCCATTTCTGATAGAGTTAAAGGGAGAGGTCAGGACTCATGCCTCTCAGGTTCTAGACCTAATCAGCACCTTCCTGTCTGCAGCTTGCAAATAAGGTTTCATTTCATGATGGCTTCTGCATGAAGTCACTTAATGGTTGGACTCAATTAGAGACCGTTTGGCCAAATGTAAATGTCATTTGAATCTATAATTGTGGGGACAGAATAATTTCTAGTAGTTTCTGATGACACACTCTACTTTGAAACATTTTTTGGGGGGGAGGGCCTGGTAGACCTATGTGAGGCAAACACACCCAATTTGTTCCCTCTTGTATGTAATTATCGGTTGGAGCTTCTTGCTGGCCTTTTTCGAAATGTTAATAGAATGACATTAAATTCCAGTTCATTTCAGAGCTGCTGTATTCTGCAAAAAAAGCTTCCCCAAGAAACTTTTAAAACAGATCCATAGATAGAGTTTTTTTTTAAAAAGGAGGAAATTATTTCTTACTGTCATGTAGTGGCCCACACTGCTCTGATCTTACAGAGAGCTCAAGGACTGTGAGAGGAGGGTTTAGAAACTTGCACAATGTTAGGTGCCTTAGCTTCCCTAAGAAGTGTCTCGTCTTTCCTCTTGTTGACTGCATATACTGCCACTGGACTGTATTAAGATGTACAGGCAGTAACACTCAAGCCGCTTTTTAGGACAGTTGGGGGGATTTTTCTGAAAAGGGGGAGCCGCAGAGCCCTTGTCTTGCCTGGGGCTTCCAGGGCCTCCTCACCACCATGAACAGATGACACTCTGCTGTCATTAGCTTGGGGGACATACATCTTTTCTCCTGTTATTCTCCTTCCTTCTGCTTTCTCAGCTCTCTTATCTAAGAAATGGGCCCCAGTAGATTACGAAGTCCTCAAGGGCAAGGACTAAGTCTTGTTCACCTTGAAATATCTGTGAAATAAATCCCTACCTCTGATAGCTTCCAGGGTCAGGTAATGGCCGTCACTCCTGGCTTCACTTCCTTTTCTCTCACAGCAGTAAAGTCTTTAAGCGGTCAATCAGATTGGTCTCTCTCTGATCAATATCTCCTGACAGATGCTCTTGTCCTCTGTCCTGCAGAGATTTTTTGAGGCTGGGAGCCTTTTATTACCTCAAACAAGATCTATCCTCCCCTCACAGACCAAGTTTCAGCCACCAGTGAGCCACCATGTTTCTCTAGATGCTTCCACTATTTCCTCATGATAACAGCATTTGAGATGCCCGAGCTTTTGTGTGCTAGGTGCTTTATAGTTACTCTGTCTGGATCATCAATACATCTCTCACAGACAAGGTCATAGATAATATTAGATGACCCCCTCCACACACACACACATACACACACACACACACACACACACCTTTTGCAGTTGACAAAACTGAGTTTTGCAAAGAAAGGAAACCTGCTGTAGGTCAGACAGTTAAAGGTGGTGAAGGGTTATGGTGGCCTGTGGCTCCTGAGCCTGAGACTTTTCTTTGCCATGTTGTGTGGAAACATATGAATAAATGAACTTCATTCTCCCTGGTAGAGCTCATGTCTAGCTGAGAAGATGTGGCAGGACAGCAGAGAGCTGATCTGGTTCCACTACTATTAGAGACAAGGGCAGAACTCAGGGAAGGGTTTAACAGCAGTTAGTGCAGAATTCCCAGCAAGGAAGATTTTTCTAAGACTTGACACACGGGGTAGAAAAAAAAATACTATGCAATTGCAAAGAAATGGACAAATCCACCGTGCATAGAACCACTTCTTGCCATGATACTGTTGGTCCTGCGGTCTGTGGACCTCAGAGGGCTTTTAGAGAAGTCTTCTACATGTCTTCTATGTCTATGTTTGGCACTTAAACTTATCAAGGCTGGAATCTAGAGCCTAGAGCCCTCGGTGGAATGACCCGGGGTAATTTGCTGAATTTTCCCAGGTAATTGTAACAGAAGATTATTCGATTCCTCCTTCAGAAATTCTTCAGCAACAGAATAGCAGAGCACCTACCATACTGCTTTGGGTAACACTGGTCAGATCTTCCTCATCAACCTCTTGGTGAGACATCCAAGTGAGACTGCCAGTGATCACTGCTTCTGCAAGCTGGAAGCAGAGGGTATATTACAGACTTCACTTAAAAGCATGAGAAAGAGACAAGGGTATTCTGGGAGCATCTCAGCCAAAGAGGAGAAGAGACTTTACATAAAGCTCTCCCAGGGCCCAGTTTCATCTGCCTTGGAATCCGGCACAGCAGGAAATCAACAAGCCACATCCTCAATAACCCATAGCCACAGAGACAGAAAATGAGATCTTTCTATATGAGGATTTAAAGGGTACCAGGAAAAATACAAAGGAAATATGGAGAACGACTTAACTAAATCCAAAGTCAGTCTGAGAAAATACATTTCTTATGTAAGATCCATCTACCCCACACTTTATAAGTCCCAACTCACTTCATGTCTTAATTGATAGTTGAACAGAGTTCTCTTGTAGAGAGGGATGTTTCCTGTCTATCAGCCTGCTATCGGGGCTACCAGCAACTGTGGTGGGGTATGTGCCCAGTACAGGACCCTCAGACGAGGGAGTGGGGACTGGAACATAGCCTCTGTTCTGCTTCCTTGGGGCTCCTCCAGTTGGAAGAAACAGCGACTTCTTCCAGAGAACACAGAGGCACCCACTGTTTGTTCAGCTGTGTACCCAAAGAACTGTGTGCACACATTCTGATTGGTTGGCTCCAAGGATGCATATTCTATTCGTAACAAATGTTCTTTTTGTGAGGCTATGAATACTATGAACCTGATAGAGTGATACTCCGTGCCAAGTTTTCCAGGAAAAAATGAATTAGGCACTAAGTGTTTACTAAGTAGGGTAGTCAGTTGGGTATGGTATTGATTCATTAGACAAAGCTGCATATAGCAAAATCTCTAGCCCTACAGGGAGAGAGTCACATCACTGTGTAATGTCTGGTAAGTCAAAATACATACCCAAGCCCAGGAGTAAGGGATGGTCTGAGATCACTCCCAGTCTCTTTTCCTCCGTTATGATAACGGCTCCCACTGGTGAGTGCTTTGTTTGAACCAATGTGCCAGGTGCTTCCCAAGCATCATCTCATGCAATCCCCCGTGACCTTGTGCAAAAGAGATTTTTCTGGTGTTCATGTATGAGCGTCTGTGTGTATTTGATGTGTTTGTGTGTATGCATGCTGATATGTGTGTTATGGATGCTGTAGGTATGTGGAGGCACAGAGGTTAGGCGTCTTCATTGACGACTCTATCTTATGTATAGAGGCATGTTCTCTCACTGAACCAGGAACTCATAGATTCAGCTAATTCCAGCCCTCTGGAACACCCAGACTCTTCCTCAAATGAATTATAGGTGGGGCACTATGGCAAAACAGTATTTATGTGGGTTCTGTGATTCCAACGGCGGTTCTCACGCTTATGCAGCAGGAGATCTTCCATGAAGCTCTCCCCCCACTTTCCAATGTCTACGCTCTTAATCACTACCCTATGCTTCCCTAAAGGCATGTACAATTACACAAAGACATAGGCACACACAAGAACACACAAAATGTGATCACACACTAACTTTAACTTTTGTCTTCTATTTTTACATAACTTTCACGTGGACTGCTTCTTACTGTCATGTAGACTCTGGAGTGCACAATGGCAAATGATGTCTTTCTATAACACTCGTATCAGTACTGAAAATTTCTTCTTCATACACTACCAGTCTTTCCCATTGAGCCTCCCTGCTGGCCCACTCCATATTCAGTTCCTAGCTCTTCATCTCCTGGGGGTTCTTGTCTGCCTTTTTCCTCCGCCATCTCTACTTCTTCTTCAGATTGGGAGGAGGGGGCAATTAGAAGCTGTCAAAGGAAACCAAGAGCCCACATGCCTTTGTTTTTTGACAGAGTGTCATAAGGGCATTGCTTCAGTTTTGAAGGCTTTATCAAACTGGAGTGTGTGTTTGTGTGTGAGTGTGTGTGTGTGTGTGAATGTGTGTGTGTTGTTTTATTTGAATGGGGCTAGCTGAGAAGGCATTTTCCAAATTAATGGGCAAGTTAGGCAATCAGTGTAGTGTGTGTGTGTGTGGTGTCTCATGTGAATGGGCAGTGTTACATCTGAATGGAGCTGGCTGAGAAGGCATTTTTCCAAATCAAGACGTTAATGGGCAGGTTAAGCAATCAGGGTAGTGTAAAGTCTTCAGGAAGAGTTCCTCTAAAAATTGATGTCACAGAGCACCAAACTTTTAGTAGAATACAAACTGTTCCCATCTAATTTGGAGCTGGCCACTGGAGGCATTTTCAGCTGCAGTGTGCTAATCATGTGCACTGAGTTCCCAGGGGCACTATGCATCGAGTAGAAGCTGCTGTCTGAGAGCAGTCTCCTGTGCATAGACTTAGAAATACTGGTCCGTAGGTTTTCTGTATAATGTTAATTTAGTCATTGAATTCCACTCGCTGACTACTTTGTGGATACTCAAAGCATGGGCCGCTTCCTCTGGGAGTTCCTTATAAATAGGAAACCTGCAACACTTCCCACCCCCAAACCTACAGATTAAAAACATGCATTTTAATAAGATTTCCAGGTCACATTCGGGCACATGAACATCAGATGTGTGCTGCTGTAAAGAACACAAAAGTTGTTAATAAATTGGAGTCACCACCTAGAATAGACTTAGTTTCCTAAATGAGCTTCGTGTATATATTAAAAAACAATAGGCACTGAGCAGAGGAAGCTGCCAATGGACCTGATCCATGCATTCGCAGATAACTGGGCATTGACTCCCCAGGCTTCTTCTGTTGGGGGTGAAATTGCAAGCCCTGGCTTTCTCCTGGGTCCTTGTTCTTTTCCTTTTTAGGAGAGGTTGCAGTCCCACTGCAAGGCTAACCCTGGAATCTGAGCAGAAACCCACAGCCACATCCCATTAGCTAATAGCATTGGGTGGTAAGGCCCCTGGAGAGAGACTTCAGCTGGGAACACTGCAGCCCCTCTAATAGCCCAGTCAGCTGTCGGGGCTATAAACACATTTCTTCCCATTTAGTGCTGTTTACCCCTCTCTGTGACCTCTCACGCTTCCTGCACCCGGCCACGTGGCCCAGATGGCATAATCTGTCAGGCCAAAGCAGGTGACAGTAGGACTTGATGTTAGGTAATCAGGTCCTATAATTAGCCAGGGTGGAAGTGGTAATGGGAACAACTGTAGGGCTGGGGGAGGGGAAGGCGGGGAAGCTATTCCTGGTTGGAAGACCAGCAAGGGAGAAAGGCCTGCTCCCTCTCCCACCCCTCCCACTTCCTCACTCACTGTACGTTTTGTAGCTCGAGGTATGAACGTGTGCTACTGGCTTTTTCTCCTTGAAGGTCAGAACTGAGCACTAGCAATTTAGTAAGGGAGTCATTTGGCAGATGATCAATTTGATTTCATAGGTGCTGTTCCAGAACTCTGTGGTTCAGTTTGATAATTAGTTGGCTACAGTACCTTGTAGGAACAAGGGTGGGGGAGAGCTGTAGAGAGAGCTTAATTTTTGGGAGTCAGACACAATGGCACTCAGGCCCTGGCCCTGCTGATCCCCCTGACCCCCAGCCAGTTAACATCGGCCGGTCTGCCAGCCTGGCTATATCTGACAGAAGCAGATCCCAAGACTTACTTTGTACCACCTTAGGTATCACGTCCACATACTGCATCAATACCACCAGAAACAAACCAAACACAAGGTAGGGGGTGCCTGGAAGCTTCACCTTTCCTCCACTTGGATTGGTCTGACTTCATACACATCAGCAGTACAAAACCAATGAACCAAATGAATCACTCATCACAGATGGGAGAAGATCTTGTGGGTCAGAGAAACAACTGGCTTATTTTTATCAGAGATGGCTATCTCTGATCAGGTAGGCTGTGTGCGCAGCTTGCATCAGCAGATCTGTCCCTGTGAAAGGAAGGAGGACACTGAAGGCTGGGACAAGTGCAGTCTTCAGACAGCAGACACAGGTCTCCACGTGGACTTTACTGGCGATTTCAACTGTACTGAGTTGAAATTATAAACAGAAACCAACCCTGTGAATCCTAGACCCTCATATGTCTTGGATTGTCTGCTGTTTTCCTTTTTCTCCCTCCCCTAGAGAAGCTAAAAGAAAACATGAACCACTCATAATCTCAGAAATACCAAGTTACAACTTGTTAAATATTCTTCTAGAACATTCTAGATATGATCATTTTATTTCATCAAAATTGGTCTGAGTTGCTAACTTGTACCATAATTTCCCCTTCACCAAAAATTCTGAATATTATTTTATTTACATGGGAATATTTCTATAACTTTTAAAAAACTTTCTCCCATAGTTAATTCACTAGTTCATAAAGAAGAACCAATTTGTCTTTTTACCAGGTTTTTTTAAATTGAATATCCTAAAATTTCCCCTATTAACAATGGATATTTCATGTTTGTTTTTTTTTCTCACAAGGTTAGGCAATCCTATTATCAAATTCCAGAATTCAAATACCTACTTGCAGCCATGCCTGTTTGCTGCCCCAACCATCTTTCAGTTAATAATAACTAAGGTATTCTTGAGATGCCCCTTGTGCCTGACCTGCCTCTTTCCAGTTGGAAATGTAAGCTGCTTATCATTTATGACTTTAAAGACCACCACAGTGTTCTAGTCAGAGATGTATTTTTGTTTTTGTTCTTTTGAGACAGGGTCTCACTATGTACCCCTGACTAGCCCTGAACTTACTATTTAGGCAAGGCTATCTTTGAACTCACAGTATTCTACCTATCACATACTGGAATTAAAAGAGTACACAGAATTAAAAGAACTCACAGTATTCTACCTCTCACATACTGGAATGAAAAGAGTACACCTTGATGCCTGACTGGATTGTGTTTTTTGTCTTGCTAGAGTTAATAAACATATGTCATTTCATTTCACAAGGAGGGTTACATATTTTAGATCTCGTGGCCTGAGGGAAAGTGAGAATTAAAACAAATCTCTAAGTCTGTAAAATTTTGCACATTCCTTCGGGGATTTTCCGACCAAAAGATTCAAAAGGACTTAATTGATAATGAATGTGGCCATTACAAAATTGCTTTTCCAAATGTTGGCAGTGGACTTTGCCTGACTCCAGAAACTACAAAATCATATTACTCTGCACTTTCAGAACAGAGGTAAATTCCTGAGCCCAACACTTGAATGATGATCTGAACTGCTCTGTGCCTTGTGCCTTTCCCAATAGTGTGGGGACTAATTCTGCTTAGAGTCTCCAGAGTTTCTTTGGAAGGCTTGAATTTAAAAATATATATTTGATTATTATTATTATTACTATATGCATATATGTTTATACATTCACAAATATGTAAGTAAAGTTTAGCAATACTAAAGAAAAGGCTATCAACTTAACAGTGGGAGGGCATGGGAGGGGTTGAAGGGAGGGAGGAAAAGTGATGTAATACTATTTTAATTAAAATTCTCAAAAGATTCCTTAATCCAAAAAAGAAAAAAAAAAGGAATCTGGTAACTATATTTAAACACCTGTATAAACTCAGCACTTGAGAGACAGAGGCAGGCAGAGTTCTGTGAGGTCAAGGACTGCCTTGTCTAGATAGTGAGTTCTGGACCAGTCAGGTTTACATAGTGAGATCCTGTCTCAAAAGAATACAACCAAACTTTATTGACGTATTTAAACCTGTTTTTTTGACAGTAATAATTATTTTATCATACCTGAATGAATATGAGGTCAGAGGTTACCACAAGCATTTCACATACCTTATTTCATTCATAGCCCTGCACAGATGTTCACAGGATCACTTAAAAACTGGAGTCCATGTCTCTCTACCTAACGTTCATGCTTCTGTGGCCTCAGCAATGCTTGCTTATCAATGACGTAACAGCTAACATTCACATCCAGCAAATACATGCCATATTTGACTTTCTAGCTCTGGGTTACCTCACTTAGGATGATTTTTTTTTCTAATTCCATCCATTTACCTGCAAAATTTCAAGATTTCATTTTAAACACCTGAGCAATATTCCATTGTGTGAATGCACCATGTTTTCTTTGCCATTCACCCACTGATGGGCGTTGTTTCCAATTTCTAGCTATCATGAGTAGCCAGAGCAGCAGGGAACATGGTTAAGGAAGTGTTCCTATACCAGCATCAGTCATCCTTTGGGTATATATGCCCAAGAGTGATATGGCTGGATCTTGAGGTAGATGAATTCCATCTTTCTGAGGAACTATCACAATAATTCGCACAGTGGCTGTACAAGTCTACATTTCCACCAGCAACAGATGTATGTTTCCCTTACTCAAAGCCTAATAGGTATAACAAAACTGACACACATAGAAACTCACCAAGACTGTGACAGTATGCACAAGGGTTCCAGAGCTGAAAAGAAAAGTAGACACCCCCCCCCCATCTATCTCTAATTGATATTCACTTGCAAATGAAAAATTAGTTTTCTCCAAAGGAATCTTACTGGATAAACAAACCACTATTTTTGTCTGCTTATTTTTGTTTGTTTCTTTTTTGTTGGTGTTTCTTTTCTGGCTCCCTCCCCTCCCCCTAGCCCTACCCTCTCACCTCTCCTTTCCTGATCCTCCTGCCCTTTCCTCCCCTCAGAAAAGAGCAGGCCTTCCAGGGCATCAACCAAATATGGCATACAAGCTACAATAAGACCAGTCACATATTCTCACATCTAGGATGGACAGGGCTACCCAGTAGGAGGAAAAGGATTCCAACAGCAGGCAAAAGATGCAGAGCCAGTCTGTCTTCCCGCTATTAGGAATCCCACAGGAACACCAAGCTACACAACCATAACATGCGGAGGGCCTAGGTGAGACCCATAAAGGCTTCCTGATCTCTGCGATTCCCCACAAGTCCTGGTGAAAGAAATCATTCTTAAGGGTAAACCACAAGCCTAGCAGCAGATGGCATCCTTGAAAGTTTTTTTGTCTTATAATGATAAGTCAGGGCATATTTATTTATTTATTTTTACCTTATCGGTACTTTGAATATACATTATGGCCTCCAGTTTTGGGACTTTTATGGGATTTCTGAGTGGGGGAATGTGTGTCCGAATCTACATGTATTTTCATTTCTTATGCTTTTGGGGGGTTGATCTATTTTCTTGTTTGGCTGTTTTGTCATATTTCAATTTGTTTGTTTTTAATTTATCTCATTTTATTCTATTCCTTTGACGCCTGTTTTCTAGCAAGAGTCAGAAAGGGTGTGTCTATGGATGGAGACTGGAGGAACCAGGAGGAAGACGGAAGGGGAAACTGTAACCAGAAAATATTATAGGAAAACATATTATCAATAAAAGAAAAATGAATAAAAAATAAAAATAGGTGGACTCAGAATTTTATTTTACTTATTGCTTACTTTTTTGCAAAGTAAGCAATGCTTGAGCAGTAAGCATTCTGTGATATCCATTTGGTCCATCTGGTGTCTAGTAGTTTCTGCTTCTTGGTGCTCGGCTCACTTCCTGCAGCCTGCCTATGCTTCTTTCCAGTCTCTGCACTTGCACTTTGAGACATCTAGGGATGCCTGGATTTCAGTGAACAGAGGGTGTGTTGAGACTTGATTCTGCCTCCTGGTCAAGTCATGAAAGCATTATCTGACTCAGTTTCTCAGTCTACACAATAGGAATCTGAGCATCTACTTTATGCTTTTGTGGTAAGGTACAGTAAAGAACTGTACGTGGAATCGATTTGTAGTTCCTGCTGGCTCTGGTGGAACTGGTCCCCGTGAGCTGAAGCGGGGAGGCATTTTGTAGGAGAGTGTTGGTAGTTAGTGGTGGCTAGTAGTTGTGGTTGGCTCTGCGGACCTGTTACATTAGGGGAAAGGAAGGGCTGGAGAGTGGAACTATTATGTCTGAAGTACCACGGAGGGCCTACAGCCTAATCTGTACAGTGGTGCTTTCTGCATTTGCCTGCTTTGCCTTTTCTGTCTCTTCCAAACACTGTAGGGGCTTAGTGAACATACAAAGAAACCACTCTGCTCCTTTCTGTGTTCCCAAAGCTGCCTTATTGAGTCATTGGCTTAATCCTCAGTTCAGGGACAATAATGACCAGCAATGTCCCCATACTTGGGCAGACCATGTACTTAACACCACTGCAAATCCCCTACTGTGACTTCACCTTGCAGGGGAAACCAGCTTTTACTAATCTGGCAAACATGGAAGCGTAAGGGAAGCAAATCCTGACCAAACTCATACAGCTCTGAATGGGTAATGTCGCACTTGAAAACACTGAGCCTTGACCAAACACTTGATGGCCTGGTTGTTGTTTTGGGTGGGACCTTGGTCACATTCCTTCTTCCCTCCCCACGCCACCCCAAGCATCATGCTCTTATTTGTAAAATGGAGAAATAACCAAGCTTACCTTAAAAGGGTGTGGTGAGGATTATTAATTCTTTATAAAGTGCTTGGAGCGGAGTCTGGCATACAGTACAAGCTTAATAAATGTCAGCCTTAAACAAGACGAAACAAAACACGCTGTGGTTCTATCTGCTTTTAAAGTTTATATTCTACCCACTGATCCCTGCTGCCTTGCTAAGGCCCAGGGAATTGAATTCATACTTGGAAATGCCAGTCAGGAGAAAAGAGCGTAAGGCATCTGAAAGCGTGGCCTAGTTAGAAAGCACACTCACTCACTCACACACACACACACACACACACACACACACACACTGCTACTTTTAATAGCTGGTAAGAGCCAGGGAAAATCCAATTACAGATGAATCAATCGATTAAAAAGAAAGGGGAGAGAATAAAGGGAGGAATGCTGGAGAGACACAGAGCCAAATTACAGCCAGATAATAGAATTAAGAGTCTGTAGAACAAACTGGGAGAAACAAAGGGTTAGGGGCTGTGGCTCATTCACGGCTCTGGAAGTGAGTGGATCAGAAAGAGTCTAGTTGGCAGATGATATTTTCCAGCGAAATGAACCACCACGTGCAGCCTCTAAAAGGAGAAAATTGTTTTTGGGTTAAATAGATGCTCCTGGGGAGGGATAAAAGTAAAAGACCCACACTCTGCTTTGCAAAGGTGTAGCCTTGTTTCCTAATTGTCTATTCCCTAAGAAATCATGTTTTGACTCTCAAAACAACAAAGCTCAACCAAACAGAACAGAAAACTATGTCACTCTTAAGGAAGAATTTCTCTCTTGTATGCAAACATCAAAGACAAACCCATGCACTTTTAATTTTCTGTTTTATTATGGGGGGAGGGGGTGCTAAGAGGAAGGTGGGGTTGTTAATCCAGTGACAACCTCTACAGCTGTGTATATTATCAGTACGTTCTAGAATAACATCCGTTTCTATGTATTTATGGAAAGGCGTCCTTAACTAGGCCACATAAGGAGCCAGCGCGTCTATAAATAAGTAGGACTGTGCAATGAGGAAGGCTGTCTCTCTCCCAGCCTTTCTATGCAGCTGTCATCTTTGTGCCTGGTTTCCCCTGCTCCATTGTCAAGGCCCCCTGCACTGGAGGCTGGGTGGCATGTGTGACAAGGGTACACCTTCTTTCCGAAGGCATCTGGGGACAAGTTCCATTCTGGAGGTTACACTGCTTCATGGCCTTGGTGGGCCTTGAGGCTTACGCTCCGACTAGGCCCTCACAGGTGACTTGCCTGGGGTCACCTCCTGGGAGACAGCTGCACCAGGCTGAGCTTAGACTGGCCTGGGCTGACAGATGGTAGTGTTGGGAAGTGAGTGGGGGTGGAACATAAGGATAACTAAATAACCCTGAATCTGTAAGATTAAACAGGCTACGGCTGCAGATAATAATGGGAATGTTTTGCCAAGCTCGGGTTTTAGAAAGCTGCCTACAAACCCTTCTACCAGGCTACTCTCTGTGGACAGGCATGAAGGATCCCAAATTACCCTTGTAAGTATTTTCCTGTGCATGCTGGCGGGAAATTAAATATAAGTTATAGAAAAGAATAAAATGGAGAACAACATTAAAATAACTAACATAATACTAAAAGGTATTACTAAAAGTAAATCTTTTAGTTATTGAGGACATGCCAAAAGTCTCTCTTTGTATTGACAGTCACTTTTGGATTTTTGTGAGGCTCTGTGTTGAAAAAAAAAAAAGCCCTAAAAATAGGGTTCCTGAACTGACAACAGCAGTGTCCCCTGTTTATCAAATAAGCCTCCGTGCCACAAACCATTGAAACAGAACCTGGTACTCGAGATGCCCTGGTAGCTCCAGGATGTATCATATTTTAAAAGCTCCAACAAGTATTGCACGTTCTTAGACCTAGGAGCTGTGAATTGACTTGTATCTCTCAAATTCTGGTGAAGTAGGGTCTTGAAGCAAGGCCTGAAATCCTGCCTATGGAGAAGGCTGAGTCGGCAAGATTGCAAGTTCAAAACCAGCCTGGACAATTTAGTGTGCCCCTATTTAAAAATAAATGGCCCAAAGAAGAAAGGAGATATAATTCAGTGGCAGACTATTTGCCTACCATACACTGGTTTCACTCTCCAGCACATGCACACGTATGCACACGCATGCACACACACACACACACACACACACAAACACTCTACCACTAGAAAAAAATGGTGCTTGATGAGAGGTTGAAGTCCTAACCCCCTACGCTAATGGATGTGAATTTACTTGGAAAATACAGATGAACCAGTTAAAAAGAAATTATTGGTATTGTCCCTAACTCAATATGACTATGTCTATACCAAAAGGAGACCTTTAGACTTAGAGTCAGACAAGGAGTGTGCCTTGTGAAGATGCAGTCAGAGACAGAGGTGATACAGAAAGAATGCCAGGAATGCTCTGTATTGGGTGATAATACCAGATGCTGGTGGAGAGACAAAAGCCATGCTCTCTCATTCTCTCATGCTGGCCACTGTTTTGATCTCTGACAGTGGACCTCCAAAATAGCAAGAAAGTACATTTCTGTCACACATATCAGCCACTACTCTGTGATCCTCTGTTGTAGTGAAGAGATCAGCTCAGGAACTTTAGAAAATTCCACTGGACCCCTCCCCTCTCGGAAGTGAAAGGTCAGAAAGAACATAGACACCCCTCACCTCCGGAAGGGAGGGGCTGATTACATTCCTCAGACCGCAGGGAGGAGGGATGGACAACAGGCTACCTGTGGGTAGGGGTAGATACCTTCTGAGACTGTTGGCTACCTACCTCATTCCCTGTAGACCTGTAGTTTAAAAGTCACACTGTTCTGCCAATCACATCATGCCTAATGGCTGTTGCCTCAAGAACTGTATAAAGGCTCTCTGGACGGCCTGTGTGTGGTCGTTCTCTCTCTCCATGTGTAGGACGACTGCAACATGTTGGAACAATAAATTCCTCTTGCTTTTTGAATCGATTCCTGGCTCTGTGTCATTCACTCAGGGAGTTTCCAGAAAGCTAAGGCTTGCTAGAGTCTTATAGTAGAAGCCCCAGTTAACTAATACAACTAAGTGTTTCTAAGGACAAACCAGATACCTGTACTCCCACTAGGACTCACAGGAGTGAGGACGACAAGTCTAAGTTTTCTGAATGTTCGTTGAGTGAATGTAAGTTAAGCTTCTGGGAACCAGTGCCCTCACTGATGCTATTACCAAGGGCTCAGCCTTTTAGTGTCTATTCTGAAAGTGGAGCCTTTGAGCCACCTGGATGCTTGGAAATATATAGTACTAAGCCTGTGACCTCATGGGTAAGCACTATCCATCTGGGAAGTTGCAAGACTGTTTAGAGAAATCCTAAAGTAAATGGATAATTCTCTTTTACCCATTAAAAGAGGAGGAAACCAAGAGATGAAAGGACCCAGGCAAAGATGCCAGTTTGGGGTTGACTCTGGATCTGAATCCAAGCTGATGACAGAATCTATCTTTCAGGCTACAATTGATGAATCTTACAGAAAACTTTCACATTGTGTTCACAAGACTCTCCCAGCTACGAGGGACAGAGCCCCCACGTCTTGCTGTGATTCTCTTGCTAGGCTAATGGGATTGACGTAGAGATAAGAGGCCAGGAGTAGAAAAGTAGACCGCAAACGGACCCTGACTTACTGTATATGCCATAAATCCAGAACAGAGATGAGCATGAACTTGATTTTTGAGTCTGTGATCCTGATGCTAGCTGCCTGGTGGCTCTGGACGAGTTGCTCCAGCTCCATGGCCCTTGGTGTCCATATATGGAAACAGGATGAGACCCTTTGCCTGGAGGACTGGATGGGAAGTCTCAGGGAGGACTACCTGTGAACTACAGAGTCTATGACTGTCACACTCAGTCTGAAAGATAACTGAGGCTGTCCTCAGGACAAGACTCTGCTTCCTATCAGGGACACCCTGGCAGTTGCTCCCCTAACCAGCCATTTGACTTTTTCTGTTTCTTCTGACTGATAAGTGAAGAGTGAAGGTAGGGTGTATAGAGGACAATCAGATGGGCAGAGGCCTTGCAGGAACTGGGCTCCCCCTTCTAGCACTCGCCCCACAATGTGTCTACTCTCAGGGTCAGCAGGTCCCATTTTCTGGTAGATTGTATTTCCTGGGGTAAGTTAGTCCTTCCTTCCCCTCAGACTCCATCCACTGCCACAAATGGGCTGGCTCCGACTTGCTCAAGAACATTCAAAATCCCCAATTCCATATGATTCTTGCTCCTAATTTTCTTATCAGCTTCTGAAGCCCTTATGACTCCAACATTCCCTTGGAATTCTGTGTTCCAGACACTGTGGGCACTGGAATATTGTATGACTGATGGCATCAAGAGAAAGCATTCAAGGAACTACATCTAGTTTACATGCGCTCCCAAGGGTGTCTCTGCAGGCTAACTTCACAGCTTTCTCTTTCAATCTGCAGAGTGGTGGAGGATTCCTTGATGTACAATGGTCGGGAAGTCACAGCCTCCTGACTCTGTATTCATCTATAAACTGAGGCCAACACTAAGGATATGGGGTAATAACAATATGCAGTTACTACCTCCCAGATGCTCTGCCAAGGGCTTCCCTTGGTCCAGTTCATGCCACCGTAAGGAGGTAAATACTATTACTGAATACTGTTAGCATGGGGTTATGAGACAATGAAAGTGAAGAGTCGAGAACTTAACCATGTACCACATATCAGAGGTCACACATTTCAAGTGCACACTGACTCCAGAGTCCAGATTCTTTTTTTTAAATTAGGTATTTTCTTAATTTACATTTCTAGTGCTATCCCAAAAGTCCCCCATACTGTCCCCCCACACTCCCCTACCCACCCACTCCCACTTCTTGGCCCTGGCTCTCCCCTGTACTGAGGCATATAAAGTCCACACGACCAATGGGCCTCTCTTTCCACTGATGGCCGACTAGGCCATCTTCTGATACATATGCAGCTAGAGACAGGAGCTCCGGGGGATACTGGTTAGTTCATATTATTGTTCCACCTATAGGGTTGCAGATCCCTTTAGCTCCTTGGGTATTTTCTCTAGCTCCTCCATTGGGGGCCCTGTGATCCATCCAATAGCTAACTGTGAGCATTCACTTCTGTGTTTGCTAGGCCCCGGCATAGTTTCACAAGAGTCAGCTATATCAGGGTCCTTTCAGCACAATCTTGCAAGTGTATGGAATGGTGTCAGCATTTGGAGGCTGATTATGGGATGGATCCCCGGATATGGCAGTCTCTAGATGGTGCATCCTTTTGTCTCAGCTCCAAACTTTGTCTCTGTAACTCCTTCCATGGGTGTTTTGTTCCCAATTCTAAGGAAGGACAAAGTGTCCACACTTTGGTCTTTGTTCTTCTTGAGTTTCATGTGTTTGGCAAATTGTATCTTATATCTTGGGTATTCTAAGTTTCTGGGCTAATATCCACTTATCAATGAGTACATATCATGTGAGTTCTTTTGTGACTGGGTTACCTCACTCAGGATGATGCCCTCCAAGTCCATCCATTTGCCTAGGAATTTCATAAATTCATTCTTTTTAATAGCTGAGTAGTACTCCATTGTGTAAATGTACCACATTTTTTGTATCCATTCCTCTGTTGAGAGGCATCTGGGTTCTTTCCAGCTTCTGGCTATTATAAATAAGGCTGCTATTAACATAGTGGAGCAAGTTTCTTTCTTACTAGTTGGAACATCTTCTGGATATATGCCCAGGAGAGATATTGCTGGATCCTCCCTTAGTACCATGAGGAACCGCCAGACTAATTTCCAGAGTGGTAGTACAAGCTTGCAATCCCACCAACAATGGAAGAGTGCCTCTTTCTCCACATCCTCGCCAGCATCTGCTGTCACCTGACATTTTGATCTTAGCCATTCTGACTGGTGTGAGGTGGAATCTCAGGGTTGTTTTGATATGCATTTCCCTGATGATTAAGGATGTTGAACATTTTTTCAGGTGCTTCTCTGCCATTCGGTATTCCTCAGGTGAGAATTCTTTGTTCAAATCTGAGCCCCATTTTTTAATGGGGTTATTTGATTTTCTGGAGTCCACCTTCTTGAGTTCTTTATATATATATATTGGATATTAGTCCCCTATCTGATTTAGGATAGGTAAAGATTCTTTCCCAATCTGTTGTTGGCCTTTTTGTCTTATTGACGGTGTCTTTTGCAATTTTATGAGGTCCCATTTGTCGATTCTTAATCTTACAGCACAAGCCATCGCTGTTCTATTCAGGAATTTTTCTCCTGTACCCATATCTTCGAGGCTTTTCCCCCACTTTCTCCTCTATAAGTTCCACTGTCTCTGGTTTTACATGGAGTTCCTTGATCCACTTAGATTTGACCTTAGTACAAGGAGATAGGTATGGATCAATTCGCATTCTTCTACATGTTAACCACCAGTTGTGCCCGCACCATTTTGAAAATGCTGTCTTTTTTCCACTGGATGGTTTTAGCTCCCTTGTCAAAGATCAAGTGACCATAGGTGTTTGGGTTCATTTCTGGGTCTTCAATTCTATTCCATTGATCTGCTTGTCTGTCACTATACCAGTACCATGCAGTTTTTATCACAATTGCTCTGTAGTACAGCTTTAGGTCAGACATCATGATTTCACCAGAGGTTCTTTTATCCTTGAAAAGAGTTTTTGCTATCCTAGGTTTTTTGTTGTTCCAGATGAATTTGCAGATTGCCCTTTCTGAATTGAGTTGGAATTTTGATGGGGCTTGCATTGAATCTGTAGATTGCTTTTGGTAAGATAGCCATTTTTACTATATTGATCCTGCCAATCCATGAGCATGGGAGATCTTTCCATTTTCTGAGATCTTCTTTAATTTCTTTCTTCAGTGACTTGAAGTTCTTATCATAGAGATCTTTCACTTCCTTAGTGAGATTCATGCCAAGGTATTATATATTATTTGTGACTATTGAAAAATGTGTTGTTTCCCTAATTTCTTTCTCAGCCTGTTTATCCTTTGTGTAGAGAAAGGCCATTGACTTGTTTGAGTTGATTTTATTTCTTTTTTTGTTTTTGGACACAGGGTTTCTCTGTGTAGCCCTGGCTGTCCTGGCACTCACTTTGTAGACCAGGCTGGCCTCGAACTCAGAAATCTGCCTGCCTCTGCCTCCCGAGTGCTGGGATTAAAGGCGTGCGCCACCACGCCCGGCTTGAGTTGATTTTATATCCAGCTACTTCATTGAAGCTGTTTATCAGGTTTAGGAGTTCTCTGGTGGAATTTTTAGGGTTACTTATATATACTATCATCTGCAAAAAGTTATATTTTGACTTCTTCCTTTCCAATTTGTATCCCCTTGATCTCCTTTTGTTGTCTAATTGCTCTGGCTAGGAGTTCAAGTATAATGTTGAATAGGTAGGGAGAAAGTGGGCAGCCTTGTCTAGTCCCTGATTTTAGTGGGATTGCTTCAAGCTTCTCACCATTTACTTTGATGTTGGATGCTGGTTTACTGTAGATTGCCCTTATTATGTTTAGGTATGGGCCTTGAATTCCTGATCTTTCCAAGACTTTTATCATGAATGGGTGTTGGATTTTGTCAAATGCTCTCTCCACATCTACCGAGATGATCATGTGGTTTTTGTCTTTGAGTTTGTTTATATAGTGGATTACATTGATGGATTTCCGTATATTAAACCATCTCTGTATCCCTGTAATCAGAGTCCAGATTCTTGTGCTGCATTCTTATCTTGTCTCACTGAGTTGCTCCTTGTATCAACTTAGGTGTATCAGTAGACATAGATGCTCAAATGGATACATGGAGAAAGAGGAAAAGAAAGGAAAGAGGAGAAGCAGGAAGAGAAAAGAGAGGACCAGGGTGCAGAAGGAAATAGAGAGCATGGAAGAAAGGGAGAGGAGGAGGGCAGAGGATAGAAAGGAGCCAGGAGGAGAAAGAGGAGGTGAGGAATAACAATGAAATCCTTCTTTGGTGAACAAATCTGAAATTTTTCATATAATCCTAACTGTTTTCTTCCTCTGTTAACCATAAAGTATAAGTTCTCGGTATTCAGGAACAAGGACACCTGGCTGCTGCGAAAATGAAGAGTGTCTGGTTTTCCACCAAAGAAGCAATTGTATGCTTCTGATGCACTAAGTGTGGGTTGTATGAATATATGTATTTATCCACAGAAAATGAATATATCTATTAATCCATCTATTTAACTGTCAATGTACTGATCATCTATCAACATTCTGAAAGAAAGGTGGGTAACGTCAGGCAGACAGAGGGGGAGGAGGAAAGGGAAAGGGGAGAAAAAGAATGGGGGAGAAGAAATTAAATATTGAAGGGGAGAGAAGGGAGAAAAGTGAGGGTGCAAGGGAAGAGAGAGGGTATATGATTCCACCCAGGACAGAGGTGTGAGAGTCCTAATTTTTGAGATGATATAAATACGGCTCTAAGTCCAGTGCGTAGAACCCAATAATTATTTAAGAATAGTGGCCAGGGGCTGGGGAGATGGCTAAGTGGTTAAAGTGCTTGTTATGTAGGTGTGAGGACTGGAGCTCATAATCCGAGTAAATGCCAGGAAGGCATGGCAGCCCGCCTCTATCCCCAGCTTTGGAAGGCAAAGTCAGGAGTTCAAGAGCAAGCTATCTCACAGGACTGGCCGTGTTCTGGGTTTGATTGAGAGACTCTGTCTCAATGTATAAGGTGCAAAGGTAATTAAGGATGAGTTTCAGGGTCAAATTCAGGCCCCCACAAACATGAATACTCACATATATGTGTCTACACACATGGAAAATGCATACATACAAGTGCACGCACGAGCACACACACACCTTGAAAAATGGAAGAAGGTCAAAGAAAGGGAATGTTCGCCATGATTATTATTTAACATATAGATTATAGATAAGGAAGCTGTGGCTCAGAGGGATTCAACCACTTGCCTGTGGTTGTAGATCTGAGAGTAGTACAAGAGAGACCCAGCATGAACCTATCCTTGGCCCACCATCACTGGGATACTTTGTGTGCCATCAACTCTGATTTGGGGTAGGGGTAGGGAGACAAAATATAACATTTTCTTCATTTTCCATGATAAGCTAGGTCTATGTTTGCCCATGTCCAGCACTGCCTCTGCTTTTTTCCCCCTTTCCTTTTGTTTTATGTCTAAGCAACTAAAGTCATTAATAAGAGAATACCAGGGAGTCGTTGTTTTAGCCCTGTCTTAACTCACAGAGTTTTAAGTTAGCAAGGGAGAAGCCAGAAATTATTGTCTTAGACCCAAGTCTTTCTCAAGCTCCAGACTAATGAATCCTCCACTCTACTGTGACTCATACCCCATGGTCCTTCTTCCACCCCAGGCCAAGTGAGTTAAGACTCACTCTGGATTCTGACACTCTCCAAAGAGGTCACATTACAAAACCGTCTAGGATTGAGACCTTTGATGAATTCCAGGATAGAGATTTCAAGCAATGGTGACGTAGTAACTAAGTTCATTAGAAATATAGGTATTGGAAAGGGGAGGCTGATAGAAATATAGCTCTGGAGCAAAACCCCTGAGTGCAGAATGAGAAGGTACCAGCTCCCTTGTCTGTCAGGCTCTTAGAACTCCCAGCCGAGACAGGGACCCCTCATGCTGTGTCATCGCTGTGGTTTCAGGGTCAGGTTATAATTAGAAGATGGCTCATCCTGGAGGAAGGCAGAGAACAGGCCTCAGAACTGGTCCCCTTGCCTCTGGCTTGGCTCTCTTCCAGCCTGCTTCGTCTTCCTGTCACTGCGAGGCCTTAGATCTTTAATGACTTCCCCTTAGCCTCCTTTTAACAAGAGGAAGAACGTGTTTAGAGATTAAATAAAAAGTACAAGAAGCACACCTTTTCTTCCCTATCCTGGCTCCCACCTTTCTCATCCCTTCTGTTCTTGGTCCCCAGAGGTTTGCCTATGGTTTTGCTCCTCTGATCTGCGGGGTTGGGCACCTGCTCTGGATAGCTACTTACCTTGACTTCCTCTGAGGCCAGCCCTTCCTGAACTTCAGTCAGTTCCATTTCTGTAGTTGCTATTCTACTGTCCAGCCATGCCATCAACTCCTTGGGAAATGGGGCTTATTAGCATTAATAACATGGTAGGAGTTCAAAACAATGAGTGACATAGTTCAGTCATTCAGAAACCTACGGGCCTCATTTTATTCCATTGTGGATTCATTAGAAATGGAGGAAAGCCATTCCCCTTTCTTCAGGCAGGGTTACCTGTTCTGTATGTTGAGATTTGAATAGTTTCCCTCTTATTTAAGGCATTTAATAGCTCCTGGGGGGGTCCATGGTTGGAAAAGGAAGTGAAGGGGTACTTTTCAACCCCATTACATTGTTTATTAATGAAGGTACAAACCTACTCAACTATGGCCTAAAGTACAGAGTGGCTCCCTTTAGGGTTAAAGGGGATAGAAGCTCACCCAGCGAGTTGGTAGGATCTTCTGGGATGGGTCAAGGCATGTCTGTGGGAATGTTCAATGAGTTGCATCAGTTCAGAAGTAGTTTCCCAGACGGAGGTGACTTCATGGCTCCTGCCGTGCCTGAGTGTAGAGCACAGAGGATTTAGAACCCAGTAAAGTTCTGTGCCTAAATAGGTGCAGAAAGAGCATGGGGATTTTTTTAAAATGCCAATTGAATGCAAAAGAGAAGGGCACGACTGCTCCTAGGTATAGTGGAGGAGAAAGTTTATTGTAGATAAAAGGGAGAGCATAACCAAAGGCAGAGGCATATGGGAGAGTACAGAGTGAACATGACCCTGGGCCAGGCCATGTGAGCAGAGGAAAGAGCTGGGGGAAAGGGAGCCACTGACTGAGAGGGGCAACCTGGGGCAAGACACTGGCCAAGCGAGTACAGGGTAGACAAAAGGACCAGGTAACCAAAATGGTTGGACAATATAACGAAGGGCATCTGGGGGAAGGGTACCCTCCCCCCCCCCAGTCTGGATAAGTTTACGACAGGGGGTTGTGTATGCCAGTCATATGCTGTAACAGGTAAGGGCTGGGAAATAGTGGAGAAATTGGCATCCAGCTCTGCTTTGATATATTAAATAAGCACATTTGTGCCAAGTTTGAGACCCATTACTGATGATAATTGCGTAATGGATAGACCTAGATCAGCAAGACATAGCTTTAAGAGTTCTCTTGCCACTGATATCAAGCCTGAAGACCAGGCAAGGAAACTGAGACCAGTTATGTAGACGGGCAAATCTACCCACATTCAGCTATTCAGAACACAACCATCCCTTACTACACTGCTACCACCAGCTGCAAGAGAGGCTAGGGTACACAGCTGTAGGGTAAAAATAACTTCTCTTCATCTTATTGTTTTTACTTGAAGCAAACTACTGTAACTAAAGGTAGATCAACAAGAGATAAATGCCCCCCCCCACCTGCTATGACATGAATGGAGCTGAGGAGTCACCCCACTGATGTAGCTAAGGGTCTTTTTCAGTGATGGGATTGATGGACCTTCTCAGTGCCATAGCTGAGCACCCACCACACACATACAAACAGCTGAGATTCCTCCCAAGTGAAGCAGCTGAGAGGCTTCCCTAGAAGAATGGGCAGTTTAAGGGGTGAGCCAAGGCTTACCCTCACCTCAAATCTCCATGGCTGTGAACTAAATAAATTTCACTTCTTTTTTAAAAAATGTTTTTATTAATTGTTAGAGAACTTTATACAATTTATCTTGATCATATTCACCTTCTACTTTTTCAATTCCTCCCAGATACACTATCTCCTCCCACCCCCTTTGAGTATGTGTTCTATCTATCTATCTATCTATCTATCTATCTATCTATCTATCTATCTATCTATCTATTATCTATCTACCTACATATTTACATATATACACATGCACATCTATCTATCTATCTATCTATCTATCTATCTATCTATCTATCTATCTACCTATTTACATACATACATGCACATCTATCTATCTATCTATCTATCTATCTATCTATCTATCTATCTATCTATCTACATATCTACCTTTCTCTCTTCCTTCCTTCCTTCCTTCCTTCCTTCCTTCCTTCCTTCCTTCCTTCCTTCCTTCCTTCCTTCCTTCTTTCCTTCCTCCCTCCCTCCCTCCCTCTCTCTCTCCTTCCTTCCTTCCTTCCTTCCTTCCTTCCTTCCTTCCTTCTCTCTCTCTCTCTTTCTTTCTCTCTCTCTCTCTTTCTCTCTCTCTCTCTCTCTCTCTCTCTCTCTCTCTCTCTCTCTCTCTTTCTTTCTTTCTTAGAAGAGAGTATCTCAAGGCATTTGTCTTGGTTCTCTGGGTCTTACAATCTTGGGATCCCCTTTTTCTTGATGGGCCTTGAGCCTTTAGTGTAGGGGTTGCATTAGTTGGGAGTGGGCACCACACAGTCAATCTCTGGCTTTTTTCCAGTTGTGGTTTTCTCTAATAGATTCCATCTGTTGCAACATGTTTCTTTGATGAGGGATGAGAACTATACCTATCTGTGGGTATATGATACAGTCATAATGCAGTTAGAGATTATACTGATTTTAGAAAGTGGAAATAGTAGGTTCCCTTCCAGGCTCAAGGTCTCACATGTAGTTGGCTAAATTTACAGTATCAGGCTTAAATACCCTCTTACTGAGTGAGCCTTAAGTCCAAGGAGGTGGCTGTCAACTGCAAAGATATAAGTGCCATTAGTACACCTATTGGAATATCTTGCCATGCTGGTTATTGTTGTGGCTCATTGACATTACAGATGAGTAGGACCTTTGCTTTTCTTCATTGGGAACTTGAATGGCTTCTTGAAAAACAATGAGAGCTAGTCCTCATTGAGAAGCCTTCCATGTCAGAGCCAGATCAATTCCTTCAAATGCTGTGTCTGAAGTGTGTGGTGCCTTCAGCAATAGGGTCTTACCTCCTTTTTGGGGGAGGCACCAAGGAAGGGCCATTGAAATAGTCTAAATTGTTTGGGGGGTCTCTTGTACCTTCCTGAGAAACAACTCAATGGGAGAGTTCTTAGGATTTGCTGTAGGGGTTTTCCTTTCCTTTCCTTTCCTTTCCTTTCCTTTCCTTTCCTTTCCTTTCCTTTCCTTTCCTTTCCTTTCCTTTCCTTTCCTTTCCTTTCCTTTCCTTTCCTCTCTTTCCTCTCTTTCCTTTCCTTTCCTCTCTTTCCTTTCCTTTCCTCTCTTTCCTTTCCTTTCCTCTCTTTCCTTTCCTTTCCTCTCTTTCCTTTCCTTTCCTTTCCTTTCCTTTCCTTTCCTTTCCTTTCCTTTCCTTTCCTTTCCTTTCCTTTCCTTTCCTTTCCTTTCCTTTCCTTTCCTTCCTCTCTTTCCTTTCCTTCCTCTCTTTCCTTTCCTTTCCTTTCCTTTCCTTTCCTTTCCTTTCCTTTCCTTTCCTTTCCTTTCCTTTCCTTTCCTTTCCTTTCCTTTCCTTTTCTTTTCTTTTCTTTTCTTTTCTTTTCTTTCTTTTTTTGTTGTCTTTATATAATCTATGGTTTTCTTTTGCAGTGGCATCTTCATCTCAACTGGCATAACTTCAGTTACTGCCCCCTGCCCATGCATCTGTGTATATTGTATGTATTTTTAAGTACCCAGAAAATCATATCATTCCCTATGGCTTTTATAAACATCTTTAGTGTTATTTGTGTCTTCTCCCTACTTCTCCCTGTGTTGTGGTCCCTCTCCTAGTTAACTCCTAGTTAACAAACAGAAATCTGTGGTCCCCAGATAAGTCTTTCCATCTGTGGGTTTTGTTTTTTTCCATTTCCCCCTTCATTGTGTTTTACAATTCCCTTCTCTAGCATTCCAGTCCTCTCTCCCCCATCTTAGTCTCTTTACTTTCCTGGCATCTTCAGTTACTCCAGGTTACAGAGTCTTAAGGCTTGGGGTTAGCGTTTATAGGTAAGTGGGCATACATGGCATTTATCTTTCTGACTCTGTATTACTGTACCTAATCTAGTTATTTCCATTCACCTGAAAACTTCCTCTGCAGGCATTTCATCAAGGTAACACCCAGCTCTGCCCTCTTGAATGAATTCATGCCCTCATTGTTGGTATATATTAGTTACTACTAGAAAAGTTTCTGATAAAAAGAAAAGTTCAGTCTCTAGGCTCCATTCTTCTTGCTACGTTCTCTCATGCTCCTTTCCATATGTTTTGTTCTATGGTATTATATCATAGCAAACATGCACTCACTAGATGTGGCCTACATAGACTACAACTTGAGGACTGTGAACCAAACCAACTATATGTAGTTTATCAAGTCTATGTTGCAGTGGGATAAAAGATGCTAAAAAACAAGGGGGAATTCAGGAATAAGAGTGAGGCTTTTCATATAGACAGAAAACTGTGCCCTTGCCACTGAAAGAGAATCTAGTGATTTAGTCATGTTACTTAACTGAGGTGCTGAGGAGAGATCCTTACAGACAGATCGTTTCCTCAGCAGCTGAACATTTTCTATAAACAGGCAGTTTCTCTGTATTTGCAATTTATGAAAATGACTGGCAACAATACTTATGTCAAAGGAGCATATTTGGGGATGATGTACTGTGGTCTTATATTCTATTCTTATATTTCTAGTCTTAAGTGGCAAGAATAGAAATTGAAAATACAATAAGAGTACTTACAGAGACATGTGAATGAGACACCATGGGCAGCCAGGATGTACACAGTGGGAAAGAGAGGGGCGCCCTAAGCCTCTGAACTGTCTGGAAGTCAGGAGTTACTAGAGGAGCAACATTTGGCAGGTGGCAACTGGGTAGAAATCCTAACCAAAGCTATAGAAATGTTGACTGTCTGCTGTCTATGGGACAAATGGTCACAAGAGTGATAGTGTGGGCAAAAGAAGGACAAGATATATTAATGACTAAGGAAAATTGATGTTTAAAAGCCAATTATGGATCCCTAGCAAGGAGAAGAGAGGGCAGAAAAAGATGATAAAAGCGGAGAAGAGGCAGTAACATAGAAGACTGAGAGCATGGATGTCTTTTGGAAATTTCCCCACGTGTTTCCTTGCAGGGTGTCTGCACTCCAATGTATGTGCTACCATTTACCACACACCACTGACCACACTCAGGCTAAGGGAGTGGTTCTCAACCTGTGGGTTGTGACCCCTTTGCTGATCTAACAACCCTTTCACAAAGTTACATATCAGATAGAATGCAAATCAGATATTTACATTATCATTCCTAACAGTATGGAAACTATGAACTATCAACAAAAATAATTTTATGGTTTGGGGCTCACCACAAAGTGAGGAACAATATTAAAGGTTCGCAGCATTAGGAAGGTTGAGAACCACTGGGCTAAACGAACTCAAAGTTAAGTGGTGGAGTTACTTGGGTTTATTATAGATAGTATTTCCTCACAGCCTGAGATGTTTACTTCTATTTTCTTTCTAATTAATGCATATTTGAATTGACACACAGTAATTGTGTGTGTGTGTGTGCATATATATACACACACACACATATATATACATATATATATGTGTATATATATATATACATATATATATGTGTGTATATATATATATACATATATATATGTGTATATATATATATATATATATATATATATATACACAATGTTTCTTTTATGAGTGGTGTGATACATGGGAATAAGATAGGGAATAGCTGCGAGTACTTACTCTAGAAACCATCTAAGAGTCTTTGGGAAGAATACCAGCATCCCTATTTTATAGTTACATGTTTTTATGTGCCCTTTAAGTATGCACACACATATCTGTATATCTTAAAATCATATTATTTTTTAGTTCAGAAAAATGGTTTTATTTGTCACTTGTTTGGTGTTTTTCAACCCCCCCCCCAAAAAAAAAACATACCCAGTATCTATTCCATCCTTGGCTTCTCTACCTGGTAAATGGGGACAGTGAAGCCTGCCATTTACCCCCAGGAGGCTGTGGAAATTAAAGCTCTGGGTCAATAAAATCTTTGCAGGTTCACCAATGAACGCTTTGGGGTAACTACAAAGTCTCTATTCCAGTTTTGTATCGACTTTCAAAAGTCTTTCTTAATACACAATAAAACAGCTTTCATCCCAGGACGATGTGGTCCTCCTGTGACTGCTTCTGTAAGCACCTGAAGGATTGCATCCTGTTTGCTCTGATTTCGAAGCTACCATTTGAGCTGAAACCACAGCTCACTTTCTTGTGGCAAATTCCTATGGAATATAGGGCACAGAGTTAACCGTGCTGACTAATGCTAAGATATATTAGTTCATTTGAGCAAGGTGGTTTGTATTCCTTATGATGGTTAGCTGTTTACCAGATTGTAGGGAAGCCTCATCTCTCCTTTCCTTTTTTCTTTTCTTTTTCCCATAATAACCATTTACTATTATTTTCAATTCTTTCTTATTGGATATTTTCTTTATTTACATTTCACATTTTATTCCCTCTCCTCATTTCCCATCCAAACCCCCCCTATCCCATCCCCCTCCTCCCTGCTCACCAACCCACCCACTCCTGCTTCTCTGTTCTAGCATTCCCCTCCACTGGGGCATAGAGCCTTCACAAGACCAAGATCCTGTCCTCTCATTTCATCTCTCCTTTTCACACTTCATCTTTTTACCTCAAACTTGTAGTCCTCCTGTCTCAGCCACCTGGATGCTAGATAAGGGTGTGCATCACCACTCCTGGCTCATATATGCTTCTTAGTAGAATGTTTTTGACAATTGTGAAAAATTATATCATGGCAAAAAAATTTTGTTATTTTAACACACTGGTTAATTTTGAAAATTTTTTTCTTGGATTAGTATCCTTAATAGATTGCCTGTATGTGCTTCCAAGTGATCCATATTTACAGCATGCAAACATGGCACTAATGCACACACACTAAAGACTTTGACTACATAACATAGGGAGAGCAGAGCTTTTCAGTATTCTCATGTGATTGCAGCTTACAACAGGAATCCATCAAATTTTCATGAAGGCTGTTCCTATGGTCACATTTTTAATTATTTGACATGATGACCCAAGTCTTTATTTGTGTGATTGTTCTTCTTTTCATATCATGTTATAAGTTGATTATCTATTACAACTCCAAAACTAATGGCATCTTATGTTTGGAAATAAGTTCAGGGGTAGGCTGGAAGGTTCCTCATCTTTCTCATAGCTCTGACACCATGTGATTTTACTTGGGCTATCCTACTTGTCCTGGGACCCATGGATACTAAGTATGACACTTGTCCTCCAGGAGACTGTTCAGAGTTTGACCATGGAAGTTGCAGGAATCAAATAGAAGAGTAGAATGTCATATGGTTTGGCTTGTGCCCAGAACTCACTGCTGCATAATTATTAACTTTCAAAGCAAGGCTGGATTACGGAGTGTACAGGAGACTCTACCTCCCCGAATAGAGAAGAGGCTCCCAAATCATTTACAAAGGTCAGAGATTGAAGGAGGAGTGACACACACTACCTACTTGCTCCAATCAGTCTGGTCCAATAACCAAGAGCAAGAACATTTCTGATTTCACAGGATTTGTAATGGCTGAGTAGAATTAGAGTCATGACTACACGGTTACAGTTTGTGTGTCCTACAAATTCTTATGTTGTGTGTCACTCTGTCCAGTGCTGTTGAGAGTGGGCACTTGTGGAAAGTATCTGTGTCACAGGGCAAGAGACCTGGCTGGATGAGGGAATGTCTTTTTCTAATAAGGGGATCGCACTACAAGGACTTGATTAGTTGTGATAAGAATATGTTGTTGTCAAGTGTGGTAATCCATGTTCTCTCCTGGCTCCTAAGCATGGCTCTTGTTTTTGCCTTCCCAGCTTTCATAACCAAGAGTCAAAATAAGTATCTTTCCTTATAAATTAAGCATCTTCAGGTGGTTTGTTATAGCAACAGAAAACAAATTAAGATAGCCATCAGGGATAATTTTAGATATTCTCCCAGGGATTTTGTTTGTGTTGAACAAACAACTTTACTGGGGAAAGATTTTTATATTTGAGATAATTTAAAAAATACATTAACATGGGGTCATGGAAGTTAATGCTTTGTTTATTGGCCCATAAGTATAGTTCTGTTGGCTTATTTGTCACTTTTAAAAAACTTTCTGAATGGCTCCCACGGTAATTTTCCATCATTTTAATGTGATACTCATTTTCCTGTCCTGCCTATAATATTGACAATTTCCAAATAGTCTCCCTGCACCCAGTATTTGGTGATACTGAATTTGCACTTAACTGCTAATACAGGAGGAAAGAAAAGAAGGACATTAGAGAGAAACTGAGGAACAGGAAGGCAATTTCAGTCAAACATGGGAAAGGCATTCTGCAGCATTTGGCCACTCTCAGTGATTCCTGAAGCTCTGCTGGCGTACTCTCAAGACTCAACAAGTATGAAGATGCTCTCAACCTCCTACGCCTCCCTTTGTCCTTAATTAGTTTGATCACAGAGCTCATTTTCGTTTCCTTCAAATCATTTCATATCTTAGAGCAGCTGTTTTAAGTGGGACACTTTTATAAAAATGGAGCAAGTAATAAAATAAAATGTAGCTGTTTCTCATGATTGGATTTTGTGATGCTTGGGTAAGGCAGAAGGATACCAGGTGGAGGTAAGATTTTGGGTCATCCTTCAAATCATATTAAGTATCAGGATAAAGAAAGAACCTTGTTGGTGGACACACCCACTGACTCTTTCCTCAGTCATTCTCTTTGCAGTGATGTGTCCAAGAATTTGTTGAAGTGATACATTCTTCCATGATGACAGCATTTTGACATCCCTCCCACTTTCAGATTTCCACCATATAGTGAATCTGACGCAAAACTGATGCTTCATGAAGAACATTGCCTCTGCAAGAGTGTGATCTGTAGACGAGCAGTCTCCAAGCCATCCATGATGCAGACCTTCAGCTACTATCCAGACCTACTGATCAGAGCCTGGTTAAGACTATGTCCTGAAGGTTCCCAAAACTGTGTAAGATTAGATGCAGTGCCAGGAGCACCTGTGCAACCTGGAGGACAACCTTTTCCCCCTCTACATGCTTACTTTTTCCTTGGCCTCTTTGGGGTTTATGTCAGCTTCCACCATTCTGAACTACAGAATTACCCAGGCATGCACTGCTCTTGTTCTTTTCAAAACCTTCCCCAAACAGGGAGATGACCTTGGATCCTTTACTCGAAGCTCAATTCACTGGATAAAAGCAAAGCAAATTATAACAACAAAGTGCACCAAAAGCTGGGGCGTGTCTGAGAAGGAGGGTTTAAAACAAGCTGAGAGCCGTGATAGATGCCTTGAGTCAAGATCCCACAAACTAAAGTTTGCTCCTACTTCCCTTTTGGGATGCTTGTTCTCCATCCACCCCAGGCTGGTGGAATGGTCCAGGAATCTCTAGCAGCCTGCTTTCTGTCCTGGCCTCCTAGCTGTGCTATTTCCTGGAGAGTGACTCACAAGGTATTCATGCCCACCACCATCCCCTGAAGCAAAGAGGTGGCTCTCCAGGGTGAGAGGCTCTCCTAAGCTCCACCTACTTTCGCAGTTGACTAATAACAGGTATCCACCACACCCCTGTCATCTTCAAACAGAACACTGCCTCTAGCCAACTCACAGAGTCCTGTCTATTAGGCCCGTCTAACAAGTCCTTGTGGTCATCAGTTAAATTCATCAGCAAACAGGAGCCATTTCTTAGTCTCTGCTAGGCTGAAGGTTATTGGGTGGAGGACAAAGACTACTGGGTGACAGAAAGTGAGGATGATTAAGTGGGAGGGCCACTTATATTACTAAGCACTGGTAAATGGTATTTCATGAAAATTCATAAAAATGTTATTCACACATTTTTTTCTATGTGTGAAAAAAAGAAAAGGGATTTCAGATTAGAGTCTGCAAAACCAAGTGCTAAGTAAAAATGTTGAAAATTAATAAGAACGTCAAGAGTACCTTCCTGAGCTCAGGGCCCTTTGCATAGCACAGGCTACAAGGTCAGTATGAGCACTAATAGTTCATTAGAGCTACCATTCTCTAGTGGACATACATGATAAGGATTCAGTTTTCTTTGTAACCTCTTCAGAGGCTTATATCATCAGTCCTGTTTTATAACTGGAATAACTGAGCACTTGGAAGTCCAATTTACAGACACGTCAAAGAGTTGAATGGCAGGACCATGATGGCACCTGTGTCTTCCTCCAAAGCAAATAAACAGCCATTCCTAAGAGGAACACAGGCAGCAGGAAGGGACTTGGTCCCCTGTCTTCTGGTAGGATTGAGGGGCCTTGGAATGCACATGGCTTTATCTGTCAGGCAGGCACAAAAGATAGGGTTGCACATTTGTTCATGTGCTATCTGAAGGGTTTTAAGGCAACGGAGAGACTCTAACACCAGGTCAGTTTGTGTGAAGATCCTCGGTGAGCTCTCAGTTTAGTGTAACCAGTAAATTGAGATTGAGCCCCATTCTCAGGCCTGTGGTTTCCTCGGCCTTGAATGACTTTGCCTTAAGTACAGAGCCTTGATTCCTTGCTGTGGATCACTCACCTGCTCAGAATTTTCTCTTTTGCTTTTCAGACTGTAATGTTTTCTTCCTTTCAAAGAATAAAAGGCATTTATAGTAAAATTCCTGAAGTCTGGGATCTCAAGAAAGTGGCTAATTATCCTGGAAAAGCATAATTGCATTTCTAACGAAGAGCCCTAGTGCCCAACACTAAGGGAAGCTCCTGGCAGTTTCTTTAGGGTTGGTGAGGAAGCTCTCATCAACTTTCTGAATTTTTCTGATCTGGATGTGTTATGCATCTTACATGTAAAATCTTTCAATTCTCCCTGTAGCTATGGGAGTCATGCCTTAATAGTCCCACAGTGTAGACAAGATGACGGAGGGCAAGGAAGTATGAATCACTCAATTGAGAAAAGGATGGAGTCTGGCGATACCACCTTGTTCTGCTTTATTTTATACCACATCATCTGTACCACTCATACCACTGCATCCCATCCCATATATACTATGCCACGTCACAACTCTTAAATGTCATCTTTTGATCACTGTCCAGTTAGTATTTACAACCACATCACCTTAGTTAATTTGGTTGACTTGACCAGGCCACAGAGTGCCTAACTATTTGGTTAAACTATTTCTCAGAGGTTTCTGGATGTGATTAGCATTTGAACGAATAGAATGAATTAAGCAAACTGCCATCTCAAAAGTAGCTGAGCCTTAGGCCATCAGGTGAAGGTATTGACTGAGTAAAAAGACTGACCTGCAGGCTGGGGAGAAGGTCAGTGTAAGCACGTGATCAGCACACACAGAGCCCTGGCTTCCATCCCTAGCTCTTCCAAAACAAATATTCGAAAACCAGAATACCCCCACCCCAAAGCAAGAGCTAATCCATTCCAAGATAAGAGAGAATTATTCCCGCCTTAGAGTGAAATTGAAACATAAGCTCTTCCTGGGTCTTGAGCCTGCAGTCAGCTTTTGAGCTGTTACTACCTTCAGCTCTTTTGTGGCTCCAGCTTACTGACTCATCCTACAAAACTTGCAGATCTGGAGACACACGGCTTCCCTAATCACATGTGCAGTTTCTTATAAATTGCTTGAGTTAGATATTGATAAATACATGTACACAGGGAAAATCACCACATCTAATTGTAGAGTGTGTCATGACATAGTGGCTGTGAGTCACTATCTTTCTAGTCTCTATGAAGCTTCTGATCCACATTGGCTCATCAGCACAGATTTCCCTGGTAGGACTTCCAACCTGTACCTCTATCCCCCTCTTGCCCTTGGAATTCTTTATCCACCTTCTTGACATATTCATTTTTCACTTTAATCATGCTATGACAATTTTTTTGTCATTTATCTCATTTATTCTCTCTCTCCCTGACTGGACTCTAAACATTATGAAAGCAGAATATTTAGTTTCCTTTGTTGTTTAGCATTTAATTCATATTCAATAAATACTCATTGCATAAGTGGATACACTTTTCCAGCAAATAGGGTACATTAAGAAACGTTAGCCATCATGAAAGAGGTGATAATTACTTTATTACTGCTTTTGACCTTCCATGAACAGAGTACTACCACATAAATGAAATCCTCTATACAAAACAAGATGACAGCCCACCTTGAAAGGCAATGTGGAGAGATAATTGAGAACAAGCTCCTGGCCCATCTCCATGAATGTTTCCTAGCCCTCAGTATCAGTGAGACAGCTTAGCATTTCTGGCATCTAAGAGATATATTTGAACTGGACATTGGAGTGACTTTGTGGGTGTGACTAAGCCATGACCCCCTTTTGGGTCCTATTCTCTTCTAGTTGTGAGATAAAGGGCTAAGAAACAGAACTTTATTAACTGGAACAAACCACAAGGATGCTATTACCAGTCATGTGAAGGTCATTAGTTTCCTTCTGGTGCTGAGGCCAACCAGGTGAAACTTCTAGAACACTGGCAAAAATGGCTATCTATATACTGCACATATTTTTAATGCTAATTGCAGTTATTGAGTGATCCACATCAATAAGTGGATCCAATTAGAAACACACCCTGTACCAAGATATCACTCAGTGTGCCAGTGAGGAGTATTGCCATTGCATATAGCTATGAGGTCCACAGATGAATAGAGATAAATATCCTGAGGACACTAACTCAGGCTGGTGAGTGCTTAGTAAAGAAAGTAAGGAAAGGGTGGGTATCAGAATGGATGATGGGCTTGCTTTTATCTTCTCTTCGTGGCCTGTGGTAGATGAATCTAGGTTCCTGGGAGTTCCCTTTCATGCAGTACAAGGTATAGACACTCTGTCACCAGGGGTAGATGAATGACTCCAGGATGATTGGCCACAGGATATAGATCATGTACTGGTAGGTCTTGTTTCATCTGAAGCCTCTTTCAGACGTTCATCTTCTTATTGCTTCTTCATATGGCTGTCCTATTTTGGTGTTTCTTTACGTGTCTCAGCCTCCTCTTACAGGGACACCAATCAGGTTGGAGGAGGGCCCAGCCTCACAGCTTTATCTTAATTATTCTTCCTGCTATTCAAACCCTAATAAAGTCAACCTTTGAGGTAATGAGAATGAGGAAGGTCGCCTTACTTACTTGTGTCTATTATCCCAAAATTATGTAGGCCAAATGATTCAACAGAATCTCTCTCTCTCTCTCTCTCTCTCTCTCTCTCTCTCTCTCTCTCTCTCTCTCTCTCTCTCTCTCTCTCCCCCCCCCCCCCTCGGCTGAAAGTGCAAAGAGACATTCTGTCTGGCTCTCTTTCTGGTGGGATTCCTTTCTTGCTGTGCACAGATGGTATTTCTTAATGTCTTTCACATGATGTGAGGTGTGTGAGGGAGAGATAGAACAAGAGAGAGAGAGTCAGATAGAGACCGAGAAATTATTCTCTAATGTGGTTTCAGTTATATCAGATTAGAGCCCCACCCTTATAACCTCATAAACTTAATTTGCTCCAGTTTCAAGGTATAATCATATTGGGAGAGAGAGTTTTAACATATGAATTTGGGGAAACCATGGTTTAGTCTGTTACAGAATTGGAGACAATGTTTTAAAGCCATGTTTTATAAGCCAGAGTCCTGAAAGCCCAGGACCTCATATGTTTTACTGATGCCTGCTTGTTCCCGCTGCTTTGGTAAAGTCTTTAGAGGAGCATTCAGTCCTCAGATAGCCTTGCACAAGGCCCCACTGCCCTTACTTGGGCTTCAGTGTTAGGGGCTACAGCCCCAGAGCCAGCTTCATGGAGGCAGGGTAGTTAATGAGCTCTTCTAGAGGGAGATGACTCTTGGGCAAGTTTTCCCACTCATCCATTTATGCCTTTCCTCTCCTGTGGAATAGCCATAGTTAATAGTGCCTGACTCAGGGAGATGTTGATAAAATGAAATGAGATGCTTCGTGTTAACATGGGCTAAGTTCTAATCAGCCACCAGACCCCACTGAGGAAGTAGCATTTTCTTTTACTTCCTTTCAGTTAGAGGAATTTTCAGTTTAAAATGTCCCTGAACATCTAAGTCTTCTACAATTGCATTTTCCATTTTTTGTTCTCTATAACCTGGAGCTAAAGGATGCCTTGCCTAGAGTGAACCCCTGAATCAATTATCCTTGGAAATACACTTAAAATTTCTCCCTCTTTGCAAATTAAATGCCCAATAAAAGTATTGTTTAATGTTCCACATAGCATGCTCTAAATGAGTTTGTTATGACATTCTTTTTCTCACATAGCAGTTCCTGTATTTTTGGAATCTGTACTCTAGAAACTGCATTGTCTGTAAGTTGTGATTTCTCTTTCATTGGTATCTTTATGTCCTCGATAGTGGTGTGCACACAGCATCATTCAAGCAGTTCACTGGCTTCTGTTTGATTTTGCAGTTAGCCTACTATGAAGTAACTTTGCCTCCAGCCAGGGAGCCAACATCATGAATGGAACACTGGCTCAAGGTGCTCTGTGATTTGCTTACCTTGCCGACAAGATGAATATGATGAATTAGAGCACTCTCAGTTAGTTTCCACTTTTAAACTCAGTATAATCCTGAAATATTGTGATTGGTGAAGTTTTAACATGAGAACAGGAGAAACAGAAGAACAAGCAATAACTGTGGAAATAAGAAAATGAGAATGAGTTTATACAGCAGGAGGATGGCTACTGTTACTTGTGTGACCAAGGGGCCAGCAGAATAGTGGGGATGCTGTGTAGGGAGGGATAAAGAGCATCCAGGGACTCTCATGCAACCCATTTGAAGGTGTTGACTTCAAGAGAATGAAGACAGTCTAACTTAAACCAGGGCAGTCTATGTTATTAGAATACATATTTGGGTTTCCTCTGTTTTCCCTCTATTAGAAGGGAGAGCAAGGTTATTAATAGAGTCCTGCCCATGCTGGGTCAAATATTATGTTGGTCTTTATTTGACTTTCTGGATTAATTACTCACGAATATGGTTTACTGCTAGTTTGACTTCCTATAAATCTGATTACAGGCAGCAAGAAGGCCTTCTGGGCTAGTTGGTGTAACTGATGTGTTCCTAGGCCATCTGCTGTGGGTACTAGGTCTGAGTTCTGCTTCCATATATGTTCTGGTCATTGTCAGTTTGTATATTTAGTATCTTGTCTTCATTAGCTGTTGGGTAAAATTCTTAAGTCAACTCAATTCCTTATTCAAGTGAAAGGAATGTGTCTGTATCCTAGCTGACTTTCTGATCAAAATGACAAGAGATGATGCTGGAAATCTTTTGAGGATTCTTTCCTACACTTCATCAGCACTGCTCATCTGTAGAGTACCATATTTAGCCATGTCTGAGGCCGGAAGGGCCTCCTCTGTAACATCCGAAAGGTGCTGAATCTGGAGAGTAGACTAGTTGAGTATAACACAGTCAGGTGTTCCCCCCATGCTCCAGTGGTAGACAGAGGGGCGCGGGGAGAGCAAGTGTCACCTTTCTGACTATTCCCCAGGACAGCATGTAAGATGGGACTTGTCTCTTACCTAGGTCTATGGAATGAAAGAGAAGACTATGAGAGGAGCAAGAGGTGCTGAGAAGGGGGTGGGTGGGTAAAAGGTAGCAGGTGACATTGAAGTGGGAAGGGGGCTCCTGGAGTAAAAGCACACAGGGGTGGGGGCAGTGGGGAAAGAAGCATCTAGTGGAGGGGTTTGAGAAAGAAACTACAAAAACAAAATTGAAAACTGAATCCTAACTCTTTATAAGTGAATACATTTAAATAAAAACATTTAGTAAGGTAAACTAGCTTATGCTCCACATTCTTTTGTCAAAATTTGTCGCACATTCCTTAGGAGAGGTATGCTTAGTTTTCGTAAAGATGAGAAATGAGTTTCTGACCAAGGATATATATCTCTTTTATCATGTGACCTGAATTAAGGTGCTTTAGCCATCCCCCACATCCTATATCTCGTCTATTAAACAAAAACAAAGAATAGGTCACATGGACAAGTGACCCACAAAACACAACATGTTTACTCTCTGGTCCTTGACAGCAAACACTTGCTGACTGCTTTTCTAGTTAGTGACTTTAGAAGGCAGGCCTGATTCCTTATCAGTACAGAGGACTGGGAGTGGGCCCTGGCATTCCTACATAGTGGGCAGAGAAGGAAAAACCTGCTGAACTGGCCAAAGATGGCCATCTTTGGGAAATGGTCTGAGAGGGTCTGACATCAGCTGCCACGCAGGTAATGCAAGCCTCCCTGAGGGCTTCTCTAGGTTTTATAAGCCTCAGTTCCTCTCCTGTGGCCTCTCCCTTGACTGGTCCTACTGCCTTTTCTGGTTCTGCCTGCTCCACAGCCAGCAATGCATCAGTGCATTAATGTAGTAAGGTGTATTCTCACAGCCCACCCTTCTGACTAAAGCTGACAGCATTTAGTCTCCTCTCACTAGCCCTGTTCCTACCTGATTCAATTTTCAACCCTTGACTCAAATCAGAATTTGAGGATCGCCCTGAGAAAATGTGGTGCAGTAGTCAGTCACATGGTCATGATGTTTAATAATATCTCTCAACCACGCCTCTAACGTGGCACTCTGTGGCAGGGTGGATGACGAATGTGGAGAGACAAGAGTCTTAACTACCTGAAGCAAATAAACAAAGTGCATTCTTGGGGATGTGTTGTCAGTAAGGAAACACCCCAAAGGTAGCTGAGCTTTTCTCAAGGAATTACAATTCTGGCTGATGACTTTCTGTTCTTTACAATTTGTATAAAGCAGCAGCTTTCAACCTTTGGTTCATGACCCCTTGAGGGTTGAAAAACCCTTTCACAGGGTCCACCTAAGACCAATGAGAGACACAGACCTTTACATTACAATTTACAACAGGAGCAAAACTACAGTTATGAAGTAGCAAGGAAATCACTTGATGGCTGTGGGTCACTGCACATGAGGAACTGTTTTAAAGGGTCAGGGCATTAGGACTGTTGAGAACCAGTGCTCGAAAGAGCATGTCAAGTTTTAAGGTGACTGAAAAATTAAGTGACCCAGCGCTGCCTCAAAGAATAACATGTATTTCTATTCATGTGTCGCTGGGAGCAGTTGGTAAAAGGATTCTTCAAGAGGGGATTAGGAAAAACAGTCAGTTACCGCAGACATAAAGGAAAACAACCCAATGATTACATTGTTATGAGGGGTCTTGGATTGTTCTGCAGCTGTCTCTACTCTTTATGTTGTAGCTGAAGACCCTTGTGCTGCTCCTTTAAGTGTGTCAGGAGCCTCTCTGAAGCACAGTTGTTCTAACTTTAATATATGTATTTTCCAAAACAGGAATTTCAAGTGGAAATGAAAACCAAGAACATATTTGGAGCTCACTGAGACCACCTTCTCCTCCCTCCTCCTGCTCTCCCCTCCATTTCTTCTTTCTGTTTTTATCACACAGGGCAGATCCTCAGTGACTCATAGTTATTATTATTATGTTTTTTTTTACATCAGCAAATCGATTTGGGACAATAAAAAGCCCGAATATCAGGAAGGGAAGGAGATGTGGTCACAACCATGACGTGTTGGTAAGTCTTTGAAATACATTTATTTCAAGGCATAAAAGTGCTGAGAGTGTCCTCATTTTCTGTCTCGTAAATGAGAACAATGTCTTCTCTAGTCAGTGCCCAATGGCTTGGCATGGCTCCAATCTGTATCTGCTAAAGCTGTGCTTATGACTTTATTTACTTGATTCTTGTTATATTTTTGTCTCCCCTCTCCTCCCCTCCCCTCCCCTCCCCTCCCCTCCCCTCCCCTCCCCTCCCCTCCCCTCCCCTCCCCTCCCCTCCTTTCCTCTCCTCTCCTTTTTTCTTTTCTAGAAATGTAGTGGTTGAAAAACAGGGATTCATGCATGCAGTGCAGTCTAATCTACCAACACCAACTGACTTACTAAGTCCACTGTCTTTGGTTTCTATTCTTTATGTTTCTTTGTTCCAGTCTCATTCCATGAGTAAACCTTGAAAATCTGAGAGACCAGGGTACAGCATTCTGCACCATTCTCCATATTAGTGCTCCTTATGTACTCTCCACATTTCTGTCTCTGGACTCTTTGTCTCTCTTGGTCTTTTGAGGGTCTCCGCACCTCCTTCCTCTCACACCATTTAATGGTGTTGTGTGTTGTGTTTCCCTTGTCTGATGCTCCCCTCAGAGGCTAAACATTCTAAGTGTGAGAATGATACATTAGTCACCTTCATATTTATGCAACCAACATGGATTCGCAGAGTGAGCATCAAGGCATTTCGTATGGGAGTGAGCAAAGTAAAGTACAATTAGGCAATCCCACGGGATGATCGCTATAGTTCAAGAATTACGTTTAGCACTTTGAGTATATTAATCCATGTTGTCATCCTAAGAACACCTGGAGATAGTTCTATTATTATCCTCATGTACACATGAATGAGAAGAAGGTTCACTGGTGCTTGCAGACTTAATATCGTAAGAATAGTATTTATCTGTGCTCTCCCTTTTAGCCTCACCGGATGGTTTTACAGATGAGGACATCAGACACAGAAAAGCTGACATTGGATGGATTCCTGGGTGGGGCAGACTCTGGATGGTCCATCCTTTCATCTCAGCTCCAAACTTTGTCTCTGTAACTCCTTCCATGAGTATTTTGTTCCCTATTCTTAGGAGGAATGAAGTATCCACATGTTGGTCTTCCTTCTTGATTTTCTTGTGTTTTGCAAATTGTATCTTGGGTATTCTAAGTTTCTGGACTAATATCCACTTATCAGTGAGTGCATATCAAGTGACTTCTTTTGTGATTGGGTTACCTCACTCAGGATGATATCCTCCAGATACATCCATTTGCCTAAGAATTTCATTAATTCATTGTTTTTAATAGCTGAGTAGTACTCCATTGTGTAAATGTACCATATTTTCTATATTCATCCCATAATCAACCACCAAACGCAGACACTCTTGCATTCGCCAGCAAGATTTTGTGGAAAGAACCCTGATACAGTTGTCTCTTGTGAGGCTATGCCAGTACCTGGCAAATATAGAAGTGGATTCTCACATTCATCTATTGGATGGAACACATGGCCTCCAATGGAGGAGCTAGAGAAAGTACCCAAGGAGCTGAAGGGGTCTGCAACCCTATAGGTGGAACAACAATATGAACTAACAGAACCTCCAGAGCTTGTGTCTCTAGCTGCATATGTAGAGAATATGGCCTAGTCATCCAGCATTGGGAAGAGAGGCCCCTTGGTCTTGCAAACTTTATATGCCCCAGTACAGGGGAACACCAGGGCCAAGAAGTGGGAGTGGGTGGGTAGGGGAGTAGGGCAGGGGGAGGGTATAGGGAACTTTTGGGATAGCATTTGAAATGTAAATGAAAAAAATATCTAATAGAAAATTGGAAAAAAAGAAAAAAAAAAGAAAAGAAAGCTGTCATCAGCTAAGGTGCATGAACACTTATTTGCAAGATCAGGCTGTGGACCCAAGTTGGTTAGGCCAGGAATGACAAGGTTGGAAAGCTCTAAGCTATTTCCTGCTCTGACATTTGCCATTCTGTACTGTTTGTGATGCCTGCTTTCTTCACAACTACGCTCTAGCATTAAGTGAAAACCTGGTAAACATTAAGATCAATTCCAGTTACAGATACTTAAGTTTTCACACATTCAAACAATGCTCTCCTGATTCTTAACTTTACAGGATTATTTCTAACTAAAAATTAAGGTTATTTGTGGTCTTTGGGGTTCTTAATGATTTCTGTGCTGATTTTTCTCAGGTAAATTAAGAAGTTTGTACTGATTTGTCCAAAGCCCCACACAGCCAGAGATAGGAGTTAAAACATTTAAGTGACTTATCCAAGGTCACACGTGGAACCAGTGATAAACAGGATGTCAGGTGGGCTGGTTTCCAGTGCTGTGTCCTTTCTCTTCACCTGGTTAAACAGAAACTACTGTCACATGTGAATGTGTTGTTAAAACAAACATCAGCTCTGTAGCTGGTTTGACTTCACTCCAGTGTGAAGGAACTATTGGCTTTAGTCACTGCTCCTGGAGACTGTGACCATCAGCCCTCAGAAAACACTAGGCCCAGGTCATGAGACTTGCTTGTCAAGCCCTGAAACACCTAGACTCAGCAAAGCCTCAGGGTTTACTAGCAGAGAGGTCTTTGTTGTTGTGTGATCTGCAAGTGGATAGTCATTGCTTTGTTTTTTGCTCCCATCAATAAACTTATTCCTCTGTCTCTGAAAGTTTGACATTTCTAGACAACCAAGAGCATGGATGTATTCACCCCTGCCCTCTGCCTTCATCTGGGCCATGCCTTCCTACTACTGTCTCTCCCTTAGCCTCCAACTCAATGAAGCCTACATTCAAGGGTTGGACCCAACTCCCAGCGTTTTGGGAATACAACAAGTGAAGTGTCTTTGGGTCACATCTAGACACTTCTATGTGACAGAAAAGTAGTGACATTGTTTCTACAAATCTCTAAATGAAAACCAGAATCAATACTCATGGAGTTGTTACTATTCATGCTGAGATGAATAAATGGGAGGAAATATGTAAAGCAACGAAAAGGACCTCTAATGTAGGAACTGGGTCATTCAAAACATTTCTCTGCCACTAGAGTGAGAGTAAACACTGTATGTTGTGGGAGCAAGCATATGCTTTCATAGTTCTATTAGATAAAATGCACAACCCAAATGGTATCATTGTATTTGCTGTGTTCCAAACAAACTTTTGTTTTTGATGTTTTAAGGTTTCAGTATATAGCCCACAATACATGACCGCTCTTGCCTTTGCCTCCTGAATGTGGGGACTAGAACTGTGTGCATCATGCCTGGCACAGTTTATAAAATATTTATAAACTGGCCTAGATTTGCTTCCATCAATCCATCACTAGGCTCTTGGGTCCTAGTAGCAGGTTATAACTTGACTTGCCCTTTGTATTTCTCTGTTGACAAATATGAATGAGGCTATCTTTCTGCCAGCTCTCACTTGTCTTCCTTTTCCTTCTGCAGATACATACTTATACAGACATCTCTTCTCCCCGGGCCCCAGAGTACTAAGGAAAGGACACAGGAGAGATGCTCAAAGCATTTGATGGAATGAAATCATAGAGATTTCACTATTTTCCAGACCCAAGTGCCTCAGTTGCAGTGGTAATGGCCCTGACACCAAAGAAAAAATCCTGGTACCCAGGACCAAGGGGTGTGCTCCTGCTGCCCGAAGAAGAGGTATACCTTGCAATCAAAATGCAAACACTGGCCCATAGGTCAGCAGCAGGGTTGGTGTGTAGCTCTGAACAATTTCATCATGCCAACTGCTCTGTGGTCTCCACTGACGTCGAGGAGAATCATCTTTTTCTGTCTTTGGCAGAAGCCAGTGTTTGAGACCATGGGCAGCCACTCATTTCAGAGACCACAGCTTGATAAAAGATGGACAGAAAGGGAACCAAAAGCAAAGAGGATAGTGCTGGCTGCATGTGTGTGCCAACTCTGAAATCGAAGTGACCTGCTGGGCTCCTTCTTTCCTATCAGATTTGCTGCCACTCTTTGGATTTAGAATGGGAACTGAACTCTTAGATGTTGCTAGCTGGAATGGCAGTGATGCAGTGACCTGCCTGGCAGTTATTTTGCTGATCTCAATGTCCTGTCCAGAGGCAAGATAAAAAAATATCAAGCTTTCTTCTCTTAATCTACTGTGTTGCACCAACGGGTCTCAGCAGTCTGTAGCCTGCCAGGATTGGAGTCCTCTCAGCTAGTTTCAAAAGCTCAGGGAAGCTCCCAGAAAGACCAGGCGAGTCATCTGGTCACACCACAGGGTACTGGAACATAGCCGAAGACCCAGGAAGACCAGAGATGAATGTGGGTGAAGGGAAAAACAAAAAACCAAAACCAAAAAACAAAACCCTGGCATTCAGAGTTCTTGGCAGGGGAAGGGAGCTGGATTTTAATCTTAGACCTCTATGGTTGAAATACAAGACTCACTCTATAAATGAAAGGTTCTCTCTCACCTACTCTCTCTCTCTCTCTCTCTCTCTCTCTCTCTCTCTCTCTCTCTCTCACACACACACACACACACACACACAGAGACAAACAGATACAGACACCATCCCCACAACCTTCCCACACCCCACCCCCACTGGAAGAATCCTGCATGGGTAGGTATCCCTTGTTCTGAAAATTTCATACATTGAGAACTAAAACCTCACTAATATCTTTTAATGCTATTTGAGAAGAGAGGGTACTTGGAAGTGACTGGCTCAAGTATTTTGTTTTGAGTGGCATGGACTCATGTTATTATAGGGATAGCTTTGTTAAAGTATAAGACTCTGATATTACCTTGCCATACAGTGCCTGCAATAGGTTACGACACAGCAACAAAGCTTGATCAGGTTTCAGTGTCCCTACATCTTAAAATACATGAAATAAATGAAACCTCCATTCTCTAGCCTGTAATACTCATTCTTTGCGTCAGGAAATGATATATTCACACTTGTAAAGTAAAGATAATGCCACCACTCCCTTTAGTTCTCTAAAAGTGATGTAGCATCATAAATTGAAAGCTCCAATCCTCACAAAAGGCTGATTTTTTTTTTGCATGTGTGTGTGTGTGTGTCCCTTTACTATAGCCTCATTACACAGTACAGACAGAACCAATTATCAAGACTCCTGCAGTGTAGACCTAACTCTTCCAGCCTTAGCTCTACAACCTCATGCTGGGAACTGCTTCCCCAGGGTGTCCTTACCTTAACATCAAGAGGGGAGACCAGATTCACTCTTTCTGCTCTACTATCCCAGGCTCCCCACAGGGTAGAAAAGACTTGCCACAAACCACAGTCTTGTGGAGATTTGCCTTTACTACCCCAGCTTTAGAAAGTAGAGGTCACAAGTAGATACATTAGAGAAACATGTCAAAGTCTGGGCTCACTTTACCACTCATTAAGTTTTATTGCAAAGTAGTAAAGGAATCCTTCCAACTTTGTAGCCCCTATCCCTATCACCATCATTACCACAGTAGCAGTAGTAAATATTCATTAACTGCTTCTCAAACTGTTTCATTTGACCCCTACAAACAACTCACAAAGCAGATACCATTATTAACTCCATACAACAGATGAGGAAACAGGACACAGAGCAGGGATCCTCCCAGGGTTATGTAAGCTTTGATCACGGTGGCTTGACTTACCAGTTAGACTTGTGGCCATGCACTTACTTGGCAAATGATGTCAACAGATCAAGCCACAGGCTATAGAACATTGGGTAGAGAACTCGGGTGAGTGTCTGTCCAGAGAGCAGGCACGCAGTGTTCATCTGGTGCCTAACCCTGACCCACTGAAGGCCAACACCAAATTGCACAACTTTTCTAGGCCATGAAGTCCTAGGGTGGCTGGGACATGAGAGGGTTGGGTGAGGGTGCCTCATGAATGAATGCTAGTACCATGTAGCCAAGGAAACGCATTGGCCATGCTTGGTGGCGCTGGAGAATGAAGGGGAAGGCTATGGTCAATAAGAGACACGGAGTAGTTTATGTTCAAGGAGAGATGGAAAACAGAAAAATTGGTTGGCTGATAGAACCTTTATAACACTTGGTTTGGTATTAAAAGAAAAACTTCATTTGTAAATACCATGAGCCCTTGATTATGCCATTCATTCAGATTGATCGGAAAGGCCCAAAGTCATCCTCTCTGGAGAACTTTGGAAAAAGAAAAACAAGACAGAGTTGCTTGTGATTGTCTAAGAAATTTCCCGAATGTGGTCCCAAGTGCTTCTCTGACAATACATTGTCCAGTTAGCATTTTGCTCTGCAGGAGCGTCTTGTCATTTCTACACAGACACACTAAGAATAAACCATGAGTCATTGAGCAGCAGTGTGGTGAGGCTGTGGCAGAGCTGGGACACACTCAGCTCATGTGCCAGTCCCCTAGGACAGCTTTATGCATTCTTTTCAGAGGCTATGATGGCTTCCATTATTTTACTACTAGATCTACTCTCTGAGACATAGTATTAGACAAGTCTGATCCTCCTGAAGTTCTGGAAGCTCCCTGCTGCTCTGAAGATGGCCTACCAATATGTGACAGTTCTTGCTGGCTCTGGACTGAGTGTCTCTGGACTGAGTGTCTGGACTTCCTGTTTTCTAAGTCATGTCAATCACCAAAGTCCTGCTGCACCTCCCATTGTGAAATGCATCACTGTGCTCCCTTGCTATTTTTGACTCTCTCTTCCTTACAAGATAGTGAGCTTCACTGGCTAGATAGCCTGCCTAGGATGGTCAGGGCTCTTTGCACTTGTGGAGTTAGTGTGGAAGAGGCAGGGAGTTATTCCAAATCACTGAAAGTTGAGTCTGGAGCCTGGGAACTCCAAAGTTCCTGTCCCAGATTGCCTATCCATATCTCGTGTCTCTGCACAAACCATGTTAAAAACTGGCAAGAAATGATTCTTCCTGTTCTTATGTTCCCCCTTCAAATATTGCAGGCTGCTCTGCTCTTTGTATTTTCTCTGCCAGTCAAGATTTATGTCTTAGCTCTTTCACACTTTTTTCTATTTCATAAATCTCCTGTATGTACTTTGGACACACTCAAGCTCCCGTGGGTTTTGTTTTCTCGCCCTCCTTTCACTTTCCTAATACCCTTAAAAAGAGAGAGAGAGAGAGACCTGGAGTAGCAAAGCTCTCTATTCATTGACTCTGTAGACAGTTACTGAGCTTGGTAAGCAAGATAGTGAAATGCAGAAGGCATGGTTCTAGTCTTCTAGAAGCCATAGTTCTAATCATGCATGCTTCTGTGCCAGGATGGGACCATACTGGGACATTCCTTCATATGGCTATCACACAGGATGCAGGCCCTTTGCCCTTTGCCATTTGCCCAGTGGTTTTGGAAGGCTCTTCCTGGACCCTCTGATCCCTTCCTCATCTTTCTCTGTACTCTGAGTTGCAAATTTTCATCCTCATTGGGATCATGGAAGGTATTAGGCTGCTCTTCCTGGCTAGCATCCTCTCTGAGAGAAGACTAAACATGGCCTGGAGTCTGGAGACCTGGTTTGAAATTTAGGTTAGAAAGCTGTCAGTCTGAGTTAGGGAGGCCTGGCTTTCTGTCTGTCAGTTTGCTGTTTGCTGCTGCTGTTGTTTTTGTTTGATTGGTTTTGAGAAAAGATTTCTCTTTGTAGCCCTGGATGACCTGGAACTCACTCTGTAGACCTGGGTGATCACAAACTCAGAGATCTGCCTGCCTCTGCCTCTCAAGTGCTGAGATTAACGCTTGTGCCAGTCACCATGTTCAGTGAATTTTCTGAGTTTTAATCTTAAATTTTTTTTGAAATTTATTTAATTTGACTTTATGTGGGATAGTATTTTTCTCTTAAAAGTCATAAGAGGGTGTCAGATTCCCTGGGACTAAAGTTACAGAGGGCTGCCAGCTGTCAGGTGAGTGCTGGGAATCGAACCTCCTTTGCCTCTGGAAGAGTGCTCTTCAGATCTCTGAATTTGACTCTTGACCATGTTTATTGCTAACTGCATACTTTAGAAAGGCTTGTCAGGCTCTCTGCATTAATCACCCATGCAAAGGAAGAATGGCTTGCCTTACAGAGGTTTTATGAAGACAAAGTGATGGATATTTCTGGGACAAGGATGCACCAAACACCACCGTTTCTCCTAAATCAATGACTCAGCATAAGGACCACAAGCTGCTTTGTGGGACTGTGTCATGGCTGTTATAGCCTTGGAAATGAGCTGCATTCTCGTGTAAAGACTGTAGCATGACTTTAATGAGACATTGTCTCTTAGCCACATAGCTAGTCCAAATGCAGTGCACACTGACATTTTTATATTTAACCAAATGGAAAGTGTACCCTTAGAGAAAGATTATGCCAGGTCTGCAGGACCCATCCTCCTATGTATCCGGAGGCAATAAATTCAAGCTGTTTTTCCCTATTTTGCAGAGCTGCTGAGGGACAAAAGGGAGATGCCAGTTCCAGACACAGGGAAGTAGATGCAGGACAAGTTCCAGGCCTACCAAATTCCTCTTGTCTCTGATCATCACTTTGGCTTTGATTAGGAGTTTACTGAAGCATCTGTCTTAAGCATCAGATTCAGGTGTTGGTACTGCATACCTAGTCTTAGAGTCTATGTCCCATCACAGAGCATGCCTGCAGGGAAACTTAATTCATAATGCTGTGATACTGGGATTTCCTAAGCCAGGGGTGTAAGTGGGCAGAGAAGGACTCTAGTAATGCTTCGAAGATCTATCCATTCATTTACCAGTTCTTAGCATTCTTTTTAGAGATGTCTCTGTGTTTAACAAGGTATTGTATTTTGGTGACTTAGCATCCACTTTCAAGTTTCTGTGTGTGAACTTGTAAAAGAAATTTTTGAAAGCCTGTTTCTGCTGGGCATTGTGTTGGCTATTGAAGTCAGGAAGATACTAGCAAGATCTTAGTTGAGGTTCCTCTAAGAGCTAAGAGGACAGAATGGTTGCTGGTGTCTTACCTAGTTGGCGGTGGGCTGGGGTAAGGAGTGGAGTAATGAAATAGGGAAGTGAGTAAGAGAAGGGAAAGCAATAGTGATATGAGATATGGGGGGGGGTCTTTGACAAAGGGCCACCTAGTAAATATTTTGGGCCTGTGGGCCCCGTGGCTTTTGTAATTAGTTACCCATCTCCAACTTTATAGCATAAAGATAGTAATGAGAAACATGCAAATTAGTGAGTGTGACTGCTTCAGCAAAACTTTATAAAATCACGTGTCTGGCTGCATTTTGGTCATCATTTGATGACTCATGACCTAGAAGGTCTCTGTTTGGGGCAAGTAGGGAGATGCTGAATATTTGCCTCTGCAGATTTGTCCTATAGATTGCTAAAGCTTACGGGCCGTCTCTACCTGCAGGGTCTAAGAGGGTTGCTTCTGTGCCCCTGCTGGCTCTCCCTAGTTATCCTCTAACCTGTGCAGCTTGTCCCAGGAGCAGTGAGCATATTCCTTAGCTCCAAAATACCTGAAGCCAAGAGGTATCGCCTATTGAAGTGTGTATTAAATACATGCAGGTGGCACTGCGGGTTACATGGGGATATAGATGAGGTACACAAAGCATGGATTATATAGAAACTCTACTTTAGAGTAGGCTAAAAGCATGTCTCTTTAAAAGGTGAAATCACAGTTTCTGTTTACCGAAAAGAACTGTTCTAGATGTTACCTATTCTCTATCCCACCAGACACAGAGAAAGATCATCAGGTAGAGACTGTATAATTCTGGAGAGAGCATTTCTGTAACTACTAGCTGACAGTTACTATGGGACAAGTACTATAGTAGGCCTACAAGATGTATTAGCTCATGGAAATCTTTCTTGTAGATGCCACTTTCCCTCTTGTTTTGCAAGTAGAAAAACAAATTTAAGGAATTTACAGAATTTGTTCAGCAGATTCATCGTTACCACTCAGCAAATGAAGAGGCTACCTGTAAATTTCAGCAATTTGTCAGTTTGATTTGTTTGAGATCAAACTAAAAAAAATGTTATCAAGATACTATGAATGGATATTTTCTAGGGCTGATTTCTAACACACACACACACACACACACACACACACACACACACTCCAAAACCTAGGTGACACAAGAAAACAGAGATATACTTTCTGAAAATTAGGTATCTGAAATCAAGGTATTGGCAATCATGACGTCTAGACGAGGACAACATCCTCTTTCCGGCATTTGTTTCTTCACCTATGAAGAATATTCAGCAGGACACATTAGTGGATCTTAAATGTAGAAGGTTCTAGAATCATCTGAAGAGACTACAACTGCTGAAGTGTGGATCATCTACAAACCTCCTCATTCAGCTGTTCTGAGTTGAGTTTTATTTATTTATTTATTTATTACAAACTACAAACCCTGTCTATATTATTCTATTATGAACCCACATCAAAGAGCATTGTTTAAAATTATTGAGCCTCACCTGCTCTGCCATTCTGATCTCAAGTCAGCTATACACCTTTAGCCTCAGGTTTAATAGTGCCATGACCTGAATGTTTATATTTCCACAAACTGTATATGTTGAAATCCTAACTCCCAGTGGGGTGATTTGGAAGTGAGCTCTTCGGGAGGTGATTTGGTTTTGGAGACAGAGCCCTCGTCAATAGAACTGGAACTCTCATACAAAGACAAGAGAAAACCAACTTCCACTCTTTCTTCTTTTAATGGAAGGGGGTAGCCAGAAGAGAATCTTTATAAGACAAGGGTCATGCTGATAACTTTGGCCTTAAGCTTCTGAGATTCAGGAACTACTCAAAAGAAATCAAAAGAAATTGAAATTTCATCTCTCTTGGTTGGTAGAGTGTTTGTTTTGGCATCGTGTAGGTGTGGGTTTTGGTTTTAGTTTTGTTGTTGTTTTTTATGTTTTTAACTTGTTCGTTTTTACTTGAATTGAGTTTGGGCTGGACTCCATGGGTGTTCTCCCTAGCACCTTCCTCTTTGACATCTATGGCACTGGCTCTGAAAGCATCCAAAGTTTCTCTGAAGATGTTAAGAGGACTGCTTTGCTTGGGAAGTCCTGAGAGGCAGTTTAGGAGTGCCCGCCTTTAGGATTGATTGGCTTCCTGGCCAAGCCAGCCTTTTGGTGGGCATGACTCGGCAACTATGAAGATGAGTGAGGTAAACACATTCGCTTCTCTATGGGGCTTTGGAATCCAGGTGATAGAAAAGTCTGGAAAAATAACCTGCTTGGTGGCTAGAAATCAGAGTATTTATTGTGAGCAGAGAACCAGGGGAGGTGTTGTAAATTTTAGTGGTTTTTGTTGTTGTTGTCGTTGTTTGTGTTTTTAGTTATTTTTTTCTTCACTGTGGTCCTGAGCCAGACTGTTCTAAGAATTCAGACTTTCTGGCTCTTCCTACGTGTCTCTACATTATTCCTTATTTAATCTCTCTGAGTTTCAGTTTCTTCGCCTGGTAAGTGATTGTGACAGGGGAACTTGACTCATTAGATTGTTGTAACTTGGGTAAAATTTCATGCAATGTTGCTTGTAAAGTGCTGAGTGTGCTGCCTAGCAAGTAACATCTAATCCACGTTTGCCACTGCTAAACGTTTCTCTAATTATTGTCGTGTGAGCCTTGTAAGAAATGAAGGGCCATCAGCACTTACTGTGACAGACACTGGTAATCAATGGTACAGGCAGGACCTCAGTTGATGCCTACAACAAATGCAGGATGGGAATGAGGACCTTAGCTTCAGATAGGAGGAAACCATGCCCTGGATGTTAAATGTTTCCAGAGGTCTCACAGTGGGAAATGGAAGGAATGAAATGTTAGCCATATTCTCCTACACCAACAGTGCCTTTGTTTGAATGCCACTGGGAAAAAATGAGTAAGAGAAACCTGTGACAGGAGGAGGAAGAGATCATCTTCCGGCATGTGTTTGGATGTTTGCATACATGCATGCTTTTGGACACACTCATAGGTGACAGCTGCCCCTTTCAGAGTATTTCACGGTCAGCATCTTCAGTGACATTTTAGTGAGTAGAGTTAGTATAAGGCAATAGATGAGAATCATTCTATAAGATGAGTCTTGGGACTCTATTTTTCCTTCTTCTGTACTCGTGAGGCAACTTTGGTCCTGAAAGACATTGCAAGTATCCATCAGTAAGCCAGTTTCTTTGTCACCAATCTCAGCCACCTTTTTGCAAACTTAAGAGCCCACACTTCAGCTCAACAACATTGCTATCAAGCTTGACAACCTGGGTTTGTTATCTGGAACCTGTACCATTTTAGGCAAGAACTGACTCCTACTAACTGCTGATCTACATTAGGACTCCTCACTCACCTTCCTTGTTATTTCACCTCTTTGAGGCTTAATTCTTTCATCTGTTGATTGGGTAGAGCGTTGTTAGGTTATGATATCTTTTTGGGTTTTTTGTTTTGTTTTGTTTTTTTGTTTTTTCTTGAGACAGGGTTTCTCTGCTGGTTGTCCTGGAACTCACTCTGTAGACCAGGCTGGTCTTGAACTCAGAAATCTGCTTGCTTCTGCCTCCCAAGTGCTGGGATTAAAGGCATGTGCCACCACTGCCTGGCTCAGGTAATAATATGGTAATTTTACCTACCAGGTGTTTCCCAAATCAAGTGGAGAGATATTTGAGAAGAAAACCAAAACAGCCTGAATGACCAGCCAGATCTGGATTTGGATATAGTGAATTTTTACTTAAAGTTTATTTTTAAATTTAATTTAGATTTATTAAATTAAATATATTACCTTTAATTTAAAAGTAAATGTTCATTTACTTTTTGATTCTATCCACCAAAGGGAACTCCCTTTTGGTTGACTCTACCTAGTAACGGAGTCAGAATTATCTCATAGTTGCTATATAGTAAGTATGGCCTCTAGCTTTGACAGGATGAAACAGATGAACAAACAAAACCCCTAAACAAAACATGAAACAAACCCATCCTGGGAATTCTAGTCTAACAGGAAGAATGATGATCTCCCAGAGATGTCCACAGCCCAAACTTCAGAACCAATGTGTATATTAAGCCCGAGAGCCTCAAGGATCTGAGGTTTGAAGTGGAGATTTCAGATTTCTTTAACAACTCAGTTGTATCACATGATATTTTTCTGGAAGCTGTCTTTCTGGAAGAGAGCATGAGATGTTTCCCTGAAAACAGACACTTGAAAGGGCAGGTGATATTTATATAAATGGAATCCCACAAAGATGGCTCTTGCATTGCGAAGTCATGTAACTCTTTCCTGGTCTTTACTTTGTAGAGAGAAATGCACCAAAACACTTCTCATGGCATTCTGGACACTTCTGCTGACTCGTGCCAATTTGAGGGAGTCTTCCAGTTTCGGCTGGATCTTGTTACTGCAATTGATTTGTGTTTGGTGTTTGCTATTGAACTGGACTACTAGTACACCAACAACAAAGAACGGAATCGCATCAAAGAACTACTACGAAATGGGTCTCCCCGCCCCCCTTTTCCTATTAACTTACTCTCTCCCCTACCTCTGGTTGCTAGGCTAGAAAGGAAGTTGAGGTGTTTAATAACACTAAATAAGGTAGGTTTAGAAAAATCTAAGCCTACAGAGGTTACTATTCAAGACAGAGCGAGTCATGGACTGTCAGTGTGGCCTTACATGTGGACGAGCTGGCCGAAGTCAGTGAAGCAGCGATGGAAGTACCAGCATTACTGGATCTGCTGTTCCTGCACTTGTAGATTGAGGAAGAGGCCAAGAAGCTGGAAAGCATAGTGCCCAGGGCACAGACTTTCATAGGAGCATTCTGGACGTAAAAAGCTTCATTTTAGCTCCATCAAACTCATCTACATTGGACTTCTAACACAAAGCATTGCACTATAACATTTTGGCTCTAAAGCCTCTAAGCTTGTGATAATTTGCCTTTGAAGTGACCATCTACTTGGCATTTCTGGAGGAGGGAAAGTGTAGAGAATATCCAGAGAGCTTTAGCTGGAGATGTAGAGAGTATGAAAGTGAGCAGCATGGTTCATGCAAACATAACAAAACACAGCAAAAGCAAGAACAGAGGCAAGCCATACTTTGCTTTTATTTTTTTAATCGTTTTCCATTATTTTATTTATTTATTCACTTTACATCCATATTGCAGCCCACATCTCCCCTATTATCCCCCTTACACATTTCTCCCATTCTCCCTTCTCTTCTCTGAGAATAGGGAGGTTACTCCTGGGTACCAACCCATCCTGGCACATCAAGTCACTTTAAGACTAGGCACATCCTCTCCCACTGTGGACAGACAAGACAGCCCAGTTAGGGGAACAGGATCCACAGGCAGGCAACAAAGATGGAGCAGAGATGGAGGTAATGGCTAACCAATGACAACCCCAAGTTGAGACCCATCCCATAAGGAAGAACTAATACTGGACACTATTAGTGATACTGTGTTATGCTTGCAGAGAGAAACCTAGCATAACTGTCCTCTGAGAGGCTCCACCTATCTGCCAATGGAAACAGATGCAGAGACCCATAGCTTAACATTAAATAGAGCATGGGGAGTCTCGTGGAAGATCTAGGGAAAGACTGAGGGAGCCTAGGGAGATAGGGACTCCACAAGACCAACAGAGTCAACTAGCCTGGACCCTTGGAGGCTCCCAGAGACTGAACCACGAACAAAGAGCAAGCATGGGCTTGACCTAGCCCAACCCTACACATATGAGCATATGTGCTGCTTGTTCTTCATGTGGGTCCCTCAAAACTGGAGTGGGGAGGAGGGCAGCTGTCCCTGACTCTGTTGCAAGCCACAGTTTCTTAACCAAGGTAAAGTGATCAGCTGCTCAGGGGATTCATTGTGGAGACTACTTGGACTGGGTCCTACTAAACCTCAGGCTCCAATGTGATCAGGTTTGGAGATAAGGTGTTTATGAAGCCATTAAGGTCAAATGAGGTTATCAGGGTGAGTTCCGGCCTGATAGGTCTGTAAGTAGAGATACCAGTAAGTTCACTTTCACTGCTACACGGAGATACCAGTTTAAGAAGGTGTATAGATCTACAAAAAAAAAAAAAAAAAGAAAAAAAATGAAAGAAAAAAAGAAAGAAAGAAAGAAAGGAAGAAAGAGCCCGCCCAGAAACTAACTCTGGCAGACCTAGAGTTTGTAATTGTAGATTCCAGGAAGTTGAGAAAATATTTTTTATTGGTTAATCAACCTAGCCTATTATATTTTAGTATAGCAACCCAAGCTAACTAACACACTACGATAAAGCTTTGAAAGGTCGTTACTTTTGTACACCACATTCCTGACAGGTGTCCATAGCCCTGTGCTTTGATGACCTGTTACAATTTCTGACATGATGTGTTTTGTGAGTGCTGTGTGTTCCCCATTTCTAGGATTAACCTGTTTTTGTTTTTATTTCTTTTTCACTCCATACTTCTTCATCTCTAGTGGTTGTGTATCAGACTTCATATTGTGTTCCACCAGCACTTGGTAGGAGACAGTTTTACCACATATACACAAAAAAATTAACTCTTTCCTGTCTGTCTCCCACTCAACAATTTGAGAGGAACACAAAAGAGATTCTGTCTCAGATCTTAAACTATCCTCCAGAGGCCTATCTGATAAAGGCTCTGTTTCCATTTTGTGCCCTTGGGAAGTGGAAGGATCTTTAAGGGCTGAGGTCTAGTTAGAAGAAGTGAGGTAATTGGTTCTGTGTCCTCGAAGTGGATAGCAGGAACCAGGCCTATTGGTCCTGTTTGTTATTGTCTGCCTTATCATAGACCCAAAACAGCAGGACCAGTTAATCACAGATGGAACCTCTCAAATCATGAGCCAAGCTAAACCTACACTCCTTCAGGGCTCTGGAGTTCATTCACCCAGGGCCTTCTACGCTGCAAAGTATTCCATTACTAAGCTGTGTCTTGAGATCACCTATGCTCATTATAAACTATCTCAGACATTTGTTAAAAAAAAAAAGCAACCTGGCTAACACACATCTTTATTATATTAGTGGAACCTGGTTCCTGGCAGGCTTTGTAGAAATGTGTGTTGCAAGGAGTTAGTGAATGGATTGGACCTAAAGCAAAGTTTTCCTTTGCCTTAAGATAAATCCCAACTCCTCACATGACCTGATTCCTCTCCAGATTCTTTAATTCTACCTCTTTTTACAGAGGTGGTTGGTCTACTCTTCTATTTCAGGAACTCTGCATTCTCTCCTCTCCACCGGGAACAACCCCCCCGCCCCCACCTCACCCCCGAATTCTGATCAACCTTAAACAGGGAGTAGCCACCCATCATTTTGATTGTGGCCAAAGGTTCCACATGACAAGCATGCTTAACCCTAGATAAGATCTTCTCTGTCCCTTTTTCCTGCTTCTAAATCTAAATGCCTCCTCTGGTGAGGTGTAGTATCCCTGTGTGGTGACAGAATCACAGCTGGGCTTTCAGGTTAGGCACTAAGGTCACTGAGAACAGGGAGCTTGTTTGCTTCAGCTCTGTGTCTCTAGGGATTCCAACAGTGCCTAACACAAAGCAGACATTCCTAACACCATCACGGGATGGTAGGTAATTGATGGTTACAGATGCAAATCAGTCTCCATTTTAGCCCTTTCCCCCTTCACACCATTCCTGTTCACTTGAAGGTATCTAAGAGCAGAACTTCACTCCCAGTGGCCCAGTGGGTTAGGTCTAACAGCCCATGCTTTTGTTCACATTGGAATAAAAGCTTTGATGTAGAGAAAGAAGCTTAAAGGTGAAGGCTATTTCAGAAGCGCCAAAGTCTTGTGGCTCTTATAAGTAAAAGAACCCTACGCAGCCCTTCTAGTGGTATTTAGGTTTGGGAATGATTTGTTTCCTACAAGCTCAAGTCGTTAAGCACTTGGTGCCCCCATTTTGGAACTGTTTGAAGTAGTTGTGTAACCTTAAGGATGTGTGGCTTAGCTGGTGAAGTGTGTCACCAGGGGCAGGTCTTTGATGGTTCTGGTTACAGTGAGGATCTGGCCCACAGCCAATTCTTCCTGTTTTGTAGTTGTGGTTTGAACAAACTTCTGCCCATTGCTACTGCCACCACAGGCTGAATTATTTTATTCATGCACCCCGAGTCTTGATGGCTTGAAATGTCACCAAAATCATGAACCTAAGTAAATAAACCTTTCTCCTTTTAAGTTTTCTTTTCTTTTCTTTTTCTTTTCTTTTCTTTTTAAATAAAGGGAATAAAGGATTGTTGTGATTTTTAAATATACATTACCATTCCAGATACATGCATATTTTTATTTAAAATTTTTCATTTGTTTCAAAAAAATGAAATCATGATCATATTGCCCATTTAATATTCTCACCATTATAGGAAATGTTCGAGAAAATTCTCTGCACCGTCCTAGATATAACAAACAATTAAAGTGTCTAATTAGGATCTTCTTAACAATCTTTTCTTAAAATTTAAACATTGCCCCCCCCATTTTCTCTTTACCACCAATTCATTTATTTACTCACCTTATTAAGTTATCTTTGGTCAGGCATTTTTATCACAACACTGAGAAGATTATCTTCAGGTACAACCAGGAATACAGCTACAGTGTGGAGAACACAGGTGTCCCAGCTTGTGTATAGGCAGAGTTAGATCATGGGAGGGGGGGAGAGAGAGAGAGAGAGAGAGAGAGAGAGAGAGAGAGAGAGAGAGAGAGAGAGAGAGAGAGAGAGAGAGAGAGAGAGAGAACAGCATCCCCCAGGATAGATTCTGAGAATATTGTAGTTTGATGGATAAGAGCCTTGATTCTAGGATCTGGCATAAGTTTGACAGACTTCACCCCTTATTTGAGAGTGATCCAGGCAAGCTTTCCTTGTGCTTTTGTTTTCTCCTCTGTTAAAACAGAGGCTAGAAATAGTACCTACCCCATCAATTAGCTATGAAACTGAACGGATTAGAACTGATAATGGTCTTAGAAGAACATCTGCTGTACAGAAGTTATGGGAAACACATTTGGCATTAGTGGTTGATGCTTATACAGTCACTACTTATACAGTCCACACAGATAACCACTCACTCCTATATTCTTCCAGATTTCCTTTTCACTAAAGCAGTGACATGGAGTCACTGGATTTTTTGGGAGAAAAAGTGGCTTGAAAGTTTTCTTCCTTACAGGGACTATCAGGAAAGCATTTTCTTCCAAGAATCCAGTTTTCCCTAGATCATAACTGCTGTGGCTGTGACTAGTTTTGACCAGTTGTGAATTTCAGCATCACAAGATGAAAATGCCAGTGGGTCTGAGCCAGGCTATCTCAGGTCAGCTTAACAATAACCATACTTTGTTCAATGTGCCTGACTTTTTGTTTTTGTTTCCTACTGATTTGTAACTTTGTCAGGTGACTATACATTGTGTCCACTTAAAGGTCTCCTCTGGATCACGTTTAGTTAGGTAACTAGTCAAGAAAATAGGCATTATTATCCAAAGAGCTGAAAAATTATTCCAAGAAAGGAAAGATCTAAAATAAACAAAAATCCTGTATGGGATGACCCAGACATAGCAAACTGGTGTCACCCATGGGATCATGACTATGACATTTCTATATATTAGAATCTATAGACTCTGAGAGCCAGGGGATATACAAGTTAGTACTCAGAAATACTGCAATAGAAGTCCTGTCTAGCTAAGGAAAAACTGTGACAAACTCTGACTCCCAGGCTAGTCACACCAATGGAGATCAAATGTGGCAGAACCCAAAAGCATGGAATGTCCCAGAAAGACTACATGAAGGCCCCAAAATACCTAGACTGGAAAGACAGATACAGTGGGCCTCTAGACCAGACAGAAAAACTGGTACAGGTGAAAATAAAGCGAGGATGAGGTTTGTGTGACAGTGAATGAACTAACAGTTCGAAACCCATTGTCTAAGATGGCTTGTAAACTCTGCTAGGAGAACTTACACAGCAATGATTGCTGCTCTGAAAATAAGGGAAAGACACATCAGGAAAGACTCATAGCATTGTGGGGACAACAAGAGTAACTAGTTGATTAGGTTAGTACAAAATGGCTGAGTAATGAAATCTGGGCCAGGTTATTTGTTCTTCTCAATAAAGCCTGGCAATACTTTTATGAATTGTAATCAGAAATGTATGGTAGAACACATTTACCTCTTTGATACTTTGGAAATGTGTAATTTTGCTACTCACCTAATGGAACAGTTTTACAAATATTTTGTCCTACACTGTGAGTTCACATGATTTCTACTAAGCTGGGCTATCTACTGAAGTATCCTTATAGGAATGTTTAATTCAAACTAGGCAGATTCCATGTAGCTTTTAGTTAGGTACCAGGTAGGTAGCATGCATAATGCCAACCAAGCAGACCATACTTATGGGTACTCTTCACAATGGCTCCTTTTAAATATGATATTGTAAGTAAACATATTAAGGTCCGTTTTGTGGAAAATGTGCATACCAAATGCCAAAACTTCACTAGAAATACTACCCTCAACATCTTTTCTTTTTTCATGATCCTGGAAAGAGAACCCCACCTATAAATTAGGGTAAGTGCCCTCTGCTTCCATCTTCCTTCTATCTTGCTGTATCTTCTTCTCCACAGACACTTTTCTTTTTCTCACTCCCTACTTCCTACTTCCCTTCCTCCCTCCTTTATTCCCTTCCTCTCTCATCCCTCACTCCCTTCCTCTTAAAGATACTTTATGGTTTCATCATCTGGAAAGTCAATTTAAAAAAAGAAGAATTACCAATGTTTATTAGAGGTTTTCCTTGAGGTAGAGATCTGCAGAGCGGGGAAAATGGCGTAAGAACAAATATGGGAGAAGTCGATGGTACAAGCTTGACAGCCTTGTTCAACCACATAGACACTCAAAAGGCAGATCACACCTTTAGAGTTGTTCTGAGATAGGCCAAGAAAGGTAAAGTTATCTTTTACTAATTTCCCATCACTGGGTCTAGACTTCTTAGGGAGGAGTGAAATCACGGATGACTTTGGGGTATCTATCTGTAGCTGAAGAATCTCTGGAAGGACTTCCAGCTACAGGCTTCTGCCCTCCACACTCTAGTGTTTTGACAAGGACACAGGCACTGAGAGGCATCTGGATAGCACGGCACATGTTTATCACATGGGGCCTTAATGGAATATCTACAGGAGAGTCAGCCAACACCCTTATCCTAGCCAGATAGGAGAGAGAAGGAAAAAGGACTAGAATCAAGAGGCTCACTGCAGAGATTTTGCAAGAGTCTAGAAATACAACAGCAACATAGAACTAGAAGTAAGGGAAAGTTCAGCAGCTAATCTACAAAAATGAACAAAAAAATGAATCTTTGCCTAATACTTGGGAGCAGTGCAATGGTCAGAGGCTGACACTTCAAATGTCAAGTCTAGTTGTCTGCACTAGAAAGTTCTCCCAAGAGAGTTCCTGTCAGAAGATGTAACACAGAGAACATGATTTTTTTTCTTTTCTAGCATTTTTAGATAAGCTCTTGGGTGGCTTGTATAATCATAGGGCACCACAAGTTTAACTGTGATTTTTGGCTCCCACTATTTTTGTTGTTCCTCCTCTTCCTCCTCCTCTTTCTCCTCCTCCTCTCCCTCCTCCTCTTCTTCCACCTTTTTTTCTCCTCCTCCTTCTTTTTCTTCTTCTTCTTTCTCCTTCTCCTACCCATCTCCTTCATCCTTCTCTTTCTCCTTCTAAAATATCACATATCATACAGCTAGATTAAGGTAACCACTTAAAAAGTTGCCCAATCTCAAACTCGATACACCTCAGTGAACATCTGTATGGTTAGAATAGTCAATAAATATTGTAATTGTTAATACTGGATTCTGGTTAAGTACTTAAGTTTTAACACTTTATTTATTTTATGTGTATGACTGTTTTGTTTTTGTGTATTTCTCTGTACTACATACATGTCTGTTGCCCAGAGAGACCATAACGGGGAATCAGATGCCCAGGAGCTAGAATTACAGACAATTTTGACTTTTAGGCTGGTGCCAGCAATCAAACCCAAGAAAATTAATTGTTCTTAACTGTTGAGCTATCTTTTTAGCCTTTTAGTTAACTTTTAAGACATATTATTATGAAACCCAGTTTCCTCATCTATAAAATGTATGCAACATTATCCACTGTTCTTCAATATTATTAAGCATGTCACAAGGTTAAGGACAGCTGACTGTGTATGAAGAGCACCTAGGACAGTACCTAAGCAAGTTAGAGTTTGTTTAATGAAGTCAGTTTAATTCTGATAGAAGAGGAAGACTAGATTAAACATTCTAGACTGTTCCATTGAATCCAAATTTGAATTAGACTCTTGTGAGAAAATGCTTTCGATAGCTTTCCTGTGCAAAAATGCTCCTGGGTTTCAAGTAAAGTTAATGCCTGAAACGTTCACCTTTCTGATTAGACTCAGTGTGTCGGAATCAGCATGGAGTGAAATTCCATGCCTAGAGTGTCCGAAAATAACTGCATAAGCTAGGAGTTCTGCACTGCTTGTCACAGTCCAGCCCTATATAAAAGAACATCTCAAGTCCACCATGAAGTGTCACCAAGACTGATGGCAGTTTCTGAAGGAGAAATGAATGCTAGTAGCAAGATTGAAACCCTTTTACCTAACATTCCACTTGGTAACATGAGAGGTGGGATGAGGACCCAGCCTGTGGAAGTCCACAGAAACACAGTTAGCAACACCTGGACACTTGACTATACAGAGGACTTCAAGACACACCTCTATGAAGTATAGCAAACAGAAGAGAAGGAGTTCTGTCTGTCTATTTCCTCAGATGCTGACTCTTGAAGCCCTCCCTGTACAGAAGACTCCAAGAGACACCTCTGGGAAACGCATGGAGTAGAATGCCTGTGGCCTCACTATTTTACTCCTTAGACATCAGAAGCAGAGAGGTTGTATACATGGGCTTAAATCTAGATCTGAAAACATAGCAGTCCTTCAAGGGGAACAAGATAGCAAGCAAAAAAGAATAAATGGCAAGTGAAATGTTCACAAAATTTTACAGAGTTAGCCTGTCCACTGAAACATAGACAGGCACACACATGAGCACATACAATACATATGCACATACAATATGTATATGTACAAATATATATGTAGTAAATTTATGGCATAAAGTTCAATCGTAAAAAAAGTTAATAATTTATACTTAAATAAGTTCAGAATTATTTTGATAATCCATGCTGCTTTGGTATATGAAACAACTACAACTAATTGAATAAATGTCTTTTATATAATAAAGTACATCCGGGTGCCTCTGTTGATACCAATGCCTAGATCCTCCAGAGGTGAAAAGTGGCCTTTGTTGTGCCCCCCCCCCCCCAATGTCCTTCCTAGGCAATGATTTCTAAGGATTGTAATGTAGATTGAGTGCTGACTAGAGACCAAGCTAGGAGCTAGCAGTTACCTTTCACATGGAGAAGAGTCCTGAAATCAGAGGCCAAGTTTGTCCACTTATCTGACAGGTTGGGCACTTTTGATTTAATAAAATGTAACTCAAGGCCTCATGCTAACAGCAAGCCATGGAAGCTCTTGAATTCATAAGGAACAGAACTGTGCTTGTGTGGGGTCACTTAATCGCCTTCCAAGTGTTTTGATTCTCTTTTGCAAAGGGACCAATTTTTCTCTTTTTTTTCAGACTTAGTGGAGTGCCAAAAGAACAAAGAGTAGTCAGTGAGTGGAAAGCAGGTAACACAAAATAAACAGAGAGAGGTCAGCAAAGCACATGACCAACTCCAGCCTCCCAGTAGTGCACGGGGCATTTTAGCTACATGCTGTAGCTGCCTTGGGGCAGTATTTGCTGCTCATCACTCTGCCTTTTCCCTCTGGTAGGAAGCCAAAGCAGAATTTGGCGCCACGTGATGGTACAGCCTCACTTTGTGCTGTTCTTCAGAGGTAGAGAGACCCTGACATGCTTAGTATGCTTGGCTAGAGTTTTAGAAAGTTCGTCTTTAATCAGAAGGCTTCGAGGGACTATGACTGTTCTGTGCAAACAACAGCCATTTTACTCCTCTGTACGTTGCTGCCTTTATGGACAGTTACCTCAGTCACACTAGAACTGAATCTCTGTGCTGAGGAACATGACGGATGTTGAATGCATGGGTGGCCCAGTTATGAATCTTCTTTAAAGATAAAGTTCAACCTCTGACTGTGTTTATAAACAGTACTGCAGTGAATACATAGATACACAATTCCACACCAGTGCATAGATTGTCTATCGGCTAATTTGTTCACCGACAAATTCTATGGTAAAAATCTTAATCTAGTAATAATCTCAATAAATGCTAATAACTGCTCTGGCTCTCCCACCAGCACTGCTTAAGAGGACTTTTTTTCTGCTGCTTCCTGTCTCTTAAGTCTAATCAACACTCAGTGACACATCAGTTCACTATCTGAATGTCTGTGTGAACCAGAACTGTTTCCCCGCCTTGCTGCCGACACTCACTGGCTGTGAATATTTTAAGGCTTAATGCTCAGAAAAGAGGAAGAGCCTTGGGCCATCAAATGAATTTCACTACAGCCTTGATCCTGGCAAATGGGCCACCCAGGAATCATGAAACAAGGCTAAATCATAATAAGCATTATGATTTTATTTTTTATTTTTTGACAATATCGCTAGAGTCTAGGCAGCAAATAATATTATGGGTGATGAAGTTTATCTGAGGCATAATAATTGCACCATTTATTGTTTTAGCAACTACAAGGTCACCCTTGGTGAACTGAAATCAGTGAAGGAGAACACAGGTCCTTGTTTGGACCACAAATCTTACTGCAAAAGGAACATGCAATCCTGAAAATATAGAGATACACATCTTCTTGACTCTGTTGCGCAAACTTAGACAGTCACAAGCCTTTACAGAGATGTACTCTCTTCATTTGCTCAATTAGAATACTTATCCTGATTCCATTATGGTTGGCAGTCATGTGATTACGTAATGTAGTCAAGACACCTGGCACACAGTAAGTTCCCTGTCAAAGGCTCAATTGTAATGTTAAATGGACTTTTAAAATCTTACAATATAAAAGGTAAACACGCTCCATTGGATCTGTCCAGAAGACTGTTTTGAACAAAGTTTGGTATTGATGAGAGTTTCAAGGAGAAGTACTGGACATCAGGGGAAACATGAACGGCTTCTGCTTGGTCCTGAATGTGTGTCCATGTCTGAGGTGAGTGGGATGTCTTTAGGGTTAATTCTAGAATGAATATATATACACTGAGAACATGCTTTACGTGTGCCCCCTCCAAGCATGTAACACCTTAAAGGAGCAGTGCTCATGGCACTGTCAGAGAAGCCACATCTTATCATCTTATTACCACTGTTATTCTGAGATGTGGCCATAATTTCAGCTGTCCCTCACCTCATTTAAATACATGAATAGAGATCATTCTCCCCATTACCTCATCTCTCAAAGGTCTGAATATGAAAAGAGTTTATACTAAATGAACAACTCGTCTCCCTCACCCTCAGTTTCTGCATTGACAAGTTTGTGATTCTTAAAAAAAAAAAATTATTTTTTAAGCATGTTCAGTTTCTGTGCACCAGATCCTAAGGAAATGATATGTATAGGTGTCTTGAATCAGGTGTTTTAGAATAGTGGCACCAGTCTGGTTCTATCTACACACAGAACAGGCTTTGGGTATGGCCCCAAGCATGCAGGCCCTAAGAGGAGAGAATGAAGAATCTCCTATGTAAGCCTTAGAGGTATGGCTTTCAGCATGTTATTGAAACACTGTTCTTCATTCCCAAATGACTGCTTCTTATGTATCAGATATTGTGGCAGGAAATCCATGGGTGTTGCTGGATCTATAGTTTGGTCTCTACCTCCTTGTCAGAGTATTGAAGCAACTGAGATCTAAGAAAACATGTTAGCAGATGAGCAGTCTTGTCTTTGATAAACAATACTTCTTAGAGAATACAAAAGCTCTCATTACTTCTTTGCCTGTGTGTAGGATAGCCCACCCTGGTGAAGCCTGAGTCTCCATCCCAGATTCCTCTCATATCTCACTCCTTGCTGATGGGGAAAGGAAGAGACAGACACAAGCCCCGAAACTAGACATCTTTGTGGATGAGTTCCAGCCAAATGATCAGAGGTGACTAAGACCTGTGTGATAAACAAGAACTCCTCGACAGAAGCAAAAAGTGGAGCGAGAGACAGAGAATGGTGAAGAGGCCTTTTGGTCTAAGAACAAGGAAGAAACCTATGTTTAAATTATATGAAAAGAAGAAGAAAAGGAAGCCTGAGATATCCTAAGAAAATATAAAGACTGAATTTTTAAATTCTCCATGAAGGATTTTGATGGCTACTTTTATGCTCTTTCTGCAAACATCCCATAGACTAAATGGCAGGGGGAGGGGTTACTATTGAGGGTTTACAGTTCCTAGAACCTTTTGTGTACTCCTTAGAGTTGTCTCCCCTGCTCAAGGTCAATTCAGTGGCTAGTGCTTTGGAGCATTCCACATCTAACTTCAGAGAGAAAAGGGTAGGATGTTCCTGGTAACACAACTCTCAGCGCCTGCCTGTCTATGCTTGGTCTCTCAAAATAAGCACTGTAAATTCACAGTTTTGGTATTGTAATTGGCTTTACTCTATTATTTATTTTAATGTGCTATTTTTGTTAATTTGTTGAAAATTTCATACATTCAATACAATGTATTTTGGTCATGTTCATCTCCCACACCTTCCTCCCCTAACTCCTTCCAGATCCATCTCCTCCCTCCCACTGCATTCCAACTTCCTGTCTTCATTTATTTTTATGGCCCATTGATTGCAGTTTTTGCTATTCATAAACTCATGGGTTTGGAACCATCCACTGGAGTGTAATCAACAAACCAATAGCACATACTTAAATAAAATGGACTCTTTAGCCACATTAGAACCAACAAATTTTCTACAGCCCGTTAAAGAGAAATAGGGTTCACCAGCACCTCCCTACCTCTTTCCAGAATGTTGACTGCCTTGGTCTTTTGAAGTAATCAAATCTGCTGTGAGTTTATGAAAACAGTCATTCTGTCATATATAGAAAACCCAATTTTGATCTAGCTCAAATATGTTCATTTGTTCTTCTGGGATAGTCATTAAGCTTTGGGGAAAGGGGTGTGATATAAGATGCCCCATTTGTGGCTCAGCATTACACACACACACACACACACATTCTCATGTATTTTTACAAGTTCTATGTTAACAATCACCCTCACTTTCACCAAAAATAAATAAATAAAATAAAATAAAATAAAAATAAAATCTGATGAGTCTGAGAGCTGCATTAATGTGTAGATAGAGAAGGAATATGAATAAGAAATAGTGAGTAGTTTGACTAGCAGTTCATTTAGCAAAATAATAGTAGTAGGATTACACATCAAGGCTATGAGCATACAAGTTCTTGGGCAGATTTACAGAACTCAGCCTAAGTTTACACCTATGAAACAGGCATAAAATACAATCAGAAAGTAATTGGTTACCTGCATAATAGTTATCCCCATGGTTGTACCCATGGGCATAGATTGTCATGCCTGCCATTATCGGTGTTCACAGAGTTCACAGCTGGGTGAACCTGGGAATGACGTTCCCTATCAGAAGTCTGCATAGTACATTTCGGGGGTTCAAAATCTAACTCTAGGGGAAAAAAAACCTTTTAGGTTAGTATCACTGCGATTTGGTGTTTTCAGAAATAGGGTTTTATAATTAAGTTCTGGGGGGCAATCAAGAGCAATGACAAAGCCCGCAGAGTTTTGATAGTCTCTGGGGGAACTCTTGACAAACAGTCTGAGAGTAGGTGTTCCATACTCAGCAAACTCTGGCTTCTAGGATCAATATTACCCCTTGTGTAGGATAACTCAATTAAACAAAAACTCTTACACGAATGTGACTACACACACACACACACACACACACACACACACACACACACATAAACACAAGTTCATAAATAGTAGGTTTTGATGTGCTTTTTTTCTCAGATATCTTTGTGTTAGTTATCTCTTCCCCTTTACCCTCCTCTCCCATCTCTCCCAACTTTAACCTCAGTGCCGATTATCCCTATCTCTCCCTTTTATCACTTGTTCACTATTCCTCCTTACGTTCCCTCCCCACCAATGCATAAGATTGCATCTCTCAAAAATTTCACTGTGCAATATTTGACATTATAACATTATGTTCTATAGATGTATAAGACAGCAGATTTTAGAATGTACTTATCTTACTATTCTAATACTTGCTGCTTGATTATGAGGTCTCTGTCCTTCCCTCTCAGATCACTGGCCAGCTCCAATCTACCTCTTAATCCATTGGAATTAACTACTTTAGAATACAAATGAAATAACTATGTATTTCTGTGACTGACTTTGTCTCATTACAATGTCTTCAACATTTACCTACATTGTCACACATGGTCTAATTTTCTTTTATAAAGGGGTGGAATAGCTATGATTGTGCCATAGTTTTCTTATCTGTTCACTTGACCTTGAGCATTGAGGTTGTTTTGAAACTACTGTGAGCACCAGAGTGCTAACAACTCTTAGAGAAATTGGTGTCAATGATTTTGGGAAAATACTCAAAAATTGCATTGCTAGATTCTGTGGTGGTTCTATTTTTAATGTTTTGATGAATCTTTCTCCTGTTTTCCCTACCAGATGCACCATTTTACATCCCTTCCAACAGTGTGAAGGCTTTTTCTTTCTTCACTGCTGCACCAACATTTTTAATAGCCTTTTAGGTACATTCAACTCTTTGATCCTCCGGATCTTTGAAGGATATTCAATAGCTTTCCAAAAAGGTTTTATGTACTTGCTAAGTGCAATGCTCACAGCGTGGTCTCAGACTGTAGTAGCAAGCCAAATAGTTCTCTCTCACCTAAGAAAGCATGTGGTTTTTATCAAGTTGCCACAGTGACAGGTTGTCATCTGCTGGGGCAGCTAGGACAAATCCATAAAGGCCAGAAGGAAGTGTCTAGGAGACTCTACACTAAAGGATATGTGGTAGTTAATTTTAATTGTCAATTGGGCATAATCTAGAACAATTTGAGAAGGAAATCACAGGGAAGGGTTGGATTAGGTTGGCTTTGGCATATGTCTATGGGAAAGTATGTTGATTATATTAATAAAGATGTTTATTTTAAGTAGCACTTTGTTGGGGGGGATAGGGAATTGTCTATGAATGGAGGAAGTGAGGTGAGCACTAGCATTCAAGCATTAATACATTGTCCTCTGCTCTCGATTCTAGATATAATGTCACCAGGTCTCTCCAGCTTCCACCACAGAGTGTGTTTTACTATATATAAGAGTCTAACCTAACATTTGAGCCAAATAAACCTTCTTTCCCATAAGTTGTTCTCATGTGAATATTTTATCACAGCCACAAGGAAACACAAGTATAACAAAAGGGACCAGGAAGAGGATTCCCACCTGAGGGATGGTGTGGGCCCACATCTAGTAGATAAAAGGAGGGGGGGGGGAGAGGACTGCTTGACATTACCATGCTGAAGTGCAAAAGAAAGAATGTGATTATTGTCTCATTTTATAGCTAGAATAACAATCTCAGAGCAAGGCATGATTTGCTAGTCCTACAACCACAGACAGAGAATAGCACCTAGACTAAGATACGGGTGCCAAAAATGTCAATAATCTCCTCTCTATGAGATAAACCTGTCAGCAGAGGACAGCAAAGGGAAATGGGATGTTAGCTTTGGCTTGCACAGAGAAGGCAGATGGCAGGTGGGTTGACTGGTCTGTTATCAACAAGGTTACTAATCATATATAGTGAAGCCAGTACATGCCCCCCCCCCAGCCACAACAAGTTGTCTACCTCACTTACAGCTACTATAAGACTGTAAGCATATGAACCCCCCCTCCCCCCCGCGGGCATTCACGTTTCTACTTGCAATCTTTTTTTCTAACTTCTCCATTTTTTTTTCTCTGATAACTTACCAATACTTTTAAAGAATTACAAGAAAAACTCAACCTCCCAGAGAAAAGCACACAGGATGATGGCTGTATGTACTTAAGGGTCAGGAACACACACACAAATGAGCACACCGGTAAACACACATACACACACACACACATACACACACACACACACACACACACACACACACAAAAACACAGTACACACCATAAATACCCACAGACATACACAATGCACACTACATAATATACAGATATAGTTCACACACATTCACTTCACATATACATACACAATGCTCAATCCTTAACACACACACTACACACATACACACACACACACATTGGGCATACATTATCATTTACATCATTGTGCAATGACTTTGAAAGATCCCCTTCTTGTTGCTCCCCTAATCTCATAATCTTAGGAAGCCAGTGGTACTCACCAGAGTTTACATGTCTCTGGGAGAATCCCATCAAGCTATTGGTGCCATGCCCTTACCTCTCCAGTCATACAAGCTGACTCATTTTGTGTGCATTTTTCAGGAGCAACAGGCCCTACAAGCTGACTTTCTCTACTTTCCCAACTCCTTTGGATTCTTGACTCTTCTCTCCTCATTCCGTGATTTCTGTTGCTGAATCTCTGCCTCTCTTTAAACACACAAACAGTAACTGGGAAGAGCAAGGTCTTGGGGCTCATGCAGAACTTGTCTAAATACAGGGCTTGCCTCATTGGTGTCCTTGTTCTGGGAACTAGGCACATCTCCCTCCCTTTCTTTCTTATTTCCATCCCTCCCTCTCTGTTTTCTTTCTCCCTCAATCTTTCCTCCTCTCCCTTTCTTAGTTCACTGTCTTCCTTATCTCCTTCTTTTTCAGATAGATTTATTCTTTCTGAATATTTGCTTCCCCCCTCCCCGGGTTATTTAAGAATTTTTTTGTGGGACAAAGTGTGCTTCATCACCGCAGTGTCTACCATTGGGGATGGCGTTTGCGGTGATTAGTGGACATTCTGAGCGTCACATTCACACCCACTGTCTGTAACTGAAGGTGTTCTAGCAGCTGGACTTGGAGACTCTCCTGCTAACAGGCCTGATTCTTGACTTCTTTCCAATTACTGAATTTCTAGTGTCTTATCTTCCTCTGACTATTTTTGCCCTTCCTGAGTACATAGGCTAAGCTTAGGGCCACTCCAAGGATTCCCCGAGGGGCACTCACTAGGTTTTTCCAGCAGCAGCACTTGAGCGAGTCATGGTTAACCAAAATGGAGATTCTGCAGTGTGCATGTGTGCTCATCCCTGGAGTGAGAGCACACGCCTGTTCACACAAAGCTGGGCAAAGAGGTGACCTTTCCAAGTTGGAGCTGAGCAGAACGGCCCTTAGGGACACCAGCCAATACTGAATACCCTGTCTGCTTGCAATTTCCCTTTTTGGCCTTCAGAACTATTTTCAGCCAAGGAGTCAGGTTTCATTAGTATCACTGAGGATTCCTCTGGGTTTTATTTTTATGCTGTTCAAAGAAATGAGCACTGCACAGGAAGGCAGGGCCCTGGGGTGGGTTATGAATCAGTCTCCAAGCTAGCAAACCAGGGCTCCTCCCAACCCAGCTTTTGCACTTACCTGTTCTGTTTGTCTAGCAGGTGACTCAGCCTTTGCAATTCTCTTACAAAATACACGTAGTCGGTAATAATAGTATATATGACTTAAAACTACGTTTGAGATGATATGACGGATTGGCACAATCGTGTATTCAAAGTAGTCAGGCAAGTTAGCAAGATAGGTTGGGAAAACTTGAATGATTTGGGCTGCATCCAAAATTAAATGCTTAGCCACAGTAGAAAGCAGTAGGGTGTGATGGTCACATGGCTTACCTCTGACTTTTTTTTTTTTAATGTATTGAGTGTCAGCTTGGCTGAGATTCTGTGTCTCATTATTTTGACATGTGAAATGATATCATTGTATCTATAACGGTGAAACTTTAATGGATAAATTTATGCAGAGTAGTACCCAGGAGGTTGAAGGCATTGTATACAATACCCATTTTTCTGTGTGTCTCATGTAACAATGCAACATTTCAACTTGCTTGAAATTTCATGGCTCTCCTCACTACATGGTTAAAGTAGCTGATGCCGCAGCTCTGAGAATAAGATCTCACACACCAAAAACCAAAGCAGAAAGAACAGCTGAAGCTCAGAGGCCTCGTCAGCGGCTTCATTAACCTCCAGAATGTCTGTACTTCCCCCTTTTCTGATTGGGCAGAAACCTGTCACAGGCAAATGTGAACGTGGTTCTAAGATTGAGACTTGGCATCTGCCTCAGAAAGCGAGTAAAAGTACTGCTAGGAAAGAAAAGGAGGAAATCTTGTGAGGTAGGCAAGTCACAGTATTGGAAACACCTTTGTTTTGGAAATGATGACACAGGACTCAGGCAGCTCTTGTGACTTAGCTATGACCACACAGCCTATAGAGTCATGTCTGAGAAATGCTCTGCGCCTCAGTTGTTTTGTTAATTGCCACACTTTGTTTAGTCTAAAGTGTGTGTGTGTGTGTGTGTGTGTGCGTGAAAGGGTGTGTGTGTGTGTGTGTGTGTGTGTGTGTGTGTATGTGTGAAAGAGAGGGGGGATATTTTGAGATTAAAGCATTACAGGCCTTATCTTAAACATGTTAATTCAAAAAGAATAGAAATAGAAGCTTAGGACTAGGCTGAAGTGGTCAGATAGTTCTTTCCAATAGCAATGTTTCGTTAGGTGCTATTGTGACTTATCCATCCATCCGATCACCCACTCATCTACCCATTCACTCATACATCCATCTGTCCATCTACCTCTCCTTGTTATGCATTCATTACTTATTCCAATATCCAGGTGACTCCTGTGCTTGGGAAGACATGGGGCAGTAAGAGTAAGTATGGCTCTGTCCCAAGATTTACAGAACTGTATATGTGCCTTAATGTATAGGCTTTGGGACCAGAGGAGCTGCCTGTGATGACACAGACATTCCACCATCCAACACAATGTCTTTGAGTAAAAGCTTGCAGTTTTTCAGATGTTTTAGAACACTTGGTACATCGGGCCAATGTTCTCCCTTGAATATTTAAAATCAGGTTTTATTTAAGGGAAATGGCTTTCATAAATTTCTGACCCATTTGAGCTTTATATCATTGTAATATTCTTTAAGAGCCAATTCGTGTCCAATAAGGCTTTTCACCTTGTTTAATGACTTTTTAAAATTCTCTTTTCTTGCAATCAAAACTGCATAAGCTGATCGGAATGCCAGAGGGTTCAAGTTCAGTTCAGAGTGCTTCAGTCATGAATTCTGAGAGAATTTGAAGTTGCTGAAATGAGTTCTTCTCATCTATATTCAACCGTGTCTCTAAGGATTAGCCCTATGCAGACTCACTGTGGGCATCTTCTGAGGCCTGAAGGACCAAGCTTTGCACTGAACATTTAATGACAATTTAGGGAGATCTTGCCTTATGCATATGTAACTTGTCCCAAGAAGAGAAACTTGACTAACATTTCTAATTCCCAGTAACTTAAACAGAAGGGTGGAAAATCAATCATGTTAGTTCTGGGCAGTAGAAATAGTCTGTCTCTGTGTGACAGAAGAAGACACAATCTCAAAGAGATAAAGTTAGGTAAAGCACATCACTAGAATGTGGCAGATGTGTGTGAAGAGAGAGGGGGGAGAGAGAGAGAGAGGAAGAGAGAGAGGAAGAGCCCCAGACAGTTTCCTCTAAAAATGGCTCAGTTACCCAAGACCTCCCATTTGTTCCAGTTCTAGAACACAGAAACTAATTCTTAAGCATCTATTCCTTTGATTTTTGTTACCAGCCTACTTGCTTCTCCCAGATGTTTCTCCTTCCACTATGTTTTACTCAGTACTTTCTCAATCCCTGCCTACTGGAGATGGCAACTTAACTGCACTTCTAGAATCATGTTCCTAAGAGATACAAAATCTCTGATGACATCTTCTAAAGATTTGTGATTTGATTTAAGAGAAGAGGAATAGAAATATAAAAAGCTCTGAGTGTGGTCCTGTGTCAAAGCGTTTGTTGGGTAATCATGGCCTTTGCCTTTGGACACTGAGAAGGCTCTCCGTTCCTATTGTTTCCCCTGGTAGCTTTCACTGAATTATATCTCAGATTGCTTCCTGAAGCTCAGCTATAATTTCTCCCAAGCAATATCTTAATTCCCCACCATTTATTTCATTTCTTCTTCAGCTAGACTGATGGAGCCAGATAATAGTGGCCAGAAGTCCCTAGAGCCATGCCTTACACCCTAAACAAGAGATGACTTTGAAGAATGAAGGGTTTGCAGAGTAGCCATGCAAGCACAATGACAACTACCCTTCATCAAAGATTCATGGAGTTTGGTCTTCTTTTGTTTTTTAACCTTCCTCGGATAGGATATTATGTCCTGTCTTTACACAATGGCTGATCACTGTCTAGAGTACGTTCCTCTCTAATCTCTGTCAACTAAATACAAGTATCATGGTTTCTATAAAACCTTTAAAGAGTGGCCTGAGCAGAAATAAATGTCTTCCATGTGGATACTTTTATAGAAGATAAAATAACCAATGTCTTACATGGAAACACTATGTGTTGCCTATGTTTATTGTATTTATCTGTGAGAACATTGTTACTTTATATATTAACGTTCCTGATCTTAATTTTAATAGCTATTATTATATTCATTTTTAAAGATGAGAAAGCAAGAAAAAGCTTTTTATGTTTTTCTTTTTTGGTTGTTGTTGCTGTTCCCAAAGCAGCAAGTTCCTGAAAATAGAATGATATCTCTTAGTCTTAAACTTATAGTTTACCTAGATAGTACTGTTAAGCATACCCACTTATGTTAATGGGTATACTCCAATATGGTATATACAGTCATTGAGTGGAGATTGGATCGGGAGGATTCTAACTTAATCAATAGATTAATCCATTAAAGGACTCACAATTGAATTGATTGCTGGGGAGGTGACAGTGGAAGCTATGGCAGGTGGGAGCTGGGTAGAGGACCTAAGACTGAAAGGTCCATCTTATCTCTGGATACTTTATCTCTTTGTGTCTCTCCTGGAAAATATGAGATGGAAGCAGCTGACCTGTGCACATGCTGACTCCATCATTCCAAACAAACCATATGTCTTGATGGCAACTGTTCTGGGGTATATGATTCCAGGTTTGAAAAGTGACATGTATGATTTTGCTACAAAGCAGTGGGAAGGACAGCTGCAGAGTCTTGGACCAGACATTTCTAGAACCTAACTTCATGATCCCACACATTGATAGCATAGTGTTTTCATACAGAGAACAGAGTAAGGAGAAACAAAACTCACACTCCTGGGCTCAGATCTGGGTGAGCCAAAAGGCATCTCAATTCCTCCAGAACTATTTCTTACTCTATGGGATGGTTCAGGAACAGTGGCACAGACAATTAGTTTTCCTTACTATCTATTCTCTATTTCCTCCTTAGAAATTGGGACTTATAATTGAAGAAGATCTCAGAAGATGGAAAGATCTCCCATGCTCATGGATCAGCAGGATTAATATAGTAAAAATGACTATACTGCTGAAAGCAATCTATACATTTAATGCAATCCCCATCAAAATTCCAACTCAGTTCACTGAGATAGAAAGGGCAATTTGCAAATTAATCTGGAAAAATAAAAAACCTAGGATAGAAAAAACTATTCTCAACAATAAAAGAACCTCTGATGGAATCATCATGCCTGACATTAAGCTATACTACAGAGGGATTGTGATAAAAACTGCATGGTACTGGTACAGTGACACACAGGTAGATCAATGGAATAGAATTGAAGACCCAGAAATGAATCCACACAGCTATGGTCACTTGAACTTTGACAAGGGAGCTAAAACCATCCAGTGGAAAAAAAGAGCATTTTGAACAAATGGTGCTGGCACAACTGGAGGTTATCATGTAGAAGAATGTGAATTGATCCATTCTTATCTCCTTGTACAAAGTACAAGTCTAAGTGGATCAAAGACCTCCACATAAGACCAGAGACACTGAAATTAATAGAGGAAAAGTAGGGAAAAGCCTCGAAGATATGGGCACATGGGGAAAATTCCTAAACAGAACAACAATGGCTTGCGCTGTAAGATCAAGAATTGACAAATGGGACCTCATAAAATTGCAAAGCTTCTGTAAGGCAAAAGACACCGTCAAGAAGACAAAAAGTCCACCAATAGATTGGGAGAGGATCTTTACCAATCCTAAATCAGATAGGGGACTAATATCCAATAGATACAAAGAGCTCAAGAAGCTAGACTCCAGAAGTTCAAATAACCCCATTAAAATGGGGTTCAGAGCTAAACAAAAAATTCTCAACTGTGGAATACTGAATGGCTGAGAAGCACCTGAAAAAACGTTCAACATCCTTAAACATTAGGGAAATGCAAATCAAAACAACCCTAAGGTTCCACCTCACACTAGTCAGAATAGCTAAGATCAAAAATTCAGGTGACAGCAGATGCTGGTGAGGATGTGGAGAAAGAGGAACACTCCTCCACTACTGGTGGGATTGCAAGCTTGTACAACCACTCTGGAAGTCAGTCTGGAGGTTCCTCAGAAAATTGGACATAATACTACTGGAAGATCCTGCAATACCTCTCCTGGGCATATACCCAGAAGAAGTTCCAACTGGTAATAAGAACACATGCTTCACTATGTTCATTGCACTTTATTTATTAATATAATTTAATATTTAATATAATTTATTAATATTATAAATAATAGACAGAAGCTGGAAAGAACCCATATGTCCCTCAACAGAAGAGTAGATACAGAAAATGTGGTACATTTACACAATGGAATACTACTCAGTTATTAAAAACAATGGATTTATTAAATTCTTGGACAAATGGATGTACCTGGAGGATTTCATCCTTAGTGTGGTAACCCAATCACAAAAGAAGTCATTAGATATTCACTCACTGATAAGTGGATATTAGCCCAGAAACATAGAACACCCAAGATACAATTTGCAAAACACAAGAAAATCAAGAAGAGGGAAGACCAATGGGTGGATACTTCATTCCTCTTTAGAATAGGGAACATAATATCCATGAAAGGAGTTACAGAGACAAAGTTTGGGGCTAAGACCAAAGGATGGACTATCCAGAGACTACCCCACCCAGGGACCCATCCCATAATCAGCCACCAAATCCAGACACTATTACATATGCCAGAAAGATTTTGCTGAAGGGACCATGATATGGCTGTCTTGTATGAGGTTATGCCAGTGCCGCAAATACAGAAGTGGATGCTCACAGTCATCTATAAGATGGAACACAAGGCCCCCAATGGAGAAGCTAGAGAAAGCACCCAAGGAGCTAAAGGGGTCTGCAACCCTATAGATGGAACAACAATATGAACTAACCAGTACCCTCAGAGCTCGTATCTCTACCTCATATGTAGCAGAAGATGGCCTAGTTGGCCATTGTTGGGATGAGAGGCCCCTTGGTAAGTGCAAAGTTTATATGCCCCTATACAGAGGAATGCCGGGGCCAAGAAGCGGAAGTGGGTAGGGGAGCAGGGCGGAGGGAGGGTATAGGGAACTGTCGGGATAACATTTGAAATGTATATAAAGAAAATATCTAATAATAAGAAAAGAAATCACCTTAAAAGAAAGAAAGAGATAGATAGATAGATAAATAAATAAATAAATAAATAGGGACTTATTACCCAGAGCAGAAAAAGACATTTTCCAACTAATTTTGTAGCTATTAACAGCCATCAAATGATAATGTCCATGTGAAACTGTCATTAGCTCCTGTGCAAATATCTCTGAAAAAGCCCATGGATTTTACCCTTTGTCCTTTTCTCTTCTTACTGGCTGGAGTTCAGCCATAATGGTTAGGGTTATAGTTGTCACTTTGTATCATGAAGAGATCTTGTGAGTGAAGTCACACAGAGTGGCTGCGTTATTACAAACACAAGTGTCTTTCTGCAGAGTTTTATGACAGCTTAGTCTACAGGAGCTAGGGTCCTTGAAAGATCTTTGGAACAAAGTCAACCCAGAAGGCCATATTCTGTCTTAAAAGTTAGAATAGAATAATACAAATTTTTGCTTTAAGTAAGTATCTGTTTTATCCATATAACTCATTTTAATTATACAATACCTTTATTTTAGTGTTATCATGATGATTAGACCCATTTTGACCCACATTCCTGAAACAGGGCAAATACCATCCATGTGGTCTTTCTACATACAGGACGTTCTCTTGCCTTGTACATGATACATGTTCAGTTCATTTCTAGGAATCATAGTAAATAAAATGTATAATACAAAAGGGATCCTTTACCAGAGAATGGTTTCTCATCATGGAGATATAGACACGTAGTCCAGAAATGTGACTAAGTGAAGATCCTGTCTGGAATTATGTTGTGCCTCTGAACGGGGGAATATAAAATTCATTATTAAAACACATCCCTGTGAAATTTCAGTAGCTATGCTTACAGACTGATGATATATATCAAACATTTATTAATTATCCTCCTGTGTCAAGGGTATCTTCCTTACTCCCTAATTGAAGGGCTGGGAAAATGAAAGCCAAGATTGAGATGCAAGGTCATATAGAGCAAATATCACAATCAGAACTCACACAATCTCTTGTTCTACATCCTATATGATTAAGCCTCTCCTCTGTGCATGTGGATATTTGTATGTGCAAGGGTGCTCATACTCATATGGATGAAAGCTAGAGATCACTTTTGGGCATCAAGTTATCATGTTTCCTTTTTTTTTTTTTTGAGACAGTGTCTTATTGAAACCTGATGCTCACTGATTACACTGATTAGGCTAGCTTGACTGGGCAGCAAGCTGAAGGGAACATCCTGGCCAGTGTTTAGGATTTAAGCACACATTGCCATGCTCAGATTTTTATGTAACTGCTATGCATTGAGCTCAGGCTCTCTGGCTTGGATAGGAAGCCTTTTACACAGCAAGTATATTCTAATCTCCTTTCAAGCCTGAGAAAGGAGTTCACAGTTTTAGTAAAAGCAAAACAAATCTCCTCGTCCCCAAGCCAGCTTAGGTCTATCTCATCTAAGACTAAGATGGAAAGGACTGGCGTTCTAATCTTCTGCCATCCACGAATGCACTGACTTTCCCCACTGCGAAAGCCACAACGTGTTCTGGATACTTAGCAAAGCACCTAGTCTGAGCCCATTGGTTTGATAGGTTGGAATAAGGCAGTGTTAGGAACTGGATTCTGACCTCTGTTCATCCAGTACCTTGCAGTGACATAGATAACACTGTCACCCAACACCTGCCCTGACAAATCAATTAGTATATGTTGACTGAGTAAAGTCATGGTGGCTGATTTCTTCCAATAACACCTGGGAGAAGTTACCTGCTCAGCAAACTTCTCAAACTCAACAGCTCAAAGCTAGTGAGTTCTTAAAGTGAAACGACTATTGCTGAGCCTGAGTGTGAAGATGACACTTCTGAATTGTCAGGAGAAAGTCATTTAAAAGACACTTGTAGATCACATTGGATATAAAAGGAGAAGAAGCGTCTATTGAGGATGAAAAGATAAGTGAGGATGGCGATAGGGAATTGAGAGGGTGGGAAGGAAGGGTTACCTAAAACTAAAGAGGTACAAAAAGGCATAGAAAACTTTGAAAGCTAAATTGTAAACAAACAAACAAACAAACAAACAAAACCAATTAAAATGAGTGTGAGGGAGATGGAGACAATGCAGCCTTCAGAAGTCAGAGGTTGTTAAATACAACTGCCAATGTCAGGTGGTGTGGGCAACTTCCTTAGGGTAGAGTGTGCCCAGGGGCTTCTGTAACAGACAGGCTACCATCATGTCATTGCTCTTGGTTGTCCTCCAAAAGAGATGGTTAGGCTGTCTTGCTGAAGACCAAAATGCCTTGCTTATAGGACATAGAGATGCTTAATTAAGAACTGAAGTGGAAGCTTACTTATTCCCTGCTGGATAGCTTTCACAGTTCTAGAAGATGCTACCCAGGCTGCTGTGGGAAAAAAGGACATCAGTTTTCTAACAAAGCTGCAAACCATTCAAGTTATAACACCAGCCTGCCAGGCAAGATGCATCCACTGCTGAAATCACGGTTAGGTGGGTGACCAATACTCTCTGGTTAGATTTTAGGTCCATTCCATGGGGAAAATTCATTCCTGTCACTGTAAACCTGTCAAATGCTTATTGCTTGAGAAGTCATAGACCCTAAGGGGGAACTGAGTGCTATTGTTTTGTTGTATGGATGTGATGTCAAATTGCCTTCTAAATATTCATGTTTATTGCTATAAGTGGAACTGCTCTCAGCCTGGGTCAGAGAAGTTTCAGGAGTAACAGTTAAGGCAGAGACATATAATCAAGTGATGGGAATAAACAGCTGTGAATGCTTAGTCCTGAACAGGACGTTTATATCATACCCCCACCATCCCAATGCTCAGAGAAAGTCATGGAAGGGTATATCCCACATGCTCCATGATCATTCAAAGGCTCAGGGAATGACATGGAAGAGTAGGCAGAAAGAATATAAGAGCTGGAGGATGGGACGGCATGTTTTGAAATGCTGTTCTCTGGACTTGACATGGTTGTTGATGGACTCATAACATCTGTACAAGACTATACCTAGTAACATTCCCTTGTAGATGGGAGAGGCGCTCATAGGTCCTGCTGTTCTGAGCAGAGATAGGTAGTTAATGATTGCTTGGGGAAGGGCAGTCATATACCTCAGCGATATAGCCTTTGGTAAGTTGTTTTTGTGCAAGTAAATAACCCTTCACCCAGGCTTGTGCTCACAACCCTAATTAAGTGCAGTCAGCTATAAAAAATAAGCAAAAAATTAATGTTAAAATGAGAAGAGGGATTTGTTAAAAGAAGGAGGGCTTTTTTGGCATGAGGAAGAGGATTAGAGAGGATAATGGGGGAGAAAATGGTTAAAGTACACTATACATATGTATCTGCATATATATATGTGTGTGTGTGAGATAACATATATATATAAAGAACATATCAATAATTTAAAAAGGGATCAACTACAATTCATTTCAGAGGCATTGCTGTGCTGTCCTAATGAAAGTGGTCCTTTTCTGCCTACCTTATGCCATTCTGGCTTTACCTTTTACTAATGGATGCAGGCTTTCTCTCTCCTCTATAGACCTGAGCTGGCATGGTGATATCATTTGGCTAATGAATGTAGCAGAGGTTGTGAAGTGCAAGCTCCAGGCTTTTTTTTTTTCACTCTCTTTTGAGACTTTGCCCATCTCAGCTCAAACAAGCCGGAGCCTGCTTCTAAGGATGGAAACCTTTAGGGTATAGCTGTACTGAAGCTACCCTTGGTCATAACTCCCAGCCAGGCCACAGCTGAACTGTGGCTTTGTAGGGCAGGCTTTCCCATTACTGTTTTAAGTACAGGGATAAACATTTATAAAATGATTACAGTGATAAAACCACTGCAATACAATAAAAGCCATCGTTGCACTGCAGGATGACCAGCTGTGAACCACCAGACGACACAAACATGTCCATATACAGCATTGTACCAGAGCTGATGCTTGCTGCATTCACTGTTATAAGCAGCTATTGAATCATGTTTTAGTTTCCATTTTCATTTCCCTCAGCTACCACTGTGTCGTTTACTTGGTACCAAACGCCAGACTTCAGATAATCTATAAGATATAATCCCTATTCCTCCCATCCCATGAGATATGTTTCATCATTTCCACTTATTTCCAGGAAAATAAACTTACTCTCTGAAGATTTGGTGAATTGAATGAGTCTGCAGTCATTAATTGAAAAGTTGGAGAGACCAGCCTTGACCTCAGGTGTGACCAAAAGTCAAGCTTGAGGCTTTTTCCATGTACTTCCTTACAGCTTTCAAAGAGAGTACTTTAATTTTACTTTTAAATAAATACAAAGAATTTTTCTAAGATCCCTCAATACATAGAAGACTTAAACTTTGAGTCTGAGATTCATTGGCTCCCCAGGTTAAACTTGCCAATGTTCAATAGTAATAAATATGTCTGAAACAGAGAACATGTTTATATCTATGTGCTTTCTTTGTTTTAGAAACATGTTCTCTTCTGTTGGAGTGTTTTAGAAGCCCGTGTTTTGCAAACTCCAAGTTGTAAGAGAAAGCAGGTTGTGAAGGCACTGGTGAGGCTGGTTGCCCAGACAAACCAGCTGGCAAGCATTTCTGTGTCAATCTTATTCTAGCTTTTAAATTAGCAGTGACTTCTAAACCTTTTGAAGTAGCTGGAATAGGATGCCTAGATTGGCAAAGCAATCATTACAGGGTAGTAACAGCAGGCATGAGCTTCCAAATGTTCCCCCTTTGGCCTTGGCACTGGGCAAGGATGGAAAGGAGGTAGAAGGATCCTAGCAGGAAGTTTCTAGCTAAGGTGGCTGCCAGGAAGACCCAATTAACCTTCCCTTCTTGCTAGCAAAAGCCCAAGCAGAAGAAATGAATTATTTGAAACAATGCCCCAAACTACTGACAACTTTAGAGACCACCCTTGTGGCTTTTGCACACCGAACCTGACAAGAATACCTTGAGAGGCTTTGATATAAGAGGTCACACCTCAGAGCAGAAATTAGTTAAAATGTACTGTGCTTCCCCACCTGAGATAGTCAAGACAACCATCTCCTTCTCTGAAACTTTAATGACCACCCATGGCCAACATCTATGAGCAGGTTTGAGTATATGTTTCTTTTTGAAGCTGTTGACATGTCTTGGAATTTCTCTCTATTCAAATGGAATTTATCTATCCGTCATCCATCTATCTGTCATCCACACAGGAAAACATCATATGGTTCCCTACTTTGTGGCTGATTTAGTCAGAAATTGTTGGTACCATTGATCCTCAAGTAAACAAGGCCTCTCTTCCCCTCATGAAGCTCAAGTCTTGTGAATAGTACACACATACCCAGTGGGGATTCCAGGAATGTGTCCTAGGCATCAGCAAAGCCTAGCTATCAAGAAATTCTCTTAAGTTAATCTGATATACACACACACACACACACACACACACACACACACACACACACACACACACAATTTCGTTAATGAGAAAAATCAAAATCACAACCTGTTTGCATTTCTTTCTTCTTCTTCTTCTTCTTCTTCTTCTTCTTCTTCTTCTTCTTCTTCTTCTTCTTCTTCTTCTTCTTCTTCTTCTTCTTCTTCTTCTTCTTCTTCTTCTTCTTCTCCTCCTCCTCCTCCTTCTTCTTCTTCTTCTTCTTCTTCTTCTTCTTCTTCTTCTTCTTCTTCTTCTTATTCTTCTTCTTCTTCTTCTTCTTCTTCTTCTTCTTCTTCTTCTTCTTCTTCTTCTTCTTCCCCTTCCCCCTCCCCTTCCCCTCCTTCTTCTCCTTCTCCTTTTCCTTCTTCTCCTTCTCCTCCTCCTCCTTCCTCCTCCTCCTCCTTCTTCTCTTTGTGCTGTTGGAGAATCTTTTTGTTAAAGTATCTATCTGAAGAAGAATCAGTCTCCAAAAGGCTTATGGTTCCACTAGACTCTACTTTGTTCCTTTAAAGAGGAGCCATACTATATGAAGTTAACTAAATTCTCTGAAAATGAATGCTTGCAACCATTCCAAGGGACCTAGGTTTGATTCTAGCACCCACATGCAGGCTCACAACTGTAACTCCAGTTCCAAAGGATTTGCCTCTAAGGGCACTGTACTCACACAGTATACAGACACAGATATATACATAGGCAAAGAACTCATACACATAAAATACATCTTAAAGACTATATGGGAGGTATAAAATGATATGCCTGTGTATATTTATATCTATGTGCCTATTGTTCTAGGTGTGTGTGTATGTATGTGTGTGTGTTTGTATGTGTGTAGTCATAGAGCAGAGAGAAAAAATACCCTTTCTTTCCTGTCTGCTCTCCTAACATTTGGGGCAGGCTTTGGCTTTCTAACGTGTCTGCATTGCTTTACCATGTGTATGTCTACTGCAGATGTCGTGGGTCTTCCATTAGCACATCTCACTAGGCTGTGCTCATGATGTCTTACTGCAAGCACAATTTTCTGTCTGAGATTTCTTTACTGTTTCAGGAACAGCAGAGGTGCCAAGACTGTAGTGTCTCCAGGAAGACATTTTTCTTTAACTAATATGGTGGGAGGAAGGCTACCCCAGCCCATGAACCTGTGGGCAGAGTCCATTAGAAGCATGGTTTTCAGGAAACCCCAGAGTTGCCTGTAGACTGAGCCTTGCAGTAGCCAGCACAAAGCATACCCTTTGAGACCGCTATCCTTGCCAGGTCATCTGTCAATATTTCTACCATAAGCCCTCAAACACTTCTAAACAAAACAAAACAAACAAAACAAGAAACCACCCCCCCCAAAAAAACCAAACCTCAAATAATGGTCTTGTATAACTACCCATTTTGGTCCAAGCCTTTCTTCTAGGATAATCAAACCAAAGATAGTGATTCTCCTAAATAAAGTGTGCGAGACAGCAGCATTAGACTTAATACATGTTGAACAGGCAAATTAGTAAGTAAATAACACAATGAAGAGGTCAGGATTATTGATAGTCTCCCCTCTTTCTAATTTTTGAATTTAAGCCATAGAGTATCACCAAATAATATCATATTCAAAAAGAGAAAAGGCCACTCTGTTTGGGACATCATTATCACAGAATCTAGCCACAGTGGGAAGCGCCAAGACAGGTTGTGGAGGAAAAGGAGAAGCTGTGCTCATGTTCTTGTTAGTTTATCATTTTCTCCCTACATTCTCCTCACCTGTCATGCCTACCCAGATAGAAATGGCAGCCTGCCTTCCCTTCATAGTAATTCTGATCAGATTTAAAGACTTCTTGGTGGATACTGTCTTGAATAAGAAAGACTAAGAATACAAAACAAAACAAAACAAAACAAAAACAAACAACAAACAAACCAAACCACATATAATTCTCAGAAAAGTGGGGATATCTGTTTATTAACTTATGTGTTTATAAATGTATTTTACTCTGTTGAATTATTCATGGCTTGCCCATTCCTTAGCTGTTCTTCCTTCCACCTCTAGCTCACTCAAGCTCTTTTGTCAAAAGGAGCTGGTCCTTAAGGACATAGTCCCGAGGGACAGGATGCCTGGGTTGGCACCCTGGTTGTTTCTTTGGATTATTTTGGGTTCTTTAATTTTGCTTCATTCTCCTGCTATATGAAGTAGAGATAAATAATGGCTTGATGGTGGAGTGGCCATGGGTTTAGTAGTATGTATGCGGCACTTACTTAGAACAATGCCTACTGATAATCACTATCAACAGGGATCATCTTTATCTTGTTTTACTTTATATTTTACTTATCTATGGGAACTTTTTCTATACTACTTTCTTCTCTTTTCTTATATTTTGAGATTTTCTGTCTACAAGAGAAAGAACATATTGGTATGAAGGGTTACTTCATGTCCAGATTCCAAGTTAATTCTGATTTTTTTTAGTTTACATATCTCTATCTTGACTAGTAGTACCCAAAACAAGGGTGCTCTCTAATCAGGCAGTGTGTGCCCTTTACTTCCTTTGGAAAATGCTTGTCCAGGACTTTGAACTCACTTGTTAGCTGCCCACCCTCCCACAGACGCTCTGAGTTTTCCAGTAGTCTCACGTCTGTCTTTTGGTGTGACTCGTCTCTTTCTAGAGAGATTAACCCAAATCACTCTGAAGCTAGTAGCTTAATGGAACAGATATTTATTAACCCATGGAAGATTGAAAAATCAGGCTTCTTGGTTTTAATTGCTGGTCCCTGTGAGCTATCTATTTTTATCCTCTAGTTTTATTGCTTTCTGAAACTAGAGGCTTTGCCCAAGATGCAGAACCATTATTCCCATTTTAGCAGGTTACTTTATCCAATGCTAACACTGCAGCTCATGGTGATGGATATAGCTTAGCTTATAACTTGTCAAGACTTTCAATTATGGACATGTAGGAAGGCTAGATGAGGGGGGTTAAAACAAAACCGCACTTCCTGTGATTTTTTTTTATATATGGCTAGATATTATTTGACCTTATTATTTCTTGTGGAACTTTGCTAAAAGAGGCAGGTGATATCAAATTTATTCTTAGTTCACCTTCAAAAGTTTGATGAAATCCATCTTAGTGATTATTTTATATAGGAGCCAAATACTGAGTTTATTTTGTGTAGTCATATACCATATATACTATTGCTGTGAAATTGTGCTTTAACTCATTACTTTAAAAACGTAAACTATATCTAAAATTAAATGTTGTTACCTTCTACTAGGAAGTCATGTTTGGCATGAAAGCTGTAAAAACAGAAAGTAAATTGAAAATTTAAAAAAGTGAAATTACTATTTTATATTTCACACTTTCATAAGATCATACAATATGTACTTTTCTGTGCCTGGCACATTTTGGTTAACATGATAGTCTCCAGATGGATCAAAGTTATTACAATTTTATTCTCTTGCATAGACAAAGGGTATATAGCATTGTGTATAGGAACAACATTCACTCTATTTATCCTTTTAATACTTAGTCTGTTTATTTCTTGGATACTCTGAACAGTGCTACAATAAATCAATAAATAAGGGGCTGCATGTTATTTTTGAAACAAAGTTACTTGTGATTTTTTCATAATAAACTACTGTATAATAATAGGTTAACAGCAACGACTCTAAGTGGGAACTGACAAAAGGAAATTCAGTGACATTGTCATGAATGGTGACAGTAATAATTACAGCTGCCAATGACTGAGTATTTTCTGTGCAGTAGAGACACTCCTAACACTGACATTTTCTCAGGCATGACACACAATCACTATTCCAAATTGTCATAGGAAGCAGGTGCCCAGAGAAATGACAGTCAGTCAGTGATGGTGATTGTGTACTTCTTGCGGTCCTGTTAGTCACATCAACCTCATGTTTCAGGTGTTCCTATAGCAACAAGCTCAGCATAAGCCCTACTAACTCAAGGCAGGTGTCATCTGATAGCACCTGATTCTGAGTTCTCCCATAGCATACCCTACAGTACCTCCTTCCCAGAGGATCCTTGTGATTTCATCTTTGCACTATTCCTAGTCACCTAGGCATAGTCAGTCCAGAAGACTAGTGTTCTATGAGGAAAAACTGACAAGAGGGAGTTGGAACTAGATAAAGCGATTCTTCTCTATTTGTTCCCTGGACAAGCTGTGAAGAGAGACTTTTATACAGTTTCTTGAAGAACAAAACAAATTTATGTTTTCAGTACTATGAACTGAACTCATTATGTATGCTAGACAACCACCCTGAGCTACAACTTCAGCCTTATTTATGCTTTAAGTTGATATAAAAAATAGTACATAGTTATGAAGCAGAGTGATACGCTCATATATAATGTGTAATAATAAAATGTGGCAATTAGTGCCGACTAAACACAGTCATTGTGTCTTATGTATTGAGGACATTTAAGGTTTATGTAACTCTTTGGAAATATCTAGTACATTATTATTGCTGTAGTCACACTACTATGCTACAGAGCAAGAGAATATTTCCCTTTTCAATTGTACATTTCTATCTTTCTGCCAAGCTCCATCCTGCCTTCACTTCTTCCAACATTTGGTACCACTGAATATTCTCTACTTCAATGAGATCAATGTGTTTAGCTTCCATGCATGGAATAGGAATATGAGATACTTATCTTTATATGTCTAGGATTGTTACCTTAATATAATGTCATCCACTCTCATCCATTTTTGCTATGACAGGATTTCATTGTTTTGAATACGTGTCACATTTTCTTTATTTATTCATTGATGATCATCTAGAAAGATTTCATGTCTGACTATTTTGATAGTGCTAAAACAAATGTTGTGTGATTATAGCTCTTTAGTATGCTAATTTCCTTTAGATGTATACCTAGTAGTTGGATTATGGAATTAAAGTGTAGTTTTATATTTTGCTGTTAAGGACATATCAGGAGATCAAACAGTAGTATAAAATATAATAACAGTCTAGCTAAAATGGGCAAATACTCTAAATGACATTTCTCCAAAGCAGTCATACAAAAGGCCAGTAGATGTATGACACCAAGAAGTTTTACTCATCATCAGGGAATGCAAATATTTTGACTAGTTTTATATAAACTTGACACAACTAGAGCCCTTTGGGAAGAGTGAACCTTAAGTGAGAAGCTATAATGGTCAATGTGGGGAGGCTCTGTTCACAATGTGTAACACCACCCTTGGTGGTATAGTGTATGAGAAAGCAAGTTGAGTAACCCATGAGCAGCAGGCTAGCAAGTTCTCCTGCATTCTGCTCCAGTTCTTGCTTTGAGTTCCTAACTTCCCTCATTGATGAGCACTGATATGGAACTCTAAGCTGAAATGAATAAACTTTTTTTCCCCTTCTAGTTGTTTTTTTTTTTCATGGTGTTTTATCACACTTATAGAAACCTTAAATAAGACACAAAATGAAAATGGCAAATGCTAACAAAAATGCAGAGATCAAGTAATGCTCTTCTATACATTTGGTGTATATAAGAATTCATTCAGAGAAGCCTCAAAGATATGGGTACAGGCGAAAAATTCCTGAATAGAACAGCAATGGCTATAAGAATCAATAAATGGGACCTCATAAAGTTGCAAAGCTTCTGCAAGGCAAAAGACACCGTCTATAAGACAAAAAGGCCACCAACAGATTGGGAAAGGATCTTTACCTATCCTAAATCAGATAGGGGACTAATATCCAATATATATATAGAACTCAAGAAGGTGAACTCCAGAAAATCAAATAACCCCATTAAAAAATGGGGCTCAGAACTGAACAAAGAATTCTCACCTGAGGAATACCGAATGGCAGAGAAGCACCTGAAAAAATGTTCAACATCCTTAATCATCAGGGAAATGCAAATCAAAACAACCCTGAGATTCCATCTCACACTAGTCAGAATGGCTAAGATCAAAAATTCAGGTGACAGCAGATGCTGGCGAGGATGTGGAGAAAGAGGAACACTCCTCCATTGTTGGTGGGATTGCAAGCTTGTACAACCATTCTGGAAATCAGTCTGGTGGTTCCTCAGAAAATTGGACATAGTACTACAGGAGGATCCAGCAATACCTCTTCTGGGCATATATCCAGAAGATGTTCCAACCTGTAAGGACACATGCTCTACTATGTTCATAGCAGCCTTATTTATAATAGCCAGAAGCTGGACAGAATCCAGATGCCCTTCAACAGAGGAATGGATACAGAAAATGTGGTACATTTACACAATGGAGTACTACTCAGCTATTAAAAAGAACGAATTTATGAAATTCCTAGGCAAATGGATGGGCCTGGAGGGCATCATCCTGAGTGAGGTAACCCAATCACAAAGGAACTCACACAATATGTACTCACTGAAAAGTTTATATTTGCCCAGAAATTTAGGATACCCACTATATAAGATACAATTTGCTAAATGCATGAAACTCAAGAAGAACGAAGACCAACATGTGGACACTTTGCTCCTTCTTAGAATTGGGAACAAAACAACCATGGAAGGAGTTACAGAGATAATGTTTGGAGCAGAGACAAAAGGATGGGCCATCTAGAGACTGCCATATCCGGGGATCCATCCCATAATCAGCTTCCAAATGCTGACACCATTGAATACACTAGCAAGATTTTGCTGAAAGGACCCAGATATAGTTGTCTCTTGTGAGACTATGCCGGGGCCTAGCATACACAGAAGTGGATGCTCACAGTCAGCTAGTGGATGAATCACAGGGCTCCCAATGGAGGAGCTAGAAAAAGTACCCAAGGAGGTAAAGGGATCTGCAACCCTATAGGTGGAACAACATTATGAACTAACCAGTACCCCGGAGCTCTTGTCTTTAGCTGCATATGTATCAAAAGATGGCCTAGTAGGCCATCACTGTAAAGAGAGGCCCATTGGACATGCAAACTTTATATGCCCCAGTACAGGGGAACGCCAGGGCCAAAAAGTGGGAATGGGTGGGTAGAGGAGTGGGGTGGGGGGAGGGTATGGGGGACTTTTGGGATAGCATTGGAAATGTAATTGAGAAAAATACGTAATAAAAATATTTTTAAAAAAAGAAAGAATTCATTCAGTCTATGTAAAGCACACACTCTATCTCCTATCGACCTTCCCCCTTTACTATGTACCTTTGTCTTTTCTCTCCCTCACACTCGCCAGGATTTGGAATGAAACATGCCCACACAGGCTGTTACTTTTGCTCAAGCTATGCTAGCTTAAGCTTATTTGATTCCAAAGCTCATGTCCAGGTCATTGTGCTATATTGATTCATGGCATTTGAGGTTAACGTTAAATGAGCCAAGCACAGGTAATCAAGTATTCCTTGTTCTCATTCATGTATGGAAGCAAAACGATGCTGATTTTATAGAAGTAGAGGACAGGGTAGGTGCTTGCTGGAGGCTGCAAGGCTGAGAAGAGAGAGGTAGAGGGGCTTTAAGGACTAGGTACTGTCTTAGTCAGGGTTTATTCCTGCACAAACATCAGGACCAAGAAGCAAGTTGGAGAGGAAAGTGTTTATTCAGCTTACACTTCCATACTGCTGTTCATCACCAAAGGAAGTCAGGACTGGAACTCAAGCAGGTCAGGAAGCAGGAGCTGATGCAGAGGCCATGGAGGGATGTTCTTTACTGGCTTGCTTCCCCTGGCTTGCTCAGCCTGCTCTCCTATAGAACCCAAGACTACCAGCCCAGAGATGGTCCCACCCACAAGGAGCCCTCCCCTGCTTGATCTTTACAGTTGGATCTCATGGAGTCATTTTCCCAACTGAAGCTCCTTTCTCTGTGATAACTCCAGCCTGTGTCAAGTTGACACAAAACCAGCCAGCACAGGTACCTAACCCAATTAGGTAGGCAGAATGCTGTACAGCATGGTGGAATGACTTCCATTTAGAAATTCCATGTGTTTTGAAGATTGGAAGGAGAAGTTTGTATATTCTCAGTAAAAAAGAAATGATTGAAGAAGGTGGAAATATTAATTACTTTAATCTGATCTTTGAGCATTTGATACCTTTATTAAATTATCACAATATACTCTAAATATATACAATTGTGAATTTGACATACATGTATCACACACATAAATATATACTATGCATATATATATATATGTATATACATATACCTGTATATATGGAGAGAGAGAGAGAGAGAGAGAGAGAGAGAGAGAGAGAGAGAGAGAGAGAGAGAGAGAGAGAGAGAGAGAGCGCGAGCAGGATGGTTTGCCTCCCTAGTGGGATAAGCATAACTCATAGTCTTTTGGCATCTCGGTGAGCCATCTCTTTCCATTCTCACTTCTCTAGTGTAAATTATACTCTTCTAGCTGTGTTCTGAGTTAATGAGATAACGATGCTCTTCTTTATCCTTTGTCCTTTAAGGGCACCCTGACTCCTGCCTTGAACCACTTACCCACCTGCATCTGAGGTGTTTACAATCTGAGGCTCTGTTCACAGAACTGTTCCTACTCAGACTCACACCTCATAACATGCCCAGTACAAGACCTATCAAAATCACAATGCCAGGGTCCAAGTCAGATTTAGCATTGGAATTGCTCACAGAGGTGACAGAATGTGGGAAGATGAAAGAAAGTACACACTCAATGTCTTTGTGTCTGCAGTGTCTTTCCCATGAGGCTGCATGGGGAATTTGCATATATTCTAGGAGCTATGAGCTTACTCTCTCTGTAAGACCAGGAGGGGAGTTCTTTCCAGTTGTGCTTATTCAATGCTCTGGAAACCCACAAGTCTTAGATCTGTTTTCTCCCACATGAGCAGTTCCTGGGAAATGTTGTAGAACAGGATCTTCGAGATTTCTGTGGTACTTACAGCATCACCCACCTCAGACTGTTAGCCTGGCAGGGTTGGAGAGAAATGCATACACTCTATGATTCTGAACTGAGTGCAGTGACCTCACCAGGCAGACCATAGACTGGAACTTGGAGGCAAAGAAAATCTGTCTTATTATAGTTAGAATACTTGTGCCCCTTCACAAAAGCCATGTTGAAGTTCTAATGCCCATTACCTTAGACTGCTGATTTACTTGAAGATAGAGTCAAAAGGCAGTTGCTTAATGTGAAGTCATGAAAGGGCAAAACCACATGGCAGGAGATACAAATGTAGAGATGATGAGAGACACAAGGAAGACCGTATGAAGATGGAAGAGTTATCCATTTGCAGATGAGGGGCTCTTGGTAGCTAGCTGAGTCCAGAAGACACAAGGAACTCTCATCCTCACTAAGGCTTTAGAAGGAACATGACCGTACCAGCATTTTTACCTGACTTCTATCTTTAAAAGTGATGGCCAATAGGTTTCTATTAGATAGCATATTTTATTTACTTATTTATCTTTTTTATGTATGTATATGTGCTTATGTGAGTTTATATGCTTCACATGTGTGCAGGCCAGAAGAGGGTGTCAGAGCTCTGGAATCAGAGCCCAAGGTGGTTATGAGCCACCATATGGATTTTGGCAAATGAGCCAAGGCCCTGTGTAAGAGCAGGAAGCTCCTCCAATGACTGAATCCCTTCTTCGCCCCAGACCCAGTATTTTTTAGTAAACCATTTTTTGTTAACAACTTTATTTTATCTATATGTGTGTATGCATGTATGAATGTGTATGCCATAGTACTTGTGTGGAGGTCAGAGGACAACTTGTCGGAGCTAGTTTTTCTATTGGGTAGGGCTTGGGGATTAGACTCAAGTCATCAGGTTTGGGGTAGGCATCTTTAACCACTGAGACATCTCACAGGCCCAGTGACCTAGTTTTTGACAATCTGCCATGACCACTTTATGCTTTATTCTGCCTACTTTGAAATATGACTGTCCTTAGGTAAAATCCCAATGGGCTTGTTTTCTGGTTCCAGTGTATTCTTATGTTATGTATTCCTCCATTGGAGTAAGATTAGAGGAACCTACTGCAATCAGTTAAACTGAGTGTGGTGGTATATAGTCTTGTACTTGGGAAGCAAAGGCAGGAGATTGTTGCTCATTCAAGACCAGTTTGTCTATAAATTGAGAATCAATCTTAAAAACAACAACAACAACAACAACAACAAAAATAAAAACCATACAAACAAGTAACTCTGGGAGAAAAGAGCCCGTTTCCTTAGAAGCCTCTGGGAGTCTTTATACCAGTTGCTGAATGTGAATGGAGTTATCAGGTGGGATGCTGATGTTCTCCACATGTTGCCACATATATATTTTAATCTTCACCATGATCTATTAACTATGCATAATTATCTTCATTTTACAAATGGTGAAACAGGAGCTCAGTGATGTTAGGTAACTTGCCTGAGGTCATGGAGCTAGTTCAGGACAACAGCATGACAGGTTAGGTGTGGTACGGCTTAGATACCACTCCACGCTTAGCACACCACCCTGTGGCCAATTTGTGGGAGTCCCCGTGGTTATGCCTGCATAAACCCTGGATAGATTCCCCAACTATGCTCTAACATAAAATGGGAGCTGAAGACAGAAAGAGAGATTGAGGGCAGTCACAAAAATCTTACAGTTCAGTAACTATGTATTCCCTCAGTGAGCTCCTCTTACCTGATCGTTGTCCTTTCCACCAAGCATGTGAGAAAGGGTCTCCATTGACATATTCACATTGTGACTTTGCTTCCTATTGCTTGTGTAACACTGAGCTATGAGATGGACTTCTCCTTTAGGGCTCCTGCACGTTTTTAGGTTTAGGCTCCAGAAAGCTTTTGGGTTCAAACTCCATCCCAAGGCCTTACCAATAGGAATTGGCTTAATCATTCATGAGCATTACTTTACTTCCTCCATCTGTAACATAGAGGCATTGAGAGGATTCAATCAACTGGAGTAAAACAAGCTCATGGTTTGACGTCAAGGACAAATGGGTGCACAAACTATCTGTCTGTCCTATTCCCAGCAATATAGTTCATCTCTGGAAAACAACACAGATTTTAGAAACTTATACAAGTGCCTCACACAAATGTTATAAACTGGGAAATTAAATCTGGGCAGTTGAGCTGTCCTTGACCATACCCCTGAAGAAGAGCAAGAATACATTCAATGAGATTGTTTTGGGACATTTCCATATGCTTTAAATATTTCTAGGTTCTAGTTACTATTTCTCAAGGACCAAAATGGCCTGCCATCCCTGACCAGCCCACTCCCAAGATCCCTTACAGTAAGGTCAAATGAGGAGAGACTTATATAGTTCATGAATTCAGAGGACTTACTTCACTATATGAAGGAGGAGGTGGCAGAAGAGATTGGTTTAGCCCATGAAGACCCAGAAAGGAGGAAGAAAGTGGGTGTTATTGCTCTGCTGGCTTTCTCTTCTATTCCTTTTATTTCCCTTTATCCCTATTTTATTTTTATTCTCTTCTATCCCCTTTTATTTTTATTTTATTTTATTCCCCTCACATTCAGGATAGGTCATTTCCATTCTCTTAATCATACCTGGAAATGCTCTCACAGACATGTATCCAGAAATGTATCCTGTCAGTCTTCTAGACAATTCTAAATCCAGTCAAGTAGGCCATGAAGGTTAGCCATCATGTTAATCTTATTTCTTTAATCTCCTGAAATATACTTATTAGAAAGAATAGCCCCAGCAGATAGAACAAGTCAGACCTTAGGGATTTTGTTCATCCAATCATGCTTATAGGAAGCAAGGATTAGTACTCTCTTTTCTCAAAGGAATAGTTTCCTTTCTGGTCCTGATAGAAAGAACCGTCTTTTTCTTTATTAGGACTGCTAGGTCTTGGGTTCACTAATCCTAAGCACAGAGTTCATTTATTTAAATGCTCAAATAGAAATATCATGAACTTCCTGATTTGGGAAGGAAAAAGAATTTTCTCCCTTGAATATGCAGTATGTGTATGTTGGCTGCTTCTTATTTATCTTCCTGTTTTTGTTATTATTTTTGTTGATCTTGTTCTTTTCCTCCTCCTCCTCCTCCTCCTTCTCCTCCCCGCTCCTCCTCCTGTTCCTCCTGTTCCTCCTGCTCCTGCTCCTGCTTCTGCTCCTGCTCCACTCCTGCTCTTCCTCCTCCTCCTCTTCCTCTTCCTCCTTCAGACAGGGTCCCACAAAGCCCAGGCTGGCCTTGAACTCTCTATACTTGAGGAAAACCTTTAATTCCTCATCCTCTGGTCTTCACCTTCCGATTTCTGAGATTATAGGACAGCACCCCCATGCCAGGCTATAGATATACACTGTGTTTGAGAGCCTATTGGGATATGAAAAAAGGAATAAGAAATGGATTCATTAATGTTACCCAGAAAATAACTAATAAGCTACATATATTTACTATTAATAATAGGCTTATGGTACAGGAGAGATGCCTCAGGAGTTAAGCTAAGTAAATGTTGGTTACTTTTGCAAAGGAATGGAAATAAGTTCTCAGCACCCATACCAGATTTCTCAAAATTTCCTCTAATTTCATCTCCAGGGTATCTGATACCTTCTCCTGGCCATGGTGAGTACCCATATACTCATGCGTGAACACACACCCACACACACCATATATATTCATTAATAAAAATATAAAATATTTAAAATAATAGCAACAATCAGCTCATGAGACATGTAGGTTGAAAGTCTCAAGTTCTGCCATCTGCAAACTAGAAATCTAAGACTCTATAGAGCCAAGATTTAATTTCACCCACAGACCTGGGAAGCAGGGTACTGATGGTGTAAATCTCAGTATCAGAGAAGGCAAGCATGAGTGATAAAGGTCAATTCCTCCTTATCTTATGTTTTGTACTCTTTAGGCCCTCAACAGAATGGATGACTCTCATCCACAGGGGAAGAGCAAGCTACTTTGGGACAACAGCCCATTAACTGAAGGCTAGAGATATGCTCAAATTGTATCAAATTTGGATATCTATGGACCAATCAGGTTAACACTCAAAAAGTTAATGATCACAAAAAATATGTATACCTCTAAAGAAAGCAAAGTAATTCACATGAATGTAATGCTCCACAAACAAATGAGTTTTAAATATTTGTGGATTGTAGACTGGTGAAATGGCATAGTGGGTACAGCCCTTGTTATGTAATCGTGATGTTCTCTGCTCTAATGGGCAGAATTCACATAAAGCTATTTCTGATAGAATATGTTGTTTGTAATACCACTTAGCTTACGGTAAGTTGGGAGATGGAGACAGAGGAATTCCTAGAACCTCCTGTGATAGATGGCCAGGCATAGGTGCAGTAAAACAACAAAGAGAGCATGACTCAAAATAAGCTGAAGGTAAAAGCTGTTGTCTGATCTCTGTGTACGTACTGGCATTCATAGGAATGCACACATATATACATGAGCACATCCCACATGACAAATGACTGAAAATAAAAAAAAAATCCATGAATTTATAATCAATACAAGAAAATGGATGAAATGAGCTCCATACTGTTACAAATATTATCAATACAAGCAAATGGATCTAACATAGTGAATACATTCTAAAAACAATGTTATGTGTCTTTTTTGGTTTTGTTTCTCTTTAATGTACTTTGTGGATACTTTTATATCAGCACACATGACTCCATTATATTATTGCAGGATATTCTTTATAATGTTCCATTATATTTAAGTATACAGATGTACCATAACGTTTGTATCATTAAACATAGATTATTTGCAATTTGGAAGATTTTATAAAAACTTTTATTTATTTTTAATTTATGTATACGAGTAGTTGTTGCATGCATGTATGTGCCCCAAATGCATTCCTGGTGCCTGCGAGGCCAGAAGAAGTTTCAGGTCCCATGGAACTGAAGTAATAGATGGTTGTGAGCCACCATGCGTATGCTGGGTATCAAACATGCTCTCTACAAGAGCAGAATGCACTCTTAACTGCTAAGCCATCTCACTGCCCCTCTTATTTGCAGCATTTCATTTTTTCTTCCCCAATCCACATTTAGTACCCTCGACTTTGCACTGTTGAATGCATGTGTGGGTAAATTAACTGAAGAAAAATCTCTGGAGTGAAAATTCTGAGTTAAAAGTATTTTCATGGATACTGACCTTTTGCCAAATTGACCTTCAAAGAAGTTATGCCAATTTATAGCCCAATCACTAGTGTGTGAATATCTGTTTCCCACAAATCTTGCCAAAGCCATATTTTGTAATTCCTTTTAATCATTGCCAATCTGATAGGCAAAATAAAAATATCCTGCTGCTTTAATTTGCACTTATTAAAGAAATAAGCAAAGTTAGACATCTTTTTATGTAGTCCTTTGCAAGTTATATCATTTTTCTTTTTCTGAACAAATACTTAATAGGTACACAATAAATATTTTTGGACAATTACATACACAACCTGTGCTATTGTTCCTTTTATTAATCTCAATGAATTCATTATAAGGTAACAAATTAATAATCTTGATACAGTTGTTGCATCTATTTTTATGTTTGTCATAAGTTTTTCAATTTTGTGTGTGAATTTTGGGGAAGTAGTTATAAAGAAATATGATCTTCATCATTTAAAATAGTAACATTTATGATTAACTTGAAAATAATTTATACCTTTCATGTCTTGGAACATTTTTCTTCATTTCTTTGTGTAAACACAACATTCTTAATAAGCCTCCTTTGCTTCTGGAACATTCTTTGTGTGGTACTTAAATTTTTAGAGAGCGCATAGATTTCCCTGTGGCTATCAGACTCATATTCCATTCTCTCAGTTCATATTATGAGCAGCACTTGTGAAAATAATGAGATTATTTACCTGTTTCAGAAATCCTGCTCTTTGTTGACTGTTGCTGGCCATACAAACCCCTCCAAGTCTCACATGGCAAGGGATCCTAGGGTTTTGTTTTTTTTGTTTTTGTTTTTTCAGGAATTCATGTAGAGACAATTTTTCCCATTAGGCTGCTTTTTCCATCTGACTTCCATGGTCCATGGGTTGACACAGAAGTCAGATCCAGAGCGTTTCTGAGTATGTAGAGTACTCTAGACCCTATCCTTGGTAAATGAGCTGGACCACCTGCCTTTGAACAGTATTGAATGAATCTCAAGTCTGTGGCTCCATGGGACCCAGCCCCATGGGCTCTGCTGCTTCAGGTTGTTTAGCATACTACCTCATCTCTCCACTTTTGGGAACAGACTTCTTGAATTTGCTTTATCTTAGATGGAGGATGACGTCTCCAAGCATAAGGATTGGAATTTTGACTACTGACTCATGGATCCTGTTATGGCCACCGTAAGATCGCAATCATAAAAGTGCCCTTGCTTGAGCACTTTAGGTTTGCATTCCTCTTTTCTGTGGGCCTCATGCTAGTCTGTCCTCCTAATTTTCCAATATTTATTTATCTTTTTATTTGAGTCCAGGTCAGATTCTGCTATAAAACTTAGACTCATAACAGACGTGAGAACTGCTCAGGTCTGCCCTGGGACACAGTGGGAAAAATGGCCCCAAGTTCTGACTTGGTTCAGATCATTGTTCTCTTTATGAGACTTTCTACTGGCCACCTGAGACCACTGTAAGACTTTCATGGTTTCTAAACCTCAAGTTTGGGAAGATTAGGTCCCCCTATAATACCAACAAATCTAGGCCCATGGATAGTCAAGGACTTGGCAGAACTGGAAGAGTCTGCTCCAAGTTTCATCAGATGGTGATTTGCCCAAGCTAATTGTCAACTGGATTTTGGGACCTTTGCTGCCTGTTGGAGTCAGAACCAGGAATCCCTGCAATCTGTTTGTGATTACAAGGCTCAGCTTGCTCCACCAAAGAGCTTCTGGCGCCTTTCCTCCTTAAAAACATATTCAGCACATTTTTAAAAACCACAATGAGAAGCCCTCCCTGAGAAAGTGACTAAACACTGCTTAATATTCTGAAAGCATCAACAGCCACTGAAAAGCCAACCATAAAAAGTTGAAGAAAGCTGACTTGGCGCTGGGAGGAAGCCAGCTGTTGCTGGCCTTTGATTGGTGAAGGTTGTAAAACCCTTTGTTGTGCTTCACTGTCAATGAGTCCTTATTAAATTTACTTCCCAGCTTGCATGCTGGACCATTCTGGATGCATCTGTCCTTCTGGATATTTTAGATATACCAAGATATTCCTGTCTTTTGCAATTTCCCCAATACCATAGACAATGGTTAGGATTATGACACTCCCAAAAGAATGTCTCAACTGTCAGTACCTCAGAATTTAACTTTAATTAAACATGTTGGTACTATAAATGTAATTATAATGAGGTCAAATTGGGCTATGATGCTTTCTTAATTCGGTAGGACTTACATCATCAAAAGAGGAGAAAGGAACAGTGTGACTGCTATGTGATGACACTGAAGATTCATGTGATGCATACACAAGCCATGGATTAGTGACCATCACCAGCATCACCAAAACCCACAATGCCATTCCACAACTACTATCTATGATGTCACTGCTGGCTACTTTCTCATTGCTGTAACAACATACTTAACAAAAGCAACGTAAGGATGGGAAAGTTTATTATGGCTCAGTTTAAATGTACACTCTATTATGCAGAAGGATTAATGGTGACAACTGCTCTACCTGTGGCTACACAAGTGTTTTAGTCAGGGTTTCTATTCCTGCACAAACATCAAGACCAAGAATCAAGTTGGGGAGGAAAGGGTTTATTCAGCTTACATTTCCACATTTCTGTTCATCACTAAAGGAAGTCAGGACTGGAACTCAAGCAGGTCAGAAAGCAGGAGTTGATGCAGAGGCCATGGAGGGATGCTCCTTGCTGGCTTGCTTGCTTCCCCTGGCTTGCTCAGCCTGCTCTCTTATAGAACCAAGACTACCAGCCCAGAGATGGTCCCACCCACAAGGGGCCTTTCCCCCTTGATCACTAATTGAGAAAATGCCTTCTAGTTGGATATCATGGAGGCATTTTCTCAACTGAAGCTCCTTTTTCCGTGATAACTCTAGCTGTGTCAAGTTGACACAAATCTAGCCAGTACAACAAGGGTGAGATGGTTGATAACGTTACAGCAATAGTCAGGAAGCACAGGATGCAAGATGCAAAATGCCTTCTGAAAGCACAGGGAAGCTATTGAAGAAATTCATTCTCTATGTGTTTAAGTGTAGGTATAGGTTTTAGAGAAGGACTATGGCATCAAATGTACACATTGTGTAAGAGCCTAGCTTATTATGATCATATTCTATTTACAGATGTTTTAGGTGGTCTGATTTCAAACTATACCATGAATATTTAAATCATGCATAAGACAGGAATAGGAGTGAGATATAAAGTTTTGTGTTGGGGACTAATTATAATGATGTGTTCTTTCACTAAAGTCACATACTAAAATTCCAACAGCAGTAACTCAGAATTTAGGGAGAAACTATCTTCCAGTGATAGGTGTTCAAATTAAAGTGAAGTTGTTTTCCAATGGCCAGGAAAGATACCATTTGAATATGTATATAAGTGCTACTACTTGTGCACAAGTATGATCATGTAAAGACACAGAAAGAAAGATGCCACACATTTGAAGGTCTTCAGAGATGCCCCAAAAGGAACTAACTGGCCAACATCTTGATCTTTGGTGTCTAGGCTCAATAATCATGAGAAAGTAAATATATTTTGTTTTACCTTCACCAGCAAACTAATAGAGTACTTATATAGGTTTGAGTGCACTGAGGGGTAGGAATAGTAGTGGCTCACTCTCAGTAGTTTTGTAGTACCATGTGCAGAATGAGATACCAATGAGATATCACCAGGTCTCCTGGTGCTCTGTGAATCTGCACATGGATGCTATTCATTATCATGGGGGCAGAGCACAGTTTTGCAGGAGAGTGGGGAGGGGGTAGCAGGCAATCCTGCCCTGGCTGCTTCTGAGTATATGCTGAGAAAGCAGCCCTGTGGTTGTGGAGGAGTTCAGAAAAGGTGGTGCCCAAGGAACTTCAAGAAAGGAGTGATTAGTTGGGTGTGGTGGTGCATGCCTTTAATTATCATGTTTGGGGAGCAGAGGTAACCTGGACAGCATAATGAGTCCAGGTCAGCTAAAACTGTACAGTAAGACCTGTTTAAAACAACAACAAAATCTTCCAATAGAAGCAAAAACTCCTACAAATGTCATGGGGATTTGGTATAATTAATAAGGTGGGAAAGATAATTGGCTACTAAATTTGACAACATAGAGTTTATTAATAACCTTGAAGTGGTATTTTCAGTTGCAAGATGAAGAAAGTTTTTTTGTTGGTGTTGTTTTGGTTTTATTTCGTTTTTCTAAAATGGGTAAAGCGAAAAGAAAAATTTGAATCTAGAATTGTGCTTTTGAGGAAAGATATTTTTTAAGGGAAATAGGAATTTAGGAAGTAGATAGCTGGTGACATGGGAGGGGTGGGGACATTTTATGACACATTTGAATGCTGTTGGGTTAAGTCTAAGAGTCGGGGAAGTATAAAGATTTAAATAGTGGGAGAAAATAATATTGGGGAAGAAATATTCTTCAGCAGGTGAGAACAGACAGAATTCAGGTCAAAGAAATTACCACAGTACTCTGGTTCCAGAGCCCTCTGCAAGACTCACTGTAAAGTTGAATTTCCACTGTGAGAGTATTGAGGTCAAACCTTCAAAAGATAGTCAGGTCACAAGGCTCTTCTCTTATGAATGGACTATTCCACTATCACAGGAGTGTGTGAGCCACAGCGAGATAGTCTCTGATGGAAGTGTTAAGTTCACCCACATCCTATTTGTCTCCTGTGCTGATATGCCCTCCTACCACACACGATATGCTGCTCTTGGGTCTATGCAAAGCATCTATGATGAGATTTTATGTATTCTATTACAGCAGAGAAGAAAATTAGGCTAAAGTAGATGGGAACAAGAATGTTCATCCACTTAAGAAGAGGCAAGCTGGAAGAATTGATGGTGCATTACTTTATTCCCAGCCATTGGGAGGGAGAGGCAAACAGATCACTATGAGTTCATGACCAGCCAGGTCTACATAGCAAGTTCCAAGATAGTCAGGACTACACAGAGAGATCCTATCTCCAAAAAACCAATTATTTATTAAAGAAGAGAAAGATGAAAATTTAGACAGGTGAATACAGTGTAGTAGATTAGCTTTTAGAAAGATTTGAGACATGAAAAGACACTAGTACAAAAGGAAAAGATCATTCACTGAGTTGAGAGCTGAAGAAAAATCTTCAGCTTTTGGCCACTTAGGCCAGTTTAGCACTTGTGAAAATATCTAGGAAGACATAAAACTGGTATCTCCCACAATGAGGAAGTATGCCAACTGAATAGGTAAGCCAAGGTTGGTAGGCAGGGTTGAGGGGCAGGTGAAAGTTTGTGATCCTAAGTTTAAAATGAGACCAGTACCTTATTTTACACTAGCCGTATCTTGTTACTTATGGGTAGCAAGCAAAGCATTTACTACGACTTAGTTATTCTGTGCTATGCAGCTATAGAATAGGGAATGAGGAAGAGAGAATAAGCTGAGGGAATGATCAAGAATATCCTATAACTGTGAGTATGGCTTCAGAAAGTAACATGGTTTGGATATGGAATGTTGGAAAGGCTAGTGTGGTCGCATGTTGGTTGCTCAATGTAGCTATGTTCAAATATGGGCCAGGAAGTGGTTGTTCCATGTCAGTTCTGACTATAACGATGAAATAATCTGTTTGTGGATTCACTATCTAACAGGCAACTGGGAGGTGATGGTTGCTCCCTCCTTCCCCATTTCTCTCATATTTGTATAGGATGACCTTTGTCTTGCCACATCCTCCCTATGATGATGCTCTGATTTGCTATAGACCCATAAGGCTGGACCTAATTGGCCAGAAACTGAAACTTCTAGAATTGTGAGCCACAACATAGCTTTTTTGGTTTTTATTTCTTTCAGGCATTTTGTCACAGTGACACTAAGTGACCAACAATGTGGGAAAGTGAAAGAACTAAGACTTAAAAGGAACACAATTCTGATATGGGGCCAATAGATGGATCTCCTAGTGGAGTCAAAGAAGGAATTCTGTGCACTGAAGAGTGAGCTACGGATAAAAAGGTGAAGGAATGACATCGTTGAATTGGAGGTAGGACAATTGGTGTTGGTGATTACAAGATCTAGGGACAGGCCTTGTGGACCATAAGATTAGACATTCTAAGCTGCATAAGAATTCTATAGACCTAAGAAATCAGAGTATAATGAGCATATGTTAAAGTCAGCAAGAAAAAGCACCTAGAACTGAATTTGGGACTTTATCCCTTAAATTTATGCCTCTTGGCATTTTCTCTATCTTAGTTAATATTGACTTACCTCCCTAACTTGGAAACAGAAATGAATCATATCACTCAAATTTAATTCACCAGTTAATTCTGGTGGGTATACCTTTAAGATACATATGGAACCCAAGACTGAAATATCTGTCTCCCAAATTATCATAGTAGCATGTCTATTACACAGATCCTCTGCCCCAAGCCCAACCATGACTTCACACTCGTGTGAACTAATTTCCACATTCTAGCACCTGCACTCTTCCCTCTTCTCTGACTCCATCACCTCTCTCTTGTCACTCTGTTCTGGCCATACAAGCCTTCATGCCTTCCTGGATGGTTGCTACTAGTCAACTATGTAATGATTGTGTCTGGAATCCTCTTTCTGAACATACATAGATAACCTGCTTTGACTGCTGTCACTTTGGTCAACTGTCACCATCTTGGTACATTTCTTTTCCTTGTTATCTATTGCTATAAACCAGAACCTACAACTGCCAGTAACAAACAGAGCTTCTATACATTTGTAGAAAGAAAAGAAGTATATTCCAGGAAGAATAGTGACAGAGAGAGGCAAGGATGAAGATGCTAGCATATCCAGTAAGGAAAGAGCTACACTCAGGTGAGTGTTGGAAGAGACCAGCACACATGCATTGGCCAAAGGGTTATTTGATGGCGTGAATCTTAAAAGGAGCTGGAGCATTAGGGTGAGACAAGAAGAGACTTAGTCTGAAAAACATACTGGAAGCAAATTGTATTTCTTAGTTTTGGTCCTGCAGTGCTTGTTAATTACAGAAGTGACTGGAACATAGGAAGACTGAGGATCTGAAGAAAGATTTAGCTGATGGATCTTGGAGAATAACAGAGGGTAAAATGTTGTGACAAACTCTGAATTGAATAGTCACTTTAGAAAATAGTAGGTTTTCCAGTAAAATATATACTTTTGAAGCAACTACAAGGTCACTTGCAGGAATTTACCCAAGATAAATGAAAACATATGTTTCTAGCAGCTCTGTTCAAAATAATTGGAAGCTGGACACCACCCAACTCTGCATCAGCTGATGGTGGAGACACAATTCGCGGTATATTTTTAATAGTGCTCATAAATGATAATGTTATGTTCTATACAACCCCATGGAAAGCTTCAGGAACCAGTGTGCTAAAACAACACATTGTACAACACACACACACACACACACACACACACACACACTTGCTTTTCAGTGGTCAGGGCTATGAGGAGACAATCCCTGTTTGGAGGAAATGGTAGTGGAGTAGACGGTAACTGAATTCAGGGTGCTGTGAAGTTGCTTTGAGGGGTAATGACTATGGTCTACTAAGGGTTGGGGTTTGGACATAACTATATTTGTTTCTCAAAACATCTAATTTCACATGTCATTTGTAAAAATTACAAGATTGATCAAAATAATTGCGCATTTATGTTTTATTTTTCTGTCCTTCACTGGGATAGAAAATATGAGCTTCTAAAAGACAACATGCATAATAAATATCCTTACTTTCTGGTGTAAACAGATTGTGGATATTTATGAAATTAATATAAGTTCCATTCTCTGACAAGAGCTTTGAACTAAAATATTTGTATGATTAAATTTAGCCTTCACCTTTTAATATTTGTCATGACTTAGACAATATATTTTGTTTTCCTCAACCTTGGTATTCTAACATATCAGGTTAAGAATAAAAATGGAAATAATTTTATCTAGTTATTATGAAAATAGAATAATGTAGCATAATACATACTACATGTCACATTGTCTTTTATGAGAATATAATAAATTATACCAGATGATTATTATTACTATCATAATCATCCTTATTTTATATGACTATTTTCTGTATTCACTTTGATGATTGCTAACTATATCCATTGTTAATATTGTACATGTTTTCTTTTATTAATAAATTTCATGTGCTGACATTTCATATTTTTATATAATGCATTCAGTTTGGGTTGATCACTTCTTCACCTTCTTTTTTTTTTCACCAACCCCTGCCAGTCCCCTTCCTTTCAAACCTCTCTCATATTCATTACTTTTTATTTTATTTTTTTGTAGTGTATTTTTTTAATTAGGTATTTTCCTCATTTACATTTCAAATGCTATATCAAAGGTCCCCCATACCCTCCCCCCCCACCCCCTTACCCACCGACTCCTTTTGTAGAAGGATCTGATGGTGTTTTGGATTTCTTCAAGATCTGTTGTTATGTCTCCCTTTTCATTTCTGATTTTGTTAAATAGGATGCTTTCCCTGTGCCCTCTGTGAGTCTGGCTAAGGGTGTAATCTATCTTGTTGATTTTCTCAAACAACCAGTTCCTCCTTTGGTTGATTCTTTGAATAGTTCTTCTTGTTTCCACTTGGTTTATTTCGCCCCTGAGTTTGATTATTTCCTGCCATCTACTCCTCTTGGGTGAATTTTCTTCCTTTTTTTCTATAGCTTTTAGGTGTGTTGTCAAGCTGCTAGTGTGTGCTCTCTCCAGTTTCTTTTTGGAGGCACTCAGAGCTATGAGTTTCCCTCTTAGAAATGCTTTCATTGTGTCCCATAAGTTTGGGTACATTGTGGCTTCATTTTCATTAAACTCTAAAAAGACTTTAATTTCTTTCTTTACTCCTTCCTTGACCAAGGTATCATTGAGAAGAGTGTTGTTAATTTTCCACGTGAATGTTGGCTTTCCATTATTTATGTTGTTATTGAAGATCAGCCTTAGTCCATGGTGGTTTGATAGGATGCATGGGACAATTTCAATATTTTTTGTATCTGTTGAGGCCTGTTTTGTGACCAATTATATGGTCAATTTTGGAGAAGGTACCATGAGGTTCTGAGAAGAAGGTATATCCTTTTGTTATAGGATAAAATGTTGTGTAGATATCTGTTAAGTCCAGTTCATTTGTTTCATCACTTCTGTTAGTTTCACTGTGTCCCTGTTTAGTTTCTGTTTCCATGATCTGTCCATTGATGAAAGTGGTGTGTTGAAATCTCCCACTATTATTGTGTGAGGTGCAATATGTGCTTTGACCTTTACTAAAGTGTCTTTAATGAATGTGGCTGCCCTTGCATTTGGAGCATAGATATTCAGAATTGAGAGGTCCTCTTGGAGGATTTTACCTTTGATGAGTATGAAGTGTCCCTCCTTGTCTTTTTTGATGACTTTGGGTTGGAAGTTGATTTTATTCGATATTAGAATGGCTACTCCATCTTGTTTCTTCAGACCATTTGCTTGGAAAATTGTTTTCCAGCCTTTCATTCTGAGGTAGTGTCTGTCTTTTTCCCTGAGATGGGTTTCCTGTAAGCAGCAGAATGTTGGGTCCTGTTTGTGTAGCCAGCCTGTTAATCTATGTCTTTTTATTGGAAAGTTGAGTCCATTGATATTAAGAGATATTAAGGAAAAATAATTGTTGCTTCCTATTATTTTTGTTTTTAGAGTTGTCATTCTGTTTTTGTGGCTGTCTTCTTTTTGGTTTGTTGAGGGATTACTTTCTTGCTTTTTCTAGGGCGAGGTTTCTGTCCTTGTATTTTTTTTATTATTATCCTTTGAAGGGCTGGATTCGTGGAAAGATAATGTATAAATTTTGTTTAGTTGTGGAAAACTTTGATTTCTCCATCTATGGTAATTGAGAGTTTGGCTGGGTATAGTAGGCTGGGCTGGCATATGTGTTCTCTTAGGGTCTGTTTAACATCTGTCCAGGATCTTCTGGCTTTCATAGGCTCTGGTGAAAAGTCTGGTTAATTCTGATAGGCCTGCCTTTATAGGTTACTTGACCTTTTTCCCTTACTTCTTTTAATATTCTATCTTTATTTAGTGCATTTGTTGTTCTGATTATTATGTGTCGGGAAGAATTTCTTTTCTGGTCCAGTCTATTTGGAGTTCTGCAGGCTTCTTTATTTATTATATATAAGTACACTGTAGCTGTCTTCCAACAGACCAGAAGAGGGCATCAGATCTCATCATAGATGATTGTGAGCCATCATGTGGTGGCTGGGATTTGAACTCAGGACCTCTGGAAGAGCAGTCTGTGCTCTTAACCACTGAGCCATCCCTCCAGCCCCTGCAGGCTTCTTGTATGTTCATGGACATCTCTTTCTTTAGGTTTGGGAAGTTTTCTTCTATAATATTGTTGAAGATATTTGCTGGCCCTTTAAGTTGAAAATCTTCATTCTTATCTACTCCTATTATCCGTAGGTTTGGTCTTCTTATTGTGTCCTGGATTTCCTGGATGTTTTTAGTTAGCATCTTTTTGCATTTTGTATTTTCTTTGATTGTTGTGCCGATGTTCTCTATGGAATCTTCTGCACCTGAGATTCTCTCTTCCATCTCTTGTATTCTGTTGCTGATGCTTGCATCTATGGTTCCAGATTTAGATTTTCTATCTCCAGCGTTGCCTCACTTTGGGTTTTCTTTATCGTGTCTACTTCCCTTTTTAGGTCTTGGATGGTTTTATTCAATTCATCACTTGTTTGGTCGTGTTTTCTTGCAATTCTTGAAGGGATTTTGTGCTTCCTCTTTATGGTCTTCTACCTGTTTAGCAGTGTTCTCCTGTATTTCTTTAAGTGAGTTATTAAAGTCCTTCTTGATGTCCTCTACCATCATCATGAGATATGCTTTTAAATATGGGTCTAGCTTTTCGCATGTGTTGGGGTATTACTTTTTATCTTATTTCGTCTTCAGAGTTTAACCAGGGTTATACGAATGAACCTGGGTTTGGAAATATCCACTGCAACCCTTTGAGCTTATACAACTGTCTTTCAAGCCTCTTCCAGAATCTGTTGTTTACAGGAAGTGATAAACCCCAATTTTCCTTTTCTGTATTGATATCAGAGCAGTAGGAGGACTCACTTTGCATGGGCCTAGTGCTACTATGCAAAGCTACCATGGGTTCATGGTTGCCAAGGCAGTGTTTAGATAATGACATTCCTAAGCCCCTTTCCCTATCTCCTGATCCCCTCGCCTTTTTTTTTTTTTTTTTTACAATGACTTTTGAGGGATGATATAATGGTCTTTTTCAGGGATAAACCCTCAACTACCTTTTTTTTTTCTCTGCATCTTCTGAAGCTATGGACTTTTTATTCACTTTATTGACAGCAAGGAGAAGCTTCTCTGATTCAGGCTCAGAGTAGCCATTGTCTGTTATCTGTAATACAGATATGTCAGAGGTGGCTTGATGCTGTCACAATTTAGCTAAGCAACACTATTAAGTCCCCCATAGGGCCCAAAACCTCTTCAGTCGTGGGTTTTGGATTAGTTTTCCAGTGTTACAATCACTTGTTTTCAAAGGAGTTTGATGCTTAGAAACTGGACATATGGAAAATGTGAGTGTAGACAGTAGAGAGATGTTGAAATCCTTATGAGCCAAAGAAAGAATGTTAGATAATAAAGTAAGAAAACATTCATGGCCAAATGACAAAGGCTTTGAGCCTCAATATAACAAGCTGGTTTACAACACATGCTAAGGAGAAGGAAGTGTTTGGTTTCTATGCAGAAGAATATTGTCGTTGTCAAAGATAGTACATCCTTTCCAGGCAGCTGTTTCAGGCAAAATTAGTGCCCAAGATCAATGAGTTCTTTGACATTAAATTGGGTGATTCTATAGGAATGCCTTCCTGGGTTTACCGAGTATGGTAACCAAAATCTTCCTAACTGCTATTTACACCTGAACCACACAACATTCAAGCTTGGGAAACTGAGATAAAATAGTCAGTGTAAGCAAACAAAATGTGTAACAAAATAAACTATTACTACAACCCCCCTCACTCACCCCCAACCCCGGAAAAGGATGTTTTGCCAGCCTGAAAGGAACATTTAGATTGTATCCCTTTTCTCCACCCTCTTCTTTCAAAGAAAAATAGATCATGCTTCAAGGAAAATTTCCCTCTTAAATAACCTGCAATTTCATCAGTTCAAGTTTTAGTTCTAGTGCACATAAGGAGAATAGTGAGTTCTAAGAAAACACAAATCAGATTACTTTATCTTGTGACATTCCTTGAAGATGACTCCTTTGTTCCTCTGGAGAACAGCAGTAAAGCTTTTACCTGAGGTGGGGGGCAATGCACTCTGGCAAAAGAGAAGCACATGCTAAGTACTGTTCTTTGAGACAGAGAATGCAATAATGGCCATTATGCCTGTGGGAAAATAGAGGTCAAAGGAAATGAATGAAGTTGCTTGCAATGGCTTCCACTTAAGTATTCTTTCCTACTGGGATGACCTATGTATGTCCCTCACCATTCACGTGTTGGGAACTTACTTCCTATTACAGCTCTGTCATGTGGTAGGCTTGACTTGACAGACAGCATCTGATCAAGATCAGGATTATCTCCTGAGAACTTGAGCCTCTTGAATGGGTTTTTGACATTTTAAATTGTGTATCAGAACAGGCTTGCTAAGTTTTCACTCTTGCCAGAAGAGGAGCAGCATTCCTTTACTTATATACCCCAGTCAAGGTGATATCTTGGAAGCAGGGACCAGTCTTTTAACTGACAAAATAATTGCCTGTTATTTTGATCTTCGATTTCCCAACTTCATGAACCATGTTCAGTAAATTTCTACATGTTATAGATTATCCAGACTCTGGTTATAAAAACACATACAAGAATTAATCAAGAAACCAACTAAGGACAAAGTGGAACAAACCCAACTCTCCCCAATTACCATCCCATAAATTCCATGAATATTGAACTGTCAATTATTCTTATTTTGAACACAATAGAGGAAGAGTATAGAAATAACAGGTTGTACTAATTCCAAACTAGGTTGTCTAGTTCTTGATTGACCCTAGTCCTCTAGTCCACATGAGTTCAGAGATATCAAGAACTTTCTTCAAGGTTATACTACCAATCAGAGGCAGAAGAGTTTATAAATGGAGCCATGTGCCTCATGGTTTAAGCTTCTTCTATGTGGAAGTTTCTCCCAAGTTTAATAATTAATGTTATATTTTTAAATTTTTCTTTTAAATTTTTTGTGCATGTGTCTGAACCTTTGTGGGTTTACATGAACCATATGCTTGTGGTATCCATGGAGATCAGAAGAAGATGATATCTGGGAACTGGAGATACAAGAGGTTGTGAGTCTCCATACTTGGAGGTACTGGGAACCAAACCTGGGTGGTTTATAAGAGAACTAGCTGCTTTAAACTGGTTATCTGTCTATTTAGGCCCTAATACAGAAAACACACACACACACACACACACACATACACACCCTTGCGACTTTTATTGATCTGTCACAGAAAATTAATTTCTTTCCTCATGTAATATATCCTGATTGTATTTCTCCTCCCTCTCCTAGATCCTCGCAACTCCCCCTTCACCTTTTCTGTCTCTCTTTAGAAAGCAATCAGACTTCTAAAAGCTAATAATAAAATGCAGTAAGATCAAACAAAAACTAACATATCAGAATTGGGGGCAAAGCAAACAAAAGGATCCCAAGAGGAGGCACAAAAATCAGAGACACTACTCATTCATTCACATACTTGGGAATACCATAAAAAGAAAAGAAAAGAAAAGAAAAGAAAAGAAAAGAAAAGAAAAGAAAAGAAAAGAGGAGAAGAGAAGAGAAGAGAAGAGAAGAGAAGAGAAGAGAAAAGAAAAGAAAAGAAAAGAAAAGAAAAGAAAAGAGACCAACCAACCAACCAACCAACCAACAAGCAAACATACAAACTAACTCTCAATTTGAAATAATAACATATTTGCAAAAGACTTGTAGAAACAAATATATATTTATAAATTAAAAATAACCCCTTTTAAAGGAAGAGCCTTGAGGGGACATTATAAGACAAGGGACTTCTAAATATGCTATTGAGTTCATTTTCTGTTGGCCATCTACTGCTGGACATGTGGTCTGTCCTTAAGAGTAGTTTGTTTTCCCATTGAGACTCTCTTGGAGGAAAATGACGTTTCATTTGCCAATGGTTATAAGGAGGAGGTTGCTTCTGGGTTAGTAATGAGGGGCCTGTGTTCACTTCTCCTTTCAGCTCCAAAGCTCCACCTAGTGCAGACCCATCCAGGTCCTGAGCATGCTGCCTCAGTCTCTGTGTGTTCATATGTGCATCCATCTTGTTAATTTCTTGATGTTCTCCATCACCCCCTGGCACTTGTATTCTTTCTGCCTCCCCTTCTTCAGGGTTGCCTGAGGAGAGGGATTTGATGAAGATATCCTGCTTAAGGCTGAGTGTTCCAAGGTCTCTCACTCTCTTTGTAACGCCTGACTGTGGGTCTCCTTATTTGTTCCTATTTGCTTCAGGAGGAAGCTTCGCTGAAGATAGCTGGCATTGCATTTTCCATAGTTTTATTTTTGAAAAGCTAATACATCTGTGCAAGTACAGAGAGATAAGCAAACAGTTGGACTCATTTGCTAAGAGTATCATTGGGAAGGGTGCTAGTTCAATACACAGTTTCAGAAGCCTCAATACAAAGATGAAGGTGACCTATACTATAAGGACTACTTTTGCCAAGATGAACTGGCATACAGCAAATGATTAATAGCCTAAAAATGAAAATGTCAAGCTTATCATCTAAATATTAGCCAGTGGACTTCAATTTACTTTGGCTAAGGATCGACAGTCACGTGTGAGGCAAAAGAAGAACACCTTTGACACTACAGATCCCCTCTAAATATCAAGATCTCTTTAAACAAGCCATCCTGAGCACAGGCAGGCTAATTAATAACACATTAGAAGGGAGTATTTGCTGGTTTCTAATCGAAACTGGAAACTTCAATTAAGTCTCTTCCACATTAAAACAATATCACTGCAAGACACCCAAGTCTGTTTCTCTGGTAATGGTTTATGGTTCCTGTTCTTAGAAATTCTGTTACCTGGTGGTGTCTCAGTGCTCAAGGAGAGGTCAGGGAATAAGACAAACTTGGCCAAGGACTCCCCCGACAGGAGATAGGTAAGCATTGTCTAAGCAAGCTTGACTTGTAAAAGCCAGGCTGTACTCCTTTCTCTATAAAACTATCTGCCTGTTGGATTTTGCTTTTTGAGTAGGATTCAGATTGACTGTTATTGCTTATCAAGTTTCTATCCACAGGACTCCTCTTAACTCTTCATATGCTTTGCCTACCCTTCCCGGAAGTCTTTTCACTGCAGCTATATAAAGTCTGGGTTCTCAGACAGTAACTGCTGGCATTTGCTGTCAGGCGTTACAGCCATGTTGCTTCTGTCTGAAAATTTCCTCAACTTTTCTTTCCTGGAAGCCCAACTCAGTATTTAGGGGTGGCTTCCGTTTTGTATACTTGGACAGTTTCCTCAAACCTCCAGCACCCATTTCTACCACGCCCAGGTGTCACTCTGGGATTGTCAGTGGCTTCTGTTCCAGAAAGCCCAGACACTTGATTGACCAGTTACCTACATCTGGAAGAACAATCCCTTCCTTGAAAAACAAGCCCTCAGCCTGCATCCCAACTCAGACAGACAACCTCTGTGTCAAGAGATCTCAGGAAGATAAAGAAGGAAGTAGCAGGAATCAAATAGTAAAATTAATGAAGGGAAGGAAAATACATTTCAAGTGAACTTTACTATTATTTAAGGGCTAATTGGTGAACAGATGATTTTATAGTGACCTTTCTTGCTCATAAATCATTGAAGACACAGGGAAGTCAGTTTTGAGGGAAGTGGACATTGCTGTTTTAATTTTAGAGCAGCCTGTGGCTAGTGTGGTTAATAACAACTATGAACATACCATTGTTGTCAAAAGAATGTCTTTCCTTGCTTAGAATAGCTTAAAGGTGACCTCTCTTTTGAGAAAGTATATATCTCCTTGGACGTGTGGAAGTTTGTTTTCTTCCTCTGCTATCTGCTCACACAAATAGTATAAGATTCAAGGGAGTATCTTCATCTGTTTTCAATGTGCAACGATATCTGTATTAGTTGTATTTCTGTGATAAAACACCATGACCAAGGTAACTTATAGAAGGAAGAGTTTATTTGTGACTTAGTGTTCCATATGCTTAGAGTCCATAATGGCAGAGCAGAGGCATGGTGCCTGGAACAGAAAGCTGAGAGCTCATATCCTTTACCTCAAGTATGAAGCAGAGAGAGTGAAACTGTAAGGAGGTGATGCCTTAAGCAATCAAAGCCCATCCTGGTGACATAATCCTACTCCAGAAAGGTCATATATCCTGAACCTTCACAGACACTTAAAAACTGGGAACCAAGTGTTCAGATTCAAAACATCATAGTACCTACCACATGAAATATGGGTTATCAATAAGAGACTGTTGTCAATACATGTGTATGTTGGGAAATCCAGGATCATGTATCAGCAGATATAGCTTTTCCTGGTTTGTTTATCCTATATAGATCTCTCTCTCTCTCTCTCTCTCTCTCTCTCTCTCTCTCTCTCTCTCTCTCTCTTTCTCTCTCTCTCTCCCCCCCCCTCTGTCTCTTGTCTCCTTACATTTTAGTTTTTTGAAGTTTCCTGCCTTCTTAGGACACTGCACACTCTTGTTTGCCTTCAGGCTTTTGTCCATTTAAATCTGTTTGGAAATCCCTCACTTTTTGCTGAGTCCTTATATGGGCTCATATGGAAGTTGCACGGGGTCTCTTGGGCATCTTTTATAAAGATACTAAATCCAATTTGTGGGGACTTCACTTTCTTGATCTCATCATCCCAAAGGCTATCCTTTCCAGATGTACACCTTGGGACTATGCTTTCAACATATAAATATTAATAGGACACAAAATCATATCTCAGTAGGGGACATTTTTACATTTTGCTTAGGAGAAAATAATTTGAAGAGATTGAGCTATTAGAATAAATGTCAAGAGCTACAGCCTACCATAGGGTATCTTACGGAACTGTTGGACAGAAAGACAGAGTTAAGAAACATACTGTTGTACATTGCTGAATATGCTGGGCACTCGGAGGGGAGTGTGGGATATGGATTCCAGGCTTGGGTCTTTCCTGTGGGTAAAGGTCGGTTTCGGATGTTTGAAGAACATAGAATTTTTAATGGAATGAGAAGCTATGAATTAAAGGCTTATTAGAAAATATTGACAGTCAAATTTCTTACATTTGTTTTAAAATACAGATAGCTATTTATTTATAGAATCTCTGTCCTTGGGAAGGCAATAGGAGTTGAGATAGAGCAAATAAGGAGGGTAGATTCTTTTCCTAATGGGGACCCAAGAAACTTGATGGGGTATGAGACACAAATCCAAGTGAAAAGAGATATATAATTATTTTGGGTCACAATAACAAATAGTTAAGAAGTTAAGATGTGTATTTTGTTGCTGTGGTGTAAGATATCTCATATAGTTACCACAATGGAGATATTTGAGCTGAAATATTACACCGAGTACCAGTCATATGAACATCTGCACACTATAGCAGATTGCAGACATTAAAGGCAGCAGGTTCATATGGAGGAGCTAGAGAAAATACCCAAGGAGCTACAGGGATCTGCAACCCTATAGGTGGAACAACAATATGAACTAACCAGTACCCCCCAGAGCTTGTGTCTCTAGCTGCATATGTATCAGAAGATGGCCTAGTCGGCCATCATTGGAAAGAGAGGCCCATTGGTCTTGCAAACTTTATCTGCCTCAGTACAGGGGAACGCCAGGGCCAAGAAGTGGGAGTGGGTGGGTAGGGGAGTGGGGGGAAGGGTATGTTGGACTTTTGGGATAGCATTGGAAATGTAAACGAGGAAAATACCTAATTAAAAAAAATAAATAGATAAAAAGGGGAAAAAAAAGAAAGAGAACCACACAATTTCCATTAGGAAAGTAAGATGTGAGAGGAGAGGGGCCAACATCTTAGTACCTCCATGAAGAGTTTGTGTTTAAATTTTAATAGAAGTTTTAGAAAGTTCATGCAATACAGTATATGACTCAAAATAATATTTTCCTTGGGGACTGGGAAGAATATACTCTCTGTATTAGACAAATTACAAACCATAGTGAGTTTTTGGTATTAGGATTATCTCACTAGTGGTGAAGTGATTGGATTGAGGCCATTTAAGAGGTACACTGGGAAGGATTTCTTTCTTTTTTCTTTTTCTTTTTTTTCTTTTTTTTTGCTTTTAGTAAATAAGAGGCATTTTTATTAAAAGACTGACCGGAGCCAACAAAGAGAGAATTCTCTAGATAAGGCCGGGGTTATTGCTAGCTAGAGGATTATATAGGCAAAACCTACAAAGTAACAATTTTGGGAAGCCAAAGCAACTCATATCTTCTCCCAGAGCAGGCAAGACTTGATTTAGTGACATGTCCAACAGATACCTCAGACATGCAAGCAAGTAGGCAGTTTGTAAAAAGTAGAACTAAACCATTAGCCTGGTTAATCTTGTGACGCATCACTTTGTAGGAATAGCTGTGGCACTGAAATATTTTGCAACATTCAGCATTTTTTTTAAGAGTATGTCAACAGTACCAGGAAGAGGTCCATCTCAGGCTACCTGACAGGGTACATTCAAGATAGAGTAATTTCCTCAGGGCTTATGCAACCTAAACACAATTTTGTTTTTACAAGGCTAGCACAATAAATGCATCCTCTAAACACAATGTTCGCCATCACAAAGGCAGCCCTGCTAGGTTATTCAGCCATGTAAGACCAATGCGGTAGTTTCAAGTTTTTTTCTTGGTATGGGAACAAATCCCTCCAAGGTGTAATTAGAAAGAAGAGAAAGAAGCCTGGTACAAACAAAATGATACCTGGGGAAATAACAATCAGAAGAAATTCAAACCTTTTACAGAAAAAAGTACATTTTTTCCTTACAGTAAATCATTGGTATAGATATATGTGCACATTTTGTTAATATTTTCAGTGGAAAAAACAAACAGTATGTGTCTCAATTCTTTTCTCATATTTTTGTAAAAATATCTTCATACCTTTGAGAGTAGATCAAAGATATGCTCAAGGTGGGGGGTGGGGGGGACTGAAATGGACCAGAGGGTAAAGTGCTTGCTGTTTAATCATGCTGGCTGGAGTTCAGATTCCAGGACCCACAGAAAACACCCACCTCTGTAACTACAGCTACAGTTGAATTCTTCCTACTGTTTTCTAGGGAGGAGTTCAGGGCTTGTGTTATTGATAAGATTGTAACCGAAGTAATGATGTATCTTTCTCAATGGATCCTATTGACAATGGTGAGATTGTATTTATTCTCTTTGGGATTGATCCTTGGTAAATTGGTCCCAGTTTTGCAAGTTTCCTCCAATATTGAAACAGTGAACCATCCCACCCTTCATTCCCTCTGAATGGAAGCCCCTCAGGCAGGAAGGCAACAAAAGATCTCAAGATGGTCCCTGAAATTGATCAAATTCACTAGGCTCCTTCCCTGCCAGAGGGCAATAAAAGCCGAGAGTCCCTCTCAGATGGAAGGAAGCTGAACTACAAAGAAGACTCTCAAGCGAGCAACCCTCATATCAGCTGTCAGGAAGAAGTTGAGACCAACTGAGGCACCTGAAATGGACATTCTCCAGCTCTTTGACCCATCTACATGCTGTGCAGTTTCTCTAGGTTCCCAGCTTTTGTGAGCTGTCACCTACGCTGGGTAGGCTTTGGCAATACAGCTGTCTTTGAGTCATTTCTGCTCCTGTAACTAACCCCTCACTCATATTTCCATATGTAACCCCAATAAAACATAGTAGGACTTTGGTGGTATGGGCACTTTGGTCTGTCCTGGGCTCCTTATGCAGAGGAGAAACAAATTTTGTCACACAACACTACCTACTAGGTTTTATAACTGTAAAATTCTATTTATTCTTTGTAATTAGCAAGCATATTATGTGTGAGAAGATATTTTGAAGAGCACTTAAATTTCTATAATTGACCATGATGGGACAGTTTCCTAAAAGACAAACACGTACTAGTCAGGACCAGCTGAACTGTGCTGAGAGGATTTAGGTAGCCCTGTGCTCTGCGGAAGAACTGAGATATGTATCAATATATTCAAACTTGCCACTCGGGCAAAGGACTGTTTTGAAACCCTGAACCAAGTTGGAGTTGGGGAGGGCTTCCATCTTCCAAAAACGTTGCTTAGCGTTCTTTCAGGTGACATCACACTCAGCTATGGAACCCTGAAGGCTGTGTCTAGGGGCAACCCTTGAGTTAAACATCATTTGTGAGGTTGCCTCCGATGTGTTAGCTGCTAGGTTTAGGCCTGGTGTCTTAATAGTGATTAACTAGGACGATTAGTCTGATTTCGAAGTTTTGAATATTTAGCTGGTGACAGCACCCAAGAAGGATACTTCTGAGGAAGTATTCTTAGAACTCCTCCGACTTTTCCAGAGTGGACCCCTGGTGAACTGCTAACCTCTGACTATACAGAAATCGGTGTCCGATATTGACAGCTTAATTATCTCCATTCTTTGACTGACCCTGACCTGCAAAGTCAACTGTTTATAAAGGAGCCTCATAGGTTTGCAACCTTGGACCAACCATCTACTGGAAGAAGTGATTCTTCGGACATCAGGGTTAATAACCCAAGAATACCCACCCGGTTGCTTTCGCTTGGAAATTAGAAAGGCAGTACTATACCGGAGTCAACACCCTCAAAAAAGCTGTCCAAGCAGTTCTCCTTGTGGCAACCTAAACAGCCTGGGTTGGAGATGAAGCCAAAAGCTTCAGGAAAAGGGCAAAAACGGAAATACCAGGATGAAAGTGGGACAGAGATAGAGTCTGAAGCTTTGGGACAAGGTCTAAAAGAAAATGCCAGGATGGAACAGGGATGGTATTTAAAGAGCCCAGCAAGGCTCAGAAGAAGACAACCCCTCAGGAGCCTCAAGACCTATAGCTTCCGAGAGAACAGCCTAGCAAGGGTCAGGTATGGAAACCCCAAGGAGAGACTCCAAAACAACTAAAACCCCTAGAGTTGACCTTAGGTCCTCCAGAGCAGGCTGTAACTGGGAGGAAGCCTGCTGATGGTGGCAAGGGTCGCAAACGGCCCTATTCCGTCATGGAGGAAAACGAACAAAGCCCCCCAAAGGAAAAGTACAGAAGGTTGCTTCAACACCTTCAGTGCGACCAAGATGTGAGGTCATACACACAGGCCTCACCCAATCCACAAACACCTGGAAGATCAAAGGGCGCCCCTTTGGACGAGTCAGGAGAAAGTCATGGATCAGAAACAACTCAGAGAGATCGAGAACAATTTACTGTTGTGGCTTTAAAAGAATGTCTTTCACCAGAGGAGAGAGTGAAGTGGTGTTCTGAGGAGAAATGTGTTACAGAGAAGAAAGGTTGTATAAAGAAAGGGTGAAGGAAGAAGGGGGAACAGCTTGGAGCCCGGAACACGGGCTCAGATCATCCTGGATAGAGGCAGAGGCAATAGCTTACTCCCCAACAAAATGGCAGTACTTGCGGCAGAGAAAAAGCCTATTACAGACCAAGAAAAGGGTAGAGAAATGGATCAAATCCTTGATATTACAGAGGACATGGAGAAGGAAATTGAGAATGCACTGGGTCCAGGACCCCAAGAGGAAATCCTAAGTTCCAGATTCAAGTTGAAAATCACCAGAGGAGATATCCAGACCATGGAGAATGGTCAGTGGCTCAATGATGAGGTCATCAATTTCTACATGAACCTTCTGGTTGAGAGAAATGAAAAGCAAGGCTACCAGGCTCTTCATGTCTTTAGCACTTTCTTTTACCCCAAGCTAAAGCATAGCGGTTACAGTTCTGTGAAAAGATGGACTCGAGGCATCAATCTCTTTGAAAAAGAACTCATCTTGGTGCCTATTCACCAGAATGGACATTGGAGCCTGGTGGTAATTGATTTAAGAAAAAGAAGTATTGTATACCTCGATTCCATGGGACAGACAGGGAAGTCTATCTGTGAGACCATCTTCCAATATTTACAAAATGAGAGCAAGACACGCAGGGGCATTGAGCTGGACCCTTTGGAGTGGAAGCAGTACAGTGTGACATCAGAGGAGATTTCCTCAGCAACTGAATGGGAGTGACTGTGGAATGTTTACCTGTAAATATGCAGATTACATTGCTAGGGACCAGCCAGTGACCTTTTCTCAGCAACACATGCCCACCTTCAGGAAGAGGATGGTCTGGGAAATCCTACACAGTCACTTACTGTAACAACACCCACCTGGTTGCTATAGTCCACCATCCCTGTTCATTTACATCGCTGTCTCTAATATACCTCAGGTAGGATGAGTTGAAGAGATATAAAACAGGTACTGAGCTGTCTCACTGGATGAAGCCTACACTCTGCAATATAGCCCTAACGTGGGATTTGTGACTGATGCCCTAATGCCATCTCTAGGATGTGTGCAACTATTGCAAGCTTAGAAACTGCTGCTACCCAACCCACAGGAGACCACGTGTTCAAGAAATACTGTTTTAATGCTGGAATTAAATGAATTCATGTTTTTTTTTTTGTTTTGTTTTTTTCTTTTTGCTTTTTTGTTTTTGTTTTTGTTGTGTGTGTGTTTTGTTTGTTTAATGTTTCATTGAGTTTTGGGGTTTTGTCTCTTTTTCTGTTTTTTGTTTTGTTTTGTTTTCTTTTTTGTTTTTATGTTTGTGTTTTGTTTTGGTGTTGTTTTTGCTTTTTATTTTTTGTTTTGCATTTTGTCTGATTTCTTGTTTGTTTTTTGTGGTTTTGGTTTTTCGTTTGTGTTTTGTTAATTTTTTTGTTTTTTGTTTTTCCTTTTTTGGTTGTGTTTTTTTTTGTTTGTTGTTTTTTGTATCTTGTTTTGGGTTTTTGTTTCTTTTGTTTGTGGTTTTGTTTTTGTTTTTTTAATGTTTTTGGTTTTGTTGTTTGTTTTGTTTTTTTGTGGTTTTTGTCTGTTTGTTTTTTTGTTTTATTTTGGATTTGTATTCCTGACCCCACTCCACTGATTGTTTTCCTTAGCTCACTTGCAAACCTCGGCCATTGTCATTTCCCATCCTCCAGTCCTTGTTTGAAGTGTCTATTTCTGAAAGGAATGCCCATCACGGTGCCATTTCCTGTTGAAGATCAGGAGGAACATCAGCAGGAAGAGGCAGAAGCCCTTCACTAGCATCTCTAACGCTGGACTTGTATGCTGTTAAATTGAAGCAGGGGATAGTGGTGGTGTTTTGTTTTGTTTTAATGTTTTTTTTTAAAGTTTGAAAATAGTATGAGAAATGAAAGTGAGTTGCACAGACTGGTGCTGTTCTGCACCACCGTACTCTGCTGGACCTCTACAGGATGTAGAACTGCAGCCAAACTACTGACTGGACTCCAGGACCAGTAAGAAAAGCACCATGGTCATTTAAAGACTCATTCCTTCCCAGACCAGCCTTAGTTTTGGAAGTTGATTTGAAGTAATTATAATGGCAAATGTTCATTTCTATCTCAGGTCTCATTGAATACAAACCCCATCTATTGGCTCAGTTGGCCAAGTACTTGCTAGTAAGTGTAAGGATCCAAGTTGTACCCAGGGCCCCATTAAGATAAGCCATGATGGGTGGTTGTGAGCCAGAAGAGCCCAGGTCCTTATGGCAGAGTGGTTTTCCATCTTATCTCTTTCCTCCTGCCCAACTCCTCCCTTGGGAATATGTTTTTTCCTAATCAGCCATTCTTGCTTTTTCTGCAAGTAGAAGACTGTAATCAATTCCTTGAGGACAGAAGATCCTAGAAATCCTCTGGAAGGTCTTCTGAACCTTGCCATTATCCAATATTAGTAGTTTCTATTTTCAAATGCTTAATGTGTATGCTGGAGAGATGGCTGAAAAACCTGAATCTCGGTGGTAAATCTCGGAGAGATTACCCATGTATGATGTGTGAGTCCATGTGTTCAGTCCTCAGCACCTGAGGTACATGTGTGTGCGTCTCTCTGAGTTTTCAATTGGCAACAATACTGCTATTGATCCAAATACTGCCCACAGATCCAAAGTCAGTAGTGCCAAAAGCTTTGGTGGGACACAAAGCTGTAGCTTTAAAATGTTTGTGGATGTTCCACTCCACAGGGAGCATGTAGCAGACAGCCAAGCTCAGTAAGAAGATGAAGTTTCCAAACAGCGGTTATATTGCAGATGGCTCTGTTCCTTCATAGGATGACTCATTATATTCACATTGTGTGCCATTTGATGTAACTGGTCTTCAGTAAAGGCAATATAGTCTTTGGAAGAACAAAGTGGGCTGTGTTCGTGGACACCTCCAGATGGACAAAAGCATTTTCAATAAAGGCTCAGGACTTATTTCTTTCAGCACATAGATTTATATTTTTGTACCTCACCCAGGTCATCCCATCTGATGATAATGAGCACATGTTTAGTTTTATGTGGTCATGCTGCAGTTCTTTTTAGTGCTCCATGAAGGCATTAGAAACAAGCCCTGGTCCCCATACACCCAGGATTATCCAGTAAGACAGCAATCGGGCCTCTGAGTTATTATGGCCCTGGAGTTTGAGTTGTACCCAGCAGCCGAGTGGGAATTTAGGGAACAGAATCAAAGGAACATTCATATAAGGAAGAGTGGAGATAAACTACATCTTCACCAGAGCCTGTAGCAGAATGGGCAGATGAAGAGAGTAAGCTATATGTTGTACACTTACCACTGAATTACCATAGTTCTTTTTCCCAGTCGTTCGGGAACATAGGATGATTATGAAGACAAGAGCCAAGCCATATTTACACATGCATCCTCATACACAGTATGGTCCCTCACACTTTGTGCCCAATAAATGCCCACTGAGCCAATAAATAGATGATGGAAACTTTATTGAAAAGTACTGTCATGAATACTTAGAGGATTTTTTTTTAATTTTATTTTTTATTTATTAAGCCAAGTATGGAAGAGACATGCTTTGACTTAGGATTTTTTTTCTACCTTATGTCTTAGTAAATATGCCTCTTGTCTATATGTATCACTGGATTTTTCTCCCACAGTGGCCTCTTGAGCCCCTGACCAATTGCAACAATGTAATTCACATTGTCTCGAGGGAAGGCGTATGCATTGGCACAAAATGTGAATATGCCTATTAACATTCTCAAAAAAGAATGTGGTGCGCTTTAGAAATCAGCTTAGAGGTTCAGCAGGGGCCCTGGTCAGCACATTCTTAAAACTCTCAGAAAGGGCAAGCACAGACTATCCACAGCCAGGAAGAAAATGGGCTCATATAAATGCATAAGAGTGTGTGCACTAGAGGGAAGGCTTGGAATGAAAAGAGTGGTGTTTACATACTGTTACATGGAAAATATTCCCACCTCATCAAATCATCAGTCTTGTTTGCTGGCAACAGTGGGAGTTTCCCCTGTAAGGCAGTAATAGCTCTCAGCAGAGCATGGCGCATAACATCTATTAATCCTTCCCAGAGCTGAACGAGGTGGGTGGTGAGGGTGTGCATTCCTGTCGTTTCAGAGGAGAGCTAAATGACATTTGCTTTTCCCCATTCTCGCCTTCTTAGGATGATAGAGGATATTTGCCACATCCCATTCCAGTCTTTTGACTGGGCCCTTCCTAATGTAATCTGACCTGCTGTCCTTGAGATCCCAAGGAAATGGAGCCCTATATGGGGAGAGCCAGTTTGCCAAGGCCTTTCGGCTATTTAGTGGAAAGCCCAAGCTGACTCCCTACTCTCTTACCTAGAGAAAGGGAGGGTGAGCAGCAATAGTGCATGCCTTGTGTCCTTCTATCTAGAGAGCAAGCACCATACTCTCAGTGGTCATGCAGTTGCTGCAGTTGAGGCTGCTATTGCTGTTATCATCCCTACATTTGTCCAGGTGGAAATCACAAAGGTGAAACATAAACTTTCTAGATATTGAACATGAGTTTATTTGATGCAAAAATAGATGAGGCAAATACAGTGCCCTCTGTAATGTGCCCACTGGGGAGATGAGTACAATGCAGTGTGGATGCTTTCTTCTTTTTTTGTTTTTTGTTTTTTGTTTTTGTTTTTGTTTGTTTTTCTAGTTCTTTTTTAAAAATTAGGTATTAAAATTTGCTATCAGAAAAGTCCCCCATACGATACCCCCCCTACCCACCCACTCCCACTTCTTGGCCCTGGCGTTCCCCTGTACTGAGGCATATAAAGTTTGAAAGACCAATGGGCCTCTCTTTCTACTGATGGCCGACTAGGTCATCTTCTGATACATATGCAGTTAGAGACAGGAGCTCTGGCGGGGTACTGATTAGTTCATATTATTGTTCCACATATAGGGTTGCAGATTCCTTTAGCTCCTTGTGTACTTTCTCTAGCTCCTCCATTGTGGGTCCTGTGATCCATCCAATAACTGACTGTGAGCATCCACTTCTGTGTTTGCTAGGTCCCACATAGCCTCACAAGAGATAGCTATATCAGGGTCCTTTCAGCAAAATCTTGCTAGTGTATGCAATGCTGTCAGCGTTTAGAGGCTGATTATGGGATGGATCCCTGTGTATGGCAGTCTCTAGATGGTCCATCCTTTTGTCTCAACTCCAAACTTTGTCTCTGTGACTCCTTCCATGGGGGTTTTGTTCTCAATTCTAAGAAGGGGAAAAGTGTCCACACTTTGGTCTTCGTTCTTGAGTTTCATGTGTTTTGCAAATTGTATCTTGTACCTTGGGTATTCTAAGTTTCTGGGCTAATATTAGTGAGTACATATCATGTGAGTTCTCTTGTGATTGGGTTACCTCACTCAGGATGAAGCCCTCCAGGTCCATCCATTTGCCCAGGAATTTCATAAATTCATTCTTTATAATAGCTGAGTAGTACTCCATTGTGTAAATGTACCACATTTTCTGTATCCATTCCTCTGTAATTCTGATAGGCTGGCCTTTATATGTTACTTGACCTGTTTCCTTTACTGCTTTTAATATTCTATCTTTATTTAGCACATTTTTTTTTGTTCTGATTATTATGTGTTGGGAGGAATTTCTTTTCTGGTCCAGTCTATTTGGAGTTCTGTAGGCTTCTTGTCTGTTCATGGGCATCTCTTTCTTCAGGTTTGGGAAGTTTTCTTCTATAATTTTGTTGAAGATATTTGCTGGCCCATTACGTTGAAAATCTTCATTCTCATCAACTCCTATTATCCGTAGCTTTGGTCTTCTCATTGTGTCCTGGATTTCCTGGATGTTTTGAGTTAGGATCTTTTTGCATTTTGCATTGTCTTCGATTGTTGTACTGATGTTCTCTATGGAATCTTCTGCACCTGAGATTCTCTCTTTCATCTCTTGTATTCTGTTGCTGATGCTTGCATCTATGGTTCCTGATTTCTTTCCTAGTGTTTCTATCTCCAGCGTTGCCTCACTTTGGGTTTTCTTTATTGTGTCTATTTCCCTTTTTAGGTCTCTTGTGTGGTTTTGTTCATTTCTATCATCTGTTTGGATGCATTTTCCTGTTTTTCTTTAAGGACTTCTACCTGTTTGGTTGTGTTTTCCTGTTTTTCTTTAAGGACTTGTAAGTCTTTATCAGTGTTCTCCTGTATTTCTTCAAGTGAGTTATTAAAGTCCTTCTTGATGCCCACTACCATCATCATGAGATATGCTTTTATATCTGGTTCTAGCTTTTCGGGTGTGTTGGGGTGCCCAGGACTGGGTGAGGTGGGAGTGCTGGGTTCTGATGATGGTGAGTGGTCTTGGTTTCTGTTAGTGAGATTCTTACATTTGCCTTTCGCCATCGGGTAATCTCTGGAGTTAGTTGTTATAGTTGTCACTGGTTAGAGCTTGTTCCTCTCATGATTCTGTTAACCTCTATCAGCTGACCTGGGAGACTAGCACTCTCTTGAGTTTCAGTGGTTAGAGCACTCTCTGCAGGCAAGCTCTCTTCTTGCAGGGAAGGTGCACAGATATCTGGTGTTTGCACCTGCCTCCTGGCAGAAGATGAAGGCCAGAAACAGGGTGTCTTAGTCAGGGTTTCTATTCCTGCACAAACATCATGACCAAGAAGCAAGTTGGGGAGGAAAGGGTTTATTCGGCTTACAATTCCATACTGCTGTTCATCACCAAAGGAAGTCAGGACTGGAACTCAAGCAGGTCAGAAAGCAGGACCTGATGCAGAGGACATGGAGGGATGTTCTTTACTGGCTTGCCTCCCCTGGCTTGCTCAGCCTGCTCTCTTATAGAACCCAATACTACCAGCCCAGAGATGGTCCCACCCACAAGGGGCCTTTCCCCCTTGATCACTAATTGAGAAAATGCCTTACAGTTGGATCTCATGGAGGCATCTCCTCAACTGAAGCCCCTTTCTCTGTGATAACTCCAGCTGTGTCAAGTTGACACAAAACTAGCCAGTACACAGAGCCTGTCCCAGAAGCTGTTAGCTTCTGTAGTCCACACTCTCACCTGCGCAGAGTAGTCTTGGTGGAATCAGGGAACCAAGATGGCTCCCCCAGGTGTTCTGGTAAAGCCTTCCTGGGAGGGGCAGATACCTCTCCTTTGGCAGAGAAGGTGCCCAGATATCTGGAGCCCAAAATGTGGTCTGCTTCAGGAGCTCTGTGGCTTCTGCCTGTCCCAGAAGCTGTTAGCTTCTGTAGTTCATACTCTCACCTGAGCATACCAGTCTTGGCGGGATCAGGGAACCAAGGTGGCTCCCCAAGGTGCTACAGCAAAGCCCCTCTGGGAGGGGTGGACACCTCTCCTCTGGCAGGGAAGGTGCTTGGCTGTCTGGAGCCTGAAAAGGGGTCTCCCTCAGTAGCTTTGTGGCTTCTGCTTTCTTCCTTTTGAATCATATTTTTTGGAAAATGTTATACACCTAAACACATGAATCTTGATTGTATTCATTCCTCATATCCTGTCTCCAATTCTCTCAGGGTTTTCTACCTTTTGATCTCCAATACATCTCACTCCTAATTTCATGTGCTTTCTATTGTAACACACTGACACCATTTGGTGCTACCCATGTTCATATAGGTATGGAGTCATCCACGTAAGTATGGTCAACCTACAAGTGGGTAACCCCCAAATGAAAAGTGACTCTCCTTCTCCCTATAGTTACCAACTGCCTATAGTTTCTCAGCTTGGGGTAGGGCCTTGAGAGGCCTCATCCTTTAGGCTGGATTTCTTACTGAATTGTGTTGATACCTATGGCTGCTGGGAATTCATGTGTGCAAGCCATACCTTGTCTAGAGAACAGCATTTCATGGAATGACTTCTCATCCCTTGGCCTCTAGTTCTTTCTGCTCCTGTTTCCTCAACAATCCCTGAGTATTAATGGGTGAAGTAGGTGTGTGTGTGTGTGTGTGTGTGTGTGTGTGGTCTTTATAGAAGAACATACTCTGTTGTTTCTTATCAACAAGGAGCCTCTCTGACCAAGGTTGAGAACAGGACAGATCAATAGACACAAATGTGAATATTTAGAAGACAGTTTCACAACAATACCACTAAACAAAGCAACATCAGTAAGTTCTTCCCTTGGGTTCATGACTTTCCTAGTCATGAGTTTTGACAGAATTTCATGGGTCAGGTGTAATTTCCCTCCTGTCTGGTAGTCTTCAAGTCCAACAGAGACAGTAGAATAACTAGAATAAGATGGAAGTTAGTTAAGAATAACCGTGCTTTCTACCATTACCCCAGTGAGTACATCTTGCCTGTCAGATCTGGCACTGGCTAAGGTCCTTCCTTCTTGATAAAATGCATTGGATTAAAAATGGTTTTGAACACAGACAAACCTGGATTCCAATGCACATGAGTATCCTCAGTATATCAGAAAGCATGCCTGAACTCCAATTCTCTCGTTTATTATAGAAGTAAACAAAATATGCCAGAGCAGGATATGTGCATGTGAACCCACAGTGGAAGAGACTAGAGAGCGAGACTGTCTCCGAGGGACTGCTCCATCCGTGCTGCCTTCCTTTGCTTCTTTCCTCACAGCTGACTATCAAAACTCACAGGGTTTTTAATAACCTAGTGAAAAAATAGGCTGGAAGTTTCACTAAACTCTTGGCTTCCTTGTCCCGAGTTGGTATATTTATAGTATTCTCAATAATTAACATCTTACTGTTGATTGTCATTAATTAACAGCACCAACTAACAGGGTTCTCATTCACAAATATTACTGAAGGTCATCGAATGGATTGTTATTGGAATTTCTTTTCCAGAGGAATCATTTGATCAGTCCACGGATTACTGAGTACATTTAAAAAATTATTCCTTTTACTTTTTGAGATTATAGTATGATTATATTATCTTCTCTTCTACATTTCTTCCTATAAACACATCCATATACTCTCTCAAATTCATGATCTCTGCTTTTCATTATTTGTTGTTATGTGGATAAATGTATATGTACATACATACACAGAGACAGAGACAGACACCCCACCCCCACCACCCCCCCACTCCCACATTCCAAAATACATAGATGCAATCGAATCAATCTGTCTAGTGTTACTTGTTTATATGGTTTCAGGGCAGAACATTTGTGGTTGGATAACCAGTTGGTATGTCCTTCCCTGGGGAAGACTATTTGCCCCACTCTCAGAATTCTTTTTTTTTTTTTTTTTTGGTTTTTCGAGACAGGGTTTCTCTGTGTAGCCCTGGCTGTCCTGGAACTCACTCTGTAGACCAGGCTAGCCTCGAACTCAGAAATCCTCCTGCCTCTGCCTCCCAAGTGCCGGGATTAAAGGCATGCGCCACCACACCCGGCTTCACTCTCAGCATTCTTTATTTGCTTGAATTTCTTTGTGTGTATTTTGAACATCTAGCTATTGCACAGGATGCTGAGCGACAGGGCTTGGCAAGCTGGGGAGAGCAGAATTAACCATATTAATAACTGTGAAACCTAATAAAATGTTCACTGTGCCATGTCTTCATCTCAACTGGGTGGAAATAAGACAGAGAAAGGTTTGTGAAGACTAATACCAACTGCTCAGTGATTAGTCAGGGGAACTCAATGAATTATTGATTTGAACATAAGGAGGTGTATATTCAATTCATTTATAGTTTACACTTATTTTATATTGAATATTAATTATATCTGTGTAGTATATCCATATAGTATCATATAAAGAACATAAACATACTGTGTAGAACAACAATAAAATGAACACTCAATGCAAACAATAGCTTGATGCTCCCACATTCACACCCCATCATGCTTCCTTCATTGTCTTTTCAGAAAGCCCTACAGCCTGAGTTTAGTGCTGACCCTTCCCTTTCTTTTCTCTTAGACATGTCAATTTTAGTTCTTTCTGAAGCGAATAAGGACAGTGGATGCCTGATATTCTTGCCAACATTGATATTATTAGTCTTTAGCTTTGGCCAATCTGTTAATGAAAGAGTAGTACCCCAGTGTAGCACTAAAGTTAGAGCTTCTTTTTTTTTTCTACTATGAGGAATAACTTTCAATGCTTACTCTTTCTATATTCTATTTCATGTTTTGAACTCCTTGCCTAGCGAAATGTTGAAAAGAGATTCTGGGATATCCTTAATTGTATTATGAACCCTTTATAGTTTTATCTTTCCCTGTATCCACCTGGGATTGTTCTGTATATGATATTTATTGAAGTCAAGTATCATTTTTTGCATGAGTATTTAATCACTCTAAGATTACTTATGAAGTACTTTATCTTTTGTCACTGATCTTCAATGCCATAAATCAAGTTTCTATATATGTGTGAGTCTTTTTCTCATCTCACTTTTCTTCTCATGACATCAGTATCAAGTTTTATCAATAATCAAGACATAGTACTTAATAAAATTTGATTTTTTAAAATTCTTTCCAGAAAGTTTTAAAGGATTGCTCTAAAGCCTTTCTGATATGCGTTAGGTTTTGTCTAAGTACTTGATATTTCACACCATCATAATTTCATTTTATATTTAATTCAATGTCATTTTTTGTTCATTTTAATATTAATTTATATGAAGAATCTGACACCATGGTAAGTCTAATGAACATGTTGCAGATTTGGTTTTGCTCTATTCAAGATCATATAATGTGTGACTAGAGAGAGTGTTTGACTTTCATTGTTTTAGAAACCTGTGGCTTAAGTTTCTTCGTGTGACGGTATTCTACTGGGATCTTCAGTAATGTATGATGAAAGGTGTAATGTGCTCCAGTCTCCATTTCTGACAGGAATAGTCATTAGAAGGCTGGTCTAAAATTGTGTTCCTTTAAACAAGATCCTTTTTCTGCCAGTCTGTGATACTTTAATTCCAAAAGTTCATTTATGAGTTTTCAGACCACTTAGCTACTGAGCTTTTAAATAAAACTCACTAAAGCCTAATAATGGTTAAAGAAGTTTTGGAAAATTTCCTCCCTTCCATACACTGTTGGGTTTAAAGCCATGATTATACCTGTAGTCATTTGAGGGGTGGCTTCTTTTATGTTTACCATTAAGCTGAGAACATAATACTTTGAAGTATCAAAATTAGATATGTGGGAATTTCCTAACAGATTAGACCTGCCTTCTGTTCAATGGGGCTTGAGATCACCAGAATTTAGTGAGCACTCTTGGGTAAGGGCAGCTCTACGCTCTGCTTCACTTTCTGGAGTTTCCTTTTGCACTTAGATTTTCTATATTATTACTTCTTCATTAACCATTTGATACATTTAAGAAAACTTTTTAAAAATTTTCAATATTAGAATATCTTCTGTATTACTTTATTTTCTGGACTCCCAAGTTCCCAAAGTTCATTTTCTGGTAACATTGTAGGTTGAGACTCTGTCCTTGTCCTTCAAGAGTTCTTAGTAGAAGTAGGAAAGGGACATGTGACTTCGTATGTAGTTAGCCTTGGGAAGGGACATTGGTGCAGCATATGCATGATCGATATTTTTTTTTGTTGTTTTGTGTTTTTGTTTATTTTTTGTTTGTTTTTTGTTTTTTGTTTTTTTGGTTTTTGTTTTTGTTTTTTTTTTTTTTTTGAGACAGGGTTTCTCTGTGTAGCCCTGGCTGTCCTGGAACTCACTCTGTAAACCAGGCTGGCCTCAAACTCAGAAATCTGCCTGCCTGTGCCTCCCAAGTGCTGGGATTAAAGGCGTGAGCCACCACGCCCGGCATGATCAATATCTTGTGGTGAAAGAGAAGTCTGGAGGTCTTAGGCAACCTCTGCTTCTTATGGAGAGCATTGATTGGTCCTCATCTTGCTTTCAGTTCAGAAGATCTGACTTCTCCATTGATATATAGGAGAGTGAGTCTCACTGATGTTAACTGACTTGTTCATAATGTCAGCCATAAGTAACAAACAAAAATTATGGTCTTTTTTCTGAGGGTTCACTGATTTTTTTAAAGCTATGTCTAATGCTGTTGGGTAGCAAAATATATAATATAGAATGTCTTATGATATATTCCCAGAGAGCCTAGTCCTATGAACTGGTAGGCAATGTATCTGATCGATGCTTATTCACCATGACAAAGATGTTATATTGTGGAAAAAATACTTATAAATTCTCCAAAAATATGTTCTTGCTTTCCCCTATAGGAAACTAGCCAGAAAAGGGGAGATTTTTCAGACACTATCATAGCTAAGATAAAGCCTCAGCAAGGCTGCTAATAATATGTAAGTTGGGGAGGGGGGGTGCTAGAATTCTGTCACTGACTTCCTCCACTTACAGAGTGCTGAGCTCGCTTATTTTGCTGGTCTGACAAGGTTCCATTAACATTTCATTTTTGACTCTTGTTTGTTTTTTTCTTTATGAGTTAGAATAACTTTGAGCAACTTTAATATCTTATATTTATCCACAGCTCGGTGTCTGCTTCTCTGGATCTGATGAATGTTTTCTTCTGATTTATTGGTAGTCAGTGTGAAAATTTGTCTATGCTTAATTCCTACTGTATATGATGTATGTAAGCACAGTCTGGTATGGATATATAAAGAAACCAGGAAAAAGCAATCGCATAAGAAAACGAAAGTGAAGACTATTTCTTCAGCTTTATTTGCAGATGCAGCTCACAGTGTGAAGTTAGATCACTTGGCTCTGTACCGCATTTCTCACATAAATAACAGCACAGTACTGATGAATTCACTGGGCTCCTGTAAGGATTAAATGAAACAAATTATGCACAAAAATTTTTAAGTGCATATGATATGCAATAACCAATAGATACAAACGAACACTAGTGATTTTGATTCTTAGATTTCTTGTTTGGAGTAACTAGCGGTCCAGTATGGTATTCCTGATGTCTAGATGTTTTCTGCCTTTTCTAGACCTGTCTGTATATACTTCTAGAACCGAGCTACATATCTGATTGACACTAGAGTACATTTTAAAGTGGGAGGAAGATTCTTACTTGTTCTATATTCATTTTAGTATGCATGATTTCTAAATGTTTATTAATTGCTTTAAATATTTCTGATACAGACTTATTTTCTTTCTATTAAATACCATTGCCCCTTGACATAGTTGACAAAGCCATAAAGTGGATCAAAAGACTTCAATAGGACCCATGCTACTACTCAGGATTTTCCTAGTATGGCTTTGAGCAAGTCGTTGTCTTCTCTATAGCAACCATAGTTGTGAGCAGACCTATGTGAGTCTCCCTTGTACATAGAAATGACTATTGCACTTCTCAGTGTGAGCTCTTCAACTTCTCCACCCTTGCTAAAATTAGTACTGAGGTTTCACAAGAAGATGGCAGCAGATTCTAAAGGGTAGATGGAATCAGCACACTATGCTGGAAATATGGACAAAGTCAGAATGTATGGAAAAGAAAGAAATTCAGAAGGATTAGTCATTTCAATGAGGGTAGTTTGTCATCTAATCTGTCTGCTTTGGTAGGCTTGCCGTGGTAAATGCAAGCTTTTTTATTTCAATCAAAACTCTAGCACTAATTCTCATGTCAAAGAACACACAGTAAACCTATCTATATATCTACATGCCTACATGTGAGTTACAGAATAAATGTGCTGTAATGAGGCCACAGCAGATTCAAGAGCTTTCCATAAGTGGGCTGAGAAAGAGTCTTTATTGATAAGGAAACAAAGCAGACCAGTGCTAGGATGGAGCTGCTAGAGTCAGACTTGAGGAGGAAGCTTCTGAGTTCAGCTGCAAGATTAAAAAGCCAAACCACGATCTGAGAGCGAGAGATGGGTTGCCAGCAGAAAATGGTTGGTCCACATTCACATGAGTCAACAGGTAGACAAGCAGTGGTCAAATAGTCTAGGTCAATGCACAACTGAGGCTCTAGGGATAGTCTGGGTGCTTTATGCTTCTCAGTTCTTGTTACACGTACCAGGTGTCAGATGATAGATCCTTGTGAAGTCACAGCACTACAGTGTTAGGGTATGTTATTTTATGTCATCTAGGTGAGAGTGTTAAGTCTTTTTCTTGGTCTTGCACATCTGATAGGGTCTTGGGCCTGGTTTCCCTGGTGTGATTATGAAGTGTCTGTATGCATCCAAAGTCTTAATTCATCACAATAAACTTATAAGGTGGTTTACTTTCTATTCCCAAGAACAAGTCATTTATTAAGGTAGTGCTTGACAGATAGATGGTGCAGTCTCGGTCCACACATGGGCTGTAGGCATCTTTCTTCCTCAAAATAGAGTCAAAAGTTGCTTTTAGAATGAACTTGAGTAGGACAAGGCACAGCCTAGAAAATGATGGTTTTGGGATCAGCGCCGGGGTAGCGGGAGCGCAGGGTTGCCTGACACCCGCCAGCTACCCACGACCCCCGCCGCAGGATTTTGGGACTGCTGGTGAGTGGAACACAGCTTCTGCTCCAATCCAATTGTGCGGGACCTGAGACTGCATTAGTTAGGGAAGCAGAAACCGGCCTGAGTAGGGCCACAGGCCTCATCCGGCCGGATCAGCGCCAGGGTAGCGGGAGCGCAGGGTTGCCTGACACCCGCCAGCTACCCACGACCCCCGCCGCAGGATTTTGGGACTGCTGGTGAGTGGAACACAGCTTCTGCTCCAGTCCAATCACGCGGGACCTGAGACTGCTCTGGTTGGGGAGAGAGAAATCCGGCCTACATAGGGCCACAAGCCTCTTCCGGTCAGAAAAGCACCGGGGCAGCTGGGGCGCAGGGTCTGCTGACACTCACCAGCTACCCACAACACCCGCCACAGGATCTTAAGACTTCTGGTGAGTGGAGCACAGCTTCTGCTCCAATCCAATTGCGCGGGACCTGAGACTGCATTAGTTAGGGAAGCAGAAACCGGCCTGAGTAGGACCACAGGCCTCATCCTGCTGGATCAGCGCCTGGGTAGCGGGAGCGCAGGGTTGCCTGACACCCACGACCCCCGCCGCAGGATTTTGGGACTGCTGGTGAGTGGAACACAGCTTCTGCTCCAATCCAATTGCGCGGGACCTGAGACTGCATTAGTTAGGGAAGCAGAAACCGGCCTGAGTAGGGCCACAGGCCTCATCCGGCCGGATCAGCGCCAGGGTAGCGGGAGCGCAGGGTTGCCTGACACCCGCCAGCTACCCACGACCCCCGCCGCAGGATTTTGGGACTGCTGGTGAGTGGAACACAGCTTCTGCTCCAGTCCAATCACGCGGGACCTGAGACTGCTCTGGTTGGGGAGAGAGAAATCCGGCCTACATAGGGCCACAAGCCTCTTCCGGTCAGAAAAGCACCGGGGCAGCTGGGGCGCAGGGTCGGCTGACACTCACCAGCTACCCACAACACCCACCACAGGATCTTAAGACTTCTGGAGAGTGGAACACAGCTTCTGCTCCAATCCAATTGCACGCGGGACCAGAGACTGCATTAGTTAGGGAAGCAGAAAAACAGCCTGAGTAGGACCACAGGCCTCTTCCGGCTGGACCAGCACCAGGGTACCGTGAGCTACCCACGACCCCCGCCGCAGGATTTAGAGACTGCTGGTGAGTGGAACACAGCTTCTGCTCCAATCTTTAAACAGTGACAACGATAACAACTAACCCCAGAGATTACCAGATGGCGAAAGGTAAACATAATAATCTTACTAACAGAAACCAAGACCACTCACCATCATCAGAACCCAGCACCCCCACTTCGCCCAGTCCAGGGCACCCCAACACACCGGAAAAGCTAGACACGGATTTAAAAGCATATCTCCTGATGATGATAGAGGACTTCAAGAAGGACTTTAATAACACACTTAAAGAAATGCAGGAGAACACTGCTAAACAGGCAGAAGACAATAAAGAGGAAGCACAAAAATCCCTTAAAGAATTGCAGGAGAACACTGCTAAAGAGTTACAAATCCTTAAAGAAAAACAGGATAACCTAATCAAACAGGTAGAAGTCCTTACAGAAAAACAGGAAAACACATCCAAACAGATGATGGAAATGAACAAAACCATACTAGACCTAAAAAGGGAAGTAGACACAATAAAGAAAACCCAAAATGAGGCAACACTGGAGATAGAAACCCTAGGAAAGAAATCTGGAACCATAGATACGAGCATCAGCAACAGAATACAAGAGATGGAAGAGAGAATCTCAGGTTCAGAAGATTCCATAGAGAACATCGGCACAACAATCAAGGAAAATGTAAAATGCAAAAAGATCCTAACTCAAAACATCCAAGAAATACAGGACGCAATGAGAAGACCAAACCTACGGATAATAGGAGTAGATGAGAATGAAGATTTTCAACTCAAAGGACCAGCAAACATCTTCAACAAAATTATAGAAGAAAACTTCCCAAATCTAAAGAAAGAGATGCCCATGAACATACAAGAAGCCTACAGAACTCCAAATAGACTGGACCAGAAAAGAAATACCTCCCGACACATAATAATCAGAGCAACAAATGCTCTAAATAAAGATAGAATACTAAAAGCAGTAAGAGAAAAAGGCCAAGTAACATATAAAGGCAAGCCTATCAGAATTACACCAGATTTTTCACCAGAGACTATGAAAGCCAGAAGATCCTGGACGGATGTTATACAGACACTAAAAGAACACAAATTCCAGCCCAGGCTACTATATCCAGCCAAACTCTCAATTAACATAGATGGAGAAACCAAAGTATTCCACGACAAAACCAAATTCACACATTATCTCTCCACGAATCCAGCCCTTCAAAGGATAATAACAGAAAAAAACCAATACAAGGACAGGAACCACGCCCTAGAAACAACAAGAAGGTAATCCCTCAACAAACCTAAAAGAAGACAGCCACAAGAACAAAATGCCAACTTTAACAACAAAAATAACAGGAAACAACAATTACTTTTCCTTAATATCTCTTAATATCAATGGATTCAACTCCCCGATAAAAAGACATAGACTAACAAACTGGCTACACAAACAAGACCCAACATTTTGCTGCTTACAGGAAACTCATCTCAGAGAAAAGGATAGACACTACCTCAGAATGAAAGGCTGGAAAACAATTTTCCAAGCAAATGGCATGAAGAAACAAGCTGGAGTAGCCATTCTAATATCTGATAAGATTGTCTTCCAACCCAAAGTCATTAAAAAAGACAGGGAGGGACACTTCATACTCATCAAAGGTAAAATCCTCCAAGAGGAACTATCAATCCTGAATATCTATGCTCCAAATACAAAGGCAGCCACATTCATTAAAGAAACTTTAGTAAAGCTCAAAGCACACATTGCACCTCATACAATAATAGTGGGAGACTTCAACACACCACTTTCACCAATGGACAGATCATGGAAACAGAAACTAAACAGGGACACAGTGAAACTAAGAGAAATTATGAATCAAATGGATCTGGCAGATATCTACAGAACATTCTATCCTAAAACAAAAGGATATACCTTCTTCTCAGCACCTCATGGTACCTTCTCCAAAATTGACCACATAATTGGTCACAAAGCAGGCCTCAACAGATATAAAAATATTGAAATTGTCTCATGCATCCTATCAGATCACCATGGACTAAGGCTGATCTTCAATAACAAAATAAATAATAGAAAGCCAACCTTCACGTGGAAACTGAACAACACTCTTCTCAATGATACCTTGGTCAAGGAAGGAATAAAGAAAGAAATTAAGGACTTTTTAGAGTTCAATGAAAATGAAGCCACAACATACCCAAACTTATGGGACGCAATGAAAGCATTTCCAAGAGGAAAACTCATAGCTCTGAGTGCCTCCAAAAGGAAACTAGAGAGAGCACACATTAGCAGCTTGACAACACACCTAAAAGCACTAGAACAAAAGGAAGCAAATTCACCCAAGAGGAGTAGACGGCAGGAAATAATCAAACTCAGGGGTGAAATCAACCAAGTGGAAACAAGAAAAACTATTCAAAGAATCAACCAATCAAGGAGCTGGTTCTTTGAGAAAATCAACAAGATAGATAAACCCTTAGCCAGACTCACTAGAGGGCACAGGGAAAGCATCCTAATTAACAAAATCAGAAATGAAAAAGGAGACATAACAACAGATCCTGAAGACATCCAAAACACCTTCTACCAAAGGTGTTTTGGATGTCTTCAGATCCTTCTACCAAAGGCTATACTCAACAAAACTGGAGAACCTGGATGAAATGGAGAAGTTCCTAGACAGATACCAGGTACCAAAGTTGAATCAAGATCAGGTTAATGATCTAAACAGCCCTATATCCCCCAAAGAAATAGAAGCAGTCATTAATAGTCTCCCAACTAAAAAAAGCCCAGGACCAGATGGGTTTAGTGCAGAGTTCTATCAGACCTTCAAAGAAGATCTAATCCCAGTTCTTCACAAACTATTCCACAAAATAGAAACAGAAGGTACTCTACCCAACTCATTCTATGAAGCCACAATTACTCTGATACCTAAACCACAAAAAGACCCAACAAAGATAGAAAACTTCAGACCAATATCCCTTATGAATATTGATGCAAAAATCCTCAATAAAGTTCTTGCTAACCGAATCCAAGAACACATCAAAACAATCATCCATCCTGACCAAGTAGGTTTCATCCCAGGGATGCAGGGATGGTTCAATATACGGAAATCCATCAACGTAATCCAGTATATAAACAAACTCAAAGACAAAAACCACATGGTCATCTCGTTAGATGCGGAAAAAGCATTTGACAAGATCCAACACCCATTCATGATAAAAGTCTTGGAAAGATCAGGAATTCAAGGCCCATACCTAAACATGATAAAAGCAATCTACAGCAAACCAGTAGCCAACATCAAAGTAAATGGTGAGAAGCTTGAAGCAATCCCTCTAAAATCAGGGACTAGACAAGGCTGTCCACTTTCTCCATACCTATTCAACATTGTACTTGAAGTCCTAGCCAGAGCAATTCGACAACAAAAGGAGATCAAAGGGATACAAATTGGAAAAGATGAAGTCAAAATATCACTTTTTGCAGATGATATGATAGTATATATAAGTGACCCTAAAAATTCCACCAGAGAACTCCTAAGCCTGATAAACAGCTTCGGTGAAGTAGCTGGATATAAAATTAACTCAAACAAATCAATGGCCTTTCTCTACACAAAGAATAAACAGGCTGAGAAAGAAATTAGGGAAACAACACCCTTCTCAATAGTCACAAATAATATAAAATATCTTGGCGTGACTCTAACTAAGGAAGTGAAAGATCTGTATAATAAAAACTTCAAGTCTCTGAAGAAAGAAATTATAGAAGATCTCAGAAGATGGAAAGATCTCCCATGCTCATGGATTGGCAGGATCAACATTGTAAAAATGGCTATCTTGCCAAAAGCAATCTACAGATTCAATGCAATCCCCATCAAAATTCCAAATCAATTCTTCAACGAATTAGAAAGTGCAATCTGCAAATTCATCTGGAATAACAAAAAACCTAGGATAGCAAAAACTCTTCTCAAGGATAAAAGAACCTCTGGTGGAATCACCATGCCGGACCTAAAGCTCTACTACAGAGCAATTGTGATAAAAACTGCATGGTACTGGTATAGTGACAGACAAATAGACCAATGGAATAGAATTGAAGACCCAGAAATGAACCCACACACCTATGGTCACTTGATCTTCGACAAGGGAGCTAAAAACATCCAGTGGAAGAAAGACAGCATTTTCAACAAATGGTGCTGGCACAACTGGTTGTTAACATGTAGAAGAATGCGAATCGATCCATTCCTATCTCCTTGTACTAAGGTCAAGTCTAAGTGGATCAAGGAACTTCACATAAAACCAGAGACACTGAAACTTATAGAGGAGAAAGTGGGGAAAAGCCTTGAAGATATGGGCACAGGGGAAAAATTCCTGAATTGAACAGTAATGGCTAGTGCTGTAAGATCGAGAATTGACAAGTGGGACCTCATGAAACTACAAAGCTTCTGCAAGGCTAAAGACACCATCAATAAGACAAAAAAACCACCAACAGATTGGGAAAGGATCTTCACCTATCCTAAATCAGATAAGGGACTAATATCCAATATATATAAAGAACTCAAGAAGGTGGACTCCAGAAAGTCAAATAACCCCATTAAAAATGGGGCTCAGAACTGAACAAAGAATTCTCACCTGAGGAATACCGAATGGCAGAGAAGCACCTGAAAAAATGTTCAACATCCTTAATCATCAGGGAAATGCAAATCAAAACAACCCTGAGATTCCACCTCACACCAGTCAGAATGGCTAAGATCAAAAATTCAGGTGACAGCAGATGCTGGCGAGGATGTGGAGAAAGAGGAACACTCCTCCATTGTTGGTGGGATTGCAAGCTTGTACAACCACTCTGGAAATCAGTCTGGCGGTTCCTCAGAAAATTGGACATAGTACTACCGGAAGATCCAGCAATACCTCTCCTGGGCATATATCCAGTAGATGTCCCAACAGGTAAAAAGGACACATGCTCCACTATGTTCATAGCAGCCCTATTTATAATAGCCAGAAGCTGGAAAGAACCCAGATGTCCCTCAACAGAGGAATGGATACAGAAATTATGGTACATTTACACAATGGAGTACTACTCAGCTATTAAAAAGAATGAATTTATGAAATTCCTAGCCAAATGGATGGACCTGGAGGGCATCATCTTGAGTGAAGTAACACAATCACAAAAGAACTCACACAATATATATTCATTGATAAGTGGATATTAGCCCAAAACCTAGGATACCCAAGATATAAGATACAATTTGATAAATGCATGAAACTCAAGAAGAATGAAGACCAAAGTGTGGACACTGTGCACCTTCTTAGAATTGGGAACAAAACACCCAGGGAAGGAGTTACAGAGACAAAGTTCGTAGCTGTGATGAAAGGATGGACCATTTAGAGACTGCTGTATCCAGGGATCCGTCCCATAATCAGCTTCTAAACGCTGACACCATTGCATACACTAGCAAGATTTTGCTGAAAGGACCCAAATATAGCTGTCTCTTGTGAGACGATGCCGGGGCCTAGCAAACACAGGAGTGAATGTTCACAGTCAGCTATTGGATGTATCACAGGGCTCCCAATGGAGAAGCTAGAGAAAGTACCCAAGGAGCTAAAGGGATCTGCAACCCTATTGTTGGAACAACATGATGTACTAACCAGAACCCTGGAGCTCTTGTCTCTAGCTGCATATGTATCGAAAGATGGCCTAGTCGGCCATCAATGGAAAGAGAGGCCCATTGGACTTGCAAACTTTATATGCCCCAATATAGGGGAATGCCAGGGCCAAAAGAATGGGAATGGGTGGGTAAGGAAGTGGGGGGCGCTATGGGGGACTTTTGGGATAGTATTGGAAATGTAATTGAGGAAAATATGTAATAAAAATATTAAAAAAAAAAGAAAATGATGGTTTTATAGAATATAAAGTAACTAGAGTAGAGCATGACCAGTTTGGAAGAATACCTGGGGAGCTCTCTGGAACCAGATGGGAAAGACTCTCTCTCTCTCTCTCTCTCTCTCTCTCTCTCTCTCTCTCTCTCTCTCTCTCTCTCTCTCTCTCCCTCTCCCTCTCCCTCTCCCTCTCCCTCTCCCTCTCCCTCTCCCTCTCCCTCTCCCTCTCTCTCTCTCTCTCTCTCTCTCTCTCTCTCTCTCTCTCTCTCCCTCTCCCCCCCCCCTCTCTCTCTCTCTCTCTCTCTCTCTCTCTCTCTCTCTCTCTCTCCTTCCCCACCTCTCGGTTTAAAAACAACTACAATAACCCAAACCCAAACCTTTGGTGCCTTTAGCTACTGAGGTTTGAGGTTCTGTTTGTTAGTTTGTAATAATAGCTCACCTTTAGTTGATAATATCTATTAATTAATATTTCTGACAGTTTCTTTGCCCTAAAAATAGACTAATCTTTACAGTACAGTACAATACAGTAAGGTATAGTGAGGTTTTTTGTTCTTTTAACTAATTAAACAAGATAATACATACAAATTATCTGGGTATGAAGTAGTGACTTCATATGCATGTCTATACATAGGTATGTAAGGGGCAGTTTCTGCTGCTGGGATTGAAATGTAGTGCATGGGGTCTGAGGATATGGCTTGAGGGTTAAGGCTACACTGTGTAGTTCCAGAGGACCTGGGTTTGGTTCTTGGTACTTACTTAGTGACTCACAACTCCATTTCCAGCAGGTTCAGATCCTTTCTCTGGCCCCTGAGAGCATTGCACACAAAGGTGTAACTGCATACCTAGGGGCAAAACACCTATATACATAAAGCAAACAAAAACAAATGAACTTCAAGCTCAAAGCATAGATAGTGAACTACCAGTGGGATGAAGCCTTAAGCTCTCAAAGTCTGCTCTTGGGGACCGGTTATTCGAATGCTCTAGACTGCAAAAAACATTTTGTTTTTCAGGCAAACTACCATATCAACCAAGTTCAGTTTGTGCTGTCTAAATATTCGTGGACGTGTGGCCTTTTACTGAAGTGTGGTTGGCTTATTAGGGTCCACACTCTTAAAGAAAATGGACTCTCCCTTTCCCAGATAAAAATTGCCAATAGTTTCACATTTAAGGGCTCTCTCTCTCTCTGCCTCTCTCTCTCTTTCTCTGTCTCCCTCTGTCTTCTCTGTTTCTCTCTCTGTGTGTCTTTCTGTGTCTCTGTGTCTCTCTGTGTCCCTGTCTCTTTCTCCCTCTCTCCTCCTTCCCTCCCATCGCCCCCTCTCCATGTAAAGAAACATTTTTTGCTGCTGTGATTAAAATGTAATGCATGGAGCCTGGGAAGATGGCTCAAGGGTTAAGACTATGATCTGAAGTTTTCAGCGCCAGCCCAGTTCCCTTTCACTTCTAGTACTCTGTCATGCTTTGGATTATACAGCTCTTGCATATACTGTCAGAACCAGTGTAAAGTCACATGTACTGTTCCACTGCTGTGTCAAGGATACCATTTCCCTGTAGTCATGTACCACCTCTAACCATTCCATTCCTTCAGTTTCTTCTTCCACAGTGTTTCCTCAGAAGAAGGGAGTGATGTGTGTGTGCATGCATGCTTGCCTCTGTGTGTGTGTGTGTGTGTGTGTGTGTGTAGTCTCTTTATTTTCTGAACCTTGGGCTGTATTTTCTTTTAAACCTGTATTTCAGGGCTCAGACCCTTGTATGTACAAAGCAAACTTTTTTCCCACCTAGCCTCACCCCTTCCACAAAGCTCATCCCATGAACTTTGGTTGTTTTCCCTTAAGAATCATAGATGTGATCTCCGTCCTTAAAGTAGCTGCTTCATGTTGAACTTCATATAACTTCTTCAATCACCATCCTGCAGATTTTTTTGAGTCTTGCTATAAGGTTTAAATAAATACATGGATGTGCTGGGGTTTTCTGCATTTTACACATCCATTCAAGTTTTCAAAAAGAACATTCAAACCAACAATAAGATATTTTGAAAACTCCAGACTTAAAATGGACTTACATATTCTTGTTTCTCAAGCAGAGTCAGCACAACCTAGATTGCTTATATCTAGGGCCAGAAAATAGATTCTTCTCCTTTACATAGACGAAAGAAGGAGCCAGTGTATATTAAACACAAACTAAGCTATTTATGTCTTCCATATGTTAATATCTTGAGCCCTGACTAATTTGAAGTTAGTAATATATGGTTCAAAAACATCATTAACGTGAAAATGTCCTACATTAAAGATTTTTATCATTTTTTTCTCTCCTCATTTATTTTGGTTTGCTTATTCAACAAATTTAACTTTTAAAAACCTTGACTAAGGAAGACATAGATAACTCATGAAAACAGTGAAAAGCTGTGGTAAGCACCAACCAGGACCGATTTCTCTGTTTAATGAGATGGTTGGCATATGAGTTCTGATTGTATCATGACGGCTAAAGCATGCCCTATCCTTATGCTCTTGGCGATATTCAAATTAGCCTAAATCTTTTCTAATGCAGTCTTCATGAACTCATGGGACTCATGGAGTCTCGGGAGGCTAGCCACTAACAAATTCTAATAAAACCAACAAACACACTCACCAACTGCTCGGAGACCCATCAGGTTCTTTTGTACTGAGTTCATTGTGGACTGGGGATATGGAGTAGCCTTTATATGGAACCTGCATTATACTAGGCAGGAACACTGGTACAATGGATAAATATGTTATTTAGTGCTAAGGGGAACATGCAGTGGCAGGGATGATAGGGAGGGCTGAAGTGTGTGAGGGTTTGCCAATTAAAACAGGCTGAAGGTAGGGACCAGGAAGAGGACTCAGCACATGAAGGTGCTTGCTGCCAACTCCAACTCACTGAGTTCAATCCCTAGGATCTACACAGTAGAGGAAGAGAATCAAGTCATTCTAATTGTCTTCTGACCCCCATACACCTGCTGTGGTGTAAATGTGAATTCATACATGCATAGATACATGCACACGTGTATTCAAGTCTGGTGAAAAAATTAAACAGGTGAATGTACTGGGAAGGAAAGATGGAATAACTTTCCAACTACATTATTAGCTCATACAAATATATATACTCTAGTAATAAGATGCAAGTAGAGAAGTCTATTTTCAGTACTTTTAACCCAATTGCTTAAAGTCCTCTGAATATTTTAAGAAAGTCAGTCCCAGGGCAAATCAGCAGAATGGAATTGCTCACTGATACATTCTATAAGATTCTTTGGTTTCAAGACAGAGCCACTTGCCTTGAATTTTTTTGAGCAGGTGAATTCTAGGTCTTATAAAAACTAGAGGAGCAGTCTCTGGATAGTCCATCCTTTCGTCTTAGCTACAAACTTTGTCTCTGTAACTCCTTTCATGGGTATTTTGTTCCCTATTCTAAGGAGGACTGAAGTATCCACACGTTGGCCTTCCCTCTTCTTGATTGTCTTGTGTTTTGCAAATTGTATCTGGGTGTTTATGTTTCTGGGCTAATATCCACTTACCAGTGAGTACATATCTAATGACTTCTTTTGTGATTGGTAGTCGGCCATCATTGGGAAGAGAGGCCCCTTGGTATTGAAAACTTTATATGCCCCAGTACAGGGGAATGCCAGGGCCAAGAAGTGTGAGTGGATGGGTAGGGGAGCAGGGTCGGGGGAGGGTATAGGGAACTTTTGGGATAGCATTTGAAATGTAAATAAAGAAAATATCTAAAATAACAACAACAACAACAACACTAGAGTAGCAGGGAAGGTCTGGTCCCTGGTGACTTGAATGTTACTGAGGTCAGTTATATGCAGGCTTTGGTAGCTTCTGTCTCATCAGGTCTATCATCTGGTTAGGGTGGGATAGTCAACAATACTGTGTCCGATGCAGGAAAAAGCAGCAATGCTCTGGTCTTCATTGGGGCTGATCGTCAAAACCTCAAATCCTTGCTCCTCTAACATACTGTCCAGAAAGTCTTTATCCCCTCAAGGTTCAAAACCCTCCCCAAATAGCCGGAAACTATGAGCTCTTCAGCACATGACCTTGTGGGAGGACACTTCAAATTCATACCAAAACAGCGTATGAGCAACTTGCAACTTACTGAGATATAAAATGTCGTTCTTTCCAGTGATTCTCCTGAGTTTTCAAAGGACATGCTTAGAGCTCCAAGCTGCATTGAGCTTGATCAGGTGTGTGGATCTCCTGTCATGTCAAGGAAATCAACTCTGGTTTCCAGTATTCTGTAAGGAGAGCTCAAAGAAGTAGACTGGAACTCTCTTCGGTGATATGGAATCCTTATTTTAATGAAACATTTTATTTGGCATTTTAACTCCCATTTTCTTTATCTTTAAAGCAGAGGAGAGGGATTTTAGTAAATATTAAGTGAGATAAATTTGTAAACTACTTAAGTTAGGTTCAATTTCAATCACTGTAACTGTAACTACGATGTTATTGCAGACACTAAGAGGCTAAAGAATTTGTCAGAAGAAAAGCAAACAAAGAAACATTATAAATTTGTTGAATCCTCTTTATATTAGACAAAAAAATCACATAACTTTAATTGACACTTTTATTTGCAAAACATTGATACTCAAGTAAATTTAGCTCAGAAGGCAAGGAAATTATATCAAATTTCAAAATGTTGGGGGTGTGGAAATAGCCCTTATACTACATAAAAAAGTAAATTAAACTTAAATATTTACTCCTGTAACATTTAATCCCTCATTTAACATTTAATTATCCTCAGATCTGATGATTCTGAGTCAGAATTTTCATAGTGGCTATAATTTTCATCCTACTAGATGTCTAACAGAATCAGCTTCATGTGATAGATGCTTCGATTTAGAAATGATGGCTGAGTTTGGGCTACAGTGAGATCTAGAGATACTAAGGGTCCTTAGGTACTGAAATGTTCAGTATTGAGCTTTTAAAAGGGCTTTTTTATATCTACTTTTTTTATTAGATATTTTCTTTATATACATTTCAAATGCTATCCCAAAAGTTCCCTATACCCTTCCCTGGCCCTGCTCCCCTACCCACCCACTCCCACTTTTTGGCCCTGGCATTCCCCTGTACTGGGGCATATAAAGTTTTCAATACCAAGGGGCCTCTCTTCCCAGTGATGGCTGACTAGGCCTTTAATAGCTGAGTAGTACTCCATTGTATAAATGTACCACATTTTCTGTATCCATTCTTTTGTTGAGGGACATCTGGGTTCTTTCCAGCTTCTGGCTATTATAAATAAGGCTGCTATGAACATAGTGGAGCATGAGTTCTTATTACCAGTTGGAACTTCTTCTGGGTATATGCCCAGGAGAGGTTTTTCTGGATCTTCTGGTAGTACTATGTCCAATTTTCTGAGGAACCTCCAGACTGTCTTCCAGAGTGGTTGTACAAGTTTCTTGGACAAATGAATGTATCTGGAGGATATCATCCTTAGTGAGGTAACCCAATCACAAAAGAAGTCATTAGATATGCACTCACTGGTAAGTGGATATTAGCCTAGAAACATAAACACCCAAGATTCAATTTGCAAAACACAAGACAATCAAGAAGAGGGAAGGCCAATGGGTGGATACTTCAGTCCTCCTTAGAAAAGGGAACAAAATACCCATGAAAGGAGTTACAGAGACAAAGTTTGGAGCTAAGATGAAAGGATGGACTATCCAGAGACTACCCCACCCAGAGATCCATCCCATAATCAGCCAACAAACCCAGACACTACTGCATATGCCAGAAAGATTTTGCTGAAGGGACCCTGTTATAGCTGTCTCATATGAGGCTATGCCAGTGCTTGGCAAATACAAAAGAGGATGTTCACAGTCAACTATAAGATGGAACACAGGGCCCCCAATGGAGAAGCTAGGGCTTTTGTTTTTGTACAGTTGTATTTCTTACTGGAATTTGTCCAGCGTGACAGTGAGCCCGAGATGTATTTATCAGGTGCTTGTGATTTGTCGGTCTCAATGTTGAATGTTTTGATGAAAGAAAGGAAGCACAGGAGGAGAGACAATGGAAAAGTGTTAAGAATGCATTGTCGGGGTAACCTTTTCTTCACACTTTAGGAAGGTGTGTCTTTATGTTTTCAACTTCTAACTCCATACTGGTAGAGAGCTAAATGCTGGCAGGATATTGTTATTGTTATTTCTATGGATAATCACTGGCCTTATATTTGTAAATACTTGTCCATCCATCCATGCTCAAATACTTGAAGGTCAGACAGCTCTCTGTGCCTACAGAAAATCTAGAACTCTATGGGAGATTCTTCCATTGAGTGCACGCATAGCTAAGTGCACCTGCCTGTGCGTACCAATAAGGCATGTTTCTTCTTAGGAATCTGTTAGGATGAGGAAATGATAATAAATGAGACAGTTGGAATTTACCATTAATCAAATCATTTTAAATCCAACTAATTTTGTGTCTTTCTATATACTCTCATCATTTTGTATGCATGCAGTGTTTGAAAGAATCTGAACTTGTGACTGCATCTCGTCTCGTGTGTTATTAGGAAAAACCCCTTCACGAGGCACTAAGAAATGTGTTTGAAAATAAAGCCTCTGCAAAGTTAAATACTATCCATCCTCTGTATGCTAGTACTGACACGGGAGATCTTCTCACGGACGTCATCTCTCTAGCAACAAATAAAATGAGTGATATCTGGAGTAGCAGTGCACAGTAGCATTTAACTGTCAGAGCCAGATGCACATGATTAGAATACTGCAATTCAGCCAGAGTAGCAATAAGAACACCCTGACCCACCAGGCATTGGGGTGGTGACTAATAGGTGGCCTTGTTGCAGATGGACAGATAACCAGAATGCGATCCTCTCTCCCTTCCTTTTTCTATTCCTTCTTTCTTCTCTCACCCCCTTTCTTTTTCTTTCCTTTTATTGTCTGCTTAATAGAAGCTGAGCATTAACCATATGCAAGAAAATCACAATCTCTCATTTAGATTTTAAAAAACAAGCTAATGAATAGACAAATTTAAGCTCCCCAGGGCAGTTAAAATGGTTATGTGTGAATCTTAATGCAGTATATTCCCTGGCGTATTGTTTTTTTAGTGTTTGAGAAGGTTCTTCAACAGATTCTACTCTGTGAAGAACTCGAGCATTTCTGAATAGTACCAGACAGTGGCAGATCATGCTGTATAGGTTTTGTATACCTCCTTTGTGGACCTTCAACCCCTCCCCCGCACTTTACTACTGGAGCAGAGGCTTCCTCTTATTCAGGCAAATTGAGTCGAGTTTTGTGTTCGTTGATGACCAACTGTGACATGGAAAAGTAAGCAAAAGAAACCTGTTTCATCTCCAAGTTGTTTCTGGTTATGGTGTTTCATCACAGCAATAGAATTCTTAACTAATAAAGTGCTCATCGGGAACATTGGTCTATGTGTTTCTTCTTTTGCTTTCCTGTATTTATCTGGTTTTCATATTAGAGTAATACGAGCTTCATAAAAGAAGTTTGAGGGGGTGTTTTTTATACCTATTATGGAACTTATCAATTTATTTATTTATGAAGCATTGGTTGTATGTTTTCTTTAGATGATTCATAGAATTCTGCCATGGTTCCATCTGGACCTGGAACTAATTTTAATAAGAAGACACTTACTACAGCTTCAGTCTCCTTATTTGTTATAGGTCTGTCTAAATTACAGATCTCATCTTAATGTAACCTTTGAGTTCAGATGCATCTAGAAATCCATATACTTCCTTTAAGACTTTTTCCCCTTTGTGGACTATACGTTTTGAAAGTCTGCCCTTATGATTTCCTGAGTTCCTTTGATATCTTCCTTTGGCCTCTAATGTTGTTTTATTTCTTCCATATCTTTTGTTTAGGTGAGGACTGGTCAAGCTTGTTTATTGTTTTCAAAGAACCAAGTCTTCGTTTCATTGATTCTTTGTATGTTTTGTTTGTTTTAATTTTATGAGTTTCTGATCTTGTTTTAATTATTTCTTCTCATGCTTTTGGATTTCATATATTTCTGTTTTATTTTTCTGTTCTCCAAAGATGCAGTATTAAGTTATTTATGTGAGTTTTCTCTGGGTTTTTAATTTATGCTGTTAGATCTCTAAACTCTCTTAGGACTACTTTTATTTTTTTCCCAGAGATTTTGTTATGATGTTTTCACTTTCACTTGGTTCTATGAACCTTTAAAATGTAGTTCTTGGTTTGTTCAATGATTCATTAATCTTTCAAGAATGTACTGTTTATTCTGTAGGAGTTTATGTATTTTCTGGAGAGTTTGTTTTATTTTCTTCTTCCTATTGATTTTAAGCTTTATTTGGTTGTGGTTCGGTAGAATACAAGGAATTATTTCAAATTTTTCATTATTGTGATTTGTTATATATTTCCAATATGTTATCTAGTTTTATAGAAACTTCCATGGGTTGCTGAGAACAATGTGTACTCTGTAGTGTTTAAATGGAAAGTCCTGCAATTATCTGTTAGGTCTATTTGTTCTACAATGCCATTTAATCCTGCTATTTCTGTTTATGTTTTGTTTGGGTGATCTGTCCATTAGATAAGGTAATGTTTGAAGTCACTCACAATTACAGTGTTGAGGTTAATCTTTGAACTTTAACTTTAGCAGTGGGTGTTCTGAGGGAGTTAGCAACAGATAGTGTACGCCATGGAGTGGTAGACTGTGACCTCTGAACTAGGGAGCATATGGGTACTCCGTAGCAGGCTTGAAATGTTGGGGATTTGAATGTTCACCCATATGGAAGTAGTGTCTGACTCATGGAACTCTAGTTAGGTAGTGATAAGGTAAGCAGGGATAGCGTGACCGTATTTGCAAAGGTATGAAATCGGGTTGGGAGGGTTTGTGCAGGCTTCATAAGCACGCTGAATATAGGATATTTGAGTAACAGTGGGCAGGGTGATGGGTGTTCTCGGACTTAGAAGATTCAGTACATGGTATACAATGGGGTTAGGGTACTAGGATGGGAGTAGTTGAAGCAGCCTCCTGTTGAGTGAGCAGATGTTCCACACAGGCCTTTGGATGACAATGGTAGAGAATTAGAGGTACATGAGGAAGTGAGGTTTCCTCTACACATTGATTGAGCAGGATCTTGGTGCAGATCTACAGACAATAGGAATAGAGTGTGAAAGAACAGGGTAGGTGAGCATTCTACATGGGAAACAAGAGGGTGCTAGGATGACTAGGTTGCCCACTCTATCTACAGAGTGAACAGGCAGTTCACTGCAGAGCCAAGGGCAGAGTCCTATAAAGACAGCAGCCCAAAGATCTAAGATGTTAGAGATAGAATATCTATCTGCAAAGATAGCTTTGTGAGCCCTTTCTGATGAGTGATAGGGCTCTTGGAAGTCAGGTGTCTTTTCTTCTTTATTTTATTTTCTTCTCTTCTTCTCTTCTCTTCTCTTCTCTTCTCTTCTCTTCTCTTCTCTTCTCTTCTCTTCTCTTCTCTTCTCTTCTCTTCTCTTCTCTTCTCTTCTCTCCTCTCCTCTCCTCTCCGCTCCGCTCCGCTCCTCTCCTCTCCTCTCCTCTCCTCTCCTCTCCTCTCCTCTCCTCTCCTCTCCTCTCCTCTCCTCTCCTCTCCTCTCCTCTCTTCTCCCCTCCCCTCCCCTCCTCTCCTCTCCTCTCCTCTCCCCTCCCCTCCTCTCCCCTCCCCTCCCCTCCCCTCCCCTCCCCTCCCCTCCCCTCCCCTCCCCTCTCTTCTTCTTTCTCTTTCTCTTCCTCTTTCTTTCCTCCTTTCCTTTCCTTTCCTTTCCTTTCCTTTCCTTTCTTTCCTTTCCTTTCCTTTCCTTTCCTTTCCTTTCCTTTCCTTTCCTTTCCTTTCCTTTCCTTTCCTTTCCTTTCCTTTCCTTTCCTTTCCTTTCCTTTCCTTTCCTTTCCTTTCCTTTCCCTTCCCCTTCCTCCCTCCCAAATCGTTCTCTCTCTTTTTGAGACAGAATTTCACTGTGTAGCCCTGGCTGTCCTGGAACCTACTTTGCAGACCAGGTGTCTTAGTCAGGGTTTCTTTTCCTGCACAAACATCATGACCAAGAAGCAAATTGGGGAGGAAAGGGTTTATTCAGCTTACACTTACCAAGGAAGTTCATCACCAATGAAGTCAGGACTGGAACTCAAGCAGGACAGAAAGCAGGAGCTGATGCAGAGGATATGGAAGGATGTTCATTACTGGCTTGCTCTTCTTGGCTTGCTCGGCTTGCTCTCTTTTTTTTTTTTTTTCCAGTATGAATTTTTTTTTTGATTTTTATTACATATTTTCCTCAATTACATTTCCAATGCTATCCCAAAAGTCCCCCATAGCGCCCCCCACTTCCCTACCCACCCATTCCCATTCTTTTGGCCCTGGCATTCCCCTATATTGGGGCATATAAAGTTTGCAAGTCCAATGGGCCTCTCTTTCCATTGATGGCCGACTAGGCCATCTTTCGATACATATGCAGCTAGAGACAAGAGCTCCGGGGTTCTGGTTAGTACATCATGTTGTTCCAACAATAGGGTTGCAGATCCCTTTAGCTCCTTGGGTACTTTCTCTAGCTTCTCCATTGGGAGCCCTGTGATACATCCAATAGCTGACTGTGAACATCCACTCCTGTGTTTGCTAGGCCCCGGCATCGTCTCACAAGAGACAGCTATATTTGGATCCTTTCAGCAAAATCTTGCTAGTGTATGCAATGGTGTCAGCGTTTAGAAGCTGATTATGGGATGGATCCCTGGATACGGCAGTCTCTAAATGGTCCATCCTTTCATCACAGCTACGAACTTTGTCTCTGTAACTCCTTCCCTGGGTGTTTTGTTCCCAATTCTAAGAAGGGGCACAGTGTCCACACTTTGGTCTTCATTCTTCTTGAGTTTCATGCGTTTAGCAAATTGTATCTTATATCTTGGGTATCCTAAGTTTTGGGCTAATATCCACTTATCAGTGAATACATATTGTGTGAGTTCTTTTGTGATTGTGTTACTTCACTCAAGATGATGCCCTCCAGGTCCATCCATTTGGCTAGGAATTTCATAAATTCATTCTTTTTAATAGCTGAGTAGTACTCCATTGTGTAAATGTACCATAATTTCTGTATCCATTCCTCTGTTGAGGGACATCTGGGTTCTTTCCAGCTTCTGGCTATTATAAATAGGGCTGCTATGAACATAGTGGAGCATGTGTCCTTTTTACCGGTTGGGACATCTTCTGGATATATGCCCAGGAGAGGTATTGCTGGATCCTCCGGTAGTACTATGTCCAATTTTCTGAGGAACCGCCAGACTGATTTCCAGAGTGGTTGTACAAGCTTGCAATCCCACCAACAATGGAGGAGTGTTCCTCTTTCTCCACATCCTCGCCAGCATCTGCTGTCACCTGAATTTTTGATCTTAGCCATTCTGACTTGTGTGAGGTGGAATCTCAGGGTTGTTTTGATTTGCATTTCCCTGATGATTAAGGATGTTGAACATTTTTTCAGGTGTTTCTCTGCCATTCGGTATTCCTCAGGTGAGTATTCTTTGTTCAGTTCTGAGCCCCATTTTTTAATGGGGTTATTTGACTTTCTGGAGTCCACCTTCTTGAGTTCTTTATATATATTGGATATTAGTCCCTTATCTGATTTAGGATAGGTGAAGATCCTTTCCCAATCTGTTGGTGGTTTTTTTGTCTTATTGATGGTGTCTTTAGCCTTGCAGAAGCTTTGTAGTTTCATGAGGTCCCACTTGTCAATTCTCGATCTTACAGCACAAGCCATTACTGTTCTATTCAGGAATTTTTCCCCTGTGCCCATATCTTCAAGGCTTTTCCCCACTTTCTCCTCTATAAGTTTCAGTGTCTCTGGTTTTATGTGAAGTTCCTTGATCCACTTAGACTTGACCTTAGTACAAGGAGATAGGAATGGATCGATTCGCATTCTTCTACATGTTAACAACCAGTTGTGCCAGCACCATTTGTTGAAAATGCTGTCTTTCTTCCACTGGATGTTTTTAGCTCCCTTGTCGAAGATCAAGTGACCATAGGTGTGTGGGTTCATTTCTGGGTCTTCAATTCTATTCCATTGGTCTATTTGTCTGTCACTATACCAGTACCATGCAGTTTTTATCACAATTGCTCTGTAGTAGAGCTTTAGGTCCGGCATGGTGATTCCACCAGAGGTTCTTTTATCCTTGAGAAGAGTTTTTGCTATCCTAGGTTTTTTGTTATTCCAGATGAATTTGCAGATTGCACTTTCTAATTCGTTGAAGAATTGATTTGGAATTTTGATGGGGATTGCATTGAATCTGTAGATTGCTTTTGGCAAGATAGCCATTTTTACAATGTTGATCCTGCCAATCCATGAGCATGGGAGATCTTTCCATCTTCTGAGATCTTCTATAATTTCTTTCTTCAGAGACTTGAAGTTTTTATTATACAGATCTTTCACTTCCTTAGTTAGAGTCACGCCAAGATATTTTATATTATTTGTGACTATTGAGAAGGGTGTTGTTTCCCTAATTTCTTTCTCAGCCTGTTTATTCTTTGTGTAGAGAAAGGCCATTGATTTGTTTGAGTTAATTTTATATCCAGCTACTTCACCGAAGCTGTTTATCAGGCTTAGGAGTTCTCTGGTGGAATTTTTAGGGTCACTTATATATACTATCATATCATCTGCAAAAAGTGATATTTTGACTTCATCTTTTCCAATTTGTATCCCTTTGATCTCCTTTTGTTGTCGAATTGCTCTGGCTAGGACTTCAAGTACAATGTTGAATAGGTATGGAGAAAGTGGACAGCCTTGTCTAGTCCCTGATTTTAGAGGGATTGCTTCAAGCTTCTCACCATTTACTTTGATGTTGGCTACTGGTTTGCTGTAGATTGCTTTTATCATGTTTAGGTATGGGCCTTGAATTCCTGATCTTTCCAAGACTTTTATTATGAATGGGTGTTGGATCTTGTCAAATGCTTTTTCCGCATCTAACGAGATGACCATGTGGTTTTTGTCTTTGAGTTTGTTTATATACTGGATTACGTTGATGGATTTCCGTATATTGAACCATCCCTGCATCCCTGGGATGAAACCTACTTGGTCAGGATGGATGATTGTTTTGATGTGTTCTTGGATTCGGTTAGCAAGAACTTTATTGAGGATTTTTGCATCAATATTCATAAGGGATATTGGTCTGAAGTTTTCTATCTTTGTTGGGTCTTTTTGTGGTTTAGGTATCAGAGTAATTGTGGCTTCATAGAATGAGTTGGGTAGAGTACCTTCTGTTTCTATTTTGTGGAATAGTTTGTGAAGAACTGGGATTAGATCTTCTTTGAAGGTCTGATAGAACTCTGCACTAAACCCATCTGGTCCTGGGCTTTTTTTAGTTGGGAGACTATTAATGACTGCTTCTATTTCTTTGGGGGATATAGGGCTGTTTAGATCATTAACCTGATCTTGATTCAACTTTGGTACCTGGTATCTGTCTAGGAACTTCTCCATTTCATCCAGGTTCTCCAGTTTTGTTGAGTATACCACCACAGGATCTTAAGACTTCTGGTGAGTGGAACACAGTGTCTGCTCCAATCTTTAAACAGTGACAACGATAACAACTAACCCCAGAGATTACCAGATGGCGAAAGGTAAACGTAATAATCTTACTAACAGAAACCAAGACCACTCACCATCATCAGAACCCAGCACTCCCACTTCGCCCAGTCCAGGGCACCCCAAAACACCAGAGAAGCTAGACCCGGATCTAAAAGCATATCTCATGATGGTAGAGGACATCAAGAAGGACTTTAATAACACACTTAAAGAAATACAGGAGAACACTGCTAAACAGGTAGAAGACATTAAAGAGGAAGCACAAAAATCCCTTAAAAAATTGCAGGAAAACCAGACCAAACAGGTGATGGAATTGAATAAAACCATCCAAGACCTAAAAAGGGAAGTAGACACAATGAAGAACACCCAAATTGAGGCAACGCTGGAGATAGAAAACCTAGGAAAGAAATCTGAAACCATAGACGTGAGCATCAGCAACAGAATACAAGAGATGGAAGAGAGAATATCAGGTGCAGAAGACTCCATAGAGAACATCGGCACGACAATCAAAGAAAATACAAAATCGAAAAAGATCCTAACTCAAAACATCCAGGAAATCCAGGACAAATTGAGAAGACCAAACCTACGGATAATAGGAGTAGATGAGAATGAAGATTTTCAACTTAAAGGACCAGCAAATATCTTCAACAAAATTATAGAAGAAAACTTCCCAAACCTAAAGAAAGAGATGCCATGAACATACAAGAAGCTTACAGAACTCCAAATAGACTGGACCAGAAAAGAAATTCCTTCCGACACATAATAATCAGAACAACAAATGCACTAAATAAAGAATGAATACTAAAAGCAGTAAGGGAAAAAGGTCAAGTAACATATAAAGACAAGCCTATCAGAATTACACCAGATTTTTCACCAGAGACTATGAAAGCCAGAAGGGCCTGGACAGATGTTATACAGAAACTAAGAGAACACAATTTCCAGCCCAGGCTACTATACCCAGCCAAACTCTCAATTACCATAGATGGAGAAACCAAAGTATTCCATGACAAAATCAAAATTCACACATTATCTTTCCACGAATCCAGCCCTTCAAAGGATAATAACAGAAAAAAACCAATAAAAGGACGGAAACCACGTCCTAGAAAAAGCAAGAAGGTAATCCCTCAACAAACCTAAAAGAAGACAGCCACAAGAACAGAACACCAACTCTAACAACAAAAATAAAAGGAAGCAACAATTACTTCTCCCTAATATCTCTTAATATCAATGGATTCAACTCCCCAATAAAAAGACATAGACTAACAGGCTGGCTACAGAAATAGGACCCACCATTTTGCTGCTTACAGGAAACTCATCTCAGATAAAAATATAGACACTACCTCAGAATGAAAGGCTGTTAAACAATTTTCCAAGCAAATGGTAGGAAGAAACAAGCTGGAGTAGCCATTATAATATCTGATAAGATTGACTTCCAACCCAAAGTCATCAAAAAAGACAAGGAAGGGCACTTCATTCTCATCAAAGGTAAAATCCTCCAAGAGGAACTATCAATTCTGAATATCTATGCTCCAAATACAAGGGCAGCCTCATTCATTAAAGATACTTTAGTAAAGCTCAAAGCACACATTGCACCTCACACTAATAGTGGGAGACTTCAACACACCACTTTCACCAATGGACAGATCATGGAAGCAGAAACTAAACAGGGACACAGTGAAACTAACAGAGGTTATGAAACAAATGGATCTGACAGATATCTACAGAACATTTTATCCTAAAACAAAAGGATATACCTTCTTCTCAGCACCTCATGGTACCTTCTCCAAAATTCACCACATAATTGGTCACAAAACAAGCCTCAACATATACAAAAATATTGAAATTGTCTCATGCATCCTATTAGATCACCATGGACTAAGACTGATCTTTAATAACAAAATAAATAATAGAAAGCCAACACACACGTGGAAACTAAATAACACTCTTCTCAATGATACCTTGGTCAAGGAAGGAATAAAGAAAAAAATTAAGGACTTTCTGGAGTTTAATGAAAATGAAGCCACAACATACCCAAACTTATGGGACACATTGAAAGCATTTCTAAGACGAAAACTCATAGCTCTGAGTGCCTCCAAAAAGAAACTAGAGAGAGCACACATTAGCAGCTTGACAGCACACCTAAAAGCTCTAGAAGGAAAGGAAGCAAATTCACCCAAGAGGAGTAGATGGCAAGAAATAATCAAACTCAGGGGTGAAATCAACCAAGTGGAAACAAGACGAACAATTCAAAGAATCAACCAATCGAGGAGCTGGTTCTTTGAGAAAATCAATAAGATAAACCCTTAGCCAGACTCACTAGAGGGCATAGGGAAAGTACTCTAATGTAAATGTAATTGAGGAAAATACCTAATTAAAAAAAAAAAAGAAGCAAGTTGGGGAGGAAAGGGTTTATTTGGCTTACACTTCCATACTGCTGTTCATCACCAAGGAAGTCAGGACTGGAACTCAAGCAGGACAGAAAGCAGGAACTGATGCAGAGGATATGGAAGGATGTTCATTACTGGCTTGCTTCCCTTGGCTTGCTCAGTCTGCTCTCTTATAGAACCAAGACTACCAGCCCAGAGATGGTCCTACCCACAAGGGACATTTCCCCTTTGATCACTAATTGAGAAAATGCCTTCCAGTTGTATCTCATGGAGGCATTTCCCCAACTGAAGCTCCTTTCTCTGTGATAACTCCAGCCTGTGCCAAATTGACACAAAACTAGCCAGTACACCAGGCTAGCCTCAAAGTATGCGATCTACCTGCTTCTGCTTCCCAAGCACTAGGATTAAAGACATGCATCCTAGTGCCTAGCTCACTAATGAGAATTTATTTTAATTTTAGTTTTAATTTTTTATTTTTAGGGGAGAGTTCCAGACACAGAAGGATGAGAAAATGAGTTTGATAGGTGTACATGACATAATATTCCTAAAGAATCAATTAAAATATTATGTTCAAAATGAAAGATTACCTATGAAAAACATTGAAGATTCTGTATATCCTGCAGTATCAAATATTCACTCAATATTTAGTTCTTTGTGTAAATTTAAACAAACAAATTGTTGCCATTAAAATGGAAAACTGCTTTCCTCTTCAATAAGTGGGAAAATTATATGAAAAAGAAGAAATGAAAAAGGAAGTGGGGTTGAGGTGCCCAAAGGAGAAAAGGGCATTGCTGTCACACTTCCATGTTTCCTGGAAGAGTGCTAGGTACCTGAGAGGGGAAAGGGTAATATGTGCTGAGAAGCTCAAAGGAGAAGAGATTTACTAGCTGAAAGTACACTGGAAAGTCTCAGAAAATGGATAAGAGGAACAAGGAATTACAGGAACTACCATTTATTGACAGTATGCTAAAAAAAAATAGGTCTGAAATCATAAAACAATATACTTCTTTCTGTTAAAATTGCATTTACACATGGAAGCAATAGATTTCAATATTTCAAGAGGAAATGCAAGCTACTGCTTAAAATATAAAATTATTCTTAGGAGTGTCAAGCTAGGCTTTATTGTTATTACACAGGACACAGAAAGATAATATTTTAAAAGCCAAGCATTTGAAGGATCTTTAGGCATTAAAATATAAACAAAGGAATGCAAGGTAAATGAATTTAACTGTCAGCCATAAATTGGGTTAAAAAAGACAGGCAGTAGATGCTATTAGTGGTGCATGAGGGGAGAGTAGGAAATTCAGTTTTTTCTAGTGCAGCAAGAATAGATGAAGAAATGGAGAGACACAGCACATGACTCCTTTGAGGTCCACATTCAGCCCTTGGCACGATCTCTGGCAGGGTCAGATATTGGAGTGAGATAGGAGGAAACTTTGTTTAAAGAAATGCATTTATTTTCACTTCCTGTAGAAAAATTTCAAAGCAACAATGATTGAGCCTTCCCAGTTTCCTGAAACAAACTCTTACATTTCCAATTTGCAGTAGGAAGATACTGTTGAAAGGCAGCTTGCCAGTCAAGAGACATGTATAGTTTCAGAGAATGGAGTATCATGGCTGACACTGGGAAGTGAGAGAGCTGAAAGAAAGTGTATACTATTGGTTAAGAATTTTCTCTGGAAACTTCAAGATATGATAGAGTCTTAAAGGACCCACAATGGTCAATGTGAACTGAGGATAAACCCTTCCTGATGGGGTTGGGGGGAGAAAATAAGTTGTTCGATCATTGAGCTCCCACAAGTAGAAACAGCATGCTATAGGTTACAGAAGCTATCACTGGGTCAGTGGAGCATAAGAGGAAGCAAGGATGCAAAAGACCCAGCAAGTGGCATTTTGTATCCTTTAGGCATGTCACCTGAAAGAATCCAGTCACATAACTTCACTTATAATAGCATCATCTCCTGAACAGATAACCCTTTACCTATAAAGATCCAAAGAACTCATCCAAAAGCTCAGGGTATAGAAATCATCAACAACAACAACAACAACAACAACAAAAACCAGTTACTTGTCTGTTTTAGTTAGGGTTACTATTGTTGTGATGAAACACCATGACCAAAAGCAAGTTGGGAGAAAGGGGTTTATTTGGGTTACATTTCCACATCTTAGTCTGTCACTGAATGAAGCCAGGACAGGAAATCAAACAGGTCAGGAACCTGAGGGCAGAGGCTGATGCAAAGGCCATGGAGGAATGCTGCTTACTGGCTTGCTATTCATGCCTTGCTTTACCTTCTTCCTATAGAAGCCAAGACTACCAGCCAAGGGATGCACCATCCACAATGGTCTAGGCTCTCCCATATCAGTCACTCATTAAGAAAATTCCATACAAGCTTTCTTACAGCCTGATATCATGAAGGCACTTTCTCAATTAAGGCTCCTTCCTGTCTGAAGACTCTAGCTTGTGTCAAGTTGACATAAAACTAGTCAATAAAATGTCTAATCACATATAGTATTTAGATAGCATACTGGCATAGAGAATGTCATATGAAAAAATTGTATAAATATGAAAGAGACTTTGTAATATTTACTATTCCATATGGAATCATATGCCTCATTTCTTTGGCTCTTCATAGGCTTATAGACAGTTTAATCACCTGACAAATCCAGGCAAAAGTCTCAAGGTTACTGTATGTGTAATCTATTTTCTGTTGCTATAACAAAACTCTTGATGTTGGATGACTTATAATGAATAGTGCATTTAATGCACAGTTTTAGAGATTTGAGACCATGGTACTGACACTAGCTAGTGGTAGACAGGACGTTTGGGTAACATCATATTATGGAAGATGTCTTCATTGTAGCAGTGTATGCAAAAGGCAGAGATTCTATAGTGAGACAGAAAGCCAGTTAATGTAAAAAAGATACTCTTGCTCTTTCATTACAGTGTTATTTACTCTCTATTTGAATTATTTAGAGAGAGATCTCTTCTAATGACCTAATCTACTAGACTTCACCTCTTAAATGTTTTGTGACTCCTATAATCACCATACTGAGGAGAAAACTTCAAACATACAAACTCTTTATGGACACACTTAAACTTTATCCAAATGATAGTGTTCATATCCATAGCATGATCATTCTGGAGCCATCTGTTCCAAGTATAGAACCTTCTAGAACAGTACATAATAACCTTACATGCATTTGAAAGTTTAAGAAATTCCTAAGATGTTCCAGTTTGAAATGAGCCCAAAATCTCAATGACTTTATACAAATAATTAAATGTAAATTATTATTTTATATTAATATGTTTTCAACAATATTTTGGATATACTAGGCTCAATAAGATATTTCTCTTTTGATCTTAATTTGCCTTCCTTATTTATATTTCAAAATATGGTAGTAGAAATTGATGACTCCTTTAGGAGTTTGAAGCTTGAATTTGCAGTCTGGACCAGGGGGCAGAAGATATAATCAGACCTCTACCCACCTAGGGTATCACATTATTTTCCTTTTAAAGCATGCATTTGCAAAATCACAGGGAGACTGGCAGATAATGATGCTGAAATAAGGGACATCCATTGGGACTGGTCTTGGCCAGTCAACATATAAAGTCACCCTTCCAGTAAGTAGATGAGTGTGAATGCCACAATGGCCAGGTAAGGAGCATGAAATAAGAATTTGTTTGGGAAGGGAATCTTTGTTTCCATTTTGTCAAACACAAACAGATGTTTTCCCATCCATTTCATTTTCTTTCTGTTCTAGAACAAACTTCCAAATTCTTATCTCAAGAGAAAGAGGAAGAAAAGAAAATCCAGGTTCCAGAGAAATTATTACAGGTGACAGAAATTATTGCATAGCATTTTGAATATATTAAATGTAAGTGTATTGGAAACATATGGCTTGCATTTCCTTTCGAAAGACATGCACATTTAAAACTTAATGGGAGAAGTACTTGGCAGAGGGCTGCTTTTGACTTCCAGATTCTTAGTGTTTTCACACACACACACACATCTACAAACCATTTAGAGAAGTTTCTCCCCATAGAAAACCAACTGCCAGTCTTTAGTGCTGTGGGCATGTCACATGTGTTTTGCTCACTATCTTAAATGCAGAACTCCAGAATAGGTAAGAATTTTCTTTAAATAAAAGTTGAAGCATTCAAAGGACGGTGGAAGAGTCGGAAATCTGAAGAGAGGTTCAGTCTTTTCAGACTGTCCTTAAAAATGGAAACATGGACACGGTTGTGGGGAGTACATAACACAGTATCTTTACCTCTAGGCTCTGCTTTTTTTTTTTTCAGGATGATATCGAGCCATGAGGAAGGCTGCCTTAGTGCTGAAATTCCATTGAGAATAGTGTTTTAACTTAAGGCTCCCTGAAGCCACACAATAGTGTTTTAACTTAAGGCTCCTTCCTACAGCATCCAGTGGCCACCATCACACCTTTACTTTGCAAACTTCATCTTGCCTAGGAGATTCCTCCCACAGGAATCTTTCCCCAGGATGTCTTTCCCATCGTATCATCCCTTTCAAAAGGGATAGATATGTTCCCAGCATCCTTGATCCTAATAACTGTGGTTCTTAGCTCTTTGGCAGTACCATCCCTGCACACAAATCCCTTCAGTGAGTGAAGGATTTGGCCATCCTTATCACAGCATCTCTAAGTCTGCCATATATGATAGCATCCATTGGCCACCTATAATTATATAATCCTTCCCAAGCTGGACAATCATTGTGATAAAAAAGCAAACAAAGAAACAACAACAACAAATCATACACCATGACAAAAATCTTACGGAAGGTGGCAGGTGTCAAGGAAATCCTAAAAGTGTCTTAATATCAGCTTAGCTTCCAGGGCCAGAGAGTAGAGTCTACTATTTGTACTAGGGACTAGAATTTTTTCATCATCAAATATGGCTACTTAGATGAGTTTAATAAACACAGATGCTTAGGGCCCAGGCAGATAATTGTGAATATTAGATCTGAAGTTATCTTGAGAAGTGTTTCATTATAGTGAAGTCCGATGGTAAGTCATAAAAAGTAGTGGGATTTTTAGCAAGAGTTTCTCAAAGAAGTAATTTTATATGGCATAAGGAAGAGGCTAAAGGCTGCAGACAAGAGGCTCAAGCTCAATGAACACTATTGAACCTGGAGAGAAGTCATACATCTGCTTCGTTATTTGCTTTGAGAAGGTTGTAAGAATTTTTTTTTCTTTCTTTCTGTTTTCAAAGGGTGACCTCAGATGTTAGCAATACCCAAGGCTTCCTTCTGTCCCATGCCAAAGGATGTCTTTTACCTCCTTGGAGATCAAACTTTTGTTCAAGTGCTTGTTAGTTTTTTCTCTTAGAACCCCTCCCAGGAAGTGGGAGGCAGAGCCTCTCAGGAGAGTCCCTGTGTCCTGTCTTCATCCGGTGTATTAATCTGTACTCATTGCAAGCAAGCTAATCCTTCTCGTAAATTTCTCGGCTTAGCTTGTTTGTGAGGTCTGTTAGGAAGATTTAACCTTTCCTTTTTTACCCTCTTGGCACATACACCATGGAACCCAAAGAATCATGAAGGAGCATAAGGACTTGGAAGGGACTTTCCATCACTAAGCACTCTTATTTAAATTTTCAACTTTTTCTCTACCTTTCTTTTCCATTCCCCATTTTTCCTCAACACCATTTGAGGCTCATGACTGGCACAAATACCCCTGGGGACATGTGGAGAGCAGGAACATGGGTGGAATTTTCCAAATTAAGGTGGTCTATTGGCTTTTGTTGCCAAGAAAACTGTAGAGACAGGAGTGCAGTGACATCTGGAAGAAGGTTTGGCTTTCAAGGCTAGAGTGTTACATATTTCAGCCTCCTTGAACACTGTGCATCTTTCATTCCACATGATACCCACCTGTTTCCAACTGCTAGTTTCTGTTGTTGGTTAACAGACTTTCACTAAAGAGCTATGGAGAGAGATAGTGTTCTATAATTTCAGAGAAATAATTGTAGTGAGAATTCATGGAGAGCTTCCCTGTATCAAATTTTAGGCTAGCCCAAGAACATATTGAGATGGAGCCAAGGTTTCTCTATACTTGTTAGCTAAGGATAATGAAACACAGTGAGGAAATACATCTATAACTTTTCACAGAGATAAAGAGAAAAAAGCAGACAGAAGAAATAGAGTGAAAACGAGGCAGTCTGGACTAAGATTCTGACAAGAGTGACTGGAGTGGTGAGAAAATATCAGAAGGTCTATTATATATAAAGGAACAAACAAATTATACCTACAGTAGTTTGGGGAAGGAGCTGAATAAGAAAACCAATGTGTAGTATACAACCGAGTCTTAAAAATATTTGGTAATTAATTCTTTAAGTCTAATGTAATTATCTAAGTTTATTATCAACATGATAGGGTATAGATTCATCTAGGAGTCAAGACTCTGGCACATCTGTGTTGTAGTGTCTACATTGGGGTATTGATATGGGAAAACCACCCTGAATGCTGGTCTTATCATTCTATAACCTGAAGTTCTGAACTAAGAAGAAGGCTAGTTAAACACCAACTTTCATCTTACTGTTTCCTGATAGTAGGATAAAAGCTTCTCTGTGTTGCTTCTTGTCAGGCCCTTGGTCATAACAATGAGAAAAGTAATTGAAACAATCAGGAGAACTTTCAACTGACTCTCCCAGTCACTCAGGACAGGAGATATTTTATTAGACAGTTCTTTAAAATATACAGAAAAGTTAATGCATATGTTAAGTAAAGAGATATCGAATCTGGATGGAAATGTTTGGTGCCCTTTGCAATAAAGGGGGCTAGCATTTCTTGAATGCTCACCAAATGTCAGCTATCATTATAAGCTCTTCACCTATGTCACACTCTGAATAGTTCTGTGACTTAACTGCTACTATTGTTTTGCTATGATGGGTGATAAGGAGTAACTTGCATGGGGTGATGAGGAGAGACTGGGAGGCAGAACAAGGCTTCAAATCCATGAAGACTGCATCCAGATCCCATTCTCAGTGGCATCATTAGCCAAGCCATTTTGCCATCCTACAGTGGTAAGAGTCCCTAGTTCTGTGGTTATCCTTCTCCATGTCTGTTCTTTTGGCTATATAGCCATATACAGTTTGGAACTAGCATGACAGTTTTATTTTGTTAATTTGACATATTTTTCTTGAGAACTACAATAGAAGCTAAGAGAAATTTATAGAACAGACAGACAGAGTGAGAGAGAAAAGATGTGTATAGCCTAAAGGGGAATACTTAATACACATTTTAATGGCCTAATAGTAATCTATTTCATCCTGACTGTTTTCCATGTGTGAAAAATTCTGTTGACAGTTTTTCATAAGTGAATGAAAGGCAAATATATGCATATAGCTGGCTATAAGTACTGAAGACTAGCATTTAGAAAGATCTTGACATAAATTGTGGAGTTATCTATTGTTCCAACTCAGTAGCTTTCAGAGAAGGTAGATTTTTGAGAGTATCCTCTGATGCAGTAGCCCTGTGTTGTTAGTCACATAACAAATAACAATATCAGCATGAGCAGAAGGTCAGTCTGAAGACTGTTGGGTGGTCATTAGGTAATTAGTCAGGTACTTCTCCATTGCACCATCTGGGATGTCAAGTGCTATGATTGAGGCACATTTCTCGACTTCTGTGTCATCTCCAAGCCCTTCAGAACCAGGTATCATTAATCTCTTGGAGCTGATTCATATTGAACATAGTCTCCATGATGTTGACACCTACATTACTATGACACAACAAAGTCAGAGCTGTTAGCCACAGCACATAAATCATGAGTCTCAGATCTGCTCTCCAAGTATACACAGTGCCTATGTCACTAAACTGTTAGGTTCTTTTGCATTCATTCTTACTGGTATTAGATTGGCATTCAGTGATTTCCTTATGGAAAGAATAGGTGTGGAAATTTAAGATGACATCCTCCTCCCCCTTTATGGTTGATTCAAACAAACTAGCAAAGCACACCACCAAGCTAAGTTTTGAAAGGCAAAATTGAGCAGGTGGGACCTCTGCTCTATGGCCTAGCCACGGATAACTCTGGCAGAACACAGGCCTTCCTTCTGTTTGCTATTCAGTCCTTTCTCCTGGTGTGCTTATGGTCTTGCTGTCCAATTCTCTATGTCTGGAGTTGGAAGGGACCACCCATATACCTACATCAATAGTGTACATGTAGGAGCCGTCTGCATTCTGAAGGCATTTTCTTTCTATTCCTGGAATGACTGATAGATTAAAGCCAGGCTCATTCCTAGCTTAATAACCCACTAAGCAGGTTATAAAATTCATGTTTATGAATTCATCTCAGGCTGAATTCCAACCAGCTGTTAAAAAGTTGTTTTTTAAAAAAAAACATATGTATATTTGTATCATGGCTGTTCAATGAAATGTTTGCTTCTATTATTCTCTCAGCTAAAAATTGTCATTTAATTTAGTAATATGAGGAAAGTCTAGAAAATGACATAGCTTACTGTACATTTTTTTCTTATCCTATGTACTTCACAGAATCCATTCTTATTTGGTTTTCAATAGTCTGGGTGCTCGGCTGATTGTTAGGTGCCCACATCTTCTGTGAAACTCACAGAATACAGCTATATGTGTCTATTACTCTACCTCACCAGGAAATGTTAACCACTAATATCTTAAAAAGATCTTACTAGCTGTATAAAAGACATATATCCAGTAACTGCATCAGTCATTTGCTTAAGACTGTTATGTAAATGTCTTTAAATGTTTATTTGTGTGTGTGTCTGAGAGTAAGTTTATAATACATCAAATATTTTTCGAAGGCCCTTACAAGAAAGAAACTGTGTCAAATGCCTTGTGTGCATGTATTAGTCACCCTCTGCTACATATTTAATTACCACAACTTGCCAGCTTAAAGCAGGAGCACTGTTACCTGTCAGTTCCTGGGGGAGAAGGTCTGTGCTGAGTCCTTGGTTCAAGGACTCACGAGGCTGACATCAGCTTGCCAGCTGGACTGTATTCTTTCTTGGCGAATTAACCAGAGAAGCCTTGTCTTTTAGGCCTGTATGCATACATCCAGTGGCTCTGTAACTGAGGGTTACTACTGGCTTACTACTGGATACCACATGGAGGCAACCCTCCCTAGTCCTAGGTCTGTCTCTCATGGCCTTCTTCATATGCAGTTGATAGCATGGCTATTTACTTCTTGGGGTCAGCAGGAGTCTCTCTCTCTCTCTCTCTCTCTCTCTCTCTCTCTCTCTCTCTCTCTCTCTCCTTTACTAAAACAAAGTTTTCTTTAATGAAGATGACTGAAGTTTCTGACATACAGATTAGAAGCAAAGCAGGTATCTATCACATTGAGGAGAAAGAACTTATGTTAGTTATGATACCAGAAGGCAGAGGTCATGGAGGCCATAATATTATTCTGCATATCAAAACACACAACATCATTTACATTTTGCAATAGCACTATAAGATAGATTCTTTTATTCTTACTAGATTTTAGTGACAGCAAAGTCCCTCATTCAGACAGTGATGTAACAAGTATATTTGACTATAAAACCTGGGATCAGAACCAAGGACTTACAATCCCACCCATGCTTTTGCTTTAAGACACAATGGAGATCTGCTATTTGCTGCATGTTAGACTCTCTTCCGATAGATGATTTCCCCCCTTCTCATTTCATCTCACAGCAATCCTGGCTTTACGAATGAGACAAGTTACAATGAGAAAGGTTATTGCATTGCAAACTTAAACATGCTATTTTACCCCTCTGAGCTTAATACTACTCACCTGCAAAAGGCTGTTGTGCCGAGCAGAGGAGGAAATAGAGGAATGTGGTTTCGAAAAGGATCTAACCCAAATTAATAATTCAATACATGTGAGGCAGTATTGATTCAAAGACCAGTAGAATATGCCTGGATATCTGTTTAAAGTTGTTCAATGTAGCAGAATAGATGGGTCAGGTCACTGTTAGAGGACCTCTGCTACCTCTGCCTCTGGCAGATAATTGAACCATTTTATACATCCCATTCTGCAGCTTATGGTTTCTCGTTTCACATTGTGCTGTTCCCTTATTATCATAAGGGTCTTTTGGAGGTCACCTAAAATCTGACTGGGTATCACAGCCATTGAATGCCACGACTATTCTTTGTACGACTCCTGGTTCTTTCTACCTATTCACCTCTTCCCTTTTCCTTTTTTTTTTCCTGTAGTGTTTCCCCTTGGGGACCAGAACTTCAACTGTAGATATTATTTTTGCATCCCACTGTCCCTTTCAGTAGGACTCAACAGTATAAGTTAACTAGAGCACTACCTCTGCCACCCCCCATTTACAAGAGAGTGCACAGGCCCTCAGCCAACAGCATTTCCACAGGTAGATGATGTATGGTAACTTAGCCTTAGGAGCTTCTGGTGCAGAGAAGACTCAGAAGGAGTTTCTGTGGTCCATGGCTGTGGAAGATAAACCCACGGCATCTTTGCTAAGCATGGCAGATTTTTTTTTTTTCAGGAGATTTCCTGAGGCTGACAAGGAGATGAAAATGAAGACCTGGTGATAATAGGGATTTCTGAAAAAAGGTCTGAGCTTTGGCACTGGACCAGGCTGGGCTCCATTCCCAGCTCTCCCTCATGCCAGCTGCATGACCTTGTTCAAGAAATCGCTCAGTACCTCTGTCAGTTTTCTCATCATCAAGAAGGGGGAAATAGTGATTCCTTCATTAGACGTCAGTGTGATACCCAACTGATGAAATCCCTGCAAGGTGAGTCATGAGCTGAAGATGTCACTGCTGATGGGGATTACAATAAAGGATTGAAGTGAATTGCAAAGAAAAAAAAAGAATGGAAAAAAAAAGTTAAAGAATTAACAAAGCCCTAATCTTGAGTGAATATGGAATTTACATTTTATCTCAAGGCTATTACTGTTTTATCATCTTTTCTTTCCCAGAGCAGATCCTTTAGAAATTATGATAGTACTAACCAAGTATGATTTGGAAGAAGGAAAAATTTGTTTTGACACATGGACGCTTTATTACTATTTTAATAGCTGGATTGCAGAACAGAGTAAAACTGATCCCTGGTAGAGGTAACCACAGATACTATGTGATTAGTAGCATCCCAACAACTTACTGTGTACCTAGCTCTTCCTTAAGATAATCCCATTTGACATGCAGTGGGAGGGGCGTAGTTTTGTGTTTTCATTGTCCTAATTAGGAAATATAGACCAAGGAAGGTACAGCAGTGGTCCTCCTCAGTCTGTTGCCCTACATTTTTTTTTGCATTTTTTATTAGGTATTTTCTTCATTTATATTTCCAGTGCTATCCCAAAAGTCCTCCATATCCTCCCACCCCCCACTCCCCTACCCACCCACTCCCACTTCTTGGCCCTGGCGTTCCCCTGTACTGAAGCATATAAAGTTTGCAAGACCAATGGGTCTCTCTTTCCACTGATGGCTGACTGGGCCACTTTCAACCAGTATTCTGTTTGTTCTCCAATGGAGTATAAATTGGCTCAGTTTCACGAGGAAAAGAACAACCCGCCTACTCCAGTCTCGTTTTGCAGATTTTTTTTTAATGTAGACACTTAGTCTTTGTCATAGGAACATTTTCATTTTCTGAAATCTGGTATCTTCCATTTGGGTCTCTTTCCACTAGTTCCGAAAGCCATTGTAAAGAGAGGAAAATGAACTTTTCTTCCTGCTCTCCCATTTGCATTTTGCTTATTCGGCTGCTCTTCTGCCAGATCTCCATGTTGTTAAAGAATATTTTGTTATTCTACTACAAGCATCTGAAGTTTTAGGAAACAGTATTCCTATATTTATCTCTCTCTAAGCTACTGACTCAGTCTCTCGGCACTGACTCCACCATCTGTATCTCCCTATTGGACCTGGGGCTGGATCTGCACATGTTTCTACTTCCAGCTGTTGGGGTCAACCAGTGAAAAGTGCGAAAGGAAAAACTTGAAAGATTGTAGGACAAAAGGGGTGATCCTTTTCTTCTTTGCATAATCATAGCAATGCATTGATTATGAATCCCCACAACCCACAGCTGCCTTTTGCAGCTGTCCTCTTCCTCACTTTTCCATTATCTGTTGTTGTTGTTGTTGTTGCTGTTGCTGTTGTTGCTTTGGTGTGGGTTTCCAAATGCTCTGGCAAGAATTTTACTGATTTCCAATGCTAACTCCTACTGTTAAAATACCCAGTGGAAGCAGCATTTAAGAACAAGAGAAACATAAAGAAGATCCATTCCCAACTGAAATGCCTTTAAGGCTCGCTTCTCCCATTTTCCTTTCCAAAGCAGTAACCAAGTCTGCAGAGTTGAAATTATTTTAGAATTGGACAAGCCCGAATGTTGACACTTTAGTGATGTGATCTGTCTGCTGGTGAGATGTTTGCCTGTGGACAATTTTAATCACAGGAAGCTTCTGACACTGAATTTTAGAGACGCTTGCATTACATGGGATTTGTATGGAAAAGAAAGCTGTGTTTACCCAATAGTATCTGCTGTTATCTTGTCACATAGGCACTCGATATCCAGTGTGGATGACACCCTCCTGTGTGGACCTAGAAGAATGAGTCACAGCCCATTGTGATTCTTATTTCTGGGTGACTTTTATTGGTAATAACATATCTGAGATTTAGTTGAGATGAGGCTGGTTGTACACCCTTATCTCCCAGGGCAAATCCATTTACTTCTCTTCTTTATTCATTTTATTCATGAATTATTTCACCTAGGCACACATATTTCTATGCATGCCTTTATTCTTTTATTTAATTTACTTTGCTAACTTTCCTTTAGATTTGTGTTTGTCCTGGATACAATATAAAAATGGGAGATATGGTGAGAAAACTAACAGGACATCAAGTTCAAGGGGCTCAGCAGAGCCGTGGGTAAGTTTTATTTGAATTAAGTCTGAACTCCAAAAGAAATAAATATGATTAAATATAGCCCAAAGTAGGTCTTGTAGTGAGAGAAAATCCTAATGGAATGATGCAAAGGTGCATGGAGATGAGAGTATATAAAAGGATTAGGAAACTGCCTGGCTTAAAGGTAAGCCATGCTGGGAAATGAGAATTGTAAAGTAAAATAGAAAACTGCAAGGAGTCCTTTCAAAAGGAAGAGAAATGTACCCATTCATGATACTAAGTGGGCTTGTATTGCTTTTAAAATGTGTGGCAGACAGCATGATAAAAACCCAGACTAGTAAAATTCAATGATTGCTACTAATAAGATCCTCTGATCTTCATTTCCTCTCACCAATCACTGGAAATAATGCATTTTGTACACAACTGGCAAAATATTCATTTACCCATTAATTCCATAAATTCTTTTCCTAATCACATTAGTTCAAATCTCTAATCAACTCAATAATCATAACAATAAATAAGACTGCCTTCAGTCTCAACCCATCACATAACTGCAGAAACAAATGATTCACTATGAGATTTTAGCGACTTGCTATGAGTATTATTTCTGAGTGAGCATTGCCTGTTTTGGGAAGGTATGAGCAGAATTCCTAAAAGTTGAGAACAGAGTTCTAGAAAAGGCAGCTGGCATAGGTCAGAGATTTAGTAGGAGGCCAGCAGACAAGGATAAGAAAGTGATAAAAGAATATTCCATGGGAAAATTCAACACTTGCGATTTTGAGAATCTGCTGACAGTTTAGTATTTTGACAAATGGAGAAGGTTTTCATGATTGGATGATGGGTATGGCCAAAGGGCTGCAGAGATACACAAGAGGCAAAATTCACAGGGGTGTTTATGTCATGTGAAATTCTAGGAAAGTAGAAATGGACAAAGGCATGTCAGAATTGCCATCTAGTGTCATGATATACATTTCATCTGGCAAGAACTGTGAAAGCAGGTATACTTGTGTGAAGCCTCATGCTCATTAGTCTGGAGCTGCTTCTTTGGATATAGAAACATTTGGGATTATTCCAATGATGTTCTTGCACTGAAGATGAAGAGGCACATAGATCTATGGTCACTGATGGTAAGCAAGTTATGGTTGAAATCGCTATTGATCTCAAAGTGTGCTTGTGTGCATCAGCATCTGGCTTAGCAAAGAGACAAAGTTATGGAAGAAGACAATGAAGACAGCTAGTTAAGCAAATAAGGAGCACGAAAAGCTTTTTGTTTGATTTGGATAACAATAAAGCTTTCTACTCCTGGATTCTGAAAAATAAGGGAAAAAAGTCGAGAAGTATATTAAAAGAATGTGAACTCCAGTGGACTATGTAGCTCTCTAAGGGTAGAATCACACTTGAGATTGGCAAGTACAAGTTTCACTGTTATAGAAATGAAGACTGTGTGTGGATAGGGTTCATGTCCAAGTTTTTGACCATTTGTCTTGAATTTTTGTTGTGTTTATTTCCTATCTTTTTCTCAGTTTTTCTTTTTTATATTTCTCACATATATTACAACTTAACTTCAGTTTTTTTAATCCCTTCTCCCCAGTCTTTTGTCTTTACCACTCCTCTCCCCCAGATTCATCACCACCATCACCTCCTCTCCTTCCCTCAGGAAAGTGCAGGCCTTCTACAGACATCAACCAAATATGATAGGGTGGTTTGAATAGGTTTGGCCCACATAGATTTATGTATTTGAAGGCTTGGCCCAAAGGGATTGGCACTATTAGGAGGTGTGGCTTTGTTTGAGTAGGTGTGACCTTGTTGCAGGAAGTGTGGTACTGTTGGGGAGTGCTTCGAGGTCTCCTATGCTAAATCTCCACCCATTATAGAACACAGTCTTCTTCTGTAGCCTTAGCATCAAGATGTAGAACTCTTAGCTCCTTCAGCACCATGTCTGTTTGTACATTGCCATGTTGCTTACCATGATGATAACGAACTTAACCTCTGAAGCAGATAACTAAAAAATTCAGAATTCACATGATTCATTCAGAGAAAGACACATCTATCTATCTATCTATCTATCTATCTATCTATCTATCTATCTGTCTGTCTGTCTGTCTGTCTGTCTGTCTGTCTGTCTGTCTGTCTGTCTGTCTGCCTGCCTCTCTCTATCTATCTATCTATCTATCTATCTATCTATCTATCTATCTATCTATCTATCATCTATCTATTTTTACATCCAACCACAGATTCTCCTTCCAGTCCTTGCCCCTTGACTGTCCTCTCCCTATCTCTTTTTCAGCTTCACTTTAGAAAAGAGGAGGTTTGGCATGTATATCAACCAGCTATGGCATAGCAAGTTTCAGTGAGACTAAGTGCCTCATTTGCTATCTATTCTGGTAGCAGAGGCAACCCAGTTGGAGGAAATGGTCCCAAAAGCAGGCAACATAATCAGAGACATCCCTGCTCTCACTCTTAGGAGTCACACAAGAAGACCAAGCTACACAACTGTAACATATGTGCAGGGGCCTAGGTCAGTCCTATGCAGGCTCCCTGGTGTGTGGTTGAGTCTCTTTACAAGCCAATATTAGCAGATTCTGTGGGTTTTCTTGTGGTGGCAATACCTTCTTATGGCTCCTACAATCCTTCTTACCCCTCTTCTGTAGGATTCCCCAAGTACTGCCTAATATTTGGCTGTGAGTGTCTGCATCTGTGTCTGTGTTTATCAGTGGCTTGGTAAAGCCTCTCTGGTGACAATTGTGCTAGACTTCAATCTATTAGTATAGCAGAATATCATTAGGAATAATTTCGTTAATATATACTTTTTGCCAGACATGTTTGGTTCTATCCTAGGTCTCTGGGTTATCCTGGCCCTCTAGGTGGTGCCAGGGGTGTGATCCCTCTCATGGCATGGATTCAAGCTGGACCAGCCATTGTCTGCTCACTCCTACAAAAAAGTACAGTTGTAAAAACCAATGATTATAAGATGTCTTCATCATCAATTCTGTTTCATAAAAACCAATCACTGTGGATATTTTAGATTGATTTGTTTAGTTTTTCTTTCTCTTTCTTTCTTTCTTTCTTTCTTTCTTTCTTTCTTTCTTCTTTCTTTCTTTCTTTCTTTCTTTCTTTCTTTCTTTCTTTCTTTCTTTCTTTCTTTCTTTCTTCCTTCCTTCCTTCCTTCCTTCCTTCCTTCCTTCCTTCCTTCCTTCCTTCCTTCCTTCCTTTCTTTCTTTCTTTCTTTCTTTCTTTCTTTCTTTCTTCTTTTCTCCTCATTCTCCTCCTTCCCCTTCCCCCTCCTCTTCCTCCTCCTCCTCCTCCTTCTTCTTTCTTCTTCTTCTTTCTTCTTCTTCTTCTGTAGCCCTGGCTGTCCTGGCACTTACTCTGTAGTCCAGGCTGGCCTTGAACTCAGAAATCCACCTGCTCTGCCTCCCAAGTGATGGGATTAAAGGCATGCTCCACCACTGCCCAGCAAATTGTTTAGTTTCTTATTTACTTATTATGTGTGAGTATTTGCCTGCATGTGTTCATGTGCACCATTACATACCTGCTGTCTTCAGAGGCTAGTAAGGGCATTGAATTTCCTGGAACTCATGTGACAGGTGGATGTGAACTGTTATGTGTGTCCTGGGAACTGATTAGTGTCTTGCAATGGTAACAAGTGCTATCAACCTCTGAGTCATCTTTCCAGCCCCACTATGAATATTGTAAAATTCAACTTTTTAAAAAGTTCACCAACTAATTTGTGTGTGTGTGTGTGTGTGTGTGTGTGTGTGTGTGTGTGTGAACATGCGGACCAGTTTGCATGTTTGTGGATGTACACGTGAGGGAGTACTTATAAGGTCAAAACTTGATATTGGAAACTTGTTCAACAATTTGCTTTTCAATGGAGCATGGTCTGTCACTGACCCCTGATCTATGGTACAACAATTACAGCTAGTTTAACTAGCCAGTTTGCCCTGGAGATTTCCTGCCTCTGCTTCCTGAATATTGGGATTATGACTGTAGGATTGCATGGTTCTGGGAATTTGGATTCTGGTTTCCAGTTTCGTCTAATAAGGTTTTAACTACTGAGCTACCTTCCCTGCTCTAAAGTGACTTTAGCAGAAGTCATGGGCCATCTTTTAGGGATGATGAAGGCTGGGTACATGGTCCATTCATGTTTCCAATCATGCAGGTATTGTTAACAAGAGTAATTTCATTTGTAATTCAAGGCTGCCTTTGTCTCTTTGTTGGGTCAGCAAATCTTTGCTGCTTTGTGGTCATGATACTCAGAAACTACTGCTTCTTAATACAGCCATGTATATTCCAGTTCACGTCACTGCCATCATTCAAAGTTGGTCTCCCCCCTTCCATCCTCGCCTAGTATAGTTTATTCTTTATGTTAGACCAGTGTGATCCTGCTAAATTCTAAGTCAGATAATCCACTGTACTTAAAAATCCTTCCTTCTCACTCAGATTGCAAAGTGTTCTATGGCACAGAACTCAACAGGGCCTACTCTTGACCCTGTCCTTTATCTGCCTTTGTTATCTTCTCCTGCCCCATTGCTTCCCCTCTCTTCCTCACTCAAAGGATCGTTCTCTTTCCTCAAATCTCCCACATTTGACAGAACACATATGAAAAGGGCACGAACATGTATAATAACACAACTGGTCCTATATAGCTTGAGGTTCTGCTTTGATGTCACCTCTTAGATGAGAGATGTTTCTGAACACTTTAGTTATCTTTACTGTCTGCCTCACGCAGACAATAAACATTTCATATCTCTTTTTAACATGTACTAACTTCTTTTACAACAGATTTCTGATTTATAGATGGGGTGATAGTCAGTTCCCACACAGAGAATGTCAGTTTTATGGGCACAAACACTGTGGTTGTGTTCTACGTGAGTAGATTCCCTCATACATACATCATGGGAATTCATTTTTTTTTCAAGAGTAGCTACCCCTTATTTCCACCTATAGCAGGGCTTTTCTTCTGTTAAAATGCCCTTACTATCTTTGCTCAGCCCACTGTATGGAGATGGAGGGACATGTACAAATTTCCAGGGTTCATTGAGTAATTGATGGGAGCAAATACCCTATGAAGATTCTTAACTACTGAACCTTCCCTGAAGAATTAACAGGGTCCTCACACAAACCAAGGCATCATCTTAGCAGGTGTGTTCCATATCCAGTCATCTCTTCATTATTTGTGACCCTCACCAAAGAGACAAATGGATTACATACTTCCATAGGATAAGATGCTGCCATTAAAAACATATACAAAATATATAACCCATAGAACTATAGTTTAAAAAGTAATATTGAAGTTTATTTTGTCTTGATCATCATGCAGTTACATTTCAGTCATTGTTAGCATGTGTACTCACTGCTCTAGGATTATAAATGGTTATTTTAACAGCCTTTACCTAAGAAAGAGATGGGGTAAAAAATTGAGAGCATCTGTGAATAACACTTACCATACCCAGTTTGAAGCTTAACTAGTGTAAAGTGTCTTCACTCTCACTCTAAGTTGGCCAAGTGGAAAACCATGATCACCTCGTCATAGGTGTAACATGCAGTAATGGACTGAGACAGAATTCATATCAGCATAAGGATTTCCAAAGCCTTTGTAGGGACAAGAGCTATAGTTAAACTTTGCTGGGGCGGGCTGTGTTCACCACCTTGCTGCTTCCTGTCTCACTGCAGCACAGCAGAAGGTCACGTTTTAGCAGCTGCCACATAGAGCTTAGATGTAGATGGGTTCTGTTATCAGTTGAGGCTGTGAGTGACTGTTCCCAAACTGTCTCAAAACTTGCAAATCTACTGCAAAGACTTGACTTTGAGCTCATTCAGGGAGAACCATCCAAATCATTGGTGCTCTCAGGATTTTCATTACTCTGTTCTTCCCTCCTTCTGTCTTTCACTTTCTCCTTCCTTCCCTTTTTCCCTCACTTCCTCCCTCCTTCCCATCATCCCTCTCTCATTTTTCTCTATTTCTCCTTTCTTCCTCCCTTTGTCCACTATCTTGTCTCTTTCTCTGTCTCCCTGTATCCAAACTTTGGTTGCCTTGGCTTGGAATTACTTGCAAATCAGATTTTCCTCCCATGAAACCAAAAGTCAAGACCATTGTACTGTAGAGATTTCATGTTTTAGAAGGAAGTCCTACTCAGAGATTCTCTCATTGGTTCACATGTCTATTCCTAAACAAATTTCCATGGCTCAGAATTGGAGTAGAGCAGTTGGACACTTTCAGCAAGTAAGGAAAGCAATTGAGCCCCCATTTTAGACTTTATTATTATGTTGTTATTGTTATATAATGGATGAGATTATTTTCTTCCAAAAGCTGACTAAATAAAAAGGATTCAATCGAATAGTAATGATAATGAAAATTAGATTTCACTGTATATGATTTATTTTGTTCTTCCAAAAGTTTGCAAATGATACTTAGCCATTTTCCAGTGAGATTGGCTCCCAATAGCTAAGTAACCTAGCCATCTCAACAAATTGTTTGTGGATGAGGACCTGGGACAAGAGACTCATCAGATGCATAAATCTTTCTGTCTTCCCATTCCTCACCTGGGACCAAGGTGGCCAATCATATTCCCTGGATCCTCATTTTATCCTCCATGCTCCACTTCTTAGGGAAAAGGAGTAGTATTTGATACTCAATTTTCTAGGGGCTGGTGGTCCTGGAAGTCATCCCAGACCAGCATGTGGGAGACCTGATGCATGCCCCATTCTGGCTGTAACAGCTGTGCCAATTGGTTCAGACACTGACTGGCTGCAGGTCCCTCATCTATAATCAGGAAGTTTATTTTCAGCTTTAACAATCTGTGATTATTATTTCCGTTTACTGATGGAGTAACTAATTACTTCATTATAGAATTTTTCAAGACCAGTTACCTCCTGTTTGGTTCAATTAGCAAAACGCCAACATGATCGTCATTGATTTTGATGGTTGGGCTGCCAGGGAAGAGCCCAATAGGGACTATTTCAGGATCTGAAGCAGAGCTTGTATTTATTATTCTGAGGTGGTAGATAAAGAAGCAGAGCTTGTTCTGCTCTTTCTTTTTAAATCTTATTTACAAATTACCCGCTCCTACCACTGCCTTGCATCCTGTCAGGGTCCTGGGACTTCTTTATTTTACATAAGAGTCAGAGAAGAAGAGCCAACAGCAGTCAGAGCTGTGCTTTTACTCTTGTCCCTGAGCAGAGACTCACAGAACATCAGAAAGAACGTGAATTTCAAAGTTCCTTTAGCCCAAGCTTTTGGATTTATACACAACACGTGCGGAGCATCTTAGCTTGATTTCTTAGAAAACACACATGATGCAGAGCCAGCCTTTTCTTTGTCTTCTTTCATCTTTCACATCATATATGTGACCTTTGGAGAGTGCCTTAAAAATTCCTTTATTTTTATTATTATTAATTTTTACTTACTTTATTATTATTTTAATCTTTAAAATGGAATGATGATAGTATCAACTTTTAGCGTGTGTGTGTGTTGGGATGAAAAATGACTCATTCCTACCAAAGGCCATGCTTTAATCCTCACCACCAGGATGCCTGCTATCTTCTATGACAAAAGACACTTTGAAGATGTGACTAAAGATTTTGGATGCTAGAGAGATGGCTCAGTGGTGAAAAGCACTTGTTGCTCTTCCAGATAGCTACCGGGTTTTAGTTCTTAGCATCCATATCAGGTGGCTCCCAATTGCCTGCAACTCCAAATCCAAGAGATCTGGCCTCTATGGCCACCTACACATATACATACATACATACATATAAGTAAATAGTAAAATAAACCTTCAAAACTAAAAGAACTTATTGTGTGAGCACATTGTGTCTGCCTGACACTGTCCTAGGGCATTTTATTTCATGGCCTGACTTAATCTTCACAACTCTTTTAATAAGATTCTGGCACATTCATTTTACCGACAAGTAAACAGAAGTCTATTGAAATCAGGTTACTGGCTTCCAGCCACACTGAATATTAATGATTCTTGAGACGATCATGTGCTTCCTTTATCACCAGTGTTAACTTCCCTTCTACAAAATTAGCTGTTGACCTGAGTTCATGTGTGATGGCTACCCAGAACTAGGTCTTGTAGAACTCCATTATCATGGCAATGTTATTACCAGGTTGGATTCCAGTGCTATAATTCTGTGGAATCGATGATGCTGTCCTTATGTCTATGGACTTGGAGACTTGCCTTGCTTACTCACACATGAGATCACAGAACTGAGGGAAGCTGAGGACCAAGGCCAGGCTTTCCCAGCTGCTATATTATTTTCACACCAAGTTGCAAAGATGGTTACAGAGATGAGCTCTGTGATAATATAATCATTCTCTTTCCTCTCTTGTCTCTTCCCTACCCTTTCTCATCCTCAGCCTATTTATTTCTCATATAGAAACCTGTACTGGTGTCTGCAGTGGTGAACTTTATACACTTAATGGAAAGAACAATGCATAGAGATGAGTTGGTGTGAAGCTATGACCCCTGGGGAAATAATAGTCCGTATATCTACCACCAATATGTCTTGGGACTGGGAACTTCCCTGCTCACACTGTCAGCAAAGCATAGGTGAGAATTTCTTCTCTAAGGACATGCATAAAAGACAGTGTATCCAGGTTAGAAATTGCTTGATTTGGAATGGGGCTCGACTGGAAGTTTAGTTTTTTAGCCCACTCAGGGGGTGTGGCACCTTAAGGAAGTAACATCCCATCTTTGAAGCTCAATTTTCACTTTTGTAAAAAGCACACACCATTACAACCTTGACTGAGTTCACACACAGGAGGCCAAGGGGGATTGAAATTGGCTCATGGGTCTTTTTCTTTTTCCATATTCTCTGTAACCTCTTTGTGTGGATTCTAGCATGGCCCAGAATGAAATCTTCATTTTCAGCTTTGTCCCTCATAGTTATTGGAAGGCAAGACTGTGTCTGAGAGATATCAAGCTAAATAAGAATTGCAAACTAGTTCTGGTGTTTAGGGAGTCTACATTTCAGAACAGAGAGATTGACAACTTTAAACGTATTTACGTTCCATCATATAACAGCAAGCATTGCAAAATACTAGGCAGAGCATGCATGGATGGTTGTATTACCATGACATTGGGAGTGCTGTGGTTCTGAAGCCCTAGAAAAGCCCTAGTGTTTCAAATAGTATGCCATACTCTGCACAGCTTCACAGATTGGTCTGACAGGCATGATTTGTGAATGAAAGAAAAACAGACACATGAACAGACAAGCTAGGGCTAGGTGAGCTAGGGTAGTTGGGTTGTTCTAGCTCTGATGAGGGGTAGCCACTGCAATCCTGAGCCTCAGTAGACTTGCTGTGTTCATCTGAAAGAAGTCAGGTTTTGCTAGTCACAGTAGTAAGTGCCTAACTGGAAGGACTCGCAGGTTGCCACCATCCTGGAGGAGGAAACTGGTGGCTGATAGTTTTTAACACACAGCAGCCAATGGTTCCCGAACATTCATTCTTGAACCAGAAGAGAGCTTTGTCATTTCTCTGAGCCTCATCTGTGGAACACTTTGCCTCATTATGGGACTGAGACTTTGGTGTCCTTGAAATGGCTGCACTTATGTCTATAATGCACACTCACTCAGGGATTCCTATGATCAACATGGTAGTAGAAAGCAGTTTTTCAGGACATTGTCAATGAAGGGCTCACAGACACATAATTAAGTAGAGAACTGAAACATGGAGCTAGCCTTGCAAAATTCTAAGAGATTCTATAAAGTGAAGGAAATGAACAATCCAAAGCCATAGGCTTTGTTGACCTTTCCTTCCATTCTGGATGCTCATGCTCAAAGTTGTGATTTACACTGTTGCTGTGGCACCTTGGCAGCCAGAGACAAGGTTGACCTTTGAGAAAATCTGCCCCTGGAACACTTCTGAATAAGTGGTTTCAGTATGTACCCTCCTACTGGGGTCTTGCTCTGTGATTCTCAATCTAAGACAGTGAATGTAAATATCTCTTTAAGTTTTTTTTTTTCTATAAAGAATGGAAATTGAGGTCAAGATTTTTCAAGTCCCACAGGCAAATCAATGTCAACATTTCCCTAACTGAACTCATTAACATTTTCTGCTCAAATTAGCTTCTCTTCCAGTGCTGTCCTTCAGAGAGAAATCCTACTATATTAATCCAGGTAAAGGCAGAGTCTGGGTTTACCTTATCCTTCTCTCTAGCTGACACTCAAACCTTGTGGCCTCTGTGTCCTTCATAGCATGGACAGGCTATTGAGAGCTCCTCTAGGAAGTGATTTTGTAGCTCTGGCGACAGTGTGAAGTGTGGAAGCATGTTCAATCTTGTTTACTCAAATAGAACTTCAAATGAACACACAGCCACTCCTTTGGGATTTATACCCCCTTCACCAGTCCTTCCCACATGTTGTTCATGCACAATAATGTCAAATGCATGCAGATTTAAAGCAAAACTGCAAAGAAAGAAGGGCTCTGCATCAAGACCTTGAAGAATGTTTCTAAGGGAATTGTACATTTATTGCCTTTCCTCCAGGCTCTGAAGAAACAAATACAATCTGTTGGGAAATGCATTAGTAAGCTTAACAGAGAGCAAAGGCAATGGGTGAGATTCCAGAAGGGAAATTAATTAAGCCAAACTAAAATTGATGTTTTGGGCTTTGGGATCTTCGGGGAGACCTGGCTATGGAGAAATGGAACAGATAAAGGAGGCGTGCTAGCAGGGAACTGATTCAAGGGCCAAGATTAACTATCAGTCACCATCTAATTAAACAGCCTGAGCTACCACCCCGCCAGTGCCTTCAACACAGGGTGGGAAAAAGACTGTTTCTGGAAGCTGTGGGGGTCTTGGTTTTAATTCTCACTTAAAACAAAAAATGAAAACTCCCTTAGTCTTTTTATAATCATTTTTTTGTCATTTTAATCTTTCTCAAGTGTTGTTACCTTCCAGATTGCTTCCTAGTTCCTTGTCAATTAAGCTGTTTACATCCACATACTCCACATATAAAAAAACATGGCTGTATTCTCACTGTTTCACGGATTAGACCAGGTGGAATACAGTACGACAATTCTTGATTCTATTCAACTATTTAGATAACCTATGTGAAGGACATATCTTAAGGTTCTTCATTTTTGTTGATGGTGTTAATCAAGGACAATGTGATCTGATTTCAAGGCATTTATTTCTCCAGGAGCCCTCACAGCAGGGATCTTTAGCTTACACTCAAGTCAGAAGTTTTAAGCAAGCTCTTACAGAGTTTTGTGAATAGTGAGTTAGTGGAACCTAAGATTCAATGTGGAGTCTCCAATAGCAAACTATCTCCAATGATGCTCAAGTATGAATGTGCTGATCATGCGAGACGAAGTTCTCCTACACATCTAGATTTGTCCAGGACAAACATGCCCATGCCACTTTCATCAAGGATTACAATGAAAGGAAAAACAAGAAGCTTTTCTTCATGGTTCCTTTGCTTTAACTCACAAGTGCTTGTACTTGCTTTAAATGTTTCTCAGAATATTTCCAACTCTAACACTTGAAGTTCCTTAGGGTACAAGGAATATATGGATCTCTGACTTGATCATATCCTGTAAAATGAAATAGCACACACACACACACACACACACACACACACACACACACACACACACACACTGGATCATCACTGGTACATAGTAATTAACAAATAGATATTAGTTTTTATTTTTAATTGTAATAACACTAATCTAGCTTATAATCCTCTTTCCATTTTTCTTTTTCTGGGATAGGCGAGATAGATGGCTTCACAGTTTATAATGTGGATTTCTCTAGACCATTGCTAGCACCTATAATGAATAGCTCACACCTACCTGTAACATTAATCCTGGGGCAATCCAATGCCTCTGGCCTCTGTGGGTACTTGTTATTTTGTGTATACACACACACACACACACACACACACATTTTAAAAGAAAAATTCTTTAAGTACCTGCATTTTGATTAATAAGAAAAATAAGGATGGTACTTCTTGCAAATACAAAGCACAGTTTGTTTGGCACATGGTGACAAGTGAGTGACAAGCTGTTGGTCCTCTGATCAAGATCTCTGTTTGGGAAATCTTCCTTTCCCACGGCCCCAGAGATTTCTCAAACCTGCTGACTTCTTATCTCCTCCAGGATGTTGCTGGTGATCTCATCCAGTTCACTCTATCCTCAACCTAGTGCTCCTTTCGTAGTCATTTCATGGTCCTTTCATAGTCTGTTGGTCATTGTCCTGCTAGAGTTGTTATGTACACAAGGTAACGTGTAGGTGGAAAAGGCGCATTCTTTCTCAGATGTCACAAAATGTTCAGAAAACCACATAATCTTTGTCCTCAGAGAAACTGTGACGACTGAACATATCTTGAACCTATAGAAAGTTGCTAGAGGTTGCTGGAATGTTGTTTAATATTACTCGGATCTATGCCAATGTAAGGTCTAAGTGACATGACGACGCATGGACAAAAGATGGGAAACTGAACTGGCCTCACTGTTTCTTTTTACTTTTATTATTTTTGTGGTGGTCAAGTCCAGGAATAGATGTATTTGAAATATTACTGTATATTATTTATATAGGGGGTTCCATTATGACATTTGCATACCTTCTCTGTTACTTTCTTTTCTATGCTCCTTTCCCTAGTCTCCCTCTTCAACATCTCTATGATTCTTTTTGTTAGTTTCAAGTCCCTAATTTTATTCTGGAGCTTCCACACATGAAGGGAAATACGTCATTCTTTTTTCTGTAGCATGACGGTCTCCAGTACCATCCCTCTAGTGACATAATATCATTTTTCTTTATGACTCAGGAAATCTCTGACATACTTGCTGTTTCTTTTTCCATTGATCCATTGATTGAAAATTAGATTGATACCATAATATGGCTCTAGTGAATAATGCTGTAATAAATAAGAATATATAGGCATGCGATTATAATAAGGTGACTTTGAACCCATCAGAAAGACTTTTAATTATGTACCTAGAAACAGTATAATTGGATTATATGCCAATTGTAGTTATAAGTTTTTGAGGAACCTTCATGCTTATTCAACAGTGGTTTTAATAATTTATACTCCAACTAGCAATTTAAGGGTGCCTCTCCACACACACCCCAGCAGTGTTCTGTGGTTGCTTCATAATAGCCATTATGACCAGGTGAATTTTACCATGCTGACAGATTTTGAACAAATTTTCATGTACTTATTGACCATTTGCACTTCATCATACATCAAGGGAGTCACAAATTTCTATGAAAAAATGTATCTACTCTGAATCCATTGTGCTGCAGGATCACAGAGATAATGCATCAAGTCAGGTACTCAGGTAATGAGTCTATTCAGCATCAGTATTATTTGTGAACATATGTGGTATTCGAGATGATTGTATCTCTCAGCCTTCCATCTGATCAGGACTGCAACTCTACTTGTTCAGGGACTGGCTGAGGACCTAACTTCACCTACAGGAGCAAAAGTGAATGTTTTTGTTTGTTTGCTTGCCTTTTACAAATTAACAGCAGAATAGTTCACAATGTTTCTAAGTTCTTTTCATAACATATATCTCCTTTAGCAACTCCAAAAGATATTTTATATTACCCCATTTTACAGGAATTGAAAACTTGTCTCAAGGAGAAGAGCTCGTGATATTGAAGCTAAAATCCTAAGAAAGATTCATTTCATTAGAATGATAATCACATGAGTGTTCTCAAGTTCAGTTTACTTAACTTGCTTCTAGGATTTTCTTTGTTGTTTTGTTTTTGTTTTTGTTTTTCTAAAATGTAATTTGGGTCTTCTTTTTATCCTCAGCTTTCTTGTTGGATTTTTTTTGGTTCTGTTTCAAGAATGTCTACAATTAATCATTGGAGTTTCAACATTATAACTCTCTTATATCATTGTCTGAGATTTCAGAATATTCTTATAAGTGTCTGTTGATTGCATTATTTATCATTCAAGTTGAATGTTTTTCTATTTGTTTATGTAATAAATAATCTTAGTTATATTTTAAAAATTTTAGATCCTCTGTCAAAAAATTCTAGTTTCTTTCTAAATATGTTTATCAGTTAATACACCAACTTTGGCACAAAATAAATATTGTTCTTCCCTTTTGTGATTCAAATGCCAATTTGTTGTTTAAAGTCCATGTCATGATGTTCTAGTCTCACTGGGTGACACCATTCTAGCACACGGGGTCAACAGGGAGACAACAGCTCTCAGCATCCTCTAGTGTAGACTTTGGGTCAGTTGAGAGTCAATAGGATTCATTAAATTCTCACTCAAGTTTGGTGGCCCTTATTCAGGTATTTTTTTATTGTAGCCTTTAGAGCCTATCTTTATAGAATATTAATTTTATACAGGTTTAAAGGAAATTGCGATCAGCAGAGGGAGGAAAATGGGATGTATTTATTATATCTTCAGGACCACAGTCCTTTTCTACTTTGTTTTCATTATTATTTCACATTGCTTCCGAGTTTATGATAGTTGCAAACAATATGTGACCTGCCAAGTTTGAAATTGTATCCTGAACAGTTGGACACATTTTTTCACTATTCCTGTTCTTTCTATTTTCCTCTTCTTTGCTGACAAGTTTATGTCAACTTAACACTAGCTAAAGTCATCTTAGAAAAGGGAATTTCAATTAAGAAAATGCCTCCATAAGATCAGGCTGTAGGCAAGCCTGTAAGATATTTTCTTAATTAATGATGCCCCAGCCTATTGTGAATGGTGCCATCCCTGGGCTGGTGGTCCTGGATTCTATAAGAATGCAGGCAGAGGAAGCCAAAGAGAGCAAGCCAGTAATCAGCATCCCTATATGGTCTCACTGTCAGCTCCTGACTCCAGGTTCATGCTCTGTTTGAGTTCTGTCCTGAATTGCTTCCACGATGGACTACAATGTGGAAACATAAGCCAAATATATCCTTTTTTTCCTAAATTGCTTTTGGTTATGAGGTTTCGTCATAGCAATAATAGCTCCAACTAATAATGCTGTGTCCCATACCTTATATGAACATTTCATTTTCCTAAAGGTGAGAACATCTCTGATCTTACTAGCCACATCATTTCCAGGATAGCTTGGAGGGTGGCATCTCAGTGTTTTAAGAGCGGATGGATAGTATTTTCTCTTCTGAACCGCAGAGGCATAAAGCACCAGAGTACAGACTGGAAAATACAATAGCCCCTCTCTTGATACCTGTGTTTCCTCTTCCTTGTCAATGCATTTGGTATCAGTGATAAACAAATTCATGGTGTAGAGTAGAGGCAGACTGAACCATCTCTCTGTGCTTTTTTCTTTCTCTCTCTCTCTCTTAAAAATTTCCTTTATGTAAATAATGTGAGAAGAAATGAATCTGCTGCCCAATATAAGGTCTTATATTTGTTCTTTGGTCATTTTCTGGAATGCATGCATCAGTAAAAGAGTTTAGACAATGAGGAAAGACAGAATTAGGAAACTTGTGGCATTAAGTTCATTTGTAAAAATGAGTGCTAATTTGATTCAGCCTAGATCACAGTTAATTGCACTGACATTTAGGGCTGTACTTCTCAGACTACTCTAGGCTTACTGCAGACAAACCCCACCGAACCCCCCCCCCTCTCTCTCTCTGTCTCTCTCTGTCTCTCTGTCTCTGTCTCTCTGTCTCTCTCTCTGTCTCTACTCTTTCCTCTCTCTCTTCTCTCTCTTCTCTCTTCTCTTCTCTTCTCTTCTCTTCTCTTCTCTTCTCTTCTCTTCTCTTCTCTTCTCTTCTCTTCTCTCTCTCTCTCTCTCTCTCTCGTATTTCTGTAGATTTCATGGTGTTGTAGTAGAGTAATATAAAACCGTATAACTTGTAATGAATGAAAATTTATTGGCCAATATGAACACAACTCTAACTATAGGACTTCCCAGTTGGAAAATAGAAAACATAAAATTCTTCAAAAAGTAGTACTGTGGACCCTCAAGAGGAACCTAATCAATAAGAAGGTGCCATCTAGAGACTGCCATATCTGGGGATCCATCCCATAATCAGCCTCCAAACACTGACACCATTGAATACACTAGCAAGATTTTGCTGAAAGGACCCTGATATAGCTGTCTCTTGTGAGGCTATGCCGGGGCCTAGCAAACACAGAAGTAGATGCTCACAGTCAGCTATTGGATGGATCACTGGGCCCCCAATGGAGGAGCTAGAGAAAGTACCCAAGGAGCTAAAGGGATCTGCAACCCTATAGGTGGAACAATATGAATTAACCAGCACCCCCAGGAGCTCATGTCTCTAGCTGCATATGTATCAGAAGATGGCCTAGTCGGCCATCAGTGGAAAGAGAGGCCCATTGGTTGTGCAAACTTTATATGCCTCAGTACAGGGGAATGCCAGGGCCAAGAAGTGGGAGTGTGTGGGGGGGATATGGGGGACTTTTGGGATAGCATTGGAAATGTAAATGAAGAAAATACCTAATTAAAAAAATGAGAAGGTGCCAAAATAAAACTGGAAGTTATACCCAAAACTATAGATGAACAAGTCTCATGAAACACAAAAACTCTGAAAGTCAGGTCAACCTAACTCCTTCAAAGGAGAAGAACTCCTCAATACTGAATTCAAAGATATTAAAACTGATACAAAACAGACAAAGATATCAAGTTTATTTGTAAAAATAATAGATAACCCCAAACAGCATACAAATAGGCAGATGAATCCAGTCTTGAACCAGGAGAGGAAGCTTGATGATATGAAAAAAAGGAACAAATAACATGAAAGAACTGAAAATATGTATGAAAAATTATCAACATAGAAAAAATTCAGAAAGGTTTGAGAGTTTAGAAAAATAAATAGATAAATCAATAGATGAAATTTAAAACCACAGTGAAGAATATCATCAATATACTCAGTTATGCAGTAGTTATCAAGAATTGAGGACAGAGTTTGATGTATACTGTAATAAATATTAGTGAGAAAAATACAATATATGAGCATGACCAAAACATTTAAGAGTTCTCAGATATTATTAGGAAAAAAAGATTTAAAAAGCATGGGATGAAACAAAGAGCTGAAGCAAAAATTAAAGGCATTGATAATGTATTCAATAAAATTATAGCATCAATTTCTCAGACATAAAAAGAAAATAGACATCCAAAGGCTAGAGGCAAATAAACATGACTAGATCTCTGATGACACAGTCTCAAGATATCAAAATAAGTTTAAGAACTGGCAAATTAGATTAAAGAAAATTAAAACCTGTGTGATTTGAATGGCCTCCATAGATTCATGTGTTTGAATGTTCAGCCCATAGGGAGTGGCACTGTTAGAAGGTGTGGCCTTGTTGGAGGAAGTGTGTCACTGTGAGGGTGGACTTTGAGGTCTCACATGCTTAAGCTATGTCCAGTGTGGCTCACAGTCTCTTTCTGATGCCTGGGGATCCAGATGTAGAATTCTCAACTTTGTTTCCCACACCATGTTGGGAGGCCCACTGTCATGCTTCTTGCCATAACAATAATGAACTAAACCTCTGAAGTGTAAGCCAGCCTCAATTAAATATTTTCCTTTATGAGAGTTGCCATGATCATCGTATCTCTTCACAGCAATAAAACCCAAATTACGACACTTCCACATAGCAAAGGAAACTTGCAGTAGAGTGAAGACACAACCCACTCAATGGTGAAAATACTTTCCCACTATATAGTAGACAGAAGATTAATACCTACACTATATAATGAACTGCTAAACTTAAATACTAAAAATAAAATCATCAAATCAATAAATGTGACCATGGTAGTCTTTAAAGAAAATTTACAAATGTCCAACAGATTTTAGCTTTTAGCAAAATGCAAATTAAAAGTGCCAAGAGTCTATCTCACAAAAGTCAGAATAGCTATCATCCCATTAAAAAAAAAATTGTGATAAGGAAGTGAGAAAAGAGGGCAATCTCTCATTATTCTTGGGGACATAAATTTTCCAAGGCACTATGGAAGTCATTATAGAAGTTCCTCAGGAAAATGGAATCTGGAATGTACAGAAAGCATCTATATGACCTGGGTATATATGCTATAGGTTCTGAGTCAACATACACTAAAAATACTTGGGTTTGTAATGCTTTTTGCTAGATTATATCTAAGAAATCGGTCCAGACTAGATATCCATGAGTAGATAAAGAAAATGTAGTGTATATGTGCAACAATAATTTTATTAATGCACAAATATGAAATCATTGCATTTGCAGGAAAACATTTAATTGAACATCATTACCTTAATGAGCTGTACTCAGAGAGACATACTTGTCTAAATTTAGAATTTAATTGTCTGCGCATGTGTGTGTAAGACATAAATAATGAAAAGTAAAAGGGGACCACAATAGGGGGAAAAGTCCCTAAGGTAGCACAGAGTGTGAGAAAGAGAGAGGAATGGAATATATGCCACATAAAATCAGAAGGACAGAGACTATTTAGGGGAGGAAGTTCCAATCAGTTGGAATTGTATTAGGAGGAAAAGTCAGCAGGGGGAGAGAATTAAAACAAAATAAAAACAAAACCAAAACAAAATGTAAAAGAACATAAGGACATATGAGCATGATTACATTTCAAAATGAGTTTTGGAGGCCACAAGAATACTGTGTGCCTTTGTATCACCCTCAAAATTCTTTGAAGAGTGGTTTTAATTAATAAGGCAAATATAGACAACCTCCAACAGCTTCATGAGACTATATTTAGAGGCGTTCCACTGCACCACTAGCCTCTACTAACTAGACCATTTTGTTATTAACCCCAGAGAAAACATCTAAATAGCAGAAGAATTTCAATTTTTTTGTTGTTCTTGTTCTTAATATGTTTAGTGGATTAAACATATTACTGGAATATTTTAATTATTAATTTTTCAAAAAGAAGTTCATACTATGTATTTTCATCATGTTTACCTCAACTCTCCCTGTATATCCTTCCAAATCCACCCTTATCTCCATATCCTCTCTTAGTTTTACATATCATGTCCAAAACGAATTTGTCCTGCCTCATATTTACGGGTGTGGGGCTATCAGGTGGAGTATAGTCAACCTATGAGGAGCACACCTTAAAGAGAACTTTTTCCTTCCAAGAATCCATCGGCTGTCAATTGGTCCTCAGTTAGGATTCTAGGCTCATGAGTTCCTTTCTCATCCATGGTAGAATGTTAACTGACTTGTCATTGAACAGGTCTTGTACAGGTAACCATATCTGTTGTGAGTTCAAGAATGCACCAGTCCTATCCTGTCTATAAGACACGGTTTAGGTCCAGTCTTCTCAAGCCTCAGTCTCTTACAATATTTTTACTCTCTTCTCTGAGACGGTCTCAGAGCCCAAGGAGTGGTATATAATATATAGGTACTATTTGTAGTGCTGTTAACGTCTCATCTGTGGCTTAGCATTTATTCTTGGTGCTTAATCAATTGTGAGTTTTTTATATTAGCCATTGTACATTACTCTTTGGGATTTCAGAGCAAACTAAACTATGGGCACAGCATTTCAATTTCAGGGGCAATTTGATACAATGTTTATTTATCAAAATAATAGGAGGCAGTTCACACCTGGGGTCTGCCAGGTCACCAAGTACGAGTTCATGGACAGATTTACAATAATAACCATGTTCCCCCTGGGGAGAAGACCTTAAGTTCAGTTAGAAAGTGGTCAGTTCCCTCCATCACAGCTGTGTCATTACAGCAGCAATATGGATATCTTGTCGTGTTGGTCATTATTGTAGTTCTCGGAGCTCACTGTTGGGTGTGACTGCTGAGCACTGTTCCCTAGAAGTACACTAATCATCTCCTGTTACTATAAAAGCTAGCTAGTATGGTAGAAGGTTCTGGCCAACACCAACTTGATTCTCCATGCCCTAAGTTGTGTATGTTTTCAAAATTCCAGTACTTAGAGGCAGGGATTTTCTCAGGTAGAGCACGTCCTTACCAGACACAGGATTCTGGGTTCCATTCCCAAACGATAGATCACCTATGAAGGTATAGAGAGATATCTCTGCCCCTCTTGATACCCTCGGGACCCCTCAACACAGCCGAGAAACCCCCTACTCCTCTGCTCTTCTCTCCAATCTTGATATCAAGTTTACTCAAAGCCATCTGAAGATACAGATCCATCCAGAGAGAGAAAAGGCTTCACATTACTATTTTGTTTTAATTGATAAACTTATATGCACAAATGATGTACAGCTTTGTATTTTGATGCACGTATACACCGTGGAGTGATCAGTTCAAGGTAATTAGCATACCATTTCTAGGCATACTTATGTTCTGAATGTATGACATGAAAATTTAAAATCTCTCAGCAATTTTCAGGAGCTCAATAGGTATTGTATTGACTATGACCATTATGTTCTATGATAACTCTTTCTAATTTTATATTTTTCTCTAACTAATATGTTGTGCATTTTTATTGTATGTATTTGATCTCTCTGCTCATTACTTTTCCTTTTTTCTTTAATCAAGAAACTCAGTAGTTGAGCTCTCTAGGCTCTTAGGTTACTGGTGTTCTATTCCCTGGGAGGAAGGGCTCAGAGTCTTACTTTGCCTGCCCAATTCAAGAATGATCTTGTGCCCACTGTGGAAAAATTGGTGCCTTGGGGGGAGGGAGGGTGAAGAGCGCTCCTTTATTGGTATTGGGCTCCAGGAAGTTGAGCCTCCAAGTTCTAGAGAAAGGGAAATGGAGGCTTAGGATCTCCACAATAGATGTGCAAACTACTCCATGAGCTTGGCCCTGAGGTAAGGAACTTTATATGCCACTTATATTAATTAGATCAAGAGTCACAGATGTGGCCATAATTTTTAATATGGTCACTCCACCTTTCCAATACAACTTAAAAAATCGAAGCTCATCCTCCAGCCAAGTTAACCATAGCTTAAATATTAAAATGAAAAAGAAAACAACAGAAGTGGCAAACTTCTGTTTTCACTTCTCAATCCCGCCAACCCTGTACTCCAGCTCCCCTTCCCCAGAGCTGGATTTCACAGGAAAACAGCAGGTTCATTTACTCAGCAAGAGGGCGCTTTTCATGTTTAAGCTTTGAAATGAAAATTGTCTTTCCCTGAGCTTCTTTCAGCCCCATCTGAAATCAGCAGGGTCTGTCATGCAGCCATGGGCTAGAGGGAAGACAGCCAGGCTTGGATGGGAGGGAGGGATGGGCAAAGCCTTTCCCAGAGCAGGACCTTGACAGGCAAAGCAAAGAAACCAGTGGAAATTAATGTGTGTTGATGTGTCCGGTGTGGCAGCATTTGTTTTGTTACCTATAGACATGAAATAAATCTGACCCTGCGGATCTGAGAAATAGATTAAATAGAAATATGCCCACCCCTCCCAGTGTCTATCCTGAGAAGACATATAACCATTTTCCCCCCATAAACCTATGGACTTCCTTAAAGCTAAAAGGAGGGGGGGGGCAGGTATTTCCCCAAGGACAAAACAAAGTCCTGGAAAACAGTTTAACAATATCTTCCTTTGGTAGGGTGAATGCACAGTTAAAAGTGGTATGTTTATTTCTCTCTTGTATTCAAATTTTTGATGTCATCTCAATGAGTAGTTGTCAGGTGCACAGTTTATAAATGATTTAGTTATAAAGGATGCACCCAGGATGCCAATACAAACTGTACAGAGTAAGTGCTGGTCTGCTAGAGTATCTGCCTATCTAGTTTTAATTCTGGTCTGTGCATCCCATATAATTCACGGCACTGGACAAACTATTCATCCCTCACAAACTCAAGTTTTCCATCTGTAAAATGAGAACAACATAGCATAGCCTGGCAGACAGACGCAAGACAATCTCCTACAAACCAAGCGATTGCCATGCTCAGATATGGAATAAGTGCTCAGAATCAAGTAATTCTATATAATAACCCTAGGGATCATTGTAGAAAGAAATAGCAATTACAGGTATCTATAAAGATCCTTTCTTCTTCCCATCCTATCCTTAATATCCTTTCTTCCTTCCTTCCCTTCCTCCCTCACTACTTCCTCTTTTCCCTGTCTCTCAACCTGTGACTTGTCTGTCTGTCTCTTTTTCCCTTTGACAAAGCTCTGGACTGATGCAGGACGCAGAAAAAGGCATCCTGGAAGAGAGGTTGAGAAAACAGGTTGTGATAAAGTTTAAATTTTGCAGTGGGAGGAAGGTGCAGTAGCTGTTTTAAAACCAGAATACAGTCAATAAGGGATTTCCAGTACCTCGCTGAAAAATGTGTACTTGATTAAGTAAACAATAGGAAGTCACTGTGGGCTGTGAGTAGGAAAATGACATGCCTTGGCTTGCTTTGCCTCCCCAGGAAGCTGTGAGTAGAGTGGACAGAGTGGAACAAAGGCTGGAGTAGGATTAATGGAGTCTCTGAATCCTGGTATAATGACCAAACAATGTGAACGGTTTAGCTTGCACCTATGTAACATGATTCTCATTTTGTTTTTAGGGAGAGGAAGTTAATTCCTGCCAGTGAAGCCCAAATGTGAAAGCTAATAACCAGGATGGGGATGACAAGGAGACAGAATGTTCTTTCCTGTCTGCTTCACACCAGGGTGTTGCTCCAGTAAATCATCCTGCAGAGGCAATCAGCACACCTGTAAAGTGAGCCTTGGCATTTAATTGGCATTATCAGCTCCTGCACAGACACAGACAATGGATGGCACTGGTGTGTGAGCAGGGCACATTTGCATTTCAGAGACAATTGAGAGGATGCGAATAGAATCCAGTTAATCTGCAGCGTCCCCCTGGATGACACACCTGGCTGGAACAGTGAGTTCTTTGGCTTGCTACATTGGGGCGAGCACAGGGATTCGGTGGCAACCAGGGCTTTCAGGAAGGTTCTGTATAACCTCAAACGCTGTTTGCTTGGATAGTCACAAGGGAGTCAGTCTGAAGGGTTCTAGGGATGATGAGCTGGAAGCGCATCAGGCTTAGCCTTGGAGGCTTAGGTTCCTGCTTTGCTGACTCCACTAGTTTACTGCACCCTCAAACTTGGGTATTTACCTTTGTGCTTTACAGATTCTTTTTCTGGTATAACTTGAATACTAAGAAATAAACTGTAGTCTATTGGGTAGTCTGGGTTCTGGTTTATCTAAACTGGGTAGCATTTAGTCATTACACCTTAATAAGCATCTTGATGGTCCATGTTCTAGGACTATCTAGGCGTAGGAGTTCTTTCAGTAAGTTAGTATTGTTCTTTAAAAATTGAGTAAAATTCCTAGGCAGTTTCTTATTGGATAGAGGGCTGGCCTATCATACCAGAATCTCTATGGTCAATTCTTAACACCTAAAATGGGATCCAGAAGGTACACCATCCTGTTATCCTTGACACTGCATAGGTTGAAGCTGGAGGATCAGGAATTCCAACTTATCCTTCATTTTGGGCAGCTCCTGGCTCATCTGGACCACAGTATATCAGCGCTTGTTTCAAAACAGCCAAAGAAAAGTTGAACCTTCCTTCATTCCAGCACTCAGGAGGGAGCAGCAGATGAATCAAGTTCAAGGTTATTGGTGCTCACATTGCAGGATCGAGAGCAGCCTGGACTACATGAGATGCTGTCCAGAAATGAGAACTGCAGAGCATGGTGGGGCCAACAGTGATACAACTATACCTCATTGATTTAGGCATACACATTACTGGGCTATAAAAGCATGTTCTCCAGCTAGGTCCCACCTCCAGTCTCCCTAAGCAGCATCATTACCTAGGGAACAATGAGCCTGCGCAAGCGTTTTACATTCAAGTCATAATAATCAGACCTATTCCTTGTCACTTTGATGTTTGTAAGTTCTATAATGTGTTCTCCCTATTTTACATATTGATAATATAAGCATTCCTTGTGTTCCTTAGTTTCACTTTGTTCAACTGATGTTTATCAATTTTATATATCATTCTATAGAACAATTTTCTCCCATTGAGGTTTATATGTAACTCTCTTGCTTTCAATTTCACTGATTTTTCATGATCTCTTTATCCTACTTTAAGGCTTAGATTGATGTAATTTTTCTCTCTGGTTTCCTATATTAAAGGTCTGATTACCAATTTTTATTTTTATTTATTTTTATTGTTTTATATATGTTTTTGCTGTAGGGTTTCCTCTGAGCACCATTTTAGATTTAGCGTATCCATTTTGGAAAGTTGTATTACATTTTTATAAAAAAATTATCTTGAGACTTCTTTGATTAACAACAATATGCATCATCTATAACCAGTTGGAAGATATTCATTGCTCTGTTGTTATTGATGCTCATTTTAATTCCACTGTGGCTAAGAGGAGTATTTTGAAGAGTTCCTATTGTTTGAAGTTTGTTTAGATGGGATGTGGGGAGAAGGTCAAGGAATGGCAGCAAGTCTCTTGTTTGTGCTCCCAAGGCTAAGTAGGCAGAGACAGGTGGGGCAGCGGAGCTCCCTGTACCGGCAGACTGCCTGAACTGGACAGAAGCCTAGCCACAACAAATGAAGGTGAAGAACAGCTAGAGAAGGCTCTCTGCTTTGACCTCTGGCCTCCAATTACACACACACACAGCACTTACACAGTATTAAAATTGTGTCTATATTTATGAATATTCTCTGTAAGCTTGAAAAAAATCTGTATTATGGTGCTATCAGATGAAGTATTCTGTAGCTGCCAGTTACACCAAAATCAGTAGCTCAGGTCATTTCCATTCTTACTGATGTTTTTGTCCTCATAATTTATCAATAACAGAAAGAGTATTGGTGTGACCACTTACAATAGTTTCATCTACTTCACCCTGTACTTCTATTATTTTTTCATCTATTTGAATATAATGTTATTAGTTCCATACAAACTGAAACTAGTATATTTCTTCAAAGATATAGATGTCACGATAGATGTGGGTGCAAAATGCCATAGAAATCTGGACTGCAGAATGGGATTTTAGGCTGAAACCTTAAAGCCTGGAAGCTCATATGATGAAATTTCTAGTTGGATAGAATGGAATAGCAAGCTAAGTAGACGCAGTGTCACAGATGAAAGCAAAGCTATTGAAGTGTGTATACAGTTGGGAATGAGTGGGCTAGACTGGTATGTTAACAGGTTTATTGAGGGAAGTGTGAAGGCTAAGGTTTTGAAAATGAATAATGAGTATGGGTTATTAGAATTGGAAGCCTGCAGGATAATACCAATAAGAACACTGGGAATTTCTTCAATCAGGATTAATTTTTGAAGGGAATCACTCAATAATACATTATTGAACACTTGCTCTAGGCAAGGCTCACTGAAGGACAGAGAGAGGAGTGCAGTTTATCATTCTCCCATTCCTTAGACTGTTTGCCAAGGAGCTACGAAGTGTCAGGCGCAAGCATGCTAAAGCCACCATTCATCTATGCATGCACTCATTCAATCACATGAATCTTTAGTCAAGTCTAGAGCATAGTGCATAGAAAGGAATGAATTTTGAACCATATTATAACATAGGAGGTCCTTGAAAAGCATTCTGTTTAGTTTAGAAAGCCGTGCATGGTCTGGCAAACATTACAATGATACTACTTACATTTAATACTTAAACAGTCAAATTCACAGTGACAGAAAGTGAGGGAGAAGCTATTGAGGATGCACCAAAGTGGAAACAGTCTGCTATTCCTTTGTTTTCTTGGACATCGTATATTTATTAAGGAGAACTTTACAAATGTGGGATATAGATAGCAGTGATGGTGATGGTTACATGATGTTGTAGGTGATGGTTGCCTGATGTTGTAAACAATTCCCTGACAGCGTGTTCTATTTATAGATTAAATGATAATTTTGTTATGTACATGATAAAAACAAAATCAATTATCTTGGCTTTGTTCCTCCTGTATTGATGTTTTTTGTAAATGACCTGATTTCTTACTGTCGTTGTCAAGAGCTGCAGCCTCATGTGTTATTTTTCATGCATTCTTTCCTTATAAATGTATTTTCTTAATGGCTGAATGTAAGGTCAGGCTTTAGCCCTATTCATTTGCTGAGTGCCATAAATCACTTTCAGATCGCATCCTCATCATTCAGCTATTCATTTTACATCTATATTAGGATGTCTAATAACCGTACACACCAACCACGTGGTTTATTTACTCATCCTACCCACACACACAGTCAGCTCTGTTCTCTCGCCTTTCAGTTTTCCTCATAGCAATGTCTTCCTCACACTTGCTTCCTCTGAGGTCTTTTCTAGCCAAGCTGCTTGGACATCTCGCTTGGTTCTGTCAAACATTTTGGCATTCTCACAACACAATGTGAAGACTGCTAATATGATAATCTTTAGTTGCTCTCTCTGTCTCTGTCTCTCTCTTTCTGTCTCGTCTCTGTCTGTCTGTCTGTATTTATGTCTCTGTGTGTATGTGTGTGTGTGTGTGTGGTGTATCCTTTATTTTCAACTTCATTGTTCTATCAAATTCTGGAAGCGAAGAATCTTTCTTTGTGTATTTAAAATACCTGGCATAACGATATTTCAATAGTAATAGTTTCTGGAATAAATGAGTAAGAACATAAGACCATGGGAGCATAAGGCAGGTGGAGAAATGTCTTACTTACAGCTACAGAGTCGTGCATGGCCATGAAGATTCAGATTGCATTCTTCACTCTTTTTGCCTAACGCTATCCTTCATCGATTCTTAAAATTTCTGTTTTATTCTTTGCCAGCTACTCTTGGAGAAATCTTTGCCTGTGTGATGGTTGGCTTAAGATCAGTCAATACTTCAACCTCAAGTGCAAGTTCTGCCCAGAGCTCAGTGTGCCAGTGATTTCTTGTGATTCCTGTTACTTTGGTCATAATCCACCTGAATAACTGGCCATAGGTACAGGTCCTGGTAGCCCCCAAAGTGCTCATTTGTATATGCTCAGAGGACAACATGCAGGAACATACCATTTCATTAGTATGCTAAGTATGTTACAACCATTACAGTTTTGTATTAAAAAACAAAAAGAATCCTAGAGAGCAAGCCTTAATATTGTAGAAGGCTAACTTCCCAATTCAAGCGCAAATCTCTCTCTCTCTCTCTCTCTCTCTCTCTCTCTCTCTCTCTCTCTCTCTCTCTCTCTCTCTCTCTCTCTCTCTCTCTCTCTCTCTCTCTCTCTTCTATCCTGTGCTATGTTAATTGCCTTTAGATCCTAATACTGACACTACCAAAACTTTGAGCCTGTCAGTAACCCTTTGGCAGTCATGTGCTGGCCTTCCCACTCCTTCTGCTCTAAGTTTCAATCACTAAATCTGTAAAGACACAGCAAGAGGACCAAATTCCATACTTGTCTCTGTGCTTAGTGCCTCAATATCCTAAAGTTATTTAGGGACAGTTATGGTCAACATTTTTGGAGTCTCTATCTACTCCTTGTCATTCTGAGTCTTCAATAGCTTCCTCTTGCTCACTTTCCAATGCTGTGATGTGCAGAAACACCATCTTCTTGAAGGCAGAGGCTATGTCTAATTAACTTCTGCATACATGTTGTGTGGCAGAGTGAACTTAGATTTTAATTCAAGTTACATGATTTTTGGCACATTATTTATCTGTCCTGAGCATGACTTTGTTTTATTCTCTCTCATTTAAAGATTTATTTCTTCTTATGTATGTGAGTACACGGTAGCTGTACAGATGGTTGTGAGCCTTCATGTGGTTGTTGGAAATTGTATTTAAGACCTCGGTTTGCAGAGGATGGCCTAGTTGGTCATCAATGGGAGGAGAGGCCCTAGGTCCTGTGAAGGATCTTTGCCCCAGTATAGAGGAATGCCGGGACCAAGAATGGGAGTGGGAGGGTTGGGGAGCAGGGGCAGAGGGGAGGGGGTAGGAGATTTCTGGAGGGGAAACCAGGGAAGGGGAATAACATTTCAAATGTAAATAAAGAAATATCTAAAAAACAAACAAACAAACAAACAAAAAAACAAACCTCTGCTCGCTCCGGTTGACCCTGCTTGCTCTGGTCAACTCTGCTTGCTCAGTCCCTGCTGGCTCAAGCCCAAAAAGGTTATTATACATAAGTACACTGTACCTGTCTTCAGATGCAGCAGAAGAGGGTGGGCATCAGATCTCATCACCACGTGGTCACTGGGATTTGAACTCAGGACCTTCAGAAGAATAGTCGTCCCACCTTCTTTTCTCTCTTACACTTGCCTTCGAGCACTCTACCTTATACATCTGGCTTTTCCCATAGAATCCAACGCCCTCCAAGGAAAGATACTCAAGGTCAAGGTTTGTTTTCTTTGCATTACATGGAGAACCGGGGAAGGGAGACTGGGTTTTGCTCAGCGTTCTTTCTTCCATGTCTTACACATAGCCTACCTATGGCGAATGCACAACATGTGTTTGATGAAAATCTTGTTAGAAAGAATAACTCCAGACTTGCCAGGCAATGGTACATGCTGCAGAAGCCTGATGGTGTGAGTTTGATTCTCTAGAACCCAGGTAGAAGCAAACAGGTGACTGCCTAACATTGTCCTCTGACCTCCACAAATCCCTGTCAGTTTCTCTTTTTCTCTGTCTCTGTCTCTTTCTCCCCCCTCTATATTCTCCTCTTAATAAGATAGACTTGTAAAACAGAATAACTCTCCTTCTCCTGCTCCTCCTCTTCCTCTTCCTTCTTCTCCTCCTCAGTCTTTTCAGTGGTCCTGAAAATTAAATCCAAACCTATGCCTTCTGTGGCTCTGAACTTTTTTTCAGCCTTCTCCCTTCTCACCCTTTTTATATCCTGACTCAAGTTGTCCATGGTCCAATGCTCTGGCTTCTGCTCTGCACTGCACCCACTAGTGTTGCTGAAGAAAGTCACACAGATGCAATATCTAATCCTTGACAATTGATTCTCTTTCATCTCACCTAGGCTGTGCCAACAGTTTAGCAATTCTTCATGTCTAAAGGGATTTGGTGTGCTCTAAAAATCAATAATTTTTGTCATCTTTTTTCTTTACTTAATCACTCACCAGGAACCATCTCCACTAAAACCAAAACTTGGTGAGGTACAGGCAGTATTCTCTTCCAACTATCCATGCAGTTTCTTTTATTTTTTTCCCTTTTGATGCTTTATTAAACTAGTGCTGTTACATCTCCTGAAGTTCTACCTCCTTTGCCTGATGCATTTCATTTTTTTCCTTTGCCTTTCTGTGAGAATCTTGAAACATCTTATATATACAATGCCCATGTAGAACTTGTGGGATCTTTGGAACATCCATTCTTCATAACCCTCAGCATAACATGGTGCCCAGAGAGTTACAAGTGCCCTTGAAGGTGTGGAATCTGGTAGTTTTAATCCTTCATGTTTCTTATACACATTTCATTCTGCAGTTGACTACCACTCTTTAGGATTCTGCAGAACTTATGTTCTTTGTGCAACCCTACCTACTTCATAGGTTTTCCCTGTCACACACATGGAAGCTTTCTCTAAACCTAAGTTATCTTTGTTATCCTTTAAGATTGTTTCCTTTCCAGAACTGCTATGAAGTAGACACCTTCTCTGATGCTAACACAGGGATTGGCTTCACACAATGTTCGTTCCTAAATCTCTAAGTACATGCTGGACAGCTCTCTTGGTTAGCTCCTGCTAACTGTCAAATATTCAGCTTTTCTACCTATACCACGAAGACTGACTTTATTTGCTTTTGAACTTGTTTTGTGGGAGACTGTTACAGAAGAGAGAAAGAAAACGTAAAAATTCAATTAAAAGATTTGTCTAGTCTCTTTAACTTGCTGCTGATAATTAACAGAGCCAGGAAAAAAGTCTGCAGGCTTTGAATTGTATTTCTGCTTTTTCTCACTCCCAGGACAATCTGGTAACAGAAAGAGGGTTATTTATTGCATTTCCACGATATGCCTGGCATTTAAATAAGCACTTCTAATAAATTACTGAATGTACTATTCAGAACTAACTTTGCTCTTTTGTTTTTTAAGCTGGTGAAGAAACTAGCAAAGCTTCAAAGTTCAAGATGTTATGTATATTTTCAAAGTCCAGACCCAGCATTTGCTCCAAAATCTACTCCAGTTTAAAACTTTTGTCTGTCTCATTGCGGTGCACACACAATATAAGAAAGGCAATAATGCAAAAAGGCTTGGAAATTTAAAGCAAAGATTATTACTGACAAAAATCTTCATTGAGATGGAAACAAAGGTTGTTGTTGATGCTTTGTCTTTAAATCAGCAAGACTTGTATTCTTGTCAGTTACAAAACTAGATCCATTAGTATGGAATGCTCTTCTCTCATATGTTATTAAGACAGAATTTCTGTTTTATGCCAGGTTTAACTCCACAAGTAGAATTTAACTGTCACTTATTTGTAGACCTCCACATTCCTGGAAACACTATGTCTTTTCTTCCTGTATTATTCTTAATAATGTTTTAACATGTCTGTCTCTTTATCTCTCCCCCCTTTTGTGTCCTGCCCAATCCATTTCAATGTCTGAGTTCCGCGTGCTATTGACAGTTTTAGCTAAGTAATTATTTTTTAGTGGATGGGGATGTTCAGTACATTTATGTACCAATAACATACATACCTTAATATGTCAACCTAAACCTTCTACAGAACTTCTAAATAGTCCTCTTTGAGTCAAAAATCACTCTGGTTGAGAATTAATGGTCGCTATAAGTATCCATCCACATCCACGCTTGTGCTTACAGTTAAATGCCCCAAGTGTATCTGAACCTTATGAATACCAAGATGAGTTAATCTTGGTCTTCTCACTCAGTGCCTGGCATGCACTTGACACAGTTGCAATAAACAAGGCGGCAGGGAAAGGATTTCTGTGAATAAATGGCCAAATCCTTTTGTAAGTTCTTCTGCTTTAATCACTGCTTGAGGCAGTAAGAAGTTTCTCTGTTGAATGTTGAACATGGCATTAATCTGTGACTATAAATGTGAGTATTAAGAAGACTGTATGACAGAAAGAAGCAAAAGAGATCTCTTCTGGGCATGGAGTAGTTGCACTCTCATAAGTGCCTCTTTAGGCAAGTGGCCATCTTTGTTTCACATTTCCTCCAAATAAAGAGTTTAGTTTTCATGAAGTGCATGGGAAAGACACTTGTGTTGACATTTGCTGCTTCTCAGGTTGCAGCACCAGCTGTAGAAAGATCAATGTGGCAGAAAGCCAAGGATGATAAAGTCCTTTCTATCTGGGGGAGGTATGAACAACTTGGAAGTATGTTTCCATCCCTGAGGAGCTAAAGCAGGTGAAGAACTTATTCCCTTCAATGAAATGTCAGCTCATAACTGCAATGTTTTTTGTAAAGAGAGAAAAAGGTAAACGAGTGGTAATAAGAATACTACCTTGGAACAGATCCTGAAAGCCAATCTTGCTCTTCATCCAACCTTCAAATGTCACATTGACTGAAGTGAGTTAGCAGATTGAAACATTTCTTCAGTAGGAAAGGAGCTGGGTAGCAGTGGAATTTCAATTGTCTTTCCTTTTGTTTTACATCTGAGAATTATATGAGTATAAGAACAGTGTTGAAAGGATAATTAGAAAATGTCTAAATGCTATGAACAAGAAGCCCAGAGTAGCCTCCTGGGACCAGCTCTAGCAAAAAGTTCAGGGGTGCATGTGTCACAAAACTTGTAAGGCAATGCAGAAGACACATACACATATGGATCTGTGTTCTGCCCTGTCGCTGAACCACAGAGAGCTTGACTGTGATTCTGGCACCCCTCAGAAGTCTGGAGCTGGGCTTTAGGGAAGCGCCTAGACACCTCTGCTCCAAGGGTTCGGAAAGGCAGTCTAAGATGTGGGGAGCTGAAGCTGGTATTCTCTGATCCAGGCCTCCAGTGGCTGCTGAAGAATAGCACAGAGAAGTCCAGAGCAAAGTGTTGGGAGTCCACGGCCTGCTAAGAGGCTGGGACCGGGGTGCTCCCAAACTCCTGCACATCCAGGCATTGCTAAGTCATGAGGAGTTGGGAGCAGAGTCGGGAGTGGAGGGTGGTCTTTTCATTTTATTTATTACATCAATTATCCTCAAACTTCAATGAGCAAAACTACTAAAAGGACTACACCTAGATTGCATACAATATTGGCAACCACTTCCTAGCCAAAACTGCATCATAATAAAAGAACTTACATTTTTTGGTAGCCTTTGGATGGGCCTTTTCCAAGACTGATTGTATGCCATTTTACAAGTTAAGTATCATGATTTAAAATGCTTCTCCTTTGTATTGCAAAGGGTTGTAATATGGATTTAGTAGGCTAGTAAATACAAAGTCCTAGAATGCTGAATGGCACATAGTAAATATGGCAATCAATATTTGTTAATTTCCCTAGATCTCCTGAGAAATAGCCCTTTATCTTCAGCATAATGATTTTATGGTCATTGAAGGACTCTACTAGTAAAAACCCTTTCTATGTTGATTTTCAATTTGGTCTATTTTGTGCCAATGGTTAATTCATCTGAAGAGTTTATTTCTCAGGAGGGCATATGGCCCCTTTTTGCCTCCTGTGATCTATTACAAAGCCACTAAACTAAGTATCCACTGAATATATATTATTAAGGAATATTCTACATTTTTGTTTTAATCGTTGTGCCTAAATTGACAAGTCTAAGATGGTTCCCATGTTGATGAGGTTATCCTAACAAATTTTATCAATAGCTTGCATAACTCTAGTCGCTGTGGACTCCTACAAATTTGTTACAGATTTGGTGGCTTAAAGATAATGATTCATTGCCTCAAAGTTCTAGAAGCTGCAAATCTGAAATAAAATGTCAACAGAGTTGATTTTTCTTTTTACAGGTTCCCAGGGAGATGCAGATTCTTGTCTCCTAGTATCTGCTGGACCATGGCAATACTTGGTGCTTTTTTTTGGCTTGTAGTAGTCCCATCATTCCAGAGTCTGTCTTTGTCTCTCCATGTCATTTTTGATTGTATGTCAGTGTCTGTGTTTTTTTATGTCCTGGTAAGAATACTAGGCATTTGAGTTTCACTGTAGTCTAGTGTGACCTCTTCTTAATTTAATTACATCTAGGAAAACATAAAATCTAAATATCATCATATTTTCAGATGTTAGGGATGATGGCATCACCCTTTCTCCTTGACCTACAGACATTCAATCCACAGCATTAACTAAGTTGATTTTTAAGAGAATTATAGTAATGTAATAACAGAAAATACTTATGTGCTTTTTGTTTACCAGTCATTGGCTTAGGTATTTTATATAAATTGACTAACTAAACAATTTCCTGTGAGGTAAGTTACTTCTCTTATCATTGTCACCATTATCACCACTGTTGTCACCCTACTGCATTCCCTGGGCACGATTATGGAGATTCAAAAAGGTTTAGCATTTTTCCCCCAGGTAGAGAGCTAGGTTGACAGAGCTGGGCTTGAAAGTCAACTCAAATCCACAGTCAGCCCCTCATCCAGCACTGAACTTTCTCCTGAAGCTGGTGACAACTTGGACTCCTTTTTCAAATCAAGCCCGAAGTGTGCTTGCATTCCTTCTTGTTCCTATGTGGAATTTCCTGCATCCCCGAGTGGGCTTGCCTGAGGCTCTTCTTGGAACCAGTGATGATTTTCCTCAGTTCATCTAACTGCAGCCAACTCAGAGCAAGCTGAAATTTCCCTTAGAGCTGAACTCTTGCTCAAGGCAGAGTTTCAATGCCAGCTTCTTCCTTCTGAACCTGGGGCTGCTACTCTGAGTATTTGCAGAACAGCATGAGACCTTCCTGCCTTGCCAATTTGGCCTTAATGTTTTGCACAGTATTTGCAGAGAATTTGTATTCTTCTTCTTCTCACCTGGGCAGAAATCAGAATGACTGTTGGGAAAGAGAAGCAAACCACATTGTTGTTGTTGTTGTTATTTATTTGATGGCTTATGAATTATAACAATTGGGTGCTAAAACAAGCAAAAATAAACAGAAAATACAAAGACACCCAAAGGCATAGTTAATGATTCTCTAAAGGAATGGCTCTGTATGCATAATACAGATGTCACCATTGATAGTCACTTCAGTGTACCCTTCTGCTTTTCTTTCTTCTTACACACTTTAAGTAAGCATCAAACAATATAGACATTTAGATTTCTTAGTAATCAAAGAGATTCATATTATGTAAAGTAGAAAATCTCTATTTTATACTTTTTAATAGATTGTGTATATATAATAAATAAAAATCATTGCTGTGACAATCTTGGGGTTTTTCTCTAGTTATAAGTTGTTATAATTCCCTTGTAGAAATTCTCCATGTGGCTGTCTTTCAAAGGCTTACTTTTGCTTCTCTTTACATTTGCATATACAACCGTGTCCTTGTCACTCTCTTTCATGGAATGTTGAAATTTAACCTAACATGTTTTCTACCCCCTCTACTCCATCATCTCTACATGCATACACTTTAATCTCACTTTGTGAAAATACCACCATTCAGCTTATATCTCAGCTCCCTAAAATCTCTTAGCTCCTTAAGAAGCTCCCTCCCCCCATGGCATCTACTGATATCCGTCTACAAATCCTTTCTGTTCTCTTCAGCACACATACAAAACTGAGTTCCTTAGACCTCATTCCGTATCTTCATTCTCCTTTAAGTGTCTCAGGTCCCTCACCTGTCACACAGCTGGATCTTACCTTCTGAGTTTCTATTTTCCATAAATTCCAGGTTTTACTTGAAGATCACAGCAAGCACCTTTCCAGGTACCTTGTCTGAAATCTCAACTCTCTTTGCCCTCCTAATACTTGTGTTTTTCTATATTATTTAGTAATATAATAATAATTATTAATATAATTATACAGAATAATTTAAAAATATATACTGGTGGCACATTTTATTGTTGTCTATCTCACTGTAGCATACTTTTTGTTTGTGTTATTTACTTATTAATTAAGTTATTATTTTTACTGTTGTATGCTCAGAAAAACATACCTAGAATCTAGTAGGTAGTTGTCTTAGTTACCTTAATATTTCTATGATTAAAAAACAAAACAAAAAACTGACAAAATCAAGTCAAGGGAGAAAGGTACTTATAAGGACTGTAATTTCAAGTTATGGTCCATCATTGTGGGGAAGTGAAGGCAGAAGGAACTTGAAGTACCTGGTCGATTTACACCCACTGTCAGAAGAAGAGTACAATGAACTGATGGATGCAGGTTCATATCCAACTTGCTTTTCACACTTTATATGTCCAGGATTAGGAAATCCTACACAGGAAACCCTCCCTCCCACAATTAAGATGGATCTTCTCATATCAAGTAATGAAGATAATCCCCTCCACTACCACAGTTATGTGCAGGTACCCATCTCCCTTTAAATCTTGTGCTGGCTAGATTTATGTCAATTTGACATAAGCTGGAGTCATCTGCGAGGTGAGAACTTGGATTGAGAAGCTATCTCCATAAGATCACCTGTAGGACATTTAAGTAATTAGCGATTGACAGGAGAGTGGACAGCCCACCGTGGGTGGTGCCACCTTTGGGCTCATAGGACTGGGATCTATATGAAAATAGGCTGAGTGAACCATGAGAACAAGCCTGCAAGCAGCCGTTATCATCTTTTCTGGCTTCTACATCAGCTCCACCTCCAGGTTTCTGACCTGTTTGAGTTCCTGCACTGACTGCCTTAGATGAGGAGCTGCGATGTGGAACCAGATCCCCTCCTTCCCAAGTTACTTTTGGTCAAGGTGTTTGGTCATAGCAATAGAAACCCTGTGGGAAGCTTTGGGGACTGCTTGGCAGGAATCTGACATTGGTCAAGGACAAGGAAATGGGCTTCAGGCAGGATCTGACATTAGACCATGAGAAGGAAGTAAGTTCAGGCAGGAATCTAATTTTAGGCTAGAACAGGGAAGTAAGTTCAGGCAGGAATCTAATTTTAGGCTAGAACAGGGAAGTAAGTTCAGGCAGGAATCTAATTTTAGGGTAGAACAAAGCGGTAGGCTTCAGGCAAGGATCAGACTTTTGGGCTAGGACAGGGAAGTAGGCTCAGATATTTTGGTCATCCTGATAAGAAACATTGATCTCCTGAGTGATCATGGGACTTTGTTTATTGCCTGGCTTGTTCCTTAACCTTGAACTGACCTTATTACTTGTATGTAATTAAAATGGTATAAAAGCAGTTTGGGGAAAAATAAACCTGCCTCAGTCTCAGAACTGGCTGGGGTCATGCTATAATGTTTTCTGTCTTTTTTCTTTTTAATCCTCGCTCCTGCCCTGGAGAACCTGTTAACTGTCTAAGAGGGCTTGGTCAAAACCCTAAATAAAACAGTTCTAGATTTTGTTAAGTTGACAGTCAGAGTACTTAATACAAACTGTGGCAACTGATTGGCTATCACTATAAACCAGTGCATGTATAAATATACAAAGCTATACAGAAAATATAGTATAAATTTTATTACATTTTTATAGAAAGGGCTGTAATTTATGCAAGTGGGGCTTACTGCTCAAACTCCTTTATTTAGGTATGATAGATTCTTGAGAATGAAAGAGGCTAAGATGAAGGATTTTCATGCATTGTCTGATATGAGTGTGGAGACAGAGTCCTCAAGGTCTACAGTCATTGGGTATATTGCCTTAGTTATTTTATTTTATTTGTCTACTTGATACAAACTGGTAAGAGGAAGCTTTAATTGAGAAATTACCCCTATTATATTTTCCCACAAGCATGTCTTCAGAGCGTTTTCTTTCTTTCTTTTTTTTTTATTAATTAGATATTTTCTTTATTTACATTTCAAATATTATCCCCTTTCCAAGTTTTCCCTCCAATAATCTCCCCCCACCGTCACTCCCCAACCCACCCACTCCCATTCCTGGTCCTGGCATTCCCCTATACTGGTGCATAGAACCTGCACAGGACCAAGGGCCTCTCCTCCCATTGATGACTGACTAGGCCTTCCTCTATACATATATAGTTAAGCCACAAGTTCTACCAAGTGTTTTCTTTAATTGGTTGGTATAGTTCCAAGGAGCTCTGGGGGTACAGGTTAGTTCATATTGATGTTCCTCCTATGGGGCTTCAGTCCCCTCCAGATTGCTGGCTCTCTGGCTCCTTCATTGGGGACCTTGTGCTCTGTCCAATGGATGACTATGAGCATCCACTTCTGTATTTTCCAGGCACTGGCAGAGCCTCACAGGAGACAGCTATATCAGGCTCCTGTCAACAGTCTCTTGTTAGCAACTGCCTAGTGTCTGGGTTTGGTGGTTGTTTATGGGATGGGTCCCCAAGTGGGGCAGTCTCTGGATGGTCATTCCTTCAGACTCTGCTCTGAACCTTGTCTCTGTAACTTCTTCCTTGGGAATTTTTGTTCCCCATTCTAAGAAGGAATGAAGTATCCACACTTTGGTCTTCCTTCTTCTTGAGTTTCATGTGTTTTGCAATTTGTATCTTGGGTATTCTAAGTTTCTGGGCTAATATCCCCTTATCAGTGAGTGCATGCCATGTGTGTTCTTTTGTGATTGGGTTATCTTTTTCAGGATGATATCCTCCAGATCATTTGCCTAAGAATTTCATACATTCATTGTTTTTAATAGCTGAGTAGTACTCCATTGTGTAAATTTACCACATTTTCTGTATCCATTCCTCTGTTGAGGGACATCTGGGTTCTTTCCAGCTTCTGGTTACTATAAATAATGCTGCTATAAACATAGTAGAGCATGTGTCCTTATTACAAGTTGGAACATCTTCTGGGTATATGCCCAGGAGAAGTATTGCTGGATCTTCCAGTAGTACTATGTCCAATTTTCTGAGGAACCACCAAACTGATTTACAGAGTGGTTGTACCAGCTTGCAATCCCACCAGCAATGGCGGAGTGATCCCCTTTCTCCACATCCTTACCACCATCTGCTGTCATCTGAGTTTTTGATCTTAGCCATTCTGACTGGTGTGAGGTGGAATCTCAGGGTTGTTTTGATTTGCATTTCCCTGATGATTAAGGATGCTGAACATTTTTTTTTCAGGTGCTTCTCAGCCATTCAGTATTCCTCAGTTGAGAATTCTTTGTTTAACTCTGTACCCCATTTTTAATAGGGTTATTTGATTTTCTGGAGGACGCTAAAACCATCCAGTGGAAAAAAGACAGCATTTTCAACAAATGGTGCTGGCACAACTGGTGGTTATCATGTAGAAGAATGCGAATTGATCCATTTTTATCTCCTTGTACACAGCTCAAGTCTAAGTGGATCTAGGAACTCTACATAAAACCAGCGACACTGAAACTTATAGAGGAATAAGTGGGGGAAAGCCTCGAAGATATGGGCACAGGGGGAAAATACCTGAACAGAACAGCAATGGCTTGTGCTGTAACATCAAGAATCGACAAATGGGACTTCATAAAATTGCAAAGCTTCTGTAAGGCAAAAGACACTGTCAATAAGACAAAAAGGCCAACAGATTGGGAAAGGATCTTTACCAATCCTAAATCCTATAGGGGACTAATATCCAATATATATAAGGAACTCAAGAAGTCGGAGCAGTTTCTTAATTAGTGATGAGGGAAGGCCCAGCCCACTGTAGGTGTTGCCGTTCCTGGGCAAGTGGTTCTACACTGTGTTAGAAGAACAAGCTGAGTGAGCCATACAAACAAATGAGTAAGTACCACTCCTCCATTGCCTCTGCTTCAGCCACTGCCTCTAGGTTCTGGGTCTGCTTGAGTTTCTGCATTGTGTCCCTTCAGTGATGGACTGTGACCTGGAGAGATAAGACGAGATAACCCCTTTTCACCTCAAGTTACTTTTAGTCATGGTGCTTATCACAACACTAGGAAGCAAGCTAGGATGGTAGCTGGCAATCCAGGATGATAGAGTTCCACCCGAAAACCCACCAAATTCAAGAGCAAGAACATTTGATGTTTCTGTATGAGGCAATAAGTAAGACTGATTTCTGCTCAGAACTAAGGCAGAAGGGCTCCTTCTTTCTTATGCTGGGAAATATTTGGACTCTTATTTTCCCACTCATGTTTTCCAATGGTTTGATAAGACATGTTCATATATTAGAGAGATATCTGTTTTACTCATTTTACTTATGCAAATGTCATTGTCCTCAGAAAATACTTTGATGTATATACCTAAAAAGATATTTGCCTAAATAAGTACTGTGACCCAGTTAAGTTGACACATATGATTATGGCAACATTATTGTTTGTAGATATAATATCAATCTATTTTTTATTGTTCCTCTTTTGTTCATGTGTTTACTTTGGTCTTCCTGACTCCAGAGCTATGTGGTCCATTGATTATCTTCACTTTTAATTTTTTTCTTAATTTTTATGGTTTGGGTTAAATATCCACTTCAATATATTCGGTCTACTTCCATTTGTTTTGAAACACCACTTGTATTGTATTTTGTAAAATACATGCTGATTTTGAGGCTTGCTCATTCCCTCCAGTTGACTTATATCATCTACCCTCATGGTGCCTCTGGTTTGCAATCTCAGTTCTCAATAGCTGCTGAGTGATTGAAAGGGGAAACCTTTGCCTGTACATTGGCAAAGCAGCCTTCTGGTTGAGATCTATTTGCTGATTATGGCTGGCTTAGTCCATGAACTTGTGGTGTGCTGACTGTAATCTGGACAGTCTATATGGTTACATGTTTCTGACAAGGAATAGATGTGTTTACACAACACTTCTGCAATACCTGTGGTGTATATGTGGGAGCAAGGAGATAGTACGCTCATGACAAGGTAGGTGATACATAACAGGGAGAGAAAACCCATTATATCCTGCATTTAAGAGCTTTGAGTTTGGGAATGCCTAGACCTATTCTTTGCTACTTAAAAAGGAGACAGTTTCATGCTATTTTAGGTAACTGATTGTCATGTCCATTAGTGAGACTCAAGAGAACAGGAGGGTAATGCCCTGGGTCCTGTTTATCTGTCTGGAATGTCCATCTGCTCTTTCTCATTGATTCATCTTTTTTAGTTAATTATGGTCACCATATCTGCCAAATGTTAATTACTACACTAGGTGCTAAAAATATAACAGTGGGTCATCTCTAACCATGGTTTCAGGCCCAGACTATCTTGTCTTGCAAACTCTGCTCTCATGTTAATCCTTTTCAGCACTGCTTCCTCTAGCCAGGGGTTTTTCTTTTCATTTTCTTTTTATTTTATTTTCTTCTTTTCCTTTCCTTTCCTTTCCTTTCCTTTCCTTTCCTTTCCTTTCCTTTCCTTTCCTTTCCTTTCCTTTCCTTTCCTTTCCTTTCCTTTCCTTTCCTTTCCTTTCCTTTCCTTTCCTTTTTCCTTTCTTCCCCTTCCCTTTTCTTTCTTTCTTTCTTTCTTTCTTTCTTTCTTTCTTTCTTTCTTTCTTTCTTTCTTTCTTTCTTTCTTTCTTCCTTCCTTCCTTCCTTCCTTCCTTCCTTCCTTCCTTCCTTCCTTCCTTCCTTCCTTTCTTTCTTTCTTTCTTTCTTTCTTTCTTTCTTTCTTTCTTTCTTTCTTTCTTTCTTTCTCTCTCTCTCTCTCTTCTTTTCTTCCTTCCTTCCTTCCTTCAGCTGGTTAGGGTACCTGATGCATTAGTCCACAAGTCCTCTATAAGAAGTATGTATACACACATATGGGTTCTCTCTCTCTCTCTCTCTCTCTCACACACACACACACACACACACACACACCACAGAGAGAAAGAGACAAAGAGAGACAGAGAGGAGATCCTGAGAGGTCTTAGTTCAGTATACAGACACAGACTTCAGAATTCACTGAGACAATTATGTTATCTTTACTCATAAGACCTCAAACTAGAACCAATCCACATACCTGTTGTTAAAGTTACAAATAGAAGTTTCTAATATACAAATACTATAAAGCAATGACCATGAAAACTACAGAGCACACAATAATAAATGATAAATCAAAAATGCTGGATCTCAAAGATATTACATTAGAGAAGAGCTGCCAACATATTGGACTACATACATTCAAGAATGGCTCAAAAAATAAGTTCAATGACTTAAGTGAGAGTCATGGAGCTGGAAAATCAGTGCACTCATACATTGTCATTCATTGGGCCATGCACTTTGCATACCAAATGCTAATTAGGTGTATGCCTAGAAATCCATAACAAACAAACAAACAAACAAACAAACAAACAAACCAATGGAATTGACAAAACTGTACCAATCCATAGAAAGACAAACACACAAAACATGCCTCTTAGACTATACTTCCATTGGATAGTTTTGACAGTTTCATGTATGAGGAGAGAAGGGAAGAAGAAGGGAGAGAGGCTCTTTTTAAGGTGTTATAGACATTAGGCCATCATTATATATTTGGTTATCAAACTTAATTTTGAGCAATAGACATTAGAAAAATTGACAAGGATTTCTTGTTCACAGTTTTTAAAACTGAAATTTAAAACCATCAACATAGATAATTTTTGATGACTATTTTTCTACTAAGATTATTTCTTTTCATTTTAACAAAAGACATTGAGTTTTATAACAGGAAAATTCCTGGTGGCAATTCAATAAATATGCTTGTCAATCTTTTAATTTGTTTGTTTTCCCACCAATCTTTCATAAAGCTGTCATTTGTAGCAGCATATAACAATGCTGCTCCTCTAGAGGTGATGTACCTCACAAGATCCTAAAATGGGAATCTAATTCTCAAAATCCAGAAGCAAAGCACTGGCCCAAGATGCTCCACTGTGTTCATACACACTTACCAGGAGACCTTGTTAAGAGGATACCCAGATCCAGCAGGTCAGGGTGGCCCTGAAACCTTCTATAGGTGGGGCTACTGCTACTGCTGGACCATACTTCAAGTAAAAAGGCTTAAAACATTTAGCAAGGCTGACTCATTGTTTGTGTTGCTTGCATTGAGATTGTTTACAAAAGAAACAATAAAATCCAGGTTTCTGAGCTTACTTTCCATAGGAGAAAAGATGCTGGATTCTACTCCATTAAAAAAAACAACAACAACAGCAATAATAACAATGAAAATAATAACAAAAAACAAAGAACAAAATCATATGTACCCAAAGGGTTGTAGTGTAGCCTAAAAGTTTGCAATAAACAACTTAGAAAAATTGCCTATGTCATGCCTCTTGGACCATACTGCCATTGGATAGTTTTGGCAGACAGTTTCATGTCTGAGGAGAGATGGGGAGAGAAAGGGAGAGAGGGTCTTTTTAATGTGTTGTAGACATCAGTCACTTACTAGCTATACAATTTGGCTTCACCCCTTTACATCCCCATGCATATCCTGTGACGTGAGAGCTACTGTCAGTATTTTAGGAGTGAAAATGACCTTCATCACTGAGTACTAACCATGCCTTTAGCCCTGTTCTGTACTTTAGAAGTTACCTCAGAACAGTTCTGTGAATCAGGTTCCAAAAGCAATATATATCCACTTTCTAGCTGACAGAATGGAACGTAAGAGACATTCACATGCTTCAGTCTGTCAGGTTTCTGGAGATCCAGCCGCATCCACTAACTCTCTAAATGAGGTCGCAGAAGGAAGCAGTAAGGTTAGGAGTCTATTGGGGTGTCTTGTTATACTGTTAGGCTGCTATGTTATGCCGTTTTGTCAAATTTTGTCTTTTATTCTAACAATCTGGTCAACTGCTCATTTTGTTTTTCATTAGTTACACTATATTACTCCATCATTCAATTAATTTGCATTAAGGGGTGTTAATGAAAAGGGATGCATGCATGTTACAATTGCTAACACGTGAACAATGTTGTGTAAGCTTGCAGTTGGTAAACAAAGTTCATAGGTCGATTGGATTTCCCAAACCACATGTATCCTACATGTCGAGGTCAAGGAAACTAACGACCAACAAATGTCATTTATTCATCTGGCATTCATGTTCCTTCTTTGTAAGGAGCCGCCTTCACATTCGCCATTATAAGATGGCGCTGATGGCACTGACACCCGTGTTCTAAGTAGTAAACAAGCAAGCTGCGCATGTGCCGGGGTAGCTTTCCACGCCATGTGCTCTGCCTTTCCCGTGACAACAACTCCGGCCGATGGGCTGCAGCCAATCAGGGAACGACACGTCCGAGGCGGAGGACAGTCCTCCATAAAAGGGACGGTTTCCGCCATTCTCTCTCTCTCTCTCTCTCTCTCTCTCTCTCTCTCTCTCTCTCTCTCTCTGGCTCCCTCTCTGGCTCTCTTCACCACTGGCTCCTGATGGGGTAAGCAATAAAGCTTGTGCTGCAGAAGATTCCGGTTGCCCTGAGCGTGTTCTTACCAGGGGGGACACAAAAGCTCGCAATACTTCTTATCTCAAATTTGTGAATTCTAATTTTAGACTAGTCTCTGAAGAGATGATGGCAAAGAAAAGGAGTCTTCCTTTGGGACTATTTGATCCTCATCTTACTCTAGGTGCATGAGGTGATTTTTTTTATCCCCTCTATGAACCACACTTTCTAATCTTAGAGTGAGGAATTACAACAGGCTGTCTATCACACACTTTGCCCATCAGGTTAGCCTTCAACTGGCTATATATCTGATGATGACCTTGAACTGTCTCCAACCATTCTCTTGACTTCTGAATACTGAGTATATAGGCTTATGGTACCGTACACAGACAGATTATACAGTTCTGGAGGTTGAACTGAGAGCGTTGTGCATGGTAGCCAAACACTCTCCCAACAGGGCTACATCCCCAGGTATAAAAAGAATCTTAACTGTTGTCTAGCAGTGTGAATGAAGTTTCCTTTCTAGTTCATAGGTGCAATGATGTTTGGACAAATGTCCTTCTGTTTTGTATGGTTTTAAATGGAAGACACTAGCTTAGAAGAAGGATGGGAAGGAATTTATAAAACCAAATTCTTTTAATTTTTTTTTTCTACAAAAAGGCTTCAGTGTACCTAGGCATACTAAAAGTATGTGAAAATTGAATACAAAATTGTATCTTGTGGGTTAGAATTTGCTTTTTATCATGTTTTGCTGTAACACACTGATTATAGATTATAGAGAATCTAATTCTGAACCTTTAAAAACAAGAAATGCAGTATTGTTTATGTTGAGCCACAGAAATTTCACTGTTTTCAAATCTATCTCATCCAGTGTTTTCTCCCAGGTAGTTCTCTAAATCAAGGACCTAAACTGAAAGTCTCTGGTATAAGTCAGCCCAACAAAATACAGATTTCTCTAATGACTACTTTGCAAAAATTATAAATAAAAATTATAATGTGTGTTTATAGATATTGACCCAAGGCAAAAAGAAGCTCAGACTCATTGTTTATTTAATATATTTTTGTTGGAGAAAAATTAGTTATAGTTTTTGACTATTTATCTCTTTTGTTGAGAAACAAGTAGTCTGGCAACATCAAGTAGTCTGGTGAGAGAAGACTACGAGCCCCCCTCTGTGTGGAGGGATCATGCGGAGAGAATCAGGTCAGTTCTGACCTACATTTTGCTTTTGTACACATGGGTTTATTTAGTCATCTGGCTCCTGCTTTAGAGCTAATCTGAGTCCTAGGTCACATACCATTTATGTTATAGAAGATTCTTGTAAAATGAAGTTCTTGTCAAACACCTTGCAGGCAAAAGCTCTATGTGACCTGGCTAGTCTGTCCAAACAGGCACTCATACAAAAGCCCCATGCACTGACCTCAAAAAACCTAACACTTTTCAATCCTATCACTCCAAAGGCTTCGCCTAGAAAGATTGTGGTCTAATTGTCCACTCCTAGAACATTTGAATCTGTTATATAATGCCAATTCTTCTGCATTTCCCTCTCCCCTGCAGAACCAGGAAAAGCTCACTTCTTTACCATGTTAAGATTCAATGTCTCCTGACCTGGTAATAGAACAATTACGTGTCCTTATAGATAAAACACTTTATGAATGAAAGCTGCAATGAATTTATTAACATCTTTAGGATATTATTATCTTGTCAATCATGAAATATAAACTTTAAATTTATCCATACAGACAGCGTATTGCTTTATGGGTAAAGTTGAGCTCTGTAGGTAGGCTTAGCTAGATTTCTCATAATGACTTTGAGGACATCCCTCCCCCTATCTGCAGACTCCAGGTTGGACACTTATGAGTCAGAAGAATGCCTCATATGCTCACTCAGCAAAGGGAAAACAGGGCCTGCTAGGGATTAATTGTGCCTTTGTGAAACTCATAAGTTGACTACCTAGCCTGCAATGGAATGGCATTTGGAGATATGCCATTTTGAGAAGTAATTAAGCTTAAATAAGGTCACAGAGACAAGGCTCTAATCAACCTAATAATTGATGTCCTCATAATAAGAGGAGACACCTGAAATCTCTCTTCCTGCACCTTGGAAAGGTCATGTGAAGTCACAGGGAGAAGGTGACTGTATATAAGTCAGGAGAGAGTCCTTGCCAGAAGCGAGCTGCACTGGAACTTAACCTTGAGCTTGTAGCCTCCAGAACTCCAAGAAACTAAATGTTAATTGCCTAAGTTTCCTAGTCTAAGACATTTTTCTGTAGCAAACAGATTCAACTTATTATCTATTCTTTCTGAACATAGATATTAGTTTATTGCTATGATATATGGAACCAGATCACTGTTTCTATAAAGAAATATGATTGTATATGTATCAGTGACATCCTCTTAGTAGCTTAAAATCAGCAAAGACTACTGTTATTTTGTTTGAATGTCACTTACATGTGCACATGACAAGATCTTGGTAGCCATGGTGGTATTGCAGGGAAATGATGGCACATTTTATCTGTATATTTGTTTGTTTGGTTTTCAAGACAGACAGGATTTTACTACATAGTTCTGGTTGTCCTGGACTTCACTATGTAAACCGGACTGGCTTGAACAAACAAAAATCTACATAACATGGTCCTAAAGTACTACAATTAAGGCAGGTGCCACTGAGCCCATCAAGGTGACACCTTTTGAAAGAGGTGGAGCCTAGTGGAAGGTTCTTAAGTAATTTGAAGTGTGCTATAAAAAGGGAATTATTGGAGTTGTTTTTCCATCTTCTTCAACCAGAGACATGCAATGTGATACTCTTTATATATATGTGTGTGTGTATATGTATATATGTATATCATATTTTTATTATCATATTTTGTTTGATACTTTATTTAGGTTTTTTATTAGATATTTTCTTTATTTACATTTCAAATATTATCCCCTTTCCTGATATTATCCCCTTTCTTGGTTTCCCCGCAAAAACCCTTCTCCCTTCTTCCCTACCCCTGCTTACCAAGTGACTCACTCCTGCTTCCTGGCTCTGGCATTCCTTTACACTGGGGCATAGAACCTTCACAGGACCAAGGGCTTCTCCTCCCATTGATGACCAACTAGGCCATCCTCTGCTACATATATTGCTAGAGCTATGAGTCCCACCATGTCTTTTCTTTGGTTGGTGGTTTAGTCCCAGGGAGCTATGGAGGTACTGGTTAGTTCATATTATTGTTCCTCCTAAGGGGCTGCAAACCCCTTCAGCTCCTTGGGTACTTTCTCTAGCTTTTCCATTGGGGACCGTGTGCTCCATCCAGTGGATAGCTGTGAGCATCCACTTCTGTATTTGTCAGGCACTGGCAGAGCCTCTCTGGAGACAGCTATATCAGGCTTCTCTCAGAAAGCTCTTGTTGGCATCCAAAATAGTGTCTGGGTTTGGTGGTTGTATGCTCCACTATGTTGATAGAAGCTCTTTTTATATTAGCCAGAAGCTGGAAAGAACCCAGATGTCCCTCAACAGCGGAATGGATACAGAAAATGTGGTACATTTATACATGGAGTACTAAACAGCTATTAAAAACAATGAACTTATGAAATTCTTAGGCAAATGGATGGCTCTGGAGGATATCATCCTGAGTAAGATAACCCAATCACAAAAGAACACACATGATATGATATGCACTCACTGATAAGTCTATATTAGCCCAGGAGCTTGGAATACCCAAGAAAAAAACTTACACAATACATGAAGCTCAAGAAGAAGGAAGACCAAAGTGTGGATACTTCGATCCTTCTTAGAAGGGGGGACAAAATACCCATGGAAGGAGTTACACAGACAAAGTTTGAAGCAGAGACTGATGGAATGACCATCCAGAGACTGCCCCACCTGGGGATCCATCCCATATACAACCAACAAAGCAATGTGATAGTCTTTGACATATATTCTCTGCCACTCTCACTGGTTTCTTTACTTAAGATCTAAAGCAATGAGACCAACCAATCTTGACTTAGAACTTCCATAGGTATGAAATTGATAAACAGATTCTCTTTATAAGTTAATTGGGTCAGATATTTCATTGCAGTAAAGCCAATCAGGCTAATTAGTTGGTGTATATTTTTCTCCTGTGAAGATTTGTTGAACAGTGAGCAGAATGTCAGCCAGTTCCCTAAGTCTCACACAACCCAGTGTTCAGAATAAGAACCATAAACTACATATTTGTAATGAAGAGAGATTGTATGATAGTTCTATGAGAGATTGTTGAGACACCATCACATCTATGTTTGTACATATTTTACCCATTCTTGACTTCTAGTGAAATATTTAATATTGAGACAGGTTTCCTGAGACACAGAGAAAGAAAACTTCAAAACATTGCTTAATGAGAAGGTTACAAACATATTCTGGTGGGGGAGTTCATATCTAGGGAAGAGAGATTTAATTAGGTACTTCAGCATTCCCTATCTTTTTCTTCTATGTAATGATTGACCTTTGATTTAGTTCCTAGAGCTCTAAGATGTTGCTTTAAGAAAGTGTATTTTTTCCCAATTCTCACTTTCTGAAGGTGGTGCTAATAAACAGTAAGGGATATCTCCAGCCTTTATTCTGTAAGTTGACTTATTAGTGGAACTCTTATCTGAAATGTGACTTTGAGTCTTTTCGATGATCTGAGCACAGACTCACACACACAAAAATGCAGCCTCCCAATGCTGACTTTCATCCGTGACAGTCTCCAGTGCTTCCTGCCAGCAAGTCAGATCTTGCATCTTTAATAAGAACACCAGGGTGCTTAGCAGCCAGGTTGGCATAGCAAAGGCAGCATGCTGGATTTAAAGGTCAGTCCAGAAAAATAAAATTGTTTTGTTTTTCAGTACTTTGTTTTGCAAGCAGGTGATTTGAAATGCCTCAGATCTTACAGCACCAGGATTCCAGTGTGCAAGTTTTAATAATATGTAGTCACATGTGACACTGTATTCTTAGTGTAAATGTACTGCTAATGTAAGAGCCTTCTGGGATTGTGTGAAGGTCTCTTGGTTAGAAGTCAGGAGACCCTGTCCTCTGTTATGTTCCTGCAATTAATAATAACAATAATAGAAAAAGTTTGGCTCTATCAGCTTTTACTTTGTGTCAGATATAGCGATAAGGGATTTAAAGTGATAAACAGGTTGAAGGGGTTGAAATGTCAGTCACAAGGTAATGCTGATATGCAGACACAGTATCATTTATTAATTGATTTTTGCGTGTTGGATTTTGATTGGTGATCACTTCTGTTATATCACACATGCTGGTATTCAAAAATCAACAGAACTAAATTCAAATTAAACCCAGTTAAGAACACTGAGATGTTGCTGAAGCTTGTGACTGGATAAGGCCTTCTTTGGCCTCTAGTTGTTCACAGCCCCCTTCAGGGCTTTCTCTCTTATTCAGTTTCACATTGGCATCCAATGACTGTCAACCCAAGCTCCATGAAATATCTCTACCTAGACTGTTGACCTGTAGTTCATTCTCAGCTTGTGTCCCTAGGTATTTGTCAATTGTCTTCTCAGGTCTTTAAATAACCATTGTGTTTGTCCTTGGCATACACATCTCTAATGGAACATGGAAGGTTAAGGAAACTGTATAACAGAAAGCCCTCTCTCTATGTTATCATTCTGGTAAACTGAAGCAACTAGACTAAGCTGGCATTGATACACAGCATGTCTTTCTGTTCAGTTTTGACAAACAGCATTCTATTTTACTTTCACAGTGATCCTACAAAATAAGTCTAAATATTTAAATTGCAGTATTTTCTTTTCCTATCCATGTATTAGAAATTTCATTCACTCATCAATTATTTCATTAAGCAACTTTGATTCAGAACAATCGTGGGTCCATTTCCTAAGCTCTGAGCATGCAGTCAAGAATCACATATCTTAGTACAATGACCCTGTCTTGTGTCCTCCATGATGCCTGCCTCTGTGATTTTAGGCAATAATTATCTTTTCTTCTCCCTGATTCCTCTTCATACTTGGTCTCTGAAGCATACATTTTTGGCTCTTGATGTTCCATTCTGCACTTTATTACAATCATAAAACTTTTATCGCCTGATTAGATCGAGGTGATAATATAGTCTTACAGATAAGAAAGCCTACAAGGAAAAAATAATAAATTTTGAATTAGTTTAGAAATATGTCTTAAGGAGTTTTTAGTTATTTATGAAATAAGGGGAAATAAAATATCCTTGAAAAATAACCTTTCCCTTCAGAAATTTCCCATTAATTTGTTAAGCCATAAAGCTTTGAGTATATGTCAACCCTGTATGACAATTTTATAAGCAAAGTTAGTAGTTCATGATGTAATTCTATATTTTTAGATAAGCAATGTATTTTTTGATTTTTTAAATTATTATTGGGTTTTTATTTCATTTACATTTCTAATGCTTTCCCAAAAGTCCCCCACACCCTCCCACACCTACTCCCCCAACCACCCATTCCCACCTCTTGGCACTGGCGTTCCCCTGTACTGAGGCATATAGAGTCTGCACTACCAATGGGCCTCTTTTTCCACTGATGGCCAACCAGGCCATCTTCTGATACATATGCAGCTAGAGACACGAGCTCGGGGAGGAGTGGTGGTGGTGGGGGGCATACTGGTTAGTTCGTATTGTTATTCCACCTATAGGATTGCAGATCCCCCCCAGTTCCCTGGGTACTCCTCCATTGGGGGCCCTGTGATCCATCCAATAGCTGACTGTGAGCATCCACTTCTGTGTTGGCTAGGCCCCGGCATAGTCTCACATGAGACAACTATATTAGGGTCCGTTCAGCAAAATCTTGCTAGTGTATGCAATGGTGTCAGCATTTAGAGGCTGATTATGGGATGGATCTCCAGGTCTGGCAGCCTCTAGATGGTCCATCCTTTCGTCTCAGCACCAAACTTCGTTTCTATAGCTCCTTCAGTGGGTACCTTGCTCCCAATTCCAAGAAGGGGCAAAGTATCCACACCTTGGTCTTCGCGTTTTTCCCGAGCTTCATGTGTTTCACAAATTGTATTGTATATCTTGGGAATTCTAAGTTTCTGGGCTAATATCGACTTGTCAGTGAGTACATATCATGTGAGTTCTTTTGTGATTGAGTTACCTCACTCAGGATGATACCCTCCAGGTCCATCCATTTGCCTAGGAATTTCATAAATTCATTGTTTTTAATAGATGAGTAGTACTCCATTGTGTAAATGTACCACATTTTCTGTATCCATTCCTCTATTGAGCTGCACCTGGCTATTATAAATAAGGCTGCTATGAACATAGTGGAGCATGTGTCCTTCTTGCCAGATGGAACATCTTCTGGATATAAGTCCAGGAGAGATATTGAGGGATCCTCTGGTAGTACTATGTCCAATTTTTTGAGGAACTGCCAGACTGCTTTCCTGAGTAGTTGTACAAGCTTGCAATCACACCAACAATGGAGAAGTGTTCCTCTTTCTCCACATCCTCTCGAGCATCTGCTGTCACCTGAATTTTTGATCTTAGCCATTCTGACTGGTGTGAGGTGGAATCTCAGGGTTGTTTTGATTTGCATTTCCCTGATGATTAAGGATGTTGAACATTTTTTCAGGTGCTTCTCTGCCATTCGGTATTCCTCAGGTGAGAATTCTTTGTTCAGTTCTGAGCCCCATTTTTTCATGGGGTTATTTGATTTTCTGGAGTCCACCTTCTTGAGTTCTTTATATATATATACTGGATATTAGTCCCCTATCTGATTTAGGATAGGTAAAGATCTTTTCCCAATCTGATGGTGGCCTTTTTGTCTTATTGAGGGTGTCTTTTGCCTTACAGAAGCTTTGCGATTTTATTAGGTCTCATTTGTCGATTCTTGATCTTACAGCACAAGCCTTTGCTGTTCTATTCAGGAATTTTTCCCCTGTGCCCATATCTTGGAGGTTTTTCCCCACTTTCTCCTCTATAAGATTCAATGTCTCTGGTTTTATGTGGAGTTCCTTAATCCACTTAGATTTGACCTTAGTACAAGGAGATAGGAATGCATCAATTAGCATTATTCTACATGGTAACCACCAGTTGTGCCAGCACCATTTGTTGAAAATGCTATCTTTTTTCCACTGGATGAATTTAGCTCCCTTGTCAAAGATCAACTGACCATAGGTGTGTGGGTTCATTTCTGGGTCTTCAATTCTATTCCACTGATCTACTTGTCTATTGCTATACCAGTACCATGCATTTTTTATCACAATTGCTCTGTAGTAAAGCTTTAGGTCAGGCATGGTCATTCCACCAGAGGTTCTTTTATCCTAGAGAAGAGTTTTTACTATCCTAGGTGTTTTGTTGTTCCAGATGAATTTGCAGATTGCCCTTTCTAATTCCTTGAAGAATTGAGTTGGAATTTTGATGGGGATTGCATTGAATCTGTAGATTGCTTTTGGCATGATAGCCATTTTTACTATATTGATCCTGCCAATCCATGAGCATGGGAGATCTTTCCATCTTCTGAGATCTTCATTAATTTCTTTTTTCAGAGATTTGAAGTTCTTATCATACAGATCTTTCATTTCCTTAGTTGAGTCAAGCGAAGGTATTTTATATTATATGTAACTATTGAGAAGGGTGTTGCTTCCCTAATTTCTTTTTTTTTTTCACTTCTTTTTTATTAGATATTTTCTTCATTTACATTTCAAATGTTATTCCCAAAGTCCTCTATGCACTCCCCCTCCCTTCTTCCCAACACATCCACTTATGCTTCCTGGTCCTGGCATTCCCCTGGATTGGGGCATATGATCTTCGCAAGACCAAAGGCCTCTTCTCCCATTAATGGCCGCCAACTAGGCCACCCTCTGCTCCATATGCAACTAGAGACACAGCAAGATTTAGCTGACAGAACCCTGATATAGCTGTTTGTGAGGCTATGCCAGTGCCCAGGAAACACAGAAGTGGATGCTCACAGTCATCCACTGGATGGAACACAGGATCCCTAAAATAGGAGCTAGAGAAAGTAACCAAGGAGCCAAAGGGGGTTGACAACGCTATAGGAGGATCAACAGTATGAACTAACCAGTACCCACAGTAGCATGATTTATTTTTTTATTTTTTATTTTTTAATATTTTTATTAGGTATTTTCTTCATTTACATTTCCAATGCTATCCCAAAAGTCCCCCATACCCTCCCCCTACTCCCCTAACCACCCACTCCCACTTTTTGGCCCTGGTGTTCCCCTGTATTGGGGCATATGAAATTTGCAAGTCCAATGGGCCTCTCTTTCCAGTGATGGCCGACTAGGCCATCTTTTGATACATATGCAGCTAGAGTCAAGAGCTCCAGGGTACTGGTTAGTTCATAATGTTGTGCCACCTATAGGCTTGCAGATGCCTTTAACTCCTTGGGTACTTTCAATAGATCCTCCATTGGGGGACCTGTGATCCATCCAATAGCTGACTGTGAGCATCCACTTGGGTGTCCAGAGGCCCCGGCATAGTCTCACAAGTGACAACTATATCTGGGTCCTTTCAGCAAAATCTTGTTAGTGTATGCAATGGTGTCAGCGTTTGGAAGCTGATTATGGGATGGATCCCTGGATATGGCAGTCTCTAGATGGTCCATCCTTTTGTCACAGCTCCAAACTTTGTCTCTGTAACTCCTTCCATGGGTGTTTCGTTTCCAATTCTAAGAAGGGGCAAAGTGTCCACACTTTGGTCTTCGTTCTTCTTGAGTTTCATGCGTTTAGCAAATTGTATCTTATATCTTGTGTATCCTAAGTTTCTGGGCGAATATCCACTTATCAGTGAGTACATATCATGTGAGTTCCTTTGTGGTTGGGTTACCTCACTCAGGTTGATGCCCCCCAGTTCCATTCATTTGCCTAGGAATTTCATAAATTCATTCTTTTTAATAGCTGAGTAGTACTCCATTGTGTAAATGTACCACATTTTCTGTATCCATTCCTCTGTTGAGAGGCATCTGGGTTCTTTCCAGCTTCTGGCTATTATAAATAAGGCTTCTATGAACATAGTGGAGCATGTGTCCTTCTTACTGGTTGGGACAACTTCTGGGTATATGCCCAGGAAAGATATTGAGGGATCCTCTGGTAGTACCATGTTCAGTTTTCTTAGGAACCGCCAGACTGATTTCCAGAGTGGTTCTACAAGCTTGCAATCACACCAAAGTGGAGGAGTGTTCCTCTTTCTCCACATCCTCTCCAGCATCTGCTGTCACCTGAATTTTTGATCTTAGCAAATTATGACTGGTGTGAGGTGGAATCGCAGGGTTGTTTGATTTGCATTTCCCTTATGATTAAGGATGCTGAACATTTTTTCAGCAGCTTCTCTACCATTCGGTATTCCTCAGGTGAGAATTTTTTGTTCAGCTCTGAGCCCCATTTTTTAATGGGGTTATTTGATTTTCTGGAGTCCACCTTCTTCAGTTCTTTATATATATTGGATATTAGTCCCCTCTCTGATTTAGAATAGGTAAAGATCCTTTCCCAATCTGTTGGTGGTCTTTTTGTCTTGTTGACAGTGTCTTTTGCCCTGCAGAAGCTTTGTAACTTTATGAGATCCCATTTATTGATTCTCAATCTTACAGCACAAGCCATTACTGTTCTCTTCAGGAATTTTCCCCCTGTACCCATATCTTCAAGGCTTTCCCCTACTTTCTCCTCAATAAGTTTCAGTATCTCTGGTTTTATGTGGAGTTCCCACTTAGATTTGACCTTAGTAGAAGGAGATAGGAATGGATCAATTTGTATTCTTCTACATGATAACCACCAGTTGTGCCAGCACCATTTGTTGAAGATGCTGTCTTTTTTCCACTGGATGGTTTTATCTCCCTTGTCAAAGATCAAGTCACCATAGGTGTGTGGGTTCATCTCTGGGTATTCAATTCTATTCCACTGGCCTACTTGTCTGTTGCTATACCAGTTCCATGCAGTTTTTAATCACAATTGTTCTGCAATACAGTTTTAGGTCAGGGATGGTGATTCCACCAGAGGTTCTTTTATCCTTGAGAAGAGTTTTTCTATTATAGGTGTTTTGTTATTCCAGATGAATCTGCCTATTGCCCTTTCTAATTCGTTGAATAATTGAGTTGGGATTTTGATGGGGATTGCATTGAACCTGTAGATTGCTTTTGGCAAAATAGCCATTTTTACTATATTGATCCTGCAGCAAAATGTTGGGTCTTGTTTGTGTAGTCAGTCTGTTAGTCTATTTCTTCTTATTGGAGAGTTGAGTCCATTGATATTAAGAGATATTAAGAAAAAGTAATTGTTGCTTCCTTTTATTTTTGTTGTTAAAGTTGGCATTCTGGGTGCTTTGCCTGAGCATCGGCAACAGACATGTTGATTCTGGGACTCCGCCAAGAGTATTCTGCATAGTTGAGAGTGGGGAATACAGAAGCTAACAGCTTCTTGGACAGGCGGGAACCACAGAGCTTCTAAGGCAGCCCCCTTTTCGGACCCCAGACATCTGGCCTCTTACCCAGCCAGAGGATAGGGATCTGCCCGTCCTGGGAGTGCTTTGCCTGAGCATTGGCAGCAGACATCTTGGTTCTGGGCCTCTGCCTAGAGTGTTCTGCATAGGTGAGAGTGCGGAATACAGAAGCTAACAGCTTCTGGGACAGGTGGGAGCCACAGAGCTTCTAAGGCAGTCCCCTTTTCGGGCCCCAGACATCCGGCCTCTTTCCTGGCCAGAGGATAGGGGTCCACCCGGCCAGGGAGCGCTTTGCCTGAGCATTGGCGGCAGACATGTTGGTTCTGGGACCCCTCCAAGAGTATTTTGCACAGGTGAGAGTGTGGAATACAGAAGCTAACAGCTTCTGGGATAGGCGGGAGCCACAGAGCTTCTAAATCACCCCCCTTTTTGGGCCCCAGACATCTGGCCTCTTTCCTGGCCAGAGGATAGGGGTCCGCCCGGCCCGGGAGTGCTTTGCCTGAGCATCAGCTGCAGACATTTGGTTCCGGGACTCCGCCAAGAGTATTCTACATAGGTGAGAGTGCATAATACAGAAGCTAACAGCTTCTGGGACAGGCCAAAGCAACTCAGCTTCGGGACAGGTCCTGTTTTGGGCCTTGATCTTTGGCCAGGAGGGAGGTTCTAATGCCAGATATCTGTACACCTCCCCTGTAAGAGGAGAGCTTGCCTGCAGAGTGCTCTGACCAATGACACTTAGAGGAGAGAGCTAATCTCCCAGGTCTGCTGATAGAGTCTAACAGAATCACCTGAGGAACAAGCTCTAACCAGAGACAACTAAATCAACTAACTCCAGAGATTACCAGATGGCAAAAGGTAAACGTAAGAATCTTACTAACAGAAACCAAGACCACTCACCATCACCAGAACCCAGCACTCCCACCTCGCCCAGTCCAGGCCACCCCAACACACCCGAAAAGCTCGACCTGGATCTAAAACCATATCTCATGATGATGGTAGAGGACAATAAGAAGGACCTTCATACCTCACTCAAAGAAATACAGGAGAACACTGCTAAACAGAAGATCTTAAAGAAGAAGCACAAAAATCCCTTAAAGAATTACAGGAAAACACGACCAAACTGGTGATGGAATTGAATAAAACCATCCAAGACCTAAAAAGGGAAGTAGACACAATAAAGAAAACCCAAAGTGAGGCAACGCTGGAGATAGAAACCATAGGAAAGAAATCTGGAACCATAGATGCGAGCATCAGCAACAGAATACAAGAGATGGAAGAGAGAATCTCAGGTGCAGAAGATTCCATAGAGAACATTGGCACAACAATCAAAGAAAATACAAATTGCAAAAAGATCCTAACTTAAAACATCCAGGAAATCCAGGACACAATGAGAAGAGCAAACCTATGGATAATAGGAGTAGATGAGAATGAAGATTTTCAACTTGAAGGGCCAGCAAATATCTTCAACAAAATTATAGAAGAAAACTTCCCAAACCTAAAGAAAGAGATGCCCATGAACATACAAGAAGCCTACAGAACTCCAAATAGACTGGACCAGAAAAGAAATACCTCCCGACACATAATAATCAGAACAACAAATGCACTCTTCTCAGCACTCTTCTCAGCAGACCTGGGAGACTAGCTCTCTCCTGAGTTTCAGTGGTTAGAACACTCTCTGCAGGCAAGCTTTTCTCTTGCAGAGAAGGTGCACAGATATCTGTTGTTCGGATTTGCCTCCTGGCAGAAGATGAAGGCCCGAAACAGGGCCTGTCCCAGAAGCTGTTAGCTTCTGTAGCCCACACTCTCACCTGTGCAGACAAGTCTTGGTGGGATCCAGGAAGGAAGATTGCTCTCATGGATGCTCTGGTAAAACCCTCCTGGGTTGGGTGGATACCTCTTCCCTGGCAGGGAATGTGCCCAGATGTATTTTTTTATTTTTCCATCCTTTAACTGCATGCATTTTTCTCCTACTGTATGCAGGTGAGTTTTAAAATTGTTATTATATTTTTTTAATTAGGTATTTTCTTAATTTACATTTCCAGTGCTATCCGAAAAGTCCCCCATAACCTCACCCACCCACTCCTCTACCCACCCACTACCACTTCTTGGCCCTGGCGTTCCCCCATACTGAGGCATATAAAGTTTGCACGACCAATGGGCCTCTCTTTCCACTGATGGCTGACTAGGCTATCTTCTGATTCATATGCAGCTGGAGACATGAGCTCCTGGGGGTACTGGTTAGTTCATATTGTTCTTCCACCTATAGGGTTGCAGATCCCTTTAGCTCCTTGCTTACTTTCTCTAGCTCCTCCATTGGGGGCCCTGTGATCCATCCAATAGCTGACTGTGAGCATCCACTTCTGTGTTTGCCAGGCCTCGGCATAGTCTCACAAGAGACTCCAGTGTTGCCTCACTTTGGGTTTTCTTTATTGTGTCTTCTTCCCTTTTTAGTTCTAGTATACTTTTGTTCATTTCCATCACCTCTTTGGATGTGTTTTCCTCTTTTTCTTTAAGGACTTGTAACTCTTTAGCATTGTTCTCCTATATTTCTTTAGGTGTGTTATTAAAGTCCTTCTTGATGTCCTCTACCATCATCATGAGTTATGCTTTTAAATCCAGGTCTAGCTTTTTGGGTGTGTTGGGGTGCCCTGGACTGGGTGAGCTGGGAGTTCTGGGTTCTGATGATGGTGAGTGGTCTTGGTTTCTGTTAGTAAGATTCTTACGTTTGCCTTTTGCCATCTGGTAATCTCTGGAGTTAGTTGTTATAGTTGTCTCTGGTCAGAGATTGTTCCGCTCATGATTCTGTTAGCCCCTATCAGCAGACCTGGGAGAATAGCTCTCTCCTCTGAGTTTCAGTTGCCAGAGCAAACTCTTCAGTCAAGCTCTCCTCTTACAGAGAAGGTACACAGATATCTGGTACTCAGACCTCTCTCCTGGCAGAAGATTAAGGCCTGAAACAGGACCTGTCCCAGAAGCTATGTTGCTTCGGCCTGGCACAGAAGCTGTTAGTTTCTGTACTCCACACTCTCACCTGCACAGACTAGTCTCAGAGGAATCCGGGAACCAAGATGGCTCCCCCAGGTGCTCCAGTAAAGACCTCCCGGGCAGGGTAATCCTCTCCTCTAGCAGGGAAGGTGCCCGGATGTGTGGAGCCCGAAATGGGGTCTGTCTCAGAAGCTGTCCTCTAGGGACCTTAGGGGTTTCCACTGACTCTGTGTTCAGGTGACCAAGTGCTGGCGCCGACTGGAAGGGACTTGTGACCCTGGTCAGGCTGGGTTTCCCGCTTCTCTAATGCTGTCTCAGGTCCTGCGCGATTGGATTGGAACAAAATTTGTGTTCCACTCACCGGTGGTCCTAAGATCACGGTGAGAGTCCTCTAGGGGACCTTGGGGGTGTCTGTGGACTCAGCACCCAAGGTGCCCTGGTGCTGGCACCGACTGGAAGGCAAGTATTAAAATTATATTTTCCTATATTCTGACTTTACAAGTGGGAAGAGATTGTGAAATGGAGTGATTCAAAACTTGCTAGCTGGTTATTTCATATTGTTGTTCCACCTATAGGGTTGGAGACCCCTTTAGCTCCTTGGGCACTTTCTCTAGCTCCTTCAATAGGGACCCTGTGTTCCATCCAATAGATGACTGTGAATATCCACTTTTGTATTTGCCAGGTACTGGCATAGCCTCACAAGAGAGAGCTATATCAGGGTCCTGTCAGCAAAATCTTCCTTGCATATGCAATAGTGTCTGGGTTTGGTGGTTGTATATGGGATGGAACCTCGAGTGGCACAGTCTCTGGATGGTCTTTCCTAACCAGTATCCCCAGAGCTGTGTCTCTAGTTGTATATGTAGCAGAGGATGGCCTAATCGGCCATCAATGCGAGGAGAGGCCCTTGGTCTTGTGAAGATCATATGTACTAGTACAGGGGAATGGCAAGGCCAGGAAGCAGGAGTGGGTGGGTTGGGGAGCAGGGTGGGGGGAGGGTATAGGGGGCTTTGGGGATAGCATTTGAAATTTAAATGAAGAAAATATATAATAATAAATGCCTTAATAAAAAAAGCTTGCTAACTTCCAATGAAATGCACATGATGTTCCAAGAACAATGCATGGAATATAAAATTTGCTTCTCCCTTTATCTTGTATTTATTCATATTTCTTCATGGTGTTTCTATTAATCAGCATATTCTTTCTGGCACCATGCATAAAGATGCATAGACGAATAACACAAAGCATCTCTGGGCTCATAAAATTTACCAAATCATATGAAATCCACCAGCAGATGTTTCTCAACTCCTTTTAGCATCATCATGTAGTTGAACAGTGTCTATTAAGACTTGATCATGAGAGTGGGGATGTGTTCAGAGTTATAGAAACAACGTAATTAAGTGGAAAGGGCCTTACAAGGACTTAAAAGTCTCAGTCCTCCTCCAAGTGACTGGAAGTCTTTTCTTCCTTTAGATGCTTCCATTCTGACTCTCTATTCTTACAACTTCAAATAGTAATTTGAACTAGTCCTATATAGATACATTTGTATTTATAATAGCAAAACTTCTCATTTTAATATTCATGAACTGCTTTAAAGATTCCTTTATTTTACAGTATCTCTCTGTAGGCTGTTTTCACTATGTTGCAGATAAAAGTCAACCTTCATAGAGAATTCAGTTTAATTAAGTGGATAAGGGGATGGTCAGTTTATTACTGGTCATTTTCTTAATTAAACCATGCAGTGCAATGAATAGTGTAATGATTGTACCATGTAAAGAATGATCCAGAATATTAATGGCCAACAGGTCTTTCTGTCAAAATACAGAATGGGTAGAGTCACTGCTGTAATGGTAGTGGGAAATGATTTGACAGAGTAGGTGACATTCAGTTGTGGAGTTTTAAGGATAAAGTTCTGATAGACTGGAGAAGGAAAGTCTGGCAAATTCTTAAAAATCCAGATTCCAGTAGTGTCTGCTTGTTTAGATAAATTATAACATTCATTAAAACAAAGGATGGTCATCAAGCTGAAAATCTAAGCTGAAGTCTGATGGTAGAAATCCTGGAACACCAGATGTAAGAACTCACACTTCATTTAGTCTGTCATATTTAAATACTAAGCTATTTTGATAGAGAGCTAACATTAACCTCCTTGTGTTTGTATGTACATGTACAAGAACATCCAGGGTTGTGCACACATGTGAGCATGTGTATGTAGACTAGACCTTAGGTGATTTCTTCAATTCTACTCCACCCTATTTTTGAGACAGAGACCGTCACTAGCTTTGGAGCTCTTCACTTTGTCCAGGTGAACTAGCTGCTGGGAAACCATGCTACTTATGGTGGAAGCCTACCAGGTCTGGACAGCTCCCCTCAACTTTGCACAAGATGGAAGTTTCCCTTTCCCATCAGGACTTCCTCGTCACTTCCATATCTATGGAGCCCCAACCCCTATAATCTACCTGAGTAGTGACACGAAATCCTTAGCAAATTTACAGTTCAACTTCCTGGAATACCTCTCTATGCAAATGAATTACCCATAGAACCTTATACCATAGCCAATAAAATTTTACCCTAAGAGGAATGACTTCCGGTGGTTGGCTGACAGCATCTACCTCTGTATTTGTCAGGCACTGGCAGAACCTCTCAGGAAACAGCTATACCAGGCTTCAGTCATCAAGCACTTGTTGGCATTCACAATAGTGTCTGGGTTTGGTAACTGTATATGGGATGAATCTCCAGGTGGGGCAGTCTCTGGATGGCCTTTCATTTAGTGTTTGTTCCACACTTTGTCTCTGTATCTCCTACCATGGGTATTTTGTTCCCCTTCTAAGAAGGACTGAAGTATTCACACTTTTGTCTTCCTTCTTATCAAGCTTCATGTGGTTTGTGAATTTTATCTTGGATATTCTGAACTTCTGGGCTAATATCCACTTATCAGTGAATGTTATACCATGTGTTTTCTTTTGTGATTGGGTTGCATATGAGCACAGGGTCCCCAATGGGGCAGCTAGAGAAAGGACCAAAGGAGCTGAAGGGGTTTGCAGTACCATAGGAGGAACAACAATATGAACCAACCACGACCCCCCAGAGCTCCCAGGGACTAAACCATCAACCATTGAGTACACATGGAGGGACCAATGGCTCCAGGTGCATATGTAGCAGAGGATGGTCTTGTTGGACATCAGTGGGAGGAGAGGCCCTCGGTCTTGGGAAGGCTTGATACCCCAGTGTAGTGGAATGCCAGGACAGAGAAGAGGGAGTGGGTGGGTTAGTGAGCACGGGAAGGGGGCATGGGATAGGAGGTTTTCAGTGGGGAAACCAGGAAATGGGATACCATTTGAAATGTAAACAAAATATCTTTAAAAAAAAGAATGTTTATGAAATTCCTAGGCAAATGGATGGACCTGGAGGGCATCTTCCTGAGTGAGGTAACCCAATCACAAAAGAACTCACATGATATGTACTCACTGATAAGTGGATATTACCCCAGAATCTTAGGATACCCAAGATATAAGATACAATTTGCAAAACACATGAAACTCAAGAAGAACGAAGACCAAAGTGTGGACACTTTGCCCCTTCTTAGAATTGGGAACAAAACACCCATGGAAGGAGTTACAGAGACAATGTTTGGAGCTGAGACAAAAGGATGGACCATCTAGAGACTGCCATACCCAGGGATCCATCCCATAATCAGCCTCCAAACGCTGACACCATTGCATACACCAATAAGATTTTGCAGAAAGGACCCTGATATAGCTGTCTCTTGTGAGGTATGCCGGGGCCTGGCAAACACAGAAGTGGATGCTCACAGTCAGCTATTGGATGGATCACAGGACCCCCAATGGAGGAGATAGAGAAAGTACCCAAGGAGCTAAAGGGGTCGGCAACCCTATAGGTGGAACAACAATATGAACTATTAAGTACCCCCTGAGCTCGTGTCTCTAGCTGCATATGTATCAGAAGTTGGCCTAGTCGGCCATCACTGGAAAGAGAGGCCCCTTGGTCTAGCAAACTTTATATGCCTCAGTACAGGGGAATGCCAGGGCGAAGAAGTGGGAGTGGGTGGATAGGGGAGTTGGGGGGAGTCTGGGGAACTTTTGGGATAGCATTGGAAATGTAAATTAAGAAAATACCTAATTAAAAAAAATAAATAAAAAAGAATGGCTTCCTACTTTCTAAGATTTATATAGTCCTTGTTCATCCTGGATAAAGCATACAAATTGTTTCATTGACTATTGTCTAAGGGAGCTGTTTTCTTCATTTCTTTCTTTTCTTTTCTTTCTTTTTTTGTAGTTTCACATACTATTTATTTATTTGTTTATTTATTTATTAATATGGACAGCATTATGCAAGATTAGTCCACTTATCCAGCCCAGGAGAAAGACAATAACTCATTTCTACAGTGAGCAAGCACAAGCGCTCACCAAAGTTCCCTTATTTGAACCTCAGAGGGAATTGTTAGTTGGGTTTTCACTTACATTAAGTAAATCTTTCTTGAATTTAAAAGTGTGAAAAACAAAGAGAGCTGTTCTCTAAAAGAGCTGTAATACTAAAATCTTCCTCGAAGGAATCCTGTTGTTCCAGACTTCACTTCTTCCTTTCTTGCTCTGTGTGCTTCAGGGTCCAGACACTCCAAGGGAAGAGATGAACTGCTTAACTCTGCACTTGGTGTGCAGCATCACCTGAACACCCCAAGAGAAGAAGCAGAAAAACAGGAGAACAACTAGCTCCTGAGCTGCAGGAATCTGCCTGTGTCTGCTTCCCCAGCAATGAAGATACACATTCAGTAACTACCTTGCATGATCATTATGCAGATGTTGACCAGTATACAGTTGCTGGGGCTGTGAACTGAGGACCTTGTGCTTGGACAGCAAGTATTTTCCTGTCTGAGCATTCTTTCCAGCCCCAATTAATCTTCTTTTGGAAAAAGAATAAACATGCTTAATTTCAAATAAAGGTTTATTTTTAAAGAAGTGGAATCTTGGCTGAGACTCTACATGAAGAGACAGTCAAAACTCTGAGGTCAGAATGTTTTGTGGTATATTGTGAAGAGTTGGTTAGGACATTTAAAGCACTTGAATATGATTGATAATGTAGTTTTTTTTTAAATTTCTTGTGATATGAAGGACAAAGACTCAAAAAATCTAGAACCAAATGTAGTTTTGGATTATGATCCGTCCAACAAGGGAAGGCTATGAGTTGATATAGGCAACTCAAACTACAACACCAACACTTCCTTCATATTGGTGCTCTTTATACTGGTCTCCTAAAACTAGGTTACACAGAGTTGGCTTTACATCCTGTCACCACTGGGACTAGAAAAAGAGATTAGCTGTTTGACAATGTGTTTCGTGCCAAAGGCTCAAACTTGGTTGCAAATCCATGTCTAAATCAATGACCATGGCCACAAACAGGGGCTACAGCAATGATTGGTTTCAGGTTGGTTTATTCTATTATAAATACATTGATCAAAATTTATAAGGGTATGTTTCTAAAAGAATAGAATTGGAAAGAATACACATGGGTCAAAATGACATGTGCACCCTCCTTAATTTATCAGATTGAACCAATTCTTTCTTATTTTATAGGACGGTTAACAGGCAGAATCTAGTTTTCTTCCTTTTTTTTTTTTTTTTTTTTTTGGAAACTTACAGGATTTGAAATGAAGGGCATAGATGACAAGCAAATTGTAATCACCGGGAGAACTGTATGCCCATATCCTGAGGGTCATGGTGATTTGAGATGCTATAGCTGGAGTTTGCTATGACTTTCATTAGCCACATAAAACTCTGTGACCACTTGTGAACTCTATTCAGTATTGTGCTTTAGTGTGCCTGATTTATCTTAGCTACTAGGGAAGAATTATTGTCCTGCTTATTTTTAACCAACCTCAACAGAAATAATAGTTGACAGTAATAATAGTTGACAATATTTGGCTCTTGGCTTTATTTTCTAACTAACAGCTATTCATTTACATATTTATCTAGGAGAGAAAATTTACAGATTTTTCCCCTGTAAATTTCATGAAGATTCTCATGTCTGTGGATGTTGGATTTGATGTTGCTAAGTATGCAAATGTAGCTTCATGCTGGTTCTCTGATACTCTTATAATCAAATGTCCTGTTTTGACAACTTGCTGCCCATGCAGAAAAGTTGAATCCAGAAACAAGTGTGATGTCATGAAAACTTTCAGGTGCATCAAGGGAAAGCTCTAGCTCAGTGGGATGAGGACAGAATCTGCAGCATTGGGAGTCACCCCATAAACTTAAAGTCTCAGTTTGGGTATGGAGGTCTGGCTAGCTGTGATGAAAGGATGGACCATTTAGAGACTGCCGTATCCAGGGATCCATCCCATAAGCAGCTTCTAAACGCTGACACCATTGCATACACTGGCAAGATTTTGCTGAAAGGACCCAAGTATAGCTGTCTCTTGTGAGACGATGCCGGGGCCTAGCAAACACAGGAGTGGATGTTCACAGTCAGCTATTGGATGTATCACAGGGCTCCCAATGGAGAAGCTAGAGAAAGTACCCAAGGAGCTAAAGGGATCTGCAACCCTATTGTTGGAACAACATGATGTACTAACCAGAACCCCGGAGCTCTTGTCTCTAGCTGCATATGTATCGAAAGATGGTCTAGTCGGCCATCAATGGAAAGAGAGGCCCATTGGACTTGCAAACTTTATATGCCCCAATATAGGGGAATGCCAGGGCCAAAAGAATGGGAATGGGTGGGTAGGGAAGTGGGGGGCGCTATGGGGGACTTTTGGGATAACATTGGAAATGTAATTGAGGAAAATATGTAATAAAAATATTAAAAATTTAAAAAAATGTTTAAAATACTGTGAAATTAAGTAGGAACTGAGGTACTTCCAACCAAAAGTTTGATGTTAGGCACATCGGTGATATAACAGGGAAAATCGATATTTGTATTGAAAAAGACCTTATGTAAAAATAAGATAACATATTTCTAATTCACAGGTTCTTATTGACAACTAAGTAACCTTGGGTAATGATCGTATGGGGTTTCATTTTACTGATTTATAAAACACAGGACCAACTTTGTATAGGTCTAGTCTTAGTTATTTACTATGTTTCTCCTTTTACCAATAATCCAGGAAAAAATGAAGATAAGAAATAATGAGAAAAATACATTAACCAAAAATGTGTTTACACTCACCACTATCATCTCTCTCTCCTTCTCTCTCTCTCTCTCTCTCTCTCTCTCTCTCTCTCTCTCTCTCTCTCTCTCACACACACACACACACACACATACATTAAAACAACAGCTACGACAGAAAAGGAGGAAACATCCTCCCACATTATTTTGACTCTGTTGTCTAATTTCACTTTAGGAACATCTAATTACATGTGCTTAGACCTAACTAGCTAAATTATATGGATGTGTGAATCTATTTCAGTGTATCTCAAGGTTTCTGTTCAGCATCATTGCAGCTGTGGGGCAGCACACACTAGTCTTGTTTAGGATTGGAAGTGTCTTGGTAACTAGACCACTTTAGGAAGAAAGACAGTTGAATCTCAGGTAGTAGAGACAGAAGGGATATATAGACACAAACCTCAACCCTGGGATCAATATTCTAATTTTTAGAGCCTGGTACAAAATGAAAATGTAGACTCTTTTTTTTTTAATTAAAATGAAACAGGATACTGCACAGAGCCAAACATGAATTCCTGTATGCAGAGGGTGTGAAGGTAGAGATCCTTCTCCTATACTACATTTGCATGTCTGCCAACATTGAATATAGTGTCTTCAGGGGTAATAACCTTCATAAAACTTTAGAAGATAATGCTTATGACTCTTTCCTATCAATAATATATGCCTATCAAAGGCTGGTATTTGAAACCTTCAATAGCTTCAATAGCAGATGACTACAAACCTCTGAAGGATAGGGAGTGGAAAGTGGTAGTTTGACTAGCATTGATCCCCATAAACTCATGTATTTGAATGCTTGGCCAAGAGCAAAATAATGTAAAGTAGGATTCTTCCTCCACAGAGTAAGAACCTGTTCCATCAGCCACCAAGAGGGCTCCCAGCACCAATTCTTCAGATGTGAGCTCCCAATAAATAGCCTTAGCTTCACAGGCCAGTGTGCTCCAGCTCGCAGACACTGTTGGAGCTAGCACACATCTAAGAAGCCTGCAAGGACAAAAGGCCTGGTATGCGACAACTTTGATAAGCCCTGTCAAGCTTTAGACTTTCTCCAGGATTACACTGGATTGTCTGGTCTGAATAATTTTTCCTTCTCACTTCTAGTAAAGCTCTTGAAATCCATGCTCTTTTATAGGCATTGTTCCTCAGAGAATTCCCTTTACACAAAGCGGTCCTATATCCCATTTCAGAAAGTCCTGTGTGTATCACACTTCTTCAAGTAATTTGTTCCTTCATTTATGCATTTTTATTGCTACTTTTTTATTTTTAAAAAAACTTATGTTATATTTTGATCATATTGTTTACCCCAAGTGTCTCCCATCTTTCCCACCTATCTAATCATTCAACTTTACCTTTTTTCTTTTTCTTAAAAAAACTCAACCCATCCCACCCAACCCAAACCTAACCAGAATAACAGCATAAAATGAAACACACAAATAAACAAACAAATACAACCATAAACCAAAATGTACATGAAGAGTTGATTTTGTGTCACCCATCTGTTCCTTAATATGTAGGTGTCTTAGGCTTTCATTACTGCCAAGGAAAAACATGATTAAAGCAACTCTTAGAAAGAAAAGCATTTAATTGGGGCTGCTTACAGTTTCAGAGGTTCAGTCCATTATGTTCATGGAAGGAAGCATGCAGCATGCAAGCAGAAATGATTCTGGAGAAGGAGTTGAGAGTTCTATATCTTGATCTGCTGGCAGCAAGGAGGAACTGTCTCCTGAAGACAGCCAAGAGGAGGATCCAATTCTTTACTGTGTAGAGCTTAGGTATAGGAGACCTCAAAGTCGACCCCCACAGTAACACACTTCCTCCAACAAGGCCACACCTGCTCAAACAAGGCCACACTTCCTAATAGTGTCATTCCCTATGGGTCCAGCATTCAAACACATGAGTCAATGTGGGCCAACCCTTGTCAAACTGTCACATTTTACAATCTAATCTTCACAGGCTTGTAGCCATAACATAATGTGAAATGTGTTTAGTCCAGTTTCAAAAGTTCCCATAATCTATGACAATCTTCACAATATTTAAAAGTCCAAAGTTAAAAGTCTCTTCTGATATTCATGTAATCTCTTAACTGTAATCCCTTATAAAATCAAAATAAAAAAGCAGGTCACTTACTTCCAATATCACAGGATATAAATTATCATTCCAAAACATCATAGTGAGGAAATTCTGAACCAAAGAAAGACCAAAGACCAATTGGGCAAACTCCAAAGTCTGCATCTCCATGTCATATGTCCAATTCCTTTATGCTTTGCGGACTGAAACACAATTCTTTCTCTTGGTTTGGTTCCACTCCCTGTTAGCAGCTTTCTTTGGCAGTTATCCCATGGCTCTGGCATCTCTAATATCTTGGGGTCTCCAAGATAATTTCAACTTTACAGCTTCTTGTTCCAATGTCTGAGATCCACATATGATCTGAACTCGTCCAGAAATTTTGGGTTACTTCTCCAGCTCTGTACTCTGCAGTACTCTAGGCTCTGGCTACTCTATTCCACTGCTTCTGCTGTTCTTTGTGGTCATGACATGGCACTGACATCCCCAACATGCTGGGGTTTTCTCACTACAACTAAGCTGCCCTTTCTTTAATGGTTTTTCATAGTCTTTCTTCATGGTGCCAAGTCCCAACTTCTTTTCATGACCCCTTTAGTCTTGAGCCTTCAACTGTCACTAAGGCTGCTCTTTGACCAATGGCCTTTCCTAGCTTTTCAGAGTGCAAAACCTCAGCTGTTCTTCATGATCCCTTCATGCCTTCAATGCTAGTAATACCTGTGTGAACCTTACACAAATCTGTGTGCCATTAAAAGGTTTATCTCTAGAACAGTTTCTTTGTTTTCTCAGAAAACACTTCCCAGAAGATCCCACCATTGATACTGGTGTCTTCTTAATCATGACTATTTTCTTAGCTCCAAATAGCTAGAATCAATTGTCCTGGTAACCCTTTCTATTCTTGACTCTAAAGCCAGAGCCAAGTAGCTGAAGTTGCCAATTTGTGCTGGTCAATAGGCTGATATGTGGCCTCCCTTGTTCTATTATATCTTCACAAGTCATATGTATGTATGTATGTATGTATGTATGTATGTATGTATGTATTTTACAGCCTACACTTTGTTGTCCTATATCTTGTTCTGTAGACTGACTTTAAACTTAGGAATCTACACACCTTTGTACCCTGAGTGCTGGACCTAAGCTTTTCTTTAATTCCTTCTACAGTAAGGAATTCTTTGTAACTTCTGAATTGTAGTTCATTCCAGGAATAATCAAGTTGATAACTGAGAATAGCCATTACAATCCATCCCTTGTCAACTTGACACACAATTATCTCCTTATGTTCAAGTGAAAACAGTAACATAGTTTTGGTCATAATAACATAATATAACTATAGCCTAACATGACATAACTATCCCTTGTATAACTCCTAACAGCTAAATAGTAAGTTCAGCTGGGTAATATTTTGCCCTGAGGTTACCTTTTTCTTTCTTTCTTTTTTTCCTTTTTTTTTTTAAATTATTAGGTATTTTCTTCATTTACATTTCCAATGCTATCCCAAAAGTCCCCCATACCCTCCCCCCAACTCCCCTACCCACCCACTCCCAATTTTTGGCCCTGGCATTCCCCTTTACTGAGGCATATAAAGTTTGCAAGACCAATGGGCCTCTCTTTCCACTGATGGCCAACTAGGCCATCTTCTGATACATATGCAGCTAGAGACACGAGCTCCGGGGCGTCCTGGTTAGTTCATATTGTTGTTCCACCAATAGGGTTGCAGACCCCTTTAGCTCCTTGGGTACTTTCTCTAGCTCCTCCATTGGGGGCCCTGTGATCCATCCAATAGCTGACTGTGAGCAGTTACCTTTTCTTAATTCCATTTAATATCCTTAAACACAAGATTTAGCTCCAGTCTACTTCCTGATGCCCCTTTAATCCTTGAGGCATACATTTTTGTACTTTTTCTTTCTCAGTTTGCTATGCCTAATCAAAATGTTCTTATGAGAGCTAATCACAGGACAGAGTCTATACGAGGTTGTTTTGAGATTTCCTTCCTCAATGCAATAAATCTACATCTTTTTACTTTTGCCTCTGGTAGACTCTTCAGACAAGGACAAAAATCAGCAACATTCTTCACCAAAATATCACAAGAAGAGTCTGTATGCCACATAGACTAAAATTCTTCCCTTCTCAAACCTTAGGAGCCAGATCCCCACAGTTCTACAACTTTCCAAAGTCCCCAAATCCACATTCTTCCAAATAAAAACATGATCAAGTCTATCAAAACACACCCATGTACCTGGTACCAACTTCTCTCTTTTTTAGGGTTTCATTTGCTGTGAGGGACACCATGACCATGGCAACTCTTATAAAGGAAAACATCTAATTGAGGTTGATTTACAGTTTCAGAGGTTCAGTCCATTTTAATCATGGAGGTGAGCATGGCAGCATGCAGGCAGACATAGTGCTGGAAAAGGAGCTGAGAGTTCTACATCTTGATCTGCAGGCAGCAAGGAGGAATTGTTTCCTCTAAGCAAATTTCTCCAGTTGAACCTTGAATGTCATGTGCATTCTGTCATAATGTCTGTGTGCTCATATGTGTACCATCCCTGCTAGGTCTAGAAAATACCATTTCTTTGGAGTTGTCCACCACCTATGGCTCTTACAATCTATGCAAACCTCTTTTCCTCAGCCTTTAGGAGAGGCATTTAGTGCTGATTGTTCCAAACTCATTTACTCTATGCACATTGTTCACTGGTGGGTCTCTGTGTTAATAACTGAATACTACAATACATTTTTCTGATGAAGGTTCAGTGAAACACAGACCTATGTGTATAGCAACATTAGGAATTTAATTTATTTCTATGTTAATGTAGTAGAATAATTTTAGTAGGTTTCCCCCATACAATGTGCTATCTAGTCTCTGGTATTTGGCCTCATTAACAGTGTCAGCTATGGGTCCCATCATGTAGAGTGGATTTTAAATCCAACCAGAAGGTGGTTGGTAACTTCAATAACAGTTGTGCTCCTTAGCTGGGTGAAGTTGGTGATTACTTCTTTCCTGAGTTTCAATGCTAGTTTTATTATCTCCTTCCTCCTTTGGAAATCACCAAGTGGGTACAAGTAGAGGACACACCAGAGGGAAATCTTCATTAAAACTACTAAAGAGAAAAATGAAAGGGCATTAGGCTCCTTTGAGGTAGCTAGCTACTTTAAGATGTAATATTGATAGATCCCCTGTGTTATCTGTAATAAAAAACAGATGTTTTAAGACCAAGTCGCTATAGAGGGAGAGATTTGTTTTTAAATGGTCATCAGCAACCACTGGTAAGCTTGAAATTGGGTCATCAGCAGAACTACAACTGGAGCAGATGCACAGTTAATAGTAGAAAGCTATCATTTAAACTAAGAGGGTGGGGAGATGGGCCAGTGGGTAAGAGAGCTTTCTGTGCTAGTGTGGGGACCTGAATTCAAACACTGAGGAGTCATATAAAATGCTAGGCATAGCCATGTACAGGTCTATAACCTATTGTAGGGGACTGAGACAAGAATGTTCTGGCTTGTTGACTGCCAACCTAATTCCAGTTTCAATGAAAGAACATGTCTCAAGAGGACAAACCTGTGACTGATAAAGACACTGGCCTCTGGCTTCCACATGTGTACAGCTGTATTTGACCTACTCCATAATGTATATATACCTACCCCCTTCCCCCCACAGAGTTTAGACTTCTGTTGACTGGACATGAAGTTATCTTGAGATCATTTGTGAGTAGTTAATTTTGATTTTCCAGCTATCCTCACGGAGGTACTGACAAGACAATTTCTTTGATTATCTAGATCGGCTTTCCCCTTAGCTAAATCTTACCACACAAAATCATGCCAGAGATACAATTCAGCTTGACCATTGAGTGGATTGAACATCCAATCCACTAAATTATGAGATGTTTGTTATAGCACAGTACATGTTGTGCTATATAGTGATTGATACTCAGTCTCTGGGGCATATTGGTTTATACTTTAACAAATATTTTATTAGGCATAACTAGTAAAAAAAAAGATAAGAGAATGCTACAAAATGTTACAGAACAAGAATTAATGTTGTGAATATAATAAAGAATTACCAGGTCACATGAGGAGAAAACATAGAATTTATCTCTATGATCATTTGTTATTTCCTCAGGAAGATTGGAGGACATGTCTTCAAACTGCTTTTGGTCTTTGAATAATTTCTAAAGTGTTGCGGCACAGCAACCTTATTGTCAAGCCAGATAAAGAAGAAATGTCAGAAAGACATAGGATGGTAAATATTGTCTATTTAGTGAATACTCAATAGAACTGAAGTACATGAAGATTGTAAAATGACTTCATTGAGAATACATCATACCAGCTTTAAGTGAATGACAGAAGGAGATAAATAGATAGATGATAGATAGATAGATAGATAGTTAGATAGATAGAATGAACGAACAATATGAACAATTCTTCCATTTTCCAAATCTTTGTTAAAAATCTAGTTGTAAACAATGTACTGAATTAAGTTCTTAATGAAGAGGAGAGTCACATTAGGAACAAAATCACTGGGGCAGAGTTAAGAGCAATGAAGAAAAATTTTTAAGGGGCTGGAATGCAATACTGAAATGGTAACTTATGTATAGCTAGAATTCCACTTTTTCCTTGACTAGTATGATACCTAAGCTTAATTGTTACCTTCTGTGATTTAGAGTCACTATGGAGACATGCATCTAGGTATATCTGGAAGGGTTTTCCCAGGAAGGTTTGACTCACTTGTGTGAGTAGCACTGGATAGCTCTTGGGATGGAGTCCTGGGCTTAAGAAAAAGGCAAAGCAAGTGGAGCACCCAACATTCTTCCTTCTCTACTGTCTGCCTGTGCATCCAACATGAGCACCTGCCTCATGCTCCTGCTTATAGAGCTGCCAGCTCCTGCCAGCATGCCTTCTCCCTGTGATAGGGTGTAAGAACAAAGTGTGATGCCACAGTAAACTCCTAATTCCTTATGCTACTGTTGCCAGGTATTTTATCAAAGAAAGAAGAAAAGTAAGTAATATGAAGAAGAATTACAGCATTTCTCCTAGTGTCTCCTTTTCACTCAGGGCTATCCATGGTAAGGTACCTATGGTAGGTTTACCATCTCTTCTTACAATTGGTGAATTGGCTGTTCTGGGGGTCATATTTTTCTGTCTTCTTCTGAACTCTCTCAACAGGGAGAAACAACAGTCAGAGAACCATATCTGAAGTGTCCTTGCTACTCACTATGATAATTTTATGAGATACCGTCTTGGTTTCTGAGCTAGTACTGTTTTTTTCTTCTAATAGTTGATTTCAACTGTGGTCTCTAATGACTCTTGCCCTGCCCTGTGGTCTCTAATGACTCTCACCTCTTCTGTCTTCCAAATTAATGGGTCATTATGATTAAGCTTTGATGCTTTATACATTAATTTCAATCATGGTTTTTGCATATACAGTTTTAAAGATGTTAGGTAAGTCATTAGTTTTGTCAAATGTCCTTTCCTCCACTACTAAAATATGACCAATAAGCTCATATTAATGTTATTTTGTGAGATAAACAGCAAAAGAAATATTAATACTGAGAATCTGACAAACTGCAACTTTTTCTTATACTCTTGCCCATCTCTATGATAAAGTGATATTATCTTTGTCATAGACAATAGGCTATACACTCTAGATTCCAACTTGTTTTATGACATTTTTTAAATAATGAGACTTTGGGAAAGTCTCTTTATACATTGGTAGCATCATCTGTAACAATGGCACCTGTTTAACTATCTCATATGTGTTGTTGTATGAGAACTTTTATGATAATCTAAATAAATTATGAAGCTTCTGGGTAATGTTGAATGGATATTAGCTATTCTTATTAATAACATCTTTTAGTTCCTCTCCAGCTCAGTGATTCTCAAATGATTTAGCTCCATCATGACATTTATTTGATGAAAATAGAGTATTGAATGTGATGGCAGAGTTACTGTTTATTCATCTCCTTGACAGCTCATTCATCATCTCCGCGGGTTGTCTGGGTAGCTGGTTTCCAGTCTTCAGCTTCTAGGCCTGTAGCTCTTTCTCTCTAAGATTGCTATATACGGAAGGACCACGGGTTAGCTGCTTTCTAGTATCTTTGTTACTGCCTTAGTTAGGGGTTTACTGCTGTGAAGAGACACCATGACCAAGGCAACTATTATAAGGACAGTATTTAATTGGGGCTTCTTTACAGGTTCAGAGGTTCAGTCTACTGTCATCAAGATAGAAACATGGCAGCATCCAGTCCGGCAAGCTGCAGGAGGAGCTGAGAGTTCTATAACTTCAGCTGAAGGCTGTTAGGAAAAGACTGACTTCCAGGCAGCTAAGATGAAAATATTAAAGCCCACACCCACAGTGACAAACCTACTTCAACAAGGCCATATCTCTTAATAGTGCCACTCCCTCAGCCAAGCATATACAAACCATCACAGTTACTGAGGTGGGTACAGTGTTTTCTCCCAGAGATTTTACATAATATACTGTTATGAAACCATGTTTTGGTTTCATATGTATTATTTGAAATGGAATAAAACTTTATCACTACAGCCATTAAGATAAAACCTGAATGGCAAAATCCCACAAAACAAAACAAAACAAAACAAAACAAAACAAAACAAAACAAAACAAAACAAAACAAAACAAAACAAAACAAAACATTTATGGTAAAGTGAAGATATTGCTTTCAACTTCCTGGGAAATAGAAAATGACTCAATTGACTTTACAGAGAGTTTCAGATAGACATCACATTGGGATATGCATGTCTCACTGAAAAATCAGTAGTAGGTCTTCTTTCCAAAAGACAATTGGAGTATCCAATTTACTGCATGCTTACTTGATAATAATCCTTATGTGTTGAGTACTCATGGATTATTAAGGAAATACAATATTATCTGTTTCAGTGCCAAATGTTTTTCTGTTCAATGGGTTTATAATATGAAGAATACATGGGCCATTCTCTTCAGGGAGCCCCAGTGTAGTGAAGAAGATAAACCCCCAAATTAATAATACTCACTATATTTACAAATCACAGCATATGTTCAAATACCTCTTTTTATTTTTATTAGTTGAATTAAATCTGTTAATATAGTTATGTGTTAGAATGTATATCCCTTGGGTAGCAGTGCTATATAGTAACAGTGCAAAACCTTTATGAGTTGGAGAAAGTTGATAACTGGTGAGGGTACAATGAACATTTTGTCTGAGCTCAAATTTCAGATTAGCTCTCTGTGCTGAAATGTAAAGAATTCCATATCCAGAAGCTTCACCATAACTTTATTACCATCTATAGTCTATACTCTCTCAAAACATGAGCCAAAAGGAATGATGTTTTGCCAAAAGTTATTTCAATCAGGATTGATTTTTACAAAAATGTAAAAATTAATTAATACTGAAAACGAATACTTAGTAATAGGATTGTTTCTGTGTTAAGAGTAAAGTGTGCTTACTGAGTTTCAGAGCTTGTTTGCAGGAATAATATGGAAAGATTTGGGTTTTCTGGCTAGAGAAGCCTGTAATAGTGTAAGCATTTTGATGGGGCCTCAAAATAAAATGATAATAAAAATATAGATAGTAGGACCAAGTAATTTCAATGGGGGCCAAGGTCCATTTATATTACAATCTGGATGTATTTCATCCATATCCAAAATTTGATATTTTATGGTTATAAACAGTGAGCAATGACTTTGACACAGCCCAACTGGTAGTGCCTGCTACCTTGGAATTTCCTCTGTTAAACAAGTTAGTTTGTTAGTTTTGATTTGATCTAACTCAAATTTTGCATCTCTCCTTGACTTATTAATATGGTATTTATTCTACACATCTTCAGAGTTAACACTAAGTAACAGCAGTAGGCTCTGCTCTTAGCTCCAGATGAACCTTAGCTCTGTGTCACCAAAGCTTCTATAGCCTTCAACTATCTGAGTGGCTGAACCAGAACAGTCATTTCCCTCTGAAGTCCTGTTTGAGTAGGGATCTATTGAAGTTCTATATTCTCAGGCACTCTTCTTCTCCTCCTTTTAAAAATTAATTTGTGTATGGAGACCTGAATGGCTTAACCCCAGAGCTTCCACAAGTTAGGATTTGCCATTCATGTACCATTTCTCTTTCCCCAGAGTAAAGTCTATGGTTCCTTTTTAATTACACCAGTTACTCTAGCTTCTGTCCATCCTAGCTTTTTCTACAATTTGAGACATGCTCACATTCCTTTTCTCAGAAAGGTCCCAGAATGGGGATGTTGTCAGGAAACTTAAAACAAGGTAGCATGGTGCTCTCGAGTTGTCTGTGCACGAGATGGAAAAGAAAACTTTAAGTTCTAATAGAGACCCCAGGATTTCAGAGCTTCTAGTAATATAAAATATGGAAGAACTGAGTGGAACCATCTCATGAGAGAGATCACTATATTGCAGTCATCATAGCTATAGGCAAAAGAATGTGCAACCTACTGGAGCCCATATGATATCACCATGAAAATGACATGACATCCGTGGAGCTATAGGGCTTTGAATTTGTTCTAGTATGTTTTGATGGATATTTTCTTCTATGTTGCAATTTCTCTCTTTGAAATAGAAATTTTCACTCTGTTCCATTATATACTAGTTTTTGGCCACATTTTTTGTTCTCTTTTCTTCCAAGAAATGGAAGTTCTTAGCTATATACTTCCACATCCACAAACCTCACTCTGCCTGCTTTGGATTACACTCGTCAAACCAAGAGCAAAACAAATCTGTCCTCTCTTACCTTGTTTCTGTTGGATGTGCTGTCAGAGCCATGAGGAGATCAATGAATATCAATGCCCTTAGATTCTTCTTGCACAGTGAGGCTTTCTCTATGAGGACAGATGAACTGTTCTTTTTACTTTCAAGTGATACTCATTAATTCACCAAGAAACAAGCATTTCCTTCAAGAGTACTGGTTTCTTGATCAGAATTTAAATGCTGGAAAACTCAAAAAGAGAAGAGCTACATGCTAAATACTTTCAATAAAATATGGGTGCTGAATATTTATAGTTGTGGGGATATGTGGGAATAACACCTGTACTGGTCATGGAAATTGTGTGAGAAGGAGATACATTTTGAAATGAGAAATCACATGGGTCTTACTTAAAGCAGAGGAATTGGGACAGAATTGGGGAAAATGGAATTGTGCAGAAACTAAGAGCATATTTAAAAAACAGAATGGAGTTCATTTTTTCTTGAACACTTCGAGAGGGAAACAGTGGAAAAGATCAAAATGAAAAGTGAAAGCCAGAAGTGGGGAATGTCTGAGATCCAGTTAGTTGCTTAGTTGAGCAGCACTATCAGGGCCTTTCAGGGGTTGTTTCAGTATGATTTCCCCTTCTCAAATTCATGTTAAAATGTAATTGTCCAGTGAATACTGGTGAGGACTGCTGCTCTCAGAAGTCTAGGGTAGTGCTCACAAGAACAAGTGAATTCTTGCTGTCTGGGAAATGGATTAATACTTTAGTCACAGGCTGCAAAGAAAACCATCCCTTGAGAGTTATCTCTCTGGTATGAACTACCTTCACTTCCAGTGCTTCCACTGGTGAAACCTAGCATGTAACATTCGTTACCTACAAAGACTTTTCTCTCATCATTCTGTCAGATTTCAGATCACCCTGATTCATGAGACAACAAAGCCCCTTTTCATTATGCATTAGCTACTCAGAATTTTTTTTTCTGGAACAACAAAAACTTAACTTAGACAGGTAGCCTGCTCAAGACCATGATCTGAAGAAGCCATGGTGGAAACTGAGCAACAGGATTAATAGGAGGAGTGGCTAGAAGTGGAGAGAGCCACTAGAGACAGCATTTCTGCATGGCAAGCATCACATGTGAAGTGAAGTCAGACTTTTCCTTATTGTAACTGAGTATCAGAGTTAACTTAAGGAAGAAATTGTTTTTATATTTATTTATGCATGCATATATACATATGCATGTGTGAGTGTGTGTTTATGTATGTATGTGTGTGTGTTTGTGGGGTGTGTGTGTGTGTGTGTGTGTGTGTGTGTTATGTGCATTGGAAGACAGCTTGTGAGTTTTAGTTCTTCCCTCCATCTCATGGAGCCTGACATTGAACTCAGGTCATCAGGTTTGGCCTGAGAGCAAAGCACTTTTATCCTCTAAGTCATATTACTGGCCCACAACAAATCTGTGTGTGTGTGTGTGTGTGTGTGTGTGTGTGTGTGTGTGAATTCAGAGATTTTTGACCTCTCACAGAAGGTCGAATATGGTGGAACAGCTCATATCATGGTGGCCAGATAGCAGACACAGAAGCAAGAGAAGGGCAGAGAGAGCTAAAGCTCTGGAGACCCACAGATGACCCTCATGCTTCAGTCAGGATCTGCACACCAGAATTCTACCACCTGGAAATAGCATTCAAAGTTTGGATCGGTCAATGAATTCACAGAATCAGAGCCCTCATGATCTTTGGGATACCTTCAGGTCTTCCCAGAAGTATGCTTTACAATTCTCCCAGGGTTTTCTCAATCTAATGAAGTTGACAGTGAAGATGAGCTATAATGAATATTATTTGCTATGAAACAAATATAACAGTGACTCAGCATACTGGGGCAGCATCTGCCTACTTTACAAGTGCCCTGATCTGTACTCTGATAGTCACACGAATGCTAATATTGTAAAGTTACTTTGTTGTTAAGTAACTACCACAAACTGGTAACTGAGTAATTTTCTTATTACTCTGAGTCTTCATTTTTTTTTTCATCTACGGAATGAGGATTAAAATGGTACTAGAATGAGATTTTTAATGGTACTAGAACATTCCTTACAGAGTTGTTATCCAGATTTAATGAAGTATGACTAAAATCACTTAAAACTGCTCTAAGCACTCACTAACAGTTCAACAAGAATCATTATCACACAAGTGTCTCTTTTCATTACTAAAATAAAAATGGGAGGATATGAGACTCAGATGGCAGAAACTTTCTCTAATCTTAGAATTTGGAACTAGATGGTTATAGAGATGGCTGGTGATATTAATCATGAGAGTGGCCTTGGAGAGCTCACCTAACTGCATTGTGAAACTGGGTTTGAAGACCTATTTAAAGAGAACCAGGAAGTCTAGAAGGAAAGATGATGATAACACATGTGCCACCTGAAAGTCCCAGTCATAAAGCTGATCACTAATTAGAAACATCAAGAAATAGTGAGACAGGCTGGAACGATAACTCAGCGGTTAAGAGTGGGCATTTCACTTAGGATGATATCCTCCAGATGCATCCATTTGTCTAAGAATTTCTTAAATTCATTGTTTTTAATAGCTGAGTAGTACTCCATTGTGTAAATGTACCACATTTTCCGTATCCATTCCTCTGTTGAGGGACATCTGGGTTCTTTCCAGCTTCTGGCTATTATAAATAAGGCTGCTATGAACATAGTGGAGCATGTGTCCTGATTACAGGTTGGAGCATCTTCTGGGTATATGCCCAGGAGAGGTATTGCTGAATCACAAAAGAACACACATGATATGCACTCACTGATAAATGAATATTAGCCTAGAAGCTCAAAATACTCCAGATACAACTTGGAAAACACATGAAACTCAAGAAGAAGGAAGACCAAAGGGTGGGCACTGTTCCTTCTTAGAACAGGGAACAAAATACCCATGGGAAGGAGTTACAGAGACAAAGTTTGAAGCAGATACTGAAGGTATGACCATGCAGAGACTGCTCCATCTGGGGATCCATAGCATAAACAACCACCAAACCCAGATTATTGCAGATGCCAACAAGAGCTTGCTGACAGGAGACTGATATAGCTGTCTCCTGAGAGGCTCTGCCAGTGCCTGACTAATACAGAAGTGGATGCTCACAGCTATCCACTGGATGGAGCACAGGGTCCTCGATAGAGAAAGTACCCAAGAAGCTGAAGGGGTTTGCAGCCCCCTAGGAGGAACAACAATATGAACTAACCAGTAACCCCAGAACTCCCTGGGACTAAACCACCAATCAAAGAAGAGACTCACGGCTCTAGCTGTATATGTAGCTGAGCATGGCCTAGTTGGTCATCAACAGGAGGAGAGGCCCTTGGTCCTGTGAAGGTTCTATGCCTCAGTATAGGGGAATACCTGGGCCAGGAAGCAGGATTGGGTGGGTTGGGGAGCAGGGGGAGGGGGAGAGGATAGACAATTTTTGGAGGGGAAACTAAGAAAGGGGATAACATTTGAAATGTAAATAAAGAAAATACCTTAAAAAAAGGAGTGGTCAATTTCCAGCAGCACAATCTGTGATGGGATCCAATTCCCTCTTCTGTAATTGCAAACATAAAACAAATAAATAAATAAATTTTAAAAGAAAGAAGTAGTAAGACTAACATCATTTCTGTGACAAAACAAAACCTTGGATAATCTTAGTGGACACATAAAAGATAAATGGATTATTCAACAGAAGGGAGATAGATGAAGAAAGCAGACATCAGAATAGATGATGCTTTCACCTAGGGAATTCAATAAGTGTATTATTCAGAGATAAAGCCTAAGCACATTTCTAACACTGGGAGACATTCTAGTGAAACTGCCAAATGTTTTCAGAAATTAATGTTAAGCACAGCAAATTTTAAGTGGCAGCAAAAGGGGGCCATGTTTCTGAAGAATAAGCAATCTAGATATACATTTCATAGTAGTAAAATTCAGTGACAAGAGGATAAATCTTTACATAGTTATGATTGTAAGGAAAGATTATTAAAGTACTAGAATGAAATGCTTAGTAGTACTAGAACCCTTCCCTACAGAGTTTTTAACACATATTTTATGAGTATGACTAAAAACACTTGAAACAGCTCTATGCCAACAAAAGGCTCAACATGTAAGTTTTCATGCATTGACTCCAGAAATACAATAACCACGTGACTTACACAATCTTCAAATTAGGGGAAAATATGCATTTTATAAAAATAAATACACTATGTTACAGTATCTGAGATATTTAATTTAACATGTAGGTAATGTCAATATGACTATTATAAAACTTGATACAACAAAAATAATACTAGAACTCATAAAATTTAGGAATGAAAAAGGAGAAAGAGCAAATGGATTGGTTCAGTAGCTAATCTCACAGATTTGAGGAGAAAGAACTGATCAAAACCTCCTGATAAATAGAACATATAGTAGGACTGAGTATAACTTTATAGAGATGTCATCATACTTAATCAGATATACAATAAGCTTTTTTTAAATAATATGTCTCTTGTGAAAGAATTTTGAGAATATTAAATACTTTCTTCAGTTTATTCAGTATTAGGAAAGTTAACATTTAAAACATAGTGTTTATCAGGATAATTCTTTCCTAATATAATCATTATTTATCCACTGATTTATCTTTAATCTTCTGTGTAATTTGATAGCCAGAATTTTAGTGCCTAAGAACAACAATAAAAACAACCAACACATCATACTAAGTGCTTCCTCAGTGTAGGAATTTTGTGTGCCATTCATTTTAACAGTTGTACGATGTTTCATTCTTAGCATAAACTTTATAGAAACATGGAGTTGAGACACGGTGGGGTCCAAAGACTGCTCAAGCTAATTATTAAAACAGGGATAAGTTTAAAAAAAAATATTTTATATAGGGCAGTGGTTCTCCACTTTTCTAATGCTACAGCCATTTAATACAGACAGGTTCTTATGTTGTGAAGATCTCTCCCACAAACCATAAAATTATTTTGTTGAAACTTCTTAACTTTAATTTTGCTACCATTATTAACCATAATGTAAATATCCGATATGCAGGATATCAGATGTGTGACCCCTATGTGCTCATGACCCACAGGTTGAGAATCACTGGGGTAGGGGTTGTGACTATGTGTGGCAACCTATTTATGTGTAATAGTAAGGGTGCATTCTTACCATAAAATATGTGTGGAGATCAGAGGAAGTTTTTGGATTTTGGTTCCCAACTTTCACCTTATCAGAAATAGTCTTCTGTTCACTGCTGTGTATGTCATGGTAGCTGGTACCTAAGTGTATGTATGTCTCTGTGCCCTATCTAAATGCAGGAGCACTGAGATTGTAGACTTGTGCTACCAACTTGGGTCCAAGGATCTGAACTCAAAGAATCACTCTTATAGCAAGCTGTTTTCCTATTGAGCCTTCTTCCTAGCCACATGAAAACGTTTAAATAATTTTCATTAAGAGTTTTGAGTAGTTTTAGGAAACTTGTTTGTTTTACCCCTAGAATTTTACATTAAATATAACAGATATATAAATATGAACATACACAAACTTATATGTGAGTTTTCATATACCCATAAATGTAGACATATATGTATATACATACATGCATATATACTATTCACATGTAAGAGACAAAGAATAATGTGTGAGAGCTGACCTCAGAGGCAAATAAGAGTGGAGAACATGAGAGCGGGATGAGAAGCAAAGGGCTTTTCAGAGGAAATTCTCAGGAGTTCCTCATAGTCTTGTGAAAAATTCCCAGCAGGATGTAGGACAGGAGATTCAATTCTTAAAGGAACTCCAGTGAAGTTTAGAATCAAAGCAAAGGTCACTGTTATTTCTGTTGCCATGACAATATATCATGACAAAATGAAATTTAGAGGAGATTTATATTAGATCACAATTTCAGGTTATAGCCCATTGTTACAGGGAAGTCGACCCGGAAATGTTAATCATCTGCTTATGTCATTTCCACAATCAGGAGTAGAACAAAATTAATGCAAGCATGGTTGCAGGTACTCATCTTGATGTTTTTCACTCTTGCATAGCTCAGGACCCCCACCTAAGGAATGGTGCTGCTCACAGTGGACTGGGTTATCTCATAACAATTAATTAAATAGTCTCTAAAGGTACACCCCATAGGTCAATACTGTTTTAAATAGTCTTTTGTTCACTGCTGTATATGCCTTGTTTTTTTTTTCCTCACAAATACTCTCTTGTAGGTGACAAGGTTTTGTTGAATTGCCAATTATAGTTTACCAACCCAGTCACAGACCCATTCTCTCATAAATACTTCTACTGTTTTATTATCCTAACAAGACACAGATGAAGATAGAGATCTAGGAAAGATGAGAATTTATTCAGTGTACTCAGATATCTTAGCAGTAGAGAAGGAATATATAGCCATGTTTTCCTACCTGCAAATCTGTACACTTCTCCTGAATAATGGAATTTATTTTACTATTTCAATTCAAGAAATATGGATAGCATAAAAATAATATGAATATAAACTGAGTCAGCTGCTTCTATTAGCAGTTAATTCAAACTCAAGCCTAGGAAAAAGTCAGGTAGAATAACTTATTCTTCAAGGCAATGTGAGCCCCTAATTCAGTCACTTGCCCATTTAACACTAGTCCTGAGTCAAATTCCACAGAAGGCAACATAACATGCTTTCTCCTTGACTCATAGATCACTTATTTCTGCAGCAAAAAATTACCAATGAGAGCAATCCATCAAAGGATGTAATCCCTCTCTTTGACATCTTCATGTTGTATAGTACCCCCTGATGCCTAATAGAGGATTTGGCCATGTTTCTTTTTTGACTCAGTTCTCACTTTGTTTCTAGCCTGAACTGCTGCCACTCTGAAGTTTTAGCTGCCTTTGCCTGTAAAGCCTGGCTTGCATAGTGCGTGCCTTGGTTTCTTTCCTGTGTCAATTCTCTAGGATGCGAGAGTCCTCAGATCTTCTCCAGGCATTCAGGGAGACACATGAAAGGATGGTGAGGATGGCTGAATGAAAGCTGTGTCTGGTTCGGGTTTGATCCTACATTCCTCGTCATCTCGTGTAGGTGAGATGGAACCATCAGCTGCACTGCCACTCTCAATGATTCAAAGAAGGGAAAGTAAGCTACTGATGCTCTCACCTTCAAATTTCCCAAATTTTTAGTATTGTAGTACATACATTCAACTCCTCATCCATCACAGTCACACAACAAAACAAAGTAGCTAAGTACGGAAATAAGTAAGTAACCAAAACTGGAAGCATGAAGTACTTTTATTTAAAAGGACTGAGTGCCAATTGGTAGGTTATGCTGTCAGTTAAGCCCCTTTGGAGAAAAGAGACTTTATATCCTAGAAATCAGACCTATGAACTGTGACAAGACACCTGCAGCATTTCCTGACTTCTAAGCTCACACATATCAACATGACTGCAAGTCTATATCAAACATCAAAGGGGTGGGGAGCCCTTAAAAATGGTATCTTGTAAAGAAATTCTTGCGCGCGTCCGACTCGACCAGCAAGAACGACACGGCACACAAGTAGGATCCTTCTGCAGCCAAGCTTTAATGCATTTTGAGAGGGAGAGCATAAGCTTACACACTGATGCGAAGACTCTGAGGAACCCAGCCCTGTGCCTTATATAGAATTTTTGTCCCGCCTCTGACGTGGCGCATCCTCACAGGGCCATTTCCAAACGGACAAGATAACGTACTTAACGGATGTATGTCCTCGCGGACAGGGACTATCCAGAGACATGTGCAGTAAGCCTTTTTACTTGTTCAAACACCCAGCTCATGTGCCATCTTGTAATGGCGAATGTGGGAGCGGCTTTCCACATCTCCTCCTTTTGTTTTAATTTTAAGGCCACCCAAGCAATCGAGAGTGAGGGTGGAGGTCAAATTCCCAGTGTGCAAGATAGGTCTTACACAGGGTCCTCCTCTTAGACTCTTCGCCCAGAGGAACCCTGGCCTGACCCTATGTCGTTTTTCCTGGGAGAAGGAAACTTGGACATATAACCTTCGTATAGATGACACGCCCTCCTGGAAGAGGTTTTAACAGCCGCTTTGCCCCTTCCACTGCAGTGCTTAGCCTCGCAACTCTCCTTGGGCTGCTGAAGCGCACTCACTCTGTCCCGTGCAATGAGACTAGCCTCGTGGGGTGCAAGAGCTGAGTGGCCAGCGACCTTTTACTATACATACTGGGTCCAAGTTCGGCTCCACACTTCTCTAGAAGGTCCCCATCCAAGCCTCATAAGATATGGTAATAGTATCTTTCTTTCTTTCCTGACAAATCTTGAAATTTTGAATGCCCTGTGAGTATTGGCCACGCTCAACCACCGGGACAATCCTATTCAATCCACCCTGCCTCCCACAATCCCTTTCTTCGTTTTTCCTGTCTTCATTCTGAGGTAATTCCAGGTTTCTGCAGCCTCAAGCAATTTCGCAATCAATGCTGGTTATTCTTAATATCATCTCTCTCATAGGCAGCAATCCTATTTTAGCAACAAATAAAACAGCATCATTTAAAGGCGTTCATACATAGCCATTATCTCAAGCACTTGTACACGTTCCCACAGGAGAGACACCACCTTTTTAAACAGGCAAGATCCTATCATAAGTATCAAAAGAAGCATCACAACTGATCCCACGAGTGTGGAAATCAAAGTTGTCATCCAGGGGGACTGACTGAACCAGCCCTCAAACCATCCTTTATCGGCATCAAAGATTTTTTGTCTCTGTGCAAGGCGAGTTCTCAATTTTGCCATGCTGTATCGCACTAATCCGGTCTTATCAACCCAGAAACAGCATTCTTCTTTTAGGGTGGCACACTTCCAAAGAGGATAAACTCGTCTCTAAATTAGTAATTGATTTTTCAATTTCCTTTATATCCTCATGCATAGCTTGTTGCAAAATTTTGAGCTGATGAATATTATTAAGCGCTACCGCCCCTGTGCCTATACCAGCAGTGATGCCGCCTGTGGCCAGGCCTCCCAATAACACCGCTAAGGTAATAGAAGCGGGATCTCTCTTAAGACGTCGGGGGGCCGGCATTCTCATAGGCTTCCACAACATGACTTATGGGATGATAAATAATCCTAGGCCATAGGGTTACCATAACACAAAGAATACTGGTAAAATTTAAGGTAGCAAGGGAAACGCAGGGGGTAAGGCCAGCACTACAGGCCCAATAAGTCCCTTTTGGCGGGACAAGATAGCCAGAGGACTGGGAATGAGAAGATATATTTGTATAACTTCTACTTATAGAAAAAATGGCGACCGGATCATGACCGGTACGGTACAATCTCAGACCCCAACTTTTTGGGCCATCCCAGTTAGCTTTCTTTCCTGCCTCAGTAAAGGTAATCACCAATGGATTACATCGGCCCCCAGGGGTGGCTCCGATATGGCTAGTTTTTAAAGAATCATAGCAGGGGCCACAATCAACCCTCCTTCCATCCTTCGTGCATTTCCATTTTCCTCTCCCCCCATAAGTATAGCCAGGTGTATTTCCTCTCTTAACAGTAATGAAATCCCATGTAGATGAGGGATTCCAATAGGCATGCCCCGTGGTCTCACACCCCCATACTTTACTATAGCCCTCTGCCGGACCCCCACAATGAGGTGACACCTTATGACCAGGGCAAACATAGATGTCAAATTCTCTGGTAAATTCTCTTTGATTAATATATTGGCATCCATAATCTCCAGATGGATCATGATCAGAGGGATCCCATTCATTACCAACCAGATCACACAAATCTACATAAAGGGTTGGAAAAGCCTCTTTTAGGGCACCCTGCAAAACAGTCTTATTAGCAACAACTCCTGTTAACAAATTAGAACTAGTCCAAGTCACATTATAGATCTGATGTGGGTTACTCCCTGATCTTTGAGTTCCTCCCAGTGTCATCATTTCCAGAAGTAGGATCATCCATGTCCAGCTCCGTCGCAATGGGTTCTTCTACCGCCTGATGGATTGTTCTCGTAAGGCGGACAGGGATCCAAAAAGGATTGGCTTCATCCTGTGGAAAGACACATACGGCTCCCCTGGATCTGATCAATATGGGATCCGGGCCCTTCCATTTGTTATTCAAAACATCTTTCCATTTAACCCTTTCTTTGGGCCTATCTGGCTCTGAGTAATGACGTTCAGCCGCAGTATGGCCATGAGCATCAAGATTTAAAAAATTGAGTGTAAAGAGTGCCATAGACACAGACACTCTTGGTACTCGGGGTAGAGCCTCCTCGACTCCCCCTTTCTGTTTTATTAGATAGGATTTGAGGGTGCGGTGCGCCCGCTCAACAATACCCTGTCCTTGAGGGTTGTATGGAAGTCCAGTCAAGTGGGTCACGTCCATCTGACGGCAGAACTGTTGGAATTTTTGAGATGTATAAGCTGGACCATTATCAGTCTTGAGGAGTTTGGGTTTCCCCCAAGCACTCCATGCCTCAAAGCAATGTTGAATCACATGTGAGGCCTTTTCTCCAGTTAGGGGAGAAGCAGACATGATACCCGAGCACGTGTCAATGGACACGTGGAGGTACTGAAGTTTGCCAAAGGAGGGGACATGGGTAACGTCCATCTGCCAGACCTGTAGGGGTCGAATGCCACGTGGGTTAATTCCTACGTGGGGTTCTGGCAGAAACTCACAACAGTTTTGACACTGAATGACAATGTCACGGGCCTCCTTTCTTGTCAAGGAGAAGCGACGACGCAGAGTTTCAGCCGTCACATGAAATTTGTTGTGAAACCTCCTGGCAGTTTCTATTGGAGACGATAAGGCTGCAGCCACCATTTTTGTAGCTTTGTCTGCCATATCATTTCCCTGAGCCATGGGCCCAGGCAGGCCCGAGTGGGCCCTGACATGAGTAATATAGACTGGAAATTTTCTGGCTAATAGGACTAGCTGTATTTGCTGAAAAATATGGGCAACCTTGCTAGATGACCTAATCACCCCAGCCACTTCTAAAAGATTTACAGCATTAACCACATAATGAGAGTCAGACACAATATTAAGGGCTCCTGAAAAGGTTTTTAAAACCTCCAGGACCACAAGACACTCCACTACTTGAGGAGAATTCTCACCAAACTGTTTAGAGGTGACCTCCCCATTGTGGACATAGGCACCTATGCCGGTTTTTGACCCATCAGTATATACCACGGCCCCATCTTCAAGTGGGGATTTAGATGTCACACGTGGAAACACAACAGGCTGATTCTGGGCAAACTGTAAGATGGGATGCTTGGGATAATGATTATCTATCTGTCCTTCAAAGGAGGTAACCAAGACTGCCCAGTCATCGGAGGTGGCTGCCAGAGTTTGAACTTGTACAGCGGTGTAAGGCACAATTAAGGTATCTGGGTTTTTTCCAAAGTGGGTAATAGCTGCTTTCAGGCCCCTAAGGGCAAGCTGTGCAACTGCATTAGGATACCATTCTATTATTTTAGCAGGGGAAGCATTTGGGTGGACCCACAGTAGAGGTCCACCCTGCCATAAAACTGCAGTCGGCAATTGGGTTGTCTTAAAAACACACAAATCAAAAGGTTGAGTATCATTAATGCGATGCAATTGGGCCTCCTGCAAAGCCCCCTCAACTGCTCGCAACGCCTGGTCAGCAGCTGGAGTAAGGGCTCTAGGGGAGGAAATATGAGAATCCCCTTCCAATATTTCAAATAAAGGTTTCAACTCCGCCGAGGGGATTTTCAAAAAGGGTCTAAGCCAATTAATATCTCCCAGCAACTTTTGAAAATCATTTAAAGTATGAAGATGGTCCCTCCGTATTTCTATTTTCTGGGGTGCAATCCTGTCTGGGGTAATTATCGACCCTAGAAACTGTCCTGTATCAGAAACCTGCACCTTTTCTGCAGCTATTTGCAAACCCCACCTTTGAAGAGTGTCCAACAAACAGGGGTATGCCCTTTTTAATAGGCTCAGGTCTTTGTGACACAAAAGAACATCATCCATATAATGTATTAAAATTAAAGAAGGAAATTGTTCCTTTATTGGGCTAAGAGCCCTTTGTACATAAAGCTGACACATGGTGGGACTATTGGACATGCCCTGGGGCAAAACTTTCCATTGATATCTTCTATCTGGTTCCATATGATTGAATGAGGGAACTGTGAAGGCAAAACGAGGCCTATCCTCAGGGCATAATGGTATAAAAAAAAAGCAATCCTTAATATCTATAATAATTAAATTCCATTTTCGCGGCAGGGCAGATAACACCGGCAAACCACGTTGCACGGGGCCAAATAACTTCATTTGTGCATTAATGGCCCTTAAGTCATGAAGCAACCTCCATTTTCCAGATTTCTTTTTAATAACAAATATGGGAGTATTCCAAGGAGAGACAGATGGCTCGATGTGTCCTAAATTTAACTGTTCTTTTATTAATTGTGTTACTGCCTCTAAATTTTCAGAGGATAAAGGCCACTGAGGAATCCACACCGGGTCCTCTGTTTTCCATGGTATAGGTTGTGCTATCTCAGCGGCCCCTAGGAAAAACCCAGTCCCTGTTTTTTATAATTTTCCTTTGGTGCAATAGGCATTATTCGTCCCTGTCCTTGTGCACCCAGTCCCTCCCCATCTCTATAACCCATCTTGGTCATGATATGCTTTGCTCTATCTGAATAGTTGCCTTCTAAGGAAACTGTCTCATTAGACAAGACGAGACTCATGTGCTGCATGATATCCCTTCCCCAGAGGTTAACCGGGAGCGGGAGCACATAGGGTACAAATTTTCCCTGCTGACCTTCGGGGGATCTCCAGGTTAAAGCAACAGAACTTATAGTGGGACAGGATTGGTATCCCAGACCTTGTAACGAATGAGATGATTCTGTGGTGGGCCAAGTTTTGGGCCACCAATGTGTGGAAATTATACTTTTGTCTGCTCCGGTATCTAGAATGCCCTCGAATTCTTTCCCATTTATCTTAAGGCGGAGCTTAGGTCTGCTATTTAACGATACCACTAAGTAGGCCGAATCACTTCCGGAGGAACCCATTTTCTTCACATCCTGTCCCACAGGCTCCTCTCTGGCGTTATCAGGGAGGAGCAATAGCTGGGCAATCCTGTCCCCTTTGTTAATAGAGAAGACTCCCCGAGGGCTGGAACATAGGACTTGAATCTCAGGAGAGTGTTGGCGATCCACCACTCCTGGGTGTACCACCAAGCCTTGTAAGGTGAGCGAACCTCGACCAAGAATAAGGCCCATGGTCCCCAGGGGCAAAGATAATACAGACTCCACCGGGACCGGTTGAATGTTCATTTGGGGCATTAGTAGGAAGTCGGTGGCGGCACGCAGGTCCACCCTTGAGGGTCTTCCTGGGCCTCCTCTCTGGTTGCTTCCTGGGTCCTGACAAATCGGTTCCCATATCTTTGGGGGCCCTGGGACCGGGGGCCCGGTTTCCCGTTTTTTGTTACACGAGGAAACTCTTTAGTATCATTAGCCTCCTGTGGTGCAAGTAGCCTGCCATTGATATCTCTGACAGACCGACATTGATCTGCCCTATGATAACCCTTACCGCACTTGGTGCATAGGGTAAGGACCCTCCTCTCACGAGGAGGGGCCCTGCAGTCTCTTTTGAGATGGCCAGGCTTGCCACAATTATAACATGTTTTATGTCCCTTTTGTCTTGTTGCTTGCTTTTGCGACTGAAGAATTGCAGCCGCCAGGCCTGCATTAGTAAGGGGTCCCCCCAACTCACGACAAACTCTAAGCCAATCCTGTAAGCCTTTGCTCTTTCTAGGGGCTATAGCTGCTCGGCACTCCTGTGTGGCTTGTTCAAAAATTAACTGTTCTATTAAGGGGTTTGCGGCCTCAGAGTCCCCAAAAATTCTCTCAGCCGCTTCTGTCATTCTTGCCACAAAATTGGAGAAGGGCTCTTGGGGGCCCTGAATAATTTTTGATAATTGTTGATTGGCCTCACCCTTGTTTGATAGAGCTTTCCATGCCCTAATAGCAGAATGTGCAACTTGCGCATAAGCTCCCCATGCATAGTTGTTTTGATCAGCCGCATACAGGCCCTGCCCTGTTAACAGGTCGAAGGTCCAATCGCGTTGTTCTGGGGTGAGTGCTGCCGCATTAAACCTAGCTAGATTTTGGGCTGCCTCATGCCATAGGGCTTTCCATTCCATATACTGTCCCATGGTTGGTAAAACAGCTTTGGTAATCATCTGCCAATCTGAAGGAGTGAGCGGATTTATGGCCAATCTATCTAGTTGCATCAATGTAAAGCTCCCCGTCACCCCATATTTCCTTACCGACTCCGCAAGTTCCTTAATTTGATTATATTCTATGGGTGCATAAACCCTACCTCCTTCCCCATTATCGAAAACGGGGAAGGCTTGTGTCACTTTATGGCGGGTTTTTTCAGAAAGAAGTGAAGAAGATGCGGGTCGTGCCCCATAAGGGGGTGGGGCAGTAGGGGTAAGCTGCATGCGTTGTTGGAGTGGGGGCTGTTTTTTATTTTTATACCTTGGGATCCTTTCATCAGGGTGATACCTCTCTTCTTCATATCTAGCTGCAGCTTCCTCTAAGTCCTCTTCCTCAGAGGAGTCAAGTTCATCGCTCGAACTTGAGCTAATTTTCAGTTCTTGAAGTTCCCTTACTGGGTAGATACTCTCCCCTTTTTTCTTATTATTAGAAGGGTGATCCAACCTTATAGGTTGATCAGGCTTCTCTCCCCCTTTTTTACCTTTTCCGGGGGGTCCCTTTTCTCTTTTCTTGGATATCCCTTTTGTATGTGCTCGAGCACCCAACCTCTCACTCCGCTCGGTTTCTGACATGCTATCTTGGACTGATTCTAACGTGTGCTGGCCTTCCTGTCTTACTGGACCGCAGGTTTCATCCTCTAGACAGTTGTTAACCATCTTCCAAATGGCCTTGGTCCCAGGGTGAAGATCGTCCTCTAACAGTTTTCTATCTAGATCTTTTCCCAATTTTTTCCACGAGGCGCGGGAAAGTGATCCGGAGCAGGCGTACCATGGCGCCACACGGTCAACTTCCTTCACAAAATTTTTAAGTGTGCGGGGTGCAATCTTAATGTCCCTTTGTTTAAGAAGGTTATCAAGGGCTTGAACCACAGATTGGGACGAACCCATTGTAGATGGTGCCTGCGGTTTATCTACACCCGACTTACGTAGCACAGCAGATTTCTACCTCCTCGCGGCTTATCTACGTCCATCTGACAGGAGATCTGACAGGAGATCTGACAGGAGATCTGACAGGAGATTTGACAGGAGATCAACGGCCGAAATGTCAACGGTCGCAGGGCCGCTTATCTACGTCGGACTTATCCGCAACCCTCAACAATACAACACCAGGAAGAAAAGGAAGAAGACTCCGATCACTAACACCGCCGCCTCGGGCAAACCCTCCCAAGGTGGAGACAGTTGAAGACCAAGATTAGAAAAAAATCCGACACACCTCTCCGGGCGGAGTCCACTGCAGTTCTGAATCCACCTCAACGCTGAGGGGTCTCCGGTGGTGCGAACGATGTCTCGAAGTCCCGGGTTTTCGGCACCACTTCTTGCGCGCATCCGACTCGACCAGCAAGAACGACACGGCACACAAGTAGGATCCTTCTGCAGCCAAGCTTTAATGCATTTTGAGAGGGAGAGCATAAGCTTACACATGGATGCGAAGACTCTGAGGAACCCAGCCCTGTGCCTTATATAGAATTTTTGTCCCGCCTCTGACGTGGCGCATCCTCACAGGGCCATTTCCAAACGGACAAGATAACGTACTTAACGGATGTATGTCCTCGCGGACAGGGACTATCCAGAGACATGTGCAGTAAGCCTTTTTACTTGTTCAAACACCCAGCTCATGTGCCATCTTGTAATGGCGAATGTGGGAGCGGCTTTCCACAAGAAATGTCTCTGAGAGTAATTTAAGAAAGTTAGTGGTTGTGTGAATTCAGCATCATAATTGTGTCTGGATTAGTCACTTAGTGACCAGGCGAATGTACTTTCCATATAGGTTCTTTATGCAGCAACAGTGGGCCTGTTCACAAGATAAGCAAATCTCTCTTTGATAAATGGTAGTTTTGTAAATGGTAACTTTCCATTGTTAACATATTTTTAAAATTGCTTCTAGAGAAGTGGTGTAGTAAGTAGACAGCATGATCATTCTTGAAAGTTAAACCTTTTCTCCACATTTATGTTTTGAATTTTCATAGTCTTTCAAGAGCAAGATAGGGGCTCAGCTAAAAGCACTTGGTGGTCCTGTAGAAACTATGGGTCCAGTTCATAACAACATTATATATAATAGCCAGAAGCTGGAAACAACCCAGATGCCTCTCAATAGAGGAATGAATAAAGAAAATGTGGAGAGTTGCTGAGGCAGCACCCTTTTGGGGCTGCAGACATCCAGCACACTCCCAGCCGGAGGACAGTGGTCCACCCTGCAGGGAGGGCCATCTTGGCTCCGGGGCTCCGCCGAACTTAGTCTGCAGAGGTGAGAGTGAGGACCACAGAGGCAGACAGCTTCTGGGACAGGCGGGAGCCACAGAGCCGCTGAGGCAGCACCCTTTTGGGGCCGCAGACATCCGGCACCCTCCCGGCTGGAGGACAGTGATCTGCCCTGCAGGGAGCGTCATCTTGGCTCCGGGACTCCACCGAACTTAGTCTGTAGAGGTGAGAGTGAGGACCACAGAGGCAGACAGCTTCTGGGACAGGCGGGAGCCACAGAGTCGCTGAGGCAGCACCCTTTTGGGGCTGCAGACATCCAGCACCCTCCCCGTTGGAGGACAGTGATCTGCACTGCAGGGAGCGCCATCTTGGCTCCGGGGCTCCGCCGAACTTAGTCTGCAGAGGTGAGAGTGAGGACCACAGAGGCAGACAGCTTCTGGGACAGGCGGGAGCCACAGAGTTGCTGAGGCAGCACCCTTTTGGGGCTGCAGACATCCGGCACCCTCCCAGCTGGAGGACAGTGATCTGCCCTGCAGGGAGCGCCATCTTGGCTCCGGGGCTCCGCCGAACTTAGTCTGCAGAGGTGAGAGTGAGGACCACAGAGGCAGACAGCTTCTGGGACAGGCGGGAGCCACAGAGTCGCTGAGGCAGCACCCTTTTGGGGCTGCAGACATCCGGCACCCTCCCAGCTGGAAGACTGTATTCTGCCCTGCACAGGAGCCCTCTGCCTCAGGAGCAGGGAGCACATCTTGGATCCAGGACTCCTCTGAACTTAGGAACGTAGTCTGCACAGCTGAGAGTGTGCACCACAGAAGCTGACAGCTTCTGTGACCTGCCAAAGCAACACAGCTTCTGGGAAAGGTCCTGTTTTCGGCCTTCTTCTTCGGCCAGGAGAAGGTTCAAGCGCCAGATATCTGTACACCTTCCCTTTAAGAGGAAAGCTTGTCAGCAGGGAGTGCTCTAACCACTGAAACTCAGAGGAGAGAGCCTGTCTCCCAGGTCTGCTGACAGACGATACTCAGAATCACCAGAAGAACAACCTCTGAACAGAGACAACTATAACAACTCCAGAGATTACCAGATGGCGAGAGGTAAACGTAAGAATCTTACTAACAGAAACCAAGACCACTCACCATCATCAGGACCCAGCACTCCCACTTCGCCCAGTCCAGGGCACCCCAACACACCTGAAAAGCTAGACCTGGATTTAAAAGCATATCTCATGATGATGATAGAGGACATCAAGAAGGACTTTAAAGAACTACAGGAGAACATGGCTAAAGAGTTACAAGTCCTTAAAGAAAAACAGGAAAACACAACCAAACTGGTAGAAGTCCTTAAAGAGAAACAGGAAAACACATCCAATCAGATGATGGAAATGAACAAAACCATACTAGACCTAAAAAGGGAAGTAGACACAATAAAGAAAACCCAAAATGAGGCAACACTGGAGATAGAAACCCTAGGAAAGAAATCTGGGACCATAGATTCGAGCATCAGCAAGAGAATACAAGAGATGGAAGAGAGAATCTCAGGTGCAGAAGATTGCATAGAGAACATCGGCACAACAATCAAGGAAAATGGAAAATGCAAAAAGATCCTAACTCAAAACATCCAGGAAATACAGGACACAATGAGAAGACCAAACCTACGGATAATAGGAGTGGATGAGAATGAAGATTTTCAAGTCAAAGGACCAGTAAACATCTTCAACAAAATTATAGAAGAAAATTTCCCAAACCTAAAGAAAGAGATGCCCATGAACATACAAGAAGCCTACAGAACTCCAAATAGGCTGGACCAGAAAAGAAATACCTCCCGACACATAATAATCAGAACAACAAATGCACTAAATAAAGATAGAATACTAAAAGCAGTAAGAGAAAAAGGCCAAGTAACATATAAAGGAAAGCCTATCAGAATTACACCAGATTTTTCAACAGAGACTATGAAAGCCAGAAGATCCTGGACGGATGTTATACAGACACTAAAAGAACACAAATTCCAGCCCAGGCTACTATACCCAGCCAAACTCTCAATTAATATAGATGGAGAAACCAAAGTATTCCACGACAAAACCAAATTCACACACTATCTCTCCACGAATCCAGCCCTTCAAAGGATAATAACAGGAAAAAACCAATACAAGGACGGGAACCACGCCCTAGAAACAACAAGAAGGTAATCCCTCAACAAACCTAAAAGAAGACAGCCACAAGAACAGAATGCCAACTTTAACAACAAAAATAACAGGAAACAACAATTACTTTTCCTTAATATCTCTTAATATCAATGGTCTCAACTCCCCGATAAAAAGACATAGACTAACAAACTGGCTACACAAACAAGACCCAACATTTTGCTGCTTACAGGATAAACTCATCTCAGAGAAAAAGATAGACACTACCTCAGAATGAAAGGCTGGAAAACAATTTTCCAAGCAAATGGTATGAAGAAACAAGCTGGAGTAGCCATTCTAATATCTGATAAGATTGACTTCCAACCCAAAGTCATCAAAAAAGACAGGGAGGGGCACTTCATACTCATCAAAGGTAAAATCCTCCAAGAGGAACTATCAATCCTGAGTATCTATGCTCCAAATACAAAGGCAGCCTCATTCATTAAAGAAACTTTAGTAAATCTCAAAGCACACATTGCACCTCATACAATAATAGTGGGAGACTTCAACACACCACTTTCACCAATGGACAGATCATGGAAACAGAAACTAAACAGGGACACAGTGAAACTAACAGAAGTTATGGATCAAATGGATCTGGCAGATATCTACAGAACATTTTACCCTAAAACAAAAGGATATACCTTCTTCTCAGCACCTCATGGTACCTTCTCCAAAACTGACCACGTAATTGGGCACAAAACAGGACTCAACAGATACAAAAATATTGAAATTGTCCCATGCATCCTATCAGATCACCATGGACTAAGGCTGATCTTCAATAACAAAATAAATAATAGAAAGCCAACCTTCACGTGGAAACTGAACAACACTCTTCTCAATGATACCTTGGTCAAGGAAGGAATAAAGAAAGAAATTAAGGACTTTTTAGAGTTCAATGAAAATGAAGCCACAACATACCCAAACTTCTGGGACGCAATGAAAGCATTTCTAAGAGGAAAACTCATATCTCTGAGTGCCTCCAAAAAGAAACTAGAAAGAGCACACATTAGCAGCTTGACAAGACACCTAAAAGGACTAGAACAAAAGGAAGCAAATTCACCCAAAAGGAGTAGACGGCAGGAAATAATCAAACTCAGGGGAGAAATCAATCAAGTGGAAACAAGAAGAACTATTCAAAGAATCAACCAATCAAGGAGCTGTTTCTTTGAGAAAATCAACAAGATAGATAAACCCTTAGCCAGACTCACTAGAGGGCACAGGGAAAGCATTCTAATTAACAAAATCAGAAATGAAAAAGGAGACATAACAACAGATCCTGAAGACATCCAAAACACCATCAGATCCTTCTACCAAAGGCTATACTCAACAAAACTGGAGAACCTGGATGAAATGGAGAAGTTCCTAGATAGGTACCAGGTACCAAAGTTGAACCAAGATCAGGTTAATGATCTAAACAGCCCTATATCCCCCAAAGAAATAGAAGCAGTCATTAATAGTCTCCCAACCAAAAAAAGCCCAGGACCAGATGGGTTTAATGCAGAGTTCTATCAGACCTTCAAAGAAGATCTAATTCCAGTTCTTCACAAACTATTCCACAAAATAGAAACAGAAGGTACTCTACCCAACTCATTCTATGAAGCCACAATTACTCTGATACCTAAACCACAAAAAGACCCAACAAAGATAGAAAACTTCAGACCAATATCCCTTATGAATATTGATGCAAAAATCCTCAATAAAGTTCTTGCTAACCGAATCAAAGAACACATCAAGACAATCATCCATCCTGACCAAGTAGGTTTCATCCCAGGGATGCAGGGATGGTTCAATATACGGAAATCCATCAACGTAATCCAGTATATAAACAAACTCAAAGACAAAAACCACATGGTCATCTCGTTAGATGCGGAAAAAGCATTTGGCAAGATCCAACACCCATTCATGATAAAAGTCTTGGAAAGATCAGGAATTCAAGGCCCATACCTAAACATGATAAAAGCAATCTACAGCAAACCAGTAGCCAACATCAAAGTAAATGGTGAGAAGCTTGAAGCAATCCCTCTAAAATCAGGGACTAGACAAGGCTGTCCACTTTCTCCATACCTATTCAACATAGTACTTGAAGTCCTAGCCAGAGCAATTCGACAACAAAAGGAGATCAAAGGGATACAAATTGGAAAAGATGAAGTCAAAATATCACGTTTTGCAGATGATATGATAGTATATATAAGTGACCCTAAAAATTCCACCAGAGAACTCCTAAGCCTGATAAACAGCTTCGGTGAAGTAGCTGGATATAAAATTAACTCAAACAAATCAATGGCCTTTCTCTACACAAAGAATAAACAGGCTGAGAAAGAAATTAGGGAAACAACACCCTTCTCAATAGTCACAAATAATATAAAATATCTTGGCGTGACTCTAACTAAGGAAGTGAAAGATCTGTATAATAAAAACTTCAAGTCTCTGAAGAAAGAAATTATAGAAGATCTCAGAAGATGGAAAGATCTCCCATGCTCATGGATTGGCAGGATCAACATTTTAAAAATGGCTATCTTGCCAAAAGCAATCTACAGATTCAATGCAATCCCCATCAAAATTCCAACTCAATTCTTCAACGAAGTAGAAAGTGCAATCTGCAAATTCATCTGGAATAACAAAAAACCTAGGATAGCAAAAACTCTTCTCAAGGATAAAAGAACCTCTGGTGGAATCACCATGCTGGACCTAAAGCTTTCCTACAGAGCAATTGTGATAAAAACGGCGTGGTACTGGTATAGTGACAGACAAATAGACCAATGGAATAGAATTGAAGACCCAGATATGAACCCACACACCTACGGTCACTTGATCTTCGACAAGGGAACTAAAACCATCCAGTGGAAGAAAGACAGCATTTTCAACAAATGGTGCTGGCACAACTGGTTGTTTTCATGTAGAAGAATGCGAATCGATCCATTCCTATCTCCTTGTACTAAGGTCAAGTCTAAGTGGATCAAGGAACTTCACATAAAACCAGAGACACTGAAACTTATAGAGGAGAAAGTGGGGAAAAGCCTTGAAGATATGGGCACAGGGGAAAAATTCTTGAATAGAACAGCAATGGCTTGTGCTGTAAGATCGAGAATTGACAAGTGGGACCTAATGAAACTGCAAAGCTTCTGCAAGGCAAAAGACACCATCAATAAGACAAAAAAACCACCAACAGATTGGGAAAGGATCTTTACCTATCCTAAATCAGATAGGGGACTAATATCCAATATATATAAGGAACTCAAGAAGGTGGACTCCAGAAAGTCAAATAACCCCATTAAAAAATGGGGCTCAGAACTGAACAAAGAATTCTCACCTGAAGAATACCAAATGGCAGAGAAGCACCTGAAAAAATGTTCAACATCCTTAATCATCAGGGAAATGCAAATCAAAACAACCCTGAGATTCCACCTCACACCAGTCAGAATGGCTAAGATCAAAAATTCAGGTGACAGCAGATGCTGGCGAGGATGTGGAGAAAGAGGAACACTCCTCCATTGTTGGTGGGATTGCAAGCTTGTACAACCACTCTGGAAATCAGTCTGGCGGTTCCTCAGAAAATTGGACATAGTACTACTGGAGGATCCAGCAATACCTCTCCTGGGCCTATATCCAGAAGATGTCCCAACCGGTAAGAAGGACACATGCTCCACTATATTCATAGCAGCCCTATTTATAATAGCCAGAAGCTGGAAAGAACCCAGATGTCCCTCAACAGAGGAATGGATACAGAAATTATGGTACATCTACACAATGGAGTACTACTCAGCTATTAAAAAGAATGAATTTATGAAATTCCTAGCCAAATGGATGGACCTGGAGAGTATCATCTTGAGTGAGGTAACACAATCACAAAGGAACTCACACAATATGTATTCACTGATAAGTGGATATTAGCCCAAAACTTAGGATACCCAAGATATAAGATACAATTTGCTAAATGCATGAAACTCAAGAAGAATGAAGACCAAAATGTGGACACTGTGCCCCTTCTTAGAATTGGGAACAAAACACCCATGGAAGGAGTTACAGAGACAAAGCTTGGAGCTGTGATGAAAGGATGGACCATCTAGAGACTGCCGTATCCAGGGATCCATCCCATAATCAGCCTCTAAACGCGGACACCATTGCATACACTAGCAAGATTTTGCTGAAAGGACCCAAAGATAGCTGTCTCTTTTGAGACTATGCAGGGGCCTAGCAAACACAGGAGTGGATGCTCACAGTCAGCTATTGGATGTATCACAGGGCTCCCAATCGAGAAGCTAGAGAAAGTACCCAAGGAGCTAAAGGGATCTGCAACCCTATAGTTGGAACAACATTATGAACTAACCAGTACCCCGGAGCTCTTGTCTCTAGCTGCATATGTATCGAAAGATGGCCTATTCGGCCATCACAGGAAAGAGAGGCCCATTGGACTTGCAAACTTTATATGCCCCAATATAGGGGAATGCCAGGGCCAAAAGAATGGGAATGGGTGGGTAGGGAATTGGGGGGCGCTATGGGGGACTTTTGGGATAGCATTGGAAATGTAATTGAGGAAAATATGAAATAAAAAAAAGAATGGGAATGGGTCGGTAGGGAAGTGGGGGGTGCTATGGGGGACTTATGGATAGGATTGGAAATGTAATTGAGGGACATATGTAATAAAAGTATTAAAAATTAAAAAAAAAAGAAAATGTGGTACATTTACACAATGGATTACTACTACTACTCAGCTATTAAAAACAACGAATTTATTAAATTCCTAGGCAAATGTATGGAACTAGTAAATATCTTGAGTGAGATAACCCAGTCACTGAAGAACACACATGATATGCACTCTCTGATAAGTGGATGTTAACCCAAAAGCTCAGAATATCCATGATACAACTCACAGACCATATGACGCTCAAGAAGAAGGAAGACCAAAGTCTGGATGGTTTAGTTCTACTTAGAAGGGGGAACGAAATAATTATGAGAGGTAGAGGGAGGGAGGGATCTGGGATAGTGATAGGAGGGGGAGTATAGAAGGGGGGCAGGATCAGGTGTGGGAGGAGATGGGGGGAGAAGTACAGAAGGTCAGGAAACTGAATGGAGGTGTGTAGCTGTGGGGGATGAGGAACTGGAAGTAATCAGAGAAAGACCCAGATGGCAGGAAAGCAAGAGGCTCCCAGGATCCAATGGGGATGACATTAGCTGAAATACCCAACAAAGGGAGAAAGAATCTGTAGAAAAGAAACTTGTTAATAAATGACTTTAGGAACATTCAAATAACTTTAACAGTCAACTGAGTTGCATCTTCCTGAAACTATAAATGAAATGGAGACATTATTAGTGAACAAAAGTCATAGAAAAGTTTGTATTTTCAAATTCTAGGATGAGGAGGAAGTTGATGGCATTCAGGGGCCTCTAGCAGAAGTTTGATGAAAGTAGTGATATATGTGTGTGTGTGTGTGTGTGTGTGTGTGTGTGTGTATTCATTATTAATATAATGAAAGTTTTAAAAGACAAATCAAAACACTTTAGAAATCTAAAAAAATGCCAAAACAAAATAAAAACAAAACTGACACTAAATAAGATATATGATGTGCATAGTTCTAACATCATAACAAATTTTAAAGTAAATGATTTAAATATAAACTGAGTAATACTTAACACATATATCCTTTTTCCCTTTCTATTGAAATCTCTCTCTCTCTCTCTCTTTTTTTTTTTTTAATAATATATCTTGTTTACAGTTCTTCTCCTTTTACTCCTTCCAGTTCCTCTCCCCTCCCCTCCCATTTGGATCCTTCTGGCAGTTTTTGTTTTTTGTTTTATTGTTTCTGTTTTTTGGTTTTTTGGTTTTTGGTTTTTGGTTTTTGGTTTTTGGTTTTTGGTTTTTGGTTTTTGGTTTTTGGTTGTTGGTTGTTGTTGTTTGGTTTGGTTTGGTTTGGTTTGGTTTTGCCTCTCATTAGAAAAGACACAGACATTTAAGGGATAATAATAAAATATAACAAGATAAAAAAGTACAAAACTAACACTACAGATATTAGACAAAACAAACAGAAGAAAAAGAACCCCAAAGAAGGCACAACAAACATAGACACGGTTGTTGGCACAATCAAGAATCCCATAAAAGCACTAAGTTGGAAGCCATACTATATACACAGAGGAACTATAGAGAAAAAAGAGAAAAGAAAAATATATAAGTAAAATAAAAATGATAAAGAAAAGAATAAAAAGAAAAGCCCTGACAAAACATTTTTGAGACAAAAACCCCTCCTATTGAATTCATTTTCTGTTGGCTGTCTGTCTACTGCTGGGCGTATCCTTAAGAAGAGTGTGGTTTCCCCCACTGAGCTTCCTTTGGATGAAAGGGTTTGTATTTTTCAATTGAAGACTAGGGTTGGGGGCATGTGTCCACTTCTCTTTTCAGCTTTAGGGCCCCATCTGATGCAGATCCATACTGGCCCTGTGAATGCTGCCTTAGCATCGCTGGGTTCATATGTGCACCAGTCTTGTTTATTTCTCTATCCTCTATGACTCTTTCTGCCTCCTCTTTTGCAGTGTTGCCTAAGGGGAGGGGTCTGATGAAGACTTTCCATTTAGAGCTGTGATGGTTTGTATATTTTCAGCCTGGGGAGTGGCACTATTAGGTGTGACCCTGTTGGAGTAGGTGTGTCACTGGTGGTTGTGGGCTTTAAGACCCTCACCCTAGTTGCCTGGAAATGAGTATTCTGCTAGCAGCCTTCAGATGAAGATGTTGAACTCTCAGCTCCTCCTGTACCATGCCTGCCTGGATGTTGCCATGTTCCTACCTTGATAATAATGGACAACATCCAGGCATAACTTGAAGTTATGAATTCCAGGTATATGCAACAGAGTACATTATGCCAATACAGTCAAAGTAAAAGCTTCTAGCTGTCTGAGAGATGAATTGGGGTTACAGAAGTACAGAGGGTAAGAGATGAAAAAAGCCATTGAACTATTGTTTTAAAATAATGTTTACCTACAAAATAACATAGATCCACTAAATGCTTATGGATAGCCATGATCCTATTTCAGTGATGCCTAAGCAGCAGTATTGGCGAATTTGATAACTGCATATGAATGTCAAGAGAATAGCTTTCAAAATCTTAAAGGTTTATGGCTTAGACTAAATCACACCAAGAACTAAAAAATGTAAATAGCAGAGTAAATTCAATGTTTGTGTTTTATTTAAAAACACACAATATACTTAAAGTAACTCTTACACTATGTGGATTTAATTAGTTTCAGGCTCTAAGTACTTAATATCATTGTTGATGGACACTATAGGCTTCTGATAGATTGCTGGTCGGCTGTGTTTGTGAGTATCATTGTTCACTATTAAACAAATTTTACTGTTTAGCCAAAATAGCATAAATTACCATTAATAAAAGAACACTGAACCCTTCCTAGGCACTGTTGGCCTATTATTTGGGTAACAAAGGCATCTGCTTCAGATCTGAAAATTCCAGACAGTTCATTTCTTAATTTTTAGGTAATAAGCGACATTGAACACCGCACTAATATGCGATATGAAATTACTATTCCATTCACAGGGGCACATTATGAGCTTGTATCAGGGAAACTCTCGAACTGATTCATAAAATGTTGTCCCTGATTTTACAGTGAAGTAGATCATGTAAGTTAAGTGTCAAGATCATTCTTAGTATAAAGTTGTTCGAAGATATGCAAAGTCTTCCCACATTGATAAAATTAGTTTCTTACAATACACTACATATAGCATGATAGTAATATGTAAACTATGACCAGCTCCCGCCCATTACAGTACAAGAGACTGCATGCTTACTAAAAATGGTTTGAGATAAAGTTCTTCTTTCATTCAATTACCTAGAAGAGTGAGTATTTCCAGCTTCCAAATAATCAGTACCTTTGAAAACAATGAAATATATTACTAATCTTTAATTTTGGTTTGCAAACTAAAAATAGGTACTGAAATGGGGGAGGCCATTTTCAACTGTTTTAGAGTTTATATGTTTGAAAACTTAATTGTGTCTAATTTTTTGAGCTTTTATTTTTTTATTAGATATTTTCTTTATTTATGTTTCAAATGTTATCCCCTTTTCTGGTTTCCCCTCTGAAAATCCCCTAGTCCCTTCCTCCAAGCCAGCCCCAATTAAATGTTGTCCTTATAAGAGTTGCCTTGTTTAACAGCAGTAAAACCCCAACTAAGACAATGACTGAGTATTCCTAGTTTTCTCGCTCTCTGCATATGTCTAGCTGTCGGTCTCTGCATTTTTTCCATCTGAAGCAGAGAGAAGCTTCTGTTATGATGACCGAACAAGGCATCCATGATCTATGATGTATGAGTATAACAGAATGTCATTATTACCTTTTTATGAATAGTGGTATTTACTTTTACCCTAGGTATCTGGGAGTCCCAGAGTCCTGGTCACCAAGCAGTGATGGGTATGAGTTCCATTTTGTCAAATGAGCCTTAAGTCCAACCAGAAACTCAGATATTAGTTGGTTACTTTCATAAACTTTGTGCCACCATTGCCCTGATATATCTTGCAGTTGCAGATCAAAGAGTTTGTGGCTGGGTTGTAGTTTGTTGTTCCCTTAGGAGTGTGCAGAACACTTTCCTGTACTAATGATGATACACATAGGATTAAAGGTTCTATGTAGGTACCAGCTTGACTTCTGTATGTTCAATAATTCGTAGAGGTATTATCTTCAACATATGGGGCCTCACCAGCAGTGTGTTGAGAACAATCTACAGCCTTGACATTAGACAGTGTTCTCTGATAGTTCCCATGGGAGTCCATTGGCTAACAATTCAATTACATGTAACCCAGTCTTAGTAATGGAAGCTTCATTTGGTAGCAAAGAGATGGCCAGCTAGGACTCTGCTCCCCATTATTTGTTTCTTTCATTGAGATTGCATTCATATATGCATATGTTATAGGAAGCTTCTACTGTATTAATTTTTCATATTACCCCTTAATTTTAGCTATCTCTTCCAGCATTCCCTCCCTTTTACCCTCCCCATTTGATCTTCTAGTTCCAGCACTCTCGCATCTATCCATAACTATCTGTTTTATTTCCCTTTCCTAATGGCCTCTATATGTCCCCCATTACCCCTTACTGTATACCTAACATCTGTAGTTCTATAGGTCATAGCTTGTTTATTACTGATTTAACAGCTAATATCCACATATTAGTGAATACAAACTAAATCTGTCTTTCTCAGTCTAGGTTACCTTACTTAGAATGAATTTTTAAAAATATTTTTATCCGTTATCTGTGAATTCCATGATTCCATAACTTTTAATAGCTAAGTAATATTCTATTGTATAAATATACCACATTTTATTTATACAGTCTTCCATTGTTGGACATCTAGTTTGTTTCCAATTTCTGGCTATTATGAATAGAGCAGCAGTGAACATGGTTGAACAAACGTCTTTGGGTCGGTGGGGGAGTCTATAGGGGACTTTCGCGATAGCATTTGAAATGTAAATGAAGAAAATATCTAATAAAAAATGGAAAAAAAGAATCTTGAAGTGTCTACTCTCATCCATTCAAAGTGAGTATCTTTTGTATTTACCTTGTGTGCTAAAAATATTATCAAATTACATGTCAATCTTAATGTGATTCATATCTTTTTTATATATATATTTTTTTATTACGTATTTTCCTCAATTACATTTCCAATGCTATCCCAAAAGTCCCTACTTTTCAGAGTCAAAAGGCTACCAAAAGTCCCTGGCACAGTATAGAGCTTTCAGTGTGATTTCTTTTTTCACTTGCAACTCTGACTGAAATTTTGTCAAATTTATCTCTAGTGGCCTTCTGTCCTAATTGCCCCTTTATCTTTAATCCTTTAACTCTTTAAAAAACACTTTCCAGATCCAATGAAGGTGTTCAAATCAATTGATGTCTGCGATCACTTCTCCTACCTCATAAAAATCATATCCCATCTCGGGGCTTAGAAAAGCCACAAAGCTGCCTATGAGTCCTGAAGTCCCCGTTGAGTAAATATTTTCTTAGGTCTCCTGTGACTATAGTCCTATCTAAGTCCAGTGAACTGGGTTTCAATCATTACTTGTACCATGCCCACTCTTCCCACCAAATCCCTTCTTACAGTGTCTTCTACTCCACAGGATTTTTCAGGGCTAAGCAAATGTCCTTAATGATTTGTCGGAGCCAGTGCATCATTGACCAATTTCCCTTACACCATGCTTCAGCATATGCCTCTTTTAAAGGACAGATGGCTGGTCACACTGCTCAGTGTTTCCATTCCATAGTACTCAGGATGATTCTATCTGCTTTTGAGTCCAATAATCTCACTAACTGGGCTTTGAGACACTCCTTGGTTAACGCTGTTCATGGCTTTCCTTGGAGTCAGGATTGCAATTCCACATACATGGACTTCTCCACCCTGTCCTTTTTCTGATTTTTTGTTTTTTAACCGTAAGAAATCTTTCTTTCTTCTTTGCTTACTAGTGTATGCAACCAACTATGTATAAACTACTTTAAATCTCATAATTTCCGGCCCAATGTTGCCTGCCTATTATTCAAGGCCAAGCTCAAAATCTTTCTCTGCAGGGAAATGCCATGGCTTTATGTACCTTCAAACTTCATCCCTGATCTGATGGCTTCACATCCTTCATTTTTATCACCTTCATGGCAACCATGGGCCAAATACAGAACTATGTTGCATGAAATATATAAAAAGCAATCCATGCTACTGCCGGCAAGGCACCCGAGGACAGGCCGACCTGTTCTAGCCTGGCAGACTCTGACTCAGAGCTCCAAACTCTCTCCTCCACACTGCTCACTAAGTTCTCCTGGCAGGCCGTCACCATGCATGCCTCATGCTTCCAAATTCCCATGACTGAATGGGGTGACCTGCTGCTGTACATTTCTCTGGAACTCAGTTGAGTCGCTGTGTGAAGGAAAACATCATGCAATCTTAGTTTAGAATCTACAGGTAACACAATAACTGGGCGCAGAAACTAGCATCCTTATTTTGTAAGCTATTTAAGTTATAAATCCTCCGGTGGCACATCCCAGTGGTTTCGCCACCTAAACCGGGGGCCTCTCACTACCTACATTGTATCTCCATGCTCTCTTCAAAAAGAAGAATCTTTCAGCTGTCTCCCTTCTTTCTCTCTGTGACGGGACCCTGAAGTCCCGCCTACTCCTTGCCCAGTGATTGGTTGCTTGAAACCATTATTCATGAGGGGAAGGTTTTGCCTCTGGACTACAGAAAAATTTCTTCATCTAATGAAAATGAACCACACTAGTTCCTTAAGTGAATGAATTGCAATTGAGTTTTCCCACTGAGACCTTTCCTCAATCAGTGTTTTCACTGGCCTACACTACTATGCATACAAAAATCTAATCAGCAAGTAGAATCTCAGAAGCCATAATTGAGGGTGTTTGCTCAGTCTAATGCAGGGGTTGGAAGTAAGTCTGTATCTCCAAGTCAGCCTTCCCAGCACCATCGAGCTCTGAACAACCCGTGTTATACAAGAGGCTCATAAAGACCACGCCCAGGGATGGAGGCAGATTTGTGAAGTTTGCTAGCAGCTCATAGGACTAAACAGAGAGATACAATTAAAATCCTACACAAAGACTTGAATGTCAGCCACAAGTAGGAAACCAGAAAGGCAAAGCACTCACTAGAACAGGTTTCACGTACATTTCAAAAATGTAAAACTGATACCACCTGACCTGGTGATCACTGAGAACTGCCCGAGGATTCAGTTAACTCCATACTTTGTATGCTCAAGGGGCAATGTGCTGGGTTGAGTGAGCTGGGTACACTGCCTGGTTCACTCACTACAGAGCCATGGATAGGGGCTGAAGGCAGATGCTGATCAGGGCATACGTTCCATCCTTGTACTCTTTGAGGAAAAATTCAGAGACCTTGAGTTCACCAAGTTATGTAATCTGGTCCTTTGCACTGATTGTTTTTAGGATTCCACCAAGTGAGGACAATTGGCCCTTGTCATTTGCAGGCAGAAGGAACCTTTGTGAAAATTTATCACCGGCTGCAGTGGGGAGAGCTATCTGTCCAGCTCAGGAGTCCTGTTTGAGTCTTCATCTCACACCTTCTGGCCCATGACCTACAAGGGACTCCATGAGCAGCATGGACCGTCATTATTATGTAACTTATTTTCACAGACCCAGCAAAACATTTTCTGAAGACTTAATTTATGCCCAGTATGCCAAAAATCTAGCAATGAAAAGCTCAACATTTTTTTTTCATGTCTTGGGACTTCAAAGCTCTCTTTATTCAGGTAGCAAAGGAAAAGAGGAACATTCTCTCAGCGTGCTACAATGCTCCCTCTCAGATCAATGCAATCTGAGCTGTGTCAAATAGTATATTGTGAAATATTGGATTTCACAGAAAGACAGAGGTTCAATTTATTTTTCTTTTTGCTGGCATGCCCATCTAATCAGAAGAAGAGGCCCACCACAGATTTTTCTTTAGACATGATACCTAAAGAAAATGAAAGTGCAATTATGCGCTGCTGTTGTGCATTAGTTTGAAAGGAGTTGATGCAGGTGTCTGAGACAGAAGATTCTCAGACAAAGCCTCACAAACAATGAGTTGTGGAACTCAGAGCTCGAGAGAAGGATGGGTGTTTTTAAAACGATGACAGGCAACAAGAAGCTAGAGAGTCATTTCAAGTGCCTGGCAGGCATCAGTCAAACAATAATTCTCTGTTTGTTTGTCGGGAGCCAGGGAACTTACTGAGTGAACACTTTCAACGTGGCTCAACATAATTCTTTCCTGAAAGTAGATTCTCAAGAGTGAATCAAGATGACTCTTGTCTAGCTGAAGGTTTTTGGTTTTCTAGAATTTACAAAGCACTTTCCAGAGCAGCTCAGGCATTGTTTGAGCACTGCTGGTGCCACAGTGAGAAAATCAGACGAGGGGCAGGTTAGTTAACCATCTCACATACAAGCATGCCATAGAAATTATTTCGACTAACCAAGTAGCTTTTAAGATTAAGTGTGCTGGAAATATGGTGGGGAAGAGGTGCCTGATTCCATTTTCTGTTCTGATTTGAACAACACTCACAATTTATCTGGTGAGCTGCTGTCTATAATAAACCTATGCCTGGAAAACAAGCTTAATCCTCATCGCATACAAAAAGCTGGTGTGCTGGGCTGGTGCCAAACATACGAAAAAGCGTGATAGTACATTTATATTGTGAAAGATGCTTCAAGTATAAGAGTCCATGGGATGAACCTACTCATACAAAATGCTATATAAAATTGCCTTTAGGTTATGTGGACAAGGTACACGTGACATATAGTAATTTCATGTTTAGACTTGAATTGCATCCATAAACTATCCCATTATGCATGTGCAAATATTCTAAAATTCCAAAATTCTAACATCCAAAATGTATCTTGCCTCAAACTTCTCAGATAAGGGATACTCAGGTTGTAATGTCATTTTATTTTTCAGTTGTTTTATATATGTATGTGTATGTGTATATGTATATATATATATATATACATATATATACATATATGTAATTAAATTTCACATTAGTGCAAGAAAGAAAGAAAGAAAGAAAGAAAGAAAGAAAGAGAGAGAGAGAGAGAGGAAGGAAGAAAGAAAGAAAGAAAGAAAGAAAGAAAGAAAGAAAGAGAGAAAGAAAGAAAGGAAGGAAGAAACTGATAGAATGCTTGGGTTTTTCAGAGAAACTGTAGTTTAGAGTTGGAATTCTTGAGGAATAAATACTTCTGCATGTGGCTGTAGCAAAGTGTCCCACACATGGTGACTATCTGTCTCACCAATGTCAAGTGGAACTACTGAAGGAGACCTCAAAGCCTATGTGTGGCATTGGATGCACAAAGCAGAGTTTCTGCTCAGAAGGCAGAGATGACCTTTGCAAGACAGGCCCAGTCTTTTACAAATCACCACACACACTGATTGCCCTTTGAAAGGGTAGCCTTATTGTCTGGTCATTGGCTGACCTGCCCTTTGCTGTTCTCTAGACTTTAGCTCTGGGTCACTTGCAGGGGTTAATTAGCAGAGGGAGAGGTCACTCAGACTCTAGGCTTTGGCATTGGTGTGTTACCCAGACATGGCCCACACCCTGGATGGGAAAATGTGCAAGTGGAAAAAGCAGTTTCCTATCTCCAGCATTGTCATCATCCCATAAGTCTTCCTAGTGGCCTTGTCCTCCCAGTCTGTGATGCCCATGCTTCGAAGAACCAATCATAGTACTGGAAGAAGTCTGACAACATGTAAGATCTCTGAAGACTCTTGTCTGTGAGAAAAGGGGTGGGGATCAGGTGGTTCTGAGCTATGCTCCTTTAGTGGCTCTTTGGCTCAAAGTTTAAACCCATAGTCCACATAGCATCAGCCTGATTCTTCCATTACATCATACCCAGAAAATGCTCCAACATGTAATAAGGCACATGCTCCACTATGTTCATAGCAGCCTTATTGATAATAGCCAGAAGCTGGAAAGAACCCAGGTGTCCCTCAACGGAGGAATGGATGCAGAAAATATTTTTTAAATTCTCAAAGGATAAGAGATTGCTCAAGTCACAGAAGAGACTAGACTTATATTCTTTATTAATGTTGGGACAGTATGGTGTTTTAAAAAATTTTTAGATTGGGCAAATTTTGAATTATTAGATGGACATCAGCCTAATTAGAAAAAGAGTGGAAAGTTACAGTTTAAACAAGATGTCACTGAATATCATGTTAACAAGGGTGGTGTTATGATGGCTAATCTTGACTGTCAAGTTGATAAGACTTACAATCATCAAGGAAACAAAGCTATGGTCATTTCTTCGGATGATTACTTAGATTAAGTTGAATTGGAAATACCCACTCCAGTGTGCTCAGTGTTATGCTACAAGTTGGGATTTGGGACTGAATAAAATGGAGAATGTATCTGAGCAGCACGATTTACTTATTTTTGTTTCCTGACTATGGGTGAGATGTAGCCAGCGGCTTCATGTCCCTGCCTCATGCTCCTGCCGCCATGATGGACCATACTCCCAAAATGTGAGCTCAACTAAACCCATTATTTTTAATTTGTTTTTAAAATGCATTTAGTAAGGCAGAATCTTGAAATTTCAAAGGAAAAAAGATGATCCAATCAAGTTGTTCGCTGGACATACCTACCTCTTCTGTACCCAACATCTTTCAAAGCTTCAAAGACAGCTGCTCCCTGGCTGTCCTATATGGATTTTGGTGTTCCACTGTTGAATTATTTCTTATTCTTTACTTACTTTATAAACAATGACATGTATCCCTGACTCTTGCTACCCAAGGAGTAAACCCAGAGTTGGTAATACATTCTTAGTGACTAGCAGTGAAATATCATCTTGCTTCTTACACATATACATACACATATACAACAATGGCTTTGCTATAAATATACCCTATCATAATAGTTTTAATGTTTTTGTGAACTTTAAAACAGTGATATATTTATATAAGGACTTGACATCCTTGTTTTGATGCTATATATATTGAGCAGTGTTACTTGATCCCTAAGCAAATGTAAACTCAGCATGAAGGGGCACTTAACTTAGAGACACGTTATACAGTGACATCATTAACTGTGGAGATGTGTAGAGAAGCAAGAAGCGTTTGTGCATTTGATTCTTGTTTGAGAATATTGTAGTGATATTTTTCCTTTGCTGAATTGCATCATAGGTTTCCAATGGAACATGAGTAGGATTTCTAAGGAGGGTTCAATAAATAAGTCATATTAAAAAGACAGAATGTGTAAATAGATTATAATGTGGAATGAAATGCAAATTGAGTATAGGCAAATACTTTTATATAGCTTTACCATTCAACCCTATCAGAGTACGTCAAATTCCTACAGTGGCTTCCACGCACTGTTCTATTACATGTTGCCACTCAAGGGCATTTGATGTTTTCTCTCTCTGGAAATTCATTTGCATTTAAATGATTTGAAATAATCATAAAAGCCAAGTGCTATGAAGTTTGAAATTAGTTACTGTCTATAAATTGCGATGTCATTAAAAGATGATTGTGGAGAACTCTGCTGTCTCAGATGTAGGCAGATGAAAATCTAACAAAGTACACCTTGTTACAAACCTGTACAGAAGGATGGGATATGGAGTTAAATTGATTTAATTCCTCTACCAGTGCCTATAAACTCAAGCACTTGGACTTATTTTCTGAGTAACAACCCTTTTTTAAGTCTAAGCTATGGGTATCCTCTCTAAATATAGGGCCATCTTATGGAACTAGCCAGATTTCATTCTTACCCATAATAGAAAATGAGAAGTGAAGAACATAGTTGCAGACACTTTGGTCAGCATATTTTAAACCATAATCTTGAAGACCAGTGGGCTTGTTTCTGATGATACTAGGTTGGATTTATCTCTAATATATGTACTTCCAGAGATGCACGGCCTGAGTAGAAGTACTGTATCTACAATAGTTTTAGGTACAGAAGTTGAACCATTTGGTTCCAATGACCCTTCTAATATTAATTTAGCTGTTAGATGCTGGAAAGTTGCTTAATTTGTCTGACTCCAAATGGGAAATAGCATAAATATGAATATTGTCCACTAACAGTGAGAGGAATAATTTGGTTATGTTTTTTAATTTAGTGCCCACATCAAATTAGAAGCTCTGTAGTTATTATTTGTTATCTCTTTCAATGCAAGCCTGTAATAATTCATTCTTAATTCTCTTTCCCCATATCAGTTCTAGAAATGACTTTTTGCATATGATCTCAGAATGATTTGATTCTTCTTCTATTAAAATATGAAATAAAATCTTCCCTCTTGTTGTATCTAACTTTTTGAAATTTGATGAATAAAACACAGGAAATGATGTTGTTAGTCCTCAGTTCACTGAGATTATATCTTGGTCCTTAGCTACTATGATGTGAAGAAGCCCAAGTCATTCTTTGGAAAGGACTATGTGCTAAAGACCAAACAGCTGCCTGTGTTTGTTCTCTAAGGGTGGTAGGCAGTTCTAGAGTCTAGAATGGGGATGTGAACTGGGATGGGTCTTATGATGTTGATAAGGAAGTCTCTGGTCTTCGCTTAGCAGGCTGTCTTCTGGTGCATTCCCCATAGAAATCTTTTGTAACAACCATTCATGTCAGTTCAAGGTCTACCCTTATGATTTATTTTATACTGATTTTTCTCCTTAAGAAGACGTCTATCTCAGCTTGGTCTTCATGTAGGTCCCCTAACAACTGGAGTGGGGGCTGTCACTGACTCTGTTGCCTGAGTGTACATCCTGTTCCCCCAACTGCCTTGTCTGACTTCAGTGGAATAGAATGTGCCAGTCCTGCAGTGACTTGATGTTCCTGGGTGGGTTGTACCCAAGGGGGCCTCACTTTTCTTAGAGGAGAACTGAATGGGAGAGGGGCTGTGTGAGGAAGTGACTGTGAGCAGAGGAGGCTGTTATTGAGTTGTAAATTGAATGAATGAATAAAATAAAGGAAAAAAAAACCCAAGTCTATCTTCAAAGAAAGTCACTGTCTGTCTGTAGTACCGAAGGTAAGACCGAAACATTTAGATAGTTAGAAGAGTGGTTTTACACTGACCTAGCAATGTCTTGCCACTAATGTCAACACGTCATTAAGAAACCGTGAAAGAAGGGTTTCCATTCCTCATTCTCTGTGAACCCTGTAAAACTGGTTAACTCAGAAATAAAGTAAGAAACTGTTTTCTTCAGCCACTAAATGCACGGTTGAGTGTTAAACAGTATTAACTACTTTCTCTCAACTAGACTCCTACAGAATTTTCCTGATATAAAAGGACTTTGTGTCCAACTTATCATTTTCATTGCATTCCTGTGTGCCTTAGGAAGGAATTATGATCCAGGTCTAGCTCCCCCAAATACACCTGAACTATTTATAATGCACAGATAGTAAAACCATTATGAGCAATTCCTCAGACATTTTAATACCAAAAATTGAATTTTGGGCATCTGACCACAAACCAAAAAGGACCGTAAGGTCATTTAAAAGGTGTATCCTGACTTGTGATGGAAAGAAACAAGCAAACCCTAAAGGATCACTGATAAGTGGATATTAGCCCAAAACTTAGGATACCCAAGATATAAGATACAGTTTGCTAAACACATGAAACTCAAGAAGAATGAAGACTGAAGTGTGGACACTATGCCCCTCCTTAGAATTGGCAACAGAACACCCATGGAAGGAGTTACAGAGACAAAGTTTGGAGCTGTGACGAAAGGATGGACCATCTAGAGACTGCCATATCCAGAGATTCATCCCATGATCAGCATCCAAATGCTGACACCATTGCATTCACTAGCAAGATTTTGCTGAAAGGACCCAGATATAGCTGTCTCTTGTGAGACTATGCCGGGGCCTGGCAAACACAGAAGTGGATGCTCACAGTCAGCTAGTGAATGGATCACTGGGCCCCCAATGGAGGAGCTGGAGAAAGTACCGAACGAGCTGAAGGGATATGCAACCCTATGGGTGGAACAACATTATGAACTAACCAGTACCCCGGAGCTCTTGACTCTAGCTGCATATGTATCAAAAGACGGCCTAGTCAGCCATCACTGGAAAGAGAGGCCCATTGGAATGCAAACTTTATATGCCCCAGTACAGGGGAACGTCAGGGCCAAAAAAATGGGAAAGGGTGGGTAGGGAAGTAGGGGGGAGGGTATGGGGGACTTTTGGGATAGCATTGGAAATGTAATTGAGGAAAATATGTAATAAAAAATAGTTTTATATGAAAAAAAAGAAGTTAGGATTTAAGATGAACATTTTGAGTTAAAAATTTTGAGATGAGTGGGTAGCCCCATAGAAGCAGGGGGAGGGACTGTGGGATAGGGCATTTCCAGAAGGGAAACTGGGAAAGGAGATAACATTTGAAATGTAAATAGATAAATTATTCAATAAAATAATGAACACTTTGAACTTAGTGAGCTTTGCTATCCCACTGTCTGTTCACACCTGTTCAAATAACAGTGATGAATAATCTCCCCTTAAGATGACTTCAGCTTCAACAGGAAGCCCCCCTAGTTCCACCTTTGCTGGTCTTCCTTGGTCTGTTTCTGTATATATGGAGGTCAGCTGTGGATGCTGTTTGGCTTCCCCAATTGACATTTAGCTTAGATTTCTTCTTCTCCTTTTTAAAATGATATTTTCATCAATCATTTGAGAATTTCATACAATGTATCATGATTTTATTTGTTTCCATGTCCACCCTCTCCACCCTACTCTTCCCCCCTCCGTTCTCCCCTCCCTCCTTCCCTCCCTCCCTTCCTCCCTCCCTCTCTCTTTCTCTCTGGTATTTCAAGTTTAATTTTGCTGCCCAGTACACTTGGATGTGAGTCCTACAGTGAGATGTGATTAACCTACTCCTTCTCTCAGCAGCCATCAATTCCAAATATCTCCTCAGCTAGTGATAGGATGTTGTGGTTGTGTCTGTTTTCTCTCACTTCTGCAGTGTCTGGCTCATACTTGGGCAGAACTTCTGCATGCTGTCACAATCACTGGGAATTTTATATTCAACTCCCCTGTTGTGTTCTGATGATAGTGTTTCTTTGTAGTTGTCTACCACCTCTGGCTCTCAGAGTCTGTCAGCTCTATCTTAGTTTTTGAGAACTGCTAATTCACTGGACATCAAGCTTGCTGTTTTGACTAGGAAGCCCCAGAAATTCTTCTGTTTCTGCTCCTCCTACTCCCAGTTATAGATTTGTCTGAAGATACTAGCACTTTACCATGGATTCACTTTCCTAGCCTCTTGCCCTTGGTGATATTTCCATTACTTTAATTTCTTAATCTTCACCAAGAGCTCTGGAGGAAGATTAGAGCAAGTTTCTCTCTTCAAACAGCAGTAAAAATTCAGTTGTCTCATCCAGGATAGTTAGGGATGGAGGTGGAGTGGGAAACCTGGCTATTCTCTTGAATGACAGTGTACAATCAGAAGAGACCATAACCCTATATCAGTTCAAAGATTATAACTATAGCCAGAATGGGAGAAGAGTATATGGATATTCATTTTTTCCTTTGGTTTTCACTGCTATCCTTTTAAGTCTTTTTTCCCCAACACAAGCTCTGAGGGAACATGGGAAAATCCAATTAGTTTAGGATGCTGGCCTAGGGTTCTGTGCAGAGAATGTTCTGACACCTTCAGACGCAGAGACTTTGATTGTTGATTCCCTGTGGCTTCTGAATTTTGGCTCAGCTGCAGGAGATGTTCCAGTGACTACAAGACTGTGGAGTATGCCCAGATTCAACACACTCTGTAGAGGAGCACAAATTATACTTACTGATTGAAAGGTATGCCTTCTAAACTGCAGGAAATTTTTCTGCAAATACATCAATTCTTAGGTTTAAAGGATGTGAAATCACTGAGAATGAAAAATAAGGGATTCAGAAATAGAGTGTATATGGCTACCAATACCACAGGAGGAAATGTGGGGTATTTTGGTTATATTGATAACCTGTGGACAATCAATCAGACAATGAAAATGTAATCTTTCCACCCAAAACTAGGAAATTGACTATATAGTAAAAACAAACAAACAAACAAACAAACAAACAAAAAACCCAGCTTAAATTATGTCTAAAAGAAGCAAGTCCATACTACCAGGGAGAGTATTGCAGCACTTTCCCATCCACTCCTATTTCATGTAGATGTCTACATCTTGATTTAAATTATTATAGTTCTCTTTGCATTTGAAGAAAATGGATATGCTGTGTTTTAATTTGATGGTTTCTGTCTACAGCATTCATTATGGGAACCATACACAAAGCATCTGTATGTCAACAGATGGTATGGGTTTTATGGATTATTTATATTTCTCCATACTTTCTATAAATTCAGACTTGCCAATTTGCATGTAAGGGAATAAACCAGGGGATATAAAGAAATGAATCAAAGATTATGAGCCCCTTCTTTTAGAATTCAAGGGAATATCATATACATGTCTGCTACTCGGATGCATAATGCCCATTTCCATTCATCAAAGAACAGGTGCCGTGTAAGCACACGGAGAGCCAAAGGGAATCAGTTGAAGATGACTTGGAGGCCTAGACTGCAGAAGGAAACAAAACAGCATCTGGAATGTCAATTGTTTATTGAACAGTATGCATTTCCACTATTACAGCTTTACGTGTGATGTTTGTTGAGCGGCAGTCAGGGCCAGGAGGGTATACCCTGTCATGAGAGTTAGAATCAAGGCTGAAGTTATGCACAGGCTTTAGTGACTGTTCCATGTGGATCCTCATCTTTTCAGTCAAGTTCTACAAAATAAAAGCCATGCACTGTACCTGGATAGCTTATTTTCTTCTGATGTGTGTTTTTGGGTGGACTTGAGATACTCTGACCAATAAAATATGACACCTGTGGGAGTGCCATTCAATCATTATTTGCTACATTCTTACAACACACTGCAACTTGTAAATATGACTAAGCACTACATGAAAATAAAAAAATAAGATTCAAAGGAATAAGAAATTAAAAAATATCACCCAAACCTCTTCTATTAATGTAAGCTTTCATGTTCATGGGAATTTATCCCAAGTGATTTACTAGACAAATACCGATACATCCATCTACCCATCCATTCATACATCTGTATGCACATACATACATATATACATAGGCGTTTTACATGTATTTTATGCTACTTAAATATAAGCACTGAAATATCACCAACATAAATTGGATAAATCAACTAACTCATATCCCAGAAAACATACCATTCATCCATTTAAAAGGTTATGATAGGCTTGGGATATAGTCCAGAGTTCAAACACCTGTTTCACATACACAAATCCATGACTTCATTTCTTAATAGTAAAAAAAAGTAGGAATACATGAGTTAAACTAGAAAACATTCATGAAATGATAGTGAGGAAGAGTGAGTGTTGGAGGACCACACAAGCTTGACTCCTTTACATTTAAAATGGCTTACATGTAAACTAGTATAGCAATCATAGCTGGATGGTGAGATTATGGGCAGTTCTACTTATTTCATTTTATTTTTGTGCATTTTATACAATAAAAATAATTATGTATGTTAACTATCAAAGAGAAGATACAATCCCAGTAGTTTCCCATATAATAAATCACTCCCTACTTATAGCAGAACATTTTCCTTTATACATTTTCCACATACTTATCTGGGAATTTATGATGGATGTAGTTGTGACAAAAAGAGAAATGCAACCATTCCCCTGCCATACCTAAGCTACCTGGGGATGCAGATGGAATTAGGAGGGAGACACATTAGAAGGCTCAGGGTTGGAGGGAAGAAAACAACAAGCTACAAAGAAAGTATTTTACCTGAGGCTGTGAGGAACTCTGGTTCTTTGAAGAGCAATGCCACAATCCTGGAGAAGACCTGAAGTCTGGAATGTTCTTTATTCTTTCACTAGTGAAAGCTTTGGAAATAAATCAGCTCAATGATGATAGTTTGTCACTTTGAGTCTGGGTCCCCATGAAGGGAGATGGTACAGAGAACGTGGGAATTATTTACATATATATATATATATATATATATATATACATAATATATATGTATATTATGTATATGTATATGTGTATGTCTAGAGAACTTTATGTAAATTACTGGCATCCACTTATGTGTGTTTTCACTTTCTACAGTTTCAATGAGGTTCAGTGCTCTGGGAGACTACATTCACTGAGTTTTTATTGCAGTATATTGTTTAATCTTTTTATTTCATTATTGTCTTATTAATCTCTTAATATTCATAATTTATAAATTCAACACTACTTTGTATTGCATGTAAAGGAGAAAATGTATTATGTATAGTGTTTATATTATTACCAATTTCAGGCACAGACTGAGACTGTTGTATACAACCTCAAGAATACAGAACTTAATGACAATATATTTTATGTTCCTCTGAAAACAATCATTCTATTCTTATTTTAAAATTACACAAAGATGAAAATTCAGGGTGGAGAGAGATATTCACAGACAAGGGACCAACAAAGATTAAACCCCAGCCTTCCACAATAAGAACAAACACACTACAATTTACCACCCATCTCAGTATTGTTTGGGCAGCGCTTGGAGATGGCTGGTCTTCTCTGGAGCTGCTCTGTGCAATGGCCTCTGCTTTCCCCAGGAACTTCCTGATTATTAAGTGATCTCTCATGCTATGTGTCGGAGGCACTCTTATTCTCAGAACTGTTTTAGATGGTTACACTTCTGGACACTCTGGATTTATTATGAGTACAAATTCACACGTATGTGATATCCAGGTCTCTGGGGAAGGGGTTGTCCTGAGAACTCCCTGGCCGCTTACCTAGAGTGGCCAGCTTAATCAGGCAAGCCCAGCAACTTGCCCAGCAACTTGGAGTTCCCGCAGATACTAGGTCATCAATGTCAAGTGGTGTCTCTCAAATGTAAGGTGGGTAGTGTCCTTTGTAAGGACACTACAGTTGCAGTGGCCACTGTAAGGTATTTGGTAATACTCATGCTGTCTAGCCTTTATATAACAGTGAATCATTCCCCAAGTCACAACCATCAAAAGTGTTCCTGGACAGTTGGTATGAGAACAAATGTTCCTCAGTCGAAGAACATGGGGTTCTCCTTTATAAAGATTTCTAGAAAATGTAGAGATGATCTACCTTTCCATGATAGAAACAAATACAGAGTTCACCTAGTTGAGTGAGGAGTCTCCGCTTTTCCTCCAGACACCCTGTTTCTGTGCATCCTGGACAATCCTGTGGCACTTGGATTTCTAAATTTTTTTTTTGTTTTTTTGTTTTTTGGTTTTTTGAGACAGGGTTTCTCTGTGTAGCCCTGGCTGTCCTGGAACTCACTCTGTAGACAAGGCTGGCCTTGAACTCAGAAATCCACCTGCCTCTGCTTCCCAAGTGCTGGGAATAAAGGCATGCGCCACCACTGTCCGGCTGGATTTCTAAAGCTTTAGAGTAGAAATCAGACAACTAATTCTATCAATTGCTCGCAGCCTGGGTTCCTTTACAATATTTTCCTCATCACCAACATTTCTCTTCTAACACCACTATGTCTTCCAACTCTCCTCTGCAGTACAGGGTGCTGTCTTTGATGCTACAAGGAAGAGGAGTTGAGTTCTTTCTCTCTCTCTCTCTCTTTCTGTCTCTCTCTCCTCTCTCTCTCTCTCTCTTTCTCTCTGTGTGTGTGTGTGTGTGTGTGTGTGTGCGCACGTGTGTGTGCGCACGTGTGTGTATGTGTACTCATGTGTTCTTTATAAGCCTTGCATTTCTCCCTGACCTTGAATGATTTTCACTGTTCTCAGAGGCTCAGTTTCATACCAGTACATTGGAGGAGGCTTGTCTGCTTCTCTTTCCTGACCTTAGCAGTCTGGAATAAGGGTTAAATGATGTCACTGGTGTGAAATCACTTTGCAATGACCAAATTGACACATTTTATTAATATCATCATTATTATGATCGATTGCTCCTGTCATTTAGATTATAGACGGGAAAGGTAGACTGATTAAATGGTCCCAGGCTACATATTTTCAGCTTTGCATGGCATCTGAAGGCACAGTGGCAGGACATTTGGATTTTGTAGTTAATACTTTCCCTATGTTGGCTAAGCTTCTTTTATTTGAGTTTCAGGTGTCTAGTCCAGCTTATGCTAGATGCCCTGATATTCCCATGTCTGTTTTGCATACTGATTTCCAAAACTGAATATTATCCTCAAAGCATGCCATAGAACTCCTATGGTAAGGTTTTTAGTTTCATTTTCAGTCGTTGAGATAATATACAATGACAAAAACATCATAAGGAAGAAAAAGGTTTCTTCTAGTTCACAATTCCAAGCCACAATCCATTGTAGCATGGAGGTCAAGGCAGTTGTAACTTGAACTGTGTATAAACATCATATTCAGCCAAGAACAGAGAGATGTGAATACATCCATGCTTACTAGTACTCAATTACCTTTCTCCATTCTTATACAACCCAGAACACAGACCTAGGGAATACTGTTGCATACAGAGGCCATGTCTTTGAACATCAATTGATGGAATAAGAGAGCTCTCTACAGGCATACCTATATACCTACTTTATCTAGAGAGTTCCTTGTAATGAGCGGGTGTGGCTGCGGCCCGGACTGCTGCCAAGTCTTATGACTGGCACCTGACTTCCTCATATCCCTCAAGATAGCCACGTACCTTGAGATGCACCACAACGTAAGATCGGATGATGTGATGAATGTAGTCCTGAGCCAATGAACTGTGCCTACTTGGACTGGGGTGATGGGGAGTGGCCTAGAGGGGATAAAGGGGGATGGTTGAGAGAGGTTGGGACATTTTTTTTCTTTTTCCTGCACATTGTTAAGTTCCTGAATAAACTGCCTTGAGAAGGACATCGGTTTCGTTGCTTCTTTTCTGCTGGTTGGAGACAGTAGCAACAGTTCCTTGTTGAAACTATTCTTTATGATTGTGACACACTAACAATGAAAATGAATCATTACAGTTAAACCTAGAGTGTCTGGTCCTTGTTGATCACTCAGTTTTTAATCCATTTCCCAAAGCTATTTGGGCCTGCCATTCACTGTGCAGCAGTGAGTAGCTAGCTCCCCAGGCCACCTGCCGAAGGAAGTAGATTAAAACGGAATCTCCTGAAACTTGCTTTTCAGGCCTCACAACTTGTTATCATTTCTTTTTTAACTGACAAGATGTTCAGTTTTCACAAGAGTAGGCACTTAGTCTGAAACAGTGGGGGCAAGGTAAGAGTATTAGACTTCAAGATTTTTTACTCGTATTCCTGGGAAGTTGGTGGAAGCCTATCTGTAGAGAGGTAGGAGGTATGCCTGCTGTAAGTTACTGATACCTTTAGGGTGTGAGCTGGCATACTGTCTAGCTGGTGCTGAGAAGTTTATCATTTAAGGTGGTGCAACTTTGTATTGGTTGGTTTTATGTGTCAACCTGACATAGACTGGAGTTACCACAGAGAAAGGAGCTTCAGCTGGGGAAGTGCCTCCATGAGATCCAGTTGTGGGACATTTTCTCAATTAGTGATCAAGGGGAGAGGGCACATTGTGGGTACCATTCCTGGGCTAGTAATCTAGGGTTCTATAAGAGATCAGGCTGAGCAAGCCAGGGGAAGCAAGCCAGTAAGTATCATCCCTCATTGGCTCCTGCTTGAGTTCCAGTCCTGACTTCCTTTGGTGATGAACAGCAGTGTGGAAGTGTAAGCTGAATAAACCCTTTCCTCCTCAACTTGCTTCTTGGTCATGATGTTTTGTCCAGGAATAGAAACCCTGACTAAGACAGGCCATGAACAGAGGTGGTTGAGATGGTAGGAAGGGATCTAGTCTACTCTGTCCATCAAAATAGTCAAAAGCCCCCCAGCATGCTGTCATTTGAAATGTGGCTGGTATGACTAAGGAACAGAACTGTGGATCAGCTTTGTTAATTTTAATTTAGTTAGCCGTGGGTAATGAGTTACTACTCTATTGGCCATTGTTACCTTTATCTTTCTGGAGTATGCTCAGGATGAAAGAGGACAAAGGTGTCTCTCACTGAGCACTGTGTTACCAGTGCTAGGACTAATGTTTGGGTCATATTACAGCCAGAAATAGATGATAGCAAATCACCTCAAGGGTCCTGTAGTACAGAATGAGATAATGTTTGCAAAGAATAGGCCAGTCTACTTGACCACAGTAACATGTATGCAATCATACCTTCCAGTATCTGTTCTCTATACTATTTCAGGTTTATAGATGAAACATGAGAGATAAAAAACAAAAATTGGAGAGGCCTTGGTCCTGTGAAGGCTCTATGCCACAGTATAGGGGAATGCCAGGGCCAGGAAGCAGGAGTGAGTGGATTGGTGAGCAGGGGAAAGTGGGGAGAGGATAGGGGGTTTTTGGAGGGGAAACCAGAAAAGGGGACAACATTTGAAATGTAAATAATGAAAATATCTAATAAAAAAGGAAAAAAAAAACGAACAATAAAACCAAAACCAAAACAAAACAAAAACCAAAACTTAACCCATCTAACAGTTCAATCTAGAAGGAAGGAAGAAATTATGGATGTTAGTAGTTTCTAGACAGATCCTCTGCTAAGAGAGACACCTGGACTCAGAGAAGTGACACAAAAAGCTGGATAAGCTGTCAGTTCATCCTCTGATCTACCCACCAGCACATTTTCATTGTTTGGTTTTTAGCATCACTCTCATGGCCAGAACATTATATACACATTTATTTACAAATTTTAATAAAAAACAGTGTCATCTCCAAAGACTCAATGAATTGGTTTTCTGAGATCTAACATATATGTATATTATACACATTATATATTATATGTATGTATATTAGGAGATGTATTATTCTATTTTCAATAAGATTTTAAGCAACCGAGGCCTCCTACACATTTGTAGCAGGTGTGAAGCTTGGTCTCGTAACAACTGGAATGAAGGTTGTCTCTGACTCTGTTGCTTGCCAGTAGATCTCTTTCCCTTAACTGAACTGCCTGATTAGGCCCTAGTGGGAGAGGATGTGCTTAGTCCTTCTGCAAGTAGATGTTCCAGCGTGGAGTGGTATCCAAGTGGGAGTTTCTCCTGCTCTTCAGAGAAGGGGAGGAGATAATTGAGGGGAGGGGTTTGTAAAGACAGGACTGAGAGGAGAGGAAGGAGAGGTCTAAATGTTTGGGATGTAAAGTGAATAGATGAATAATTTTTAATGAAAAAATTAAAATTTCATCATAGAAAAAAGATCTTAACCAGCATTAACTCAGTCACAGATGATTATTGTGTGAGTATATCTGTATCTATAACTAATCTATATCATGAAGGACAGAAGACAATAAAAAAATAAAGACAAAATGATAGTGATGAGAGACAGTAGATGAAATAATTTTCTGCAGAAATAGTCAGTGCATTAGAATTTAATAAGTTGGCTCAAACATATTACTGTTATCCAAGGAAATTAATAGAAAGGTGGAAAACAAGTAATTTGTAGTATAAGAGAGAAAATTAATGAAATATTAAGATAAGGATGCACAATTAATGTTGAACTAAAAATATCTTACCCACAAAGTCCAGTAGATTCATAACCAGAATGCTTAAATGTAGTCTGTGCCACTTATAGCAAGGAAATTAAAAGGAGCCATGGCTATAATTACTCAAGACATGCTCATATTGACTTCCTTGTTTCCTAATTTATATATCTATATATACATATATAAAACATATATACACTATATACAAACATATTTATATATCATATATCCATATATCATATTTTATATCATATAATATCTATATTTTGTATATATCATTTAATATCTATATATTTGTGTATATAATATGATATATATATATAATATAACTTATTGTTTGTATATAATATGAACATATATGAGTCTATATGGATATAAAATGTGTGTATGTGTGTAAATTGCAGGCACACATACATCACTGTGTGCAGTGGTCAGAAAGACACTTTGTGGAGCTAGTTACCTTCTTCTATCTTAAAGTCAGAAACCAGACTGGCTTAGCAAGCAGCTTTACCTTATGGCTCATCTAGCTAGCCCCCACTTGACTTTTGTTCTCTTTCTCATGTAGCAAATGCTGTTAGAATCTACGCATGCTTCAAGCATGTTGTCCTCTTAAAAATACCATCTGCTGTTTGTGGGCATCATTGTAACAATTTATGTATGTTTTGCATGCCTTTAAAATGATGAATTCAGAGTTGAAATTCCCAGGCATTTTCATGGTTGATATCTGACCTATAAAGAAGAGGAGAGTCATATGCTTTCTAAACAACTCCCAGAGCAGAGCATTTCTTGAGGCAAATCTAACCTTTCTAAGTTCCAAATGGGTTTAGAAAAGAAAATACTTCTCTTCATTTGAACATCAAAGTAAAAATTTTAGAAAATAACAAAGGAAACTTTTCAAGATGTTTTTTCAGGAACACTACTTTTTACTTACTTGGGAAATAATTCAATATTAAGAAATAGGGAGCTAAACCATCCAGTGGAAGAAAGACAGCATTTTCAACAAATGGTGCTGGCACAACTGGTTGTTATTAGTAGAAGAATGCGAATTGATCCATTCCTATCTCATTGTACTAAGGTCAAATCTAAGTGGAACAAGGAACTTCACATAAAACCAGAGACACTGAAACTTATAGAGGAGAAAGTAGGGAAAAGCCTCGAAGATATGGGTACAGGGGAAAAATTCCTGAATAGAACAGCAATGCCTTGTGCTGTAAGATTGAGGATTGACAAATGGGACCTCATGAAACTGCAAAGCTTCTGCAAGGCAAAAGACACTGTCAATAAGACAAAAAGGACACCAACAGATTGGGAAAGGATCTTTACCTATCTTAAATCAGATAGGGGACTAATATCCAATATATATAAAGAACTCAAGAGGGTGGGCTCCAGAAAATTAAATAACCCCATTAAAACATGGGGCTCCGAGCTAAACAAAGAATTCTCACCTGAGGAATACCAAATGGCTGAGAAGCACCTGAAAAAATGTTCAACATCGTTAATCATCAGAGAAATGCAAATCAAAACAACCCTGAGATTTCATCTCACACCAGTCAGAATGTCTAAGATCAAAAATTCAGGTGACAGCAGATGCTGGCGAGGATGTGGAGAAAGAGGAACACTCCTCCATTGTTGGTGGGATTGCAAGCTTGTACAACCACTCTGGAAATCAGTCTGGGGGTTCCTCAGAAAATTGGACATAGTACTACCAGAGGATCCCGCAATACCTCTTCTGGGCATATATCCAGAAGATGTCCCAACCGGTAAGAAGGACACATGCTCCACTATGTTCATAGCAGCCTCATTTATAATAGCCAAAAGCTGGAAAGAACCCAGATGCCCCTCAACAGAGGAATGGATAAAAAAAATGTGGTACATTTACACAATGGAGTACTACTCAGCTATTAAAAAGAATGAATTTATGAAATTCTTAGGCAAATGGTTGGACCTGGAGGGCATCATCCTGAGTGAGCTAACACAATCACAAAAGAACTCAAATGATATGTACTCAATGATAAGTGGATATCAGTCCAGAAACTTAGTATAGCGAGATATAAGATACAATTTGCAAAACACATGAAACTGAAGAAGAACAAAGACCAAAGTGTGGACACTTTGCCCCTTCTTAGAATTAGAAACAATCACCCATGGAAGGAGTTACAGAGACAAAGTTTGGAGCTGAGAGAAAAGGATGGACTATCTAGAGACTGCCATATCCAGGGATCCATCCAATGGATGATCCATCCAAAAGATGACACCATTGCATACACTAGCAAGCTTTGCCTGAAAGCACCCTGATATAGCTGTCTCTTGTGAGACTAGGCCAGGGCCTAGCAAACACATAAGTGGATGCTCACAGTCAGCTATTGAATGGATCATAGGGCCCCCAATAGAGGAGCTAGAGAAAGTATCCAAGGAGCTAAAGAGATCTGCAACCCTGTAGGTGCAACATTATGAACTAACCAGTACCCCGGAGCTCTTGACTCTAGCTGCATATGTATCAAAAGATGGCCTAGTAGGCCATCACTGGAAAGAGAGGCCCATTGGACATGCAAACTTTATATGCCCCAGTACAGGGGAACGCCAGGGCCAAAAAGTGGGAGTGGGTGGGTAGGGGAGTGGGTGGGAGGGTATGGGGGACTTTTGCGATAACACTGGAAATGTAAATGAGGAAAATACCTAATAAAAAGTAAAAAAAAAATGAATTAACCATTTTCATAATCTCTGTAAGTAATATTAGCTAATATTTAAATAAGTGCTTGCTGTGTGCCAGACTGTAGTCTAAATATCACCAAACCCTCATGATTCCTCTTTGAGATAGACATTATTATCTCAAGCCTATATTTATAGAAAACAGATATATAGTAAAGTGGAGCAATTTGGGTGTGAGAATTTGCATATGAGCATCCAGGCCCTATCTCTAGGCCTATCCTTTTGACCTGTGCTTTAGAGCCAAAACATGGTAAACACCTGCTTTTTGTTTGTTTGGTTGTTTTTTTTGTTTTTTGTTTTGTTTTGTTTTGTTTACCTAAACATGGTGAAAACCTTTTCAGCTAGTCTGACTAGCCAGGTTGCTACAGTGATTTCCTCCTCAGGCCCCCATCACACTGGGATTACAGGCATGTTGCCTGGCTTATTCATGGATGCTGGAACCAGAATTCTACTCCTCATGCTGGCATATCAAATGCTATACCTGCTGAACCATTTACCCTACCACTCAACTGATATATTCTTACCCATTCTTAATTACAGCATGTTAGAAAAAATTTAAATGACTGTGACTTGAAGGATGCCTTGTGTTGACTGGGCAGGTCTTGTTTAGAGTCTCCATGGACCACAGCAGTGGGGTTGGGACAGAGGATCCTGCCACTGATAAGTGTGACAGATCTGAAAGCCTAGTGCTATTGTCATTCGGACATCAGGTGCCCAGATGTTTCTTGGCCTTAGTACAAAGCTTGGGCGCTTCAAGGAATGATATGTACTCCTGCTTCTTACTCGGCAGGGGACTTCTAAGGGCTGCAGTGTGGAAGTATCAGATCCTGCATTTGCTTGATGAGAAATAAAGATGCAGAATAATACTCAAAGCAGAGGAGGAATTTTTTCTTCTCCTCTTACCTTCACCTGTCTGCTCTAGTTCTCTTCATCCAAAAACTTGATTTTTCCATTAATTTACTTATTGATTTGCTTTACATTCTGATCACAGATCCCCTCTCCTCCCAGTCACCCCTGTATGGCCCCTACCTCACCTCCTTTTCTCTTCATCTCTGAGAAAAGGGAGGTCCTCTTTAGGTATCAACCCACCCTGGCACTTCAAGCCATAGCAGAAGTAGGCACATCCTCTTCCATTTAGGTCAGACAAGGCAGCCCAGTTAGGGGAACAGGCTCCACAGGCAAGTAACAGAGTCAGGGTAAGTCCCTGTTCCAGTTGTTGGGAGACCTGCATGAAGACAAAGCTGCACATCTGCTACATATGTACGGGTAGCCTAGGCTTATCCCTTGAGTTCTCATTGATTGGTGGTTCAGTCTTTGGGAGTTCCCAGTTGTCCAGGTTAGGAACTCTGTTGATCTTCTCGTGGAGTCCTTATTTCTTTACCATGTGTATGTAGAAATCCCAGACAGAAATGCACACAAGTAATCAAATGAATGTTCTCATTCTTATAGTTTCACAAAATATAGCACACTGTAAGTATTAAAGAACTACCCACATTAATTTATACACAGAAAATGTGATGGAAGGGAGAAAAGGTGCTGATAACAGAGGGTAAGGAGACAAGCATCTTAAATAGTGCATAGAATCAGTGTTGTGAACACAAAAACTCTTTATAGT